>NC_073703.1:42648155-43273155 GCF_023634085.1 Falco cherrug
ATTTCCTAAGTGGTGTAATGTGGTTATCAATTTCCCATCTCCACTTATTGTGCAGTGCTGCTAGGTGCTCTTGCAACACCTGTGATTCATCTCTGCTTGGCGGATTCTGTGAGTTTTCCTCTGGGCACAGAAAGCTTTTAAAATGCATAGATTGTGTTACAGCAATAAAAACATCACAACAGAAATAATGAATGGAGATTTCTACAGATGAAAATAAATATGCAGAAGATGTTGTTTATCTTCTAATTACTTAGACCTTCTACCTTGGAACAAGTATTTATTTAAATAAAAAAGCCAAGGGACATGAGTGGTTCCAAGGTTTGCATGTGAAGCACTGCATGAAAAGTGGAACAGAATTAAGTTACTTAACTGAGTACTTACTGCCATGTTCTCTTCGGAAGCTATTTTCTTGTGGATTAGACAAAACAAAATATTATTATCCAGTGCCACTTCTATTTTTTTTGTAAAAGGTTTATGTCTATAAGGTAAGATCTCAGTGTGAAAAGCTCTGCTTTTCCATCCAGTCATTATTGCACAGATTTCCTCTAAATACTGCTTTGTGTATATCTGAGGGGAAGACAGAGAATTGCACCCAAACCTGCAAGTCTTTCATTTTAAAACATTATATCCCATTCAAACAACAAAAAAGAGTTTTAATAGTGGAACTGATTGAACTGAAAAGGTACTATGGGGAGTGGGGTAGAACAGACTAATGACGTCTCAATGAATGCAGTCACTAGAGACAGGGCTGGGGAAGTAAAGAGAGACCAAAACCACATTATAATATATCTGTTATATTATATATATATTATATATTTGTTCTTTGCATTTCACAGTAAATCAAAACTCCTGTAGTAGAACTGCCCTCTTTCAAAACAGCTTCCACTTCCAGTGACTCTGGACAGAGCTGTGGTCGAAATTAACTTCAGCTGAGTAACTGCTGTAGGGACGTGTTAGTCTTTCTCCGTCAATGAGCCTGAGGAAGGTGGTCCTTACACTCCCTTGAAGCGCGAAGTAGGAGCCATTTTAAGAGAGCACCTTTTCTGTGGGGATAATGGCCCTTTGAAACCAATGGAGTTACTTTTGAAAAGTGACTTCTAATGCTATGCTATTCCTAAGGGAAATATATTTTGTATTATAAAATTACAGAATCATCATTAATTTTATGTATTTTCTTGATAAACTATTCATTGCACCAGGTACATTCCACAAGGATGGAATAAGAAAAAAGCAGAAGACTTACTAAGAATACTCAGGTGAGTATGGGGGTAGGAGAAAGTTGATACGTGCTTCTTGTCTGTGTGAGTTTACATGTTTGGCTCACGTGTATCTTTACATAGAGTACCTGTAGAAGGAGTGCAAGATAGTTGTGTGCAGAGTAAGGCACAGGGAAGAAAAGAGAAGCCCAAAAGGTAGCAGGCAACTGACACATGAGCAGTAGAGCTGAGCTTGGCTAGACAGTTATGCTACTCTGGGAATATCAACTGTTTCTGAAAACTATTTGATTATTCGGTGTACTCTGGTTGCTTTAAGATGCTCTGGAGTAAATCAAACCAACATAACTTTTTTTCATAACTATCAAGTTAATGCATGAGATGGCAAAGGCTAAAGTAATTTTCATGCTTAAATGATATATCTTCCACATCTTTAATGTGCTAGACTTTCATTAACCTTAATTCTGAGTTTCCTAGGTTTATCATGTTTAGTTTAGGTGTAATAACAATATCACTCTGAAGTCATCTGGAAAAAATTGTCTAGATTTTACTCTATGTTATGAAATCAATTTTCAAGTAGTTTTATCAGGGAATATAATTCCCAGCATTGGTTAAAAGTTTTGGCAGAAAACTAGATCTTTATTAAATACATATTTTTTCAAAAAAAAAAAAGCTTGCTTTCTGGGGAAAACCTTGTTTTCTTTTAAATTAACTAATGAAATACTCAGAACTAGTCTTTCAGCCAAAAGCTGAAAAGCGTTACTTTGGAAGTGATCCCATCTATTCCCATGGGAGTTGTAGTTTAAATGCTTCGTTGTCCTCTGTTAGGAGTTGCTCTCTCTAAGGAGACTGCAACTCCAAGGAAGCACTGCAGGCAATCCGCAAGACAGGAGACTGACAGACAAAGTCACAAGCCAAACCTGCACCCTCAGTTACAGCTCCAAGGACCCAGCAGTATGACATTGCCTAGACTCAAGCTTTTGGAACTCTTAGGGAATGGCTGGAAATGTGACTTCCTCTTGTGCTGCAAGATTCAACACCTTTTCTGCAACATGAAATTTCCAAAAGCAGTGGGGAAAAAAATTACTGTCAAATTGTCTTCCTCCTTGCTCCTTACAAACTGGCATTATTCATGTATCTGAACGTGGGAACTATACAAGGTTTCGATGTTGCCAGTGTTTGGCACCTGGTAGTACTGGTCCCACTATCTTCCAGAACTGTCATCTGACAGCTTAAATCATGTTATACCCACTGTCTGTGAAGTTGTTTGCGTATACCAACTAGAATGTATATAACCCTTAACAATATTATAAAAGAGAGTTCATCCACAAAATATCCATCAGCATAGCTTAATAAACAGCCTTATCTACATTTACATTAGGCTTCCACTCTTTCCCATTCAACATATGGTTTCACTTTGAAAGAGCAGACTTACAGTAAACTGTATCATCAGTAGGCTGATAAATGCTCTAATTCATAACAGTATGTCTGTTTGAGGAAGATTTCCCATGCCTAGTGAATGCTTAATGGCTTTCTAAAATACTAACTTACTTTATATATTTTGATACCAAGTACTGTATATAGGAAAAGAAATGATGGTTCTTGCCTATCTCTCCAAGAATTTTAGCTTTTCATTTATTTTACAAGTACATGCTGGTGTTTGGATACTTAACAGAGATGCTAACCTCAAGATCCTTTCTACTTAAGAGGCAAATGGGATCTTAATTCTACCTCAGTGCCCTTGGGTTTGCTGCTCTGGTAATGTGGCACATTAGAAGTTCTGAACAGTGTTATTTGCACTTCACAATGCAAGTGAGGTGGGATCACCAGGTCCAATGCTGGGTGCTGGGAGGTTTCTGAAAACCTACTGGCCCAGATGAAGACTTGGGCCTGCCTGTATGAAACATTTTGCTTGGAGGTCAGCTGAAGTGCAGAGTTGACAGAGGTCCTTGGGATTTTTGAGGTTCCTTGTGACTTTATTTTTTTTTAATTTCTTCCTTTTGCAAAGCAGCAAAGCTGGACATCACCAGAACACATATAAGATTAACAGCTGAGGAAGCCAGTTCCCACTTGAACCATTGGTGTCTTTTGCCCTGGGCAGTAAAAAAGATCACTGCAGTGAAACTATTTCTTTGTTTGTCGTAATTGTGGATGCATCTACACAGCCTCAAATGGAGGCAAACCCCCTTAAAATAACAAGGCTAGTGCAGGTCAATGCCCAGTGCTTTGTTCTTGTAGACACACGTGTGCAAAGAAATGCTCCCAGAAGAGTCTGTTCAAGTAAGACATCAGAGTGGTAGGGAGACTAATCACATTGTAGGGCTGGGAGTCTGCCTGGTAAAGTACTGTCATGGCCTGTAAACATGGGAAAGGATTAAGGTCATATCAACATGCTGAAGCAGGAGGTTTATGACTAGAGTAAATCATCTTGTTTGAAATGCAAACTTGTCAGAAAAGCATGTGAAGGGGCCACGAGTAGTGCCTGGAGCCAGAAATGTCCAGGTTCTGCTCTTACAGACCGGGCAGCTGGCAAAGACAGATTCCGTAAATGCAACAGATGTAAGACAGGAAAAATGGAACTAGAAAATCCAGGCACCCTTTCCCTGAGTGGTCAGAATGCTAACCCTAGCATAAATCATCAGCCTACCCTTGGTGTTGGATGCAATGACCAATGCCTCAGGATAGCAAGTCCTGGATCATTTGGCAAAGTAAAGAGCTGAACCCTGACCAAGCTTTTAATCAATCTTATTGCTTTATTAAAAATACATACATTTAGCAACACCCTGAGGCAGATGAGGTCACAGTGCAAATGCTGATCCTGAAGGTATATGCCAAAGAAATGCTGCATTTGAAGCCGTTCCAGACTCTTGGGAAATAATTCCCTGTGCAACTGCCATCGTTGCTGGTTTTGGCCATGGGGCTATAAGGGCACTGAAGTATTATTTCTGTTATGTCCCCAAATCAAAGCTTTAACAACTAATAGTGGAGACAGCTGGATATCCAAATATGATGGAATGAGCATTTTCTCCCTCAGCTCCTGACAAGTGAATACTATATCCCAATCTGGTGTCATTCTCTAGGACAATGAAGTACTGGAATGCCTAGGGAAGGCAAGATAGCTGGAAACCTCTCACTTTCCCATGTGATATTGGCATGTTCCTTTTGTGACTGACTGATATTAAAGGTACTTTAATAACACACTGAGTTTACTTCCACTCAGCATAGATAGAGCTGCAGCTCTGTCCCAGGAGAAAACAGCTCATTTCTTATCTGTGTAAGCGCTTATATTGCTTCCTGCTTAGTTAAGTGTGTCATCCATGACCAAGACTGAGAAGATCACCTGCAGTTGCCGCTGACTGTTCACAACAAAGCGTAGGTTTTACAGCCAGCTCAGTTAAATGTAGCTCTAATCAGCCATAAGCTCAGTGTCTCAGATACGCAATGGCAAATGGACAGATGTTGCTGCTGAGAAGGCAGCAACACGTACAACCTGTATGATACTCCTATGTTGGAAGTTATTTCTCTGATAAGGCCTAGGGTGTCAATGGACTGAAACATACCTACTAGGGAATGTGTTTATATGAGTCTGCAGGAAAGAACAGTATGTAGACCTGATCCTGGAGCCCCTGGTTAGCCACAAGTGCTAACCTGAAGTTACATTTCAACTGGTGCTACTGAAAGATATGACCCAGTAAGCAACCTAATCATCAACAATGTAAATAAAATCAAGCTTTGTCAGTTCTGCCTTTTGAAGAGCAACCTGAGTAGCTAATCAAAGGAAGTAGCTATCAAAGGAAGCAGGTTGTCCTGGAATACAAGCTCCTGAAAGACATATCTCTTTGAACAAGCAACAGTAGAGATAAGCAATAAATACTGACTTTGAAGCCTACAGGGAAAAATGTAAGCAACCCACTGAGATGCAGAGGTCAAGTTCATCCTCCTGGTTTTACTGGTTTTGGCTGGCTATGGACATAGGAAGCTGACACACTTGGTACATATTTCCATGATTTCTTTGCAATCACAAGAATAGTATTTCTTCATACACACCCCCCCCCCCGTAGATTTTACAGTAGTTCAGAGATCTCGTCAAATTCTACAGCATCAAAATGGGGATATAGCTGAACAAATGAGCAGAAGTTTGGTACAGACTGATGACTTTATTAAGTGCTTCTCTGTCTTTCACTTTGCAGTACACAATGAAAACCAGTCTCAAAAGACTAGCAATTTAATAGGACCATGTAAAAAGATCACATGAATTAATAGGTCTTTGTGAGCTCAATAAATCTCAATAACTTTGTGGTTTCTTACTCTAGGATCTTCTGTTTGTTCCATTTGGCCGCTTACGACTACTTTGGCCATTGACAGATGGATTCTGGTTCCTCATGCCATGTGCACCCAAAATTCTCTCTTGAAGTTTAGTCAGAGGATCAGATGTCCAAGAAGTAGGATCAGTCTTGTCATTGTTATTTCTTGCAGCAGTAGTGTTTTCAGGTGACCAACACTAAAGCTTTCTCACAGTTGTTCTTCCCTGTTTATTTGCAAACCTGTTTAACCTGTAACCAGCGCAAAGTTGTTGCTTGTGAGGAACTTGGTCATATGCAGGTAGTCACCTTATCAGGTTAGCTTAATCAATTTTTTCATCAAGTTAGGTGGCTCCATTGAGACTAATGCCCACATTCATATGCTGGATATACATTCTACATGTTTTATAAAAGCCAGGCTATATACATGTTGCCTTTCAGGACTAGTATCATACTTCTGTAAGACTGCACCATGAGAAATGGAAGACAAACATTTTGGCCATTGAAACGTAGCATCAGCTTGTAAGACAGAAGTCTTCTCCAAAAAAGGTATAAGGCACAGATCCATTACAGAATTTTTAAACATTCCCACAATGAGCAAATAAGAAGTAAATAGTTACCTTAAATATTTAATTTTAATGAGTTTCTATCAAAAACATTTCCTTAAAATTTGGGTCTGAAGCTTTTGCAAATCCATACGGGTGGTTTTGTGCTTTTGCTTTTTTGTAGCTGTGGATTTCAACATCAGTTGTTCCCATGACCGTTGAACAGTGTTCAACACTGTTCTCTAAATACATTCTAGTATTGCCTGAGTGTGTTTCAACACAATGGTTTTAGTTAAGAGATGTATGTTTGGATTGTTTTGTTTGGGTTTTGTCTTTTAGCTCGTCAATACTTAAGCAAGTGTGTTGAGACTGTAGCTTATTATGTACACTATATCATAGACAATTGTATGTCTTTTATTTTTTATTACCTGTTTATTTCTGTTGTCTTCAAGCACACTAAGCCAGTGCCATCTTTTCAATGTGATGATTACTTCAGACAGGCCCTGACTTACTTCTACAGCTTTTAGCATCTAATTCAAAATTAACAAGGAAAAAAAAAAAATCACATTTTTTTCTTTAAACTCCCGATCAGGACATATATATTACATCAGTAATTCCATTCAGGATCAATCCTAAGTACGGAAGTGGAGCTAATTAAAACCCTGTTTGTCCTTAACATGTCTGTCTTGCCATTACGTGTGGATAATGACATACCAGCTTCTCAGTTCGGTGGCCAAACTAAACAAATGGAAAATAATTTTGGCTTGGGTAGAACTGAGAACATTTTAGTCAACCGAAAACAAAAGGGTTTATTTTGATTTCTTGCTATGCATCGCCTGGAAAATCCAATTTACAACGAAAACTTATTTTTAAAGCTGTAATTTTGCCCCAAGTTTGCAGCAGCACCACACATTGACCTTTCTGTATCATTTTCAGGCCTTTTATAATAAAGAGAAAAGCCTTTTATAAAAAAGCTTTTTTATTGACATCTGACTTTGTTAGGAATTGTGATGTTCTGCAAGCATGTTCTCCAGAAAATCTTGTATTTGCCACAAACAGGGCTCCCCACTCTGCGGCGAACACGGCTCAACAAGTTTTCTGTTTCTTTTAAGGAACACTGGATTGTAGAGAGGGGAAAAGCCACTTAATTTTACTCGTCGCGCCAACAGGAACTCCCTGGAGTTCTACTTATCGTCTTCTGCTGAGGGAATTATCTTTAAATTCCGTTTTGATTCTTTCGCCTGGCTGTCCGGCACGTCCAGGCCCCGCCAGCCCCCGCCGCCGCGCCGCAGCCCGGCACCCCGCGGCCCCGCCGGAAACCGCCGCTCCCTGAGCGCCGGGCGCGGCCTCGGCGGCAGGGAAATGCTGCCAGCCGCTGGCTCTGCCGGCTAGCCGAGCCAACTGCCTTCACCCGGATCCTTTCGCACCTTTAAAACTGATTAACTGTCGGCTCATGGCGGACTTGCTCGGCAAGCGGTTATCTCTTCAGCGCTGCCCGTCCCCAGCCCCGCGGGTCCCCACACGCCGCCCGCCCACCGCCGGGAGACAAGATGGCGCCTGTCCCGCGCCGGGCGGCACTCTTCCCCCTACTGCCCGCCTCAGAAAATCAGCGTCTTGATCTCTTCTGCCACACTGTGGCTCCTCTGGAGAACTGCCCGAAAACCATACGGCAGGCCTCTGATAAATCGGGAGATTTGAAGAGAGATTCGATTCCCGCCGCCCCTGCCCGCCCGTTTTGGTCAGTTCGAGGTGCAACTGCCCACCCCCTTCCTCAGCCCCGGCTCCGTCCTTGTGCTCGCACATCCACACACCCCGAGCCTTCTCCCGAGCTCCTCTGCTGATCCCTTTTAGGGGGGAAAAAAAAACACAAACGGTAAGGAGTTTGATTTATTCTAACACCGTTGTTACCCCCTAAACGGACACGGGAAAATGGTTTTAGAGCCATGGTGGAATCTGCAGGTGCTGTTCTGAGGTGGCGGGGGCAGGTATCGCCACCAATACACATGGTGCAGCAGGACTGTTCAGCCCCCTCCACGCTCACGGGGCTCTGTGTCTCCTGGGGACTGAGCTGGGGTCTCACACTGGTGCTGTGCAGCGCTGGGCTGTGTGGGCAAACCGAATCGCTCATTAGCTCCTAATGGGGAACTGTGCTGAATTGTATAGGCACCGCTTCCGGCGCTGCCAAAGTTGGAACCAGAGACAACCACTGTTAGGGAGTTGTAGAATAACAAAAGCAATTCTAGTAGGTAAGGAAGTAGTCCTGTATGCTCTTATAGTTGATTTGAAGGGAAATCGGTCTCCTCAAGTTGGTTTGGCAATTTCAGCACATGTTGCAACCTTCAGTCAGGTGAGGGAACTGCCTGCTTTCTGCATTGCAGAGGGTATGAATAGGCCGCTCGCAAAGAGCCTCTTTTGATTCATAATTCACAAAACTGGATTTATGGTGTCCACAGAGTCTTTGGTAAGGAGCCATCTCGATGCATTTTTCTGATGAGCTGGAAACACACAGATACCACCACAACTCTGACCCACCTCAGAACAGACAGATTGGTAGGTGTTTCTCTTTACCAGCCTAGTCTATCTTCCTAAAAGAGGCACGCAGAGAGACGTTAGGCTAGATCAGATTTATCCCATTGGCCTAGAAGGTTGTGAAACCGTCTTGCCTTCCATCCCATTGCTGATACTACTTGGCCAAACAAATTCCTGATCTTCCTTGAAAAGGAACTCTCTCCATTTAAGGTTGCAAAATATATGGTCAGGATTGTATTACTTTTCATTTATACTGTCCAAAGAAAGTTCAGTTTAAAAATACAGCTCAGTTGTGCCATTTCATTTGCTGGGAAAAAAAGTGTTTCCATGTTACTTGAAAAAGAAAATATGTTGGCCCTGTGCTTCCAACAATTCACATAGACATGTGCAAAACAGCTGGTTTCTGGGTTGGGTGATTGACCTCTCCATCCTTCTAGGATCCAGATTGACAACAAAGATACTTCCAATAATTTTTATCCTTGCAATAAACATGTAAAACCTATGAGACCCTCTCTTCAGGTATTACTCCTAGAGCACTATCATTCTCTATTACTGGGGATTCTCATTCATTGTCCATTGAAGCCAATGGCCAATTCTCCCATGACTTGACCCAGTGGTCACTGATGAGGGCCAGGCAGGGAGCAGGCCTCTGTTCTGCCAAGTTTCATCCAAAGACACAAAAAAAGGCAACACTACAATCTAATGTAAAATATAATGGTAGTCTGCCATTTCCTGCTGTTCCTAACGAACAGTTTGAGGGTTCATAAATTTCAAAGACTTCACTGCAAAAAAAAAAAATTCTTCAGTTTTAACATAACTGGGCCAATGTAGTTGTCTGGGACATCCTGAAAGTTTTCTCTCCCCATCTAACAACTGACATTCCAGCATTACTTGAAAGACACACATTAGCACTAGAATGAACTTTGGAAAAAAATTATTTTTAAATGGATGCACTCAGCCAAGCACTTTCCATGTTGCCTCTGCTAATTCTGGAGCTATGTATATTTGAATAGAAATGTATCTCCTTAATCTTTGTTTTCTCATTTGGCTGAGTCTACAGTCATCCTGTGTTCTATGTTTGCAAAATGAGATTTGCTGCTACAGATTTACTGCAGGGTCAAATAGGATGAAAAAGTATGTTGAGAGAAAGCCAAAGGCTTCTTAAAACACAGATGTCTTGAATATTACAGATGTCAATCATGTTTAGCAAATAGGGTAAGGGGGCTGGATAGCTGATGAGATTGATGATGAGGGATCAACCTTTCACTGTTAGATCACCAGTCCTAAACAAGCATGGAATGGTGAGAATTACCAATTACATGGCTATCATCCATTTCACAGTGGAGAAATCTACACTTCTTACAAACCTACAGCAACATAAAAACTCATTGCTTTATCACAGACACCAACTTACAGAGCGCCTTTTTCTTTCAGCGGCAGATCCTTTAAATTAGGATCAGGGGAGAAGCCTGTATTGTTCTTAGGCTGCACCTCTTCTGCTGCTGAAGAGTTCAGGCCTTGGGAATGTAAAGAGGGCACCCAGTAGTAGCAAGAAATTTAGAAAATAAAAAGTCAGCCAAAACTAGTTTATGGAAACTTATGGAGATTAGACTTGGGGACACCACTGATCTTTAGATATTCTGTGATGGGAAGGGAGTGTACTGTTTACAGTAAGTATTTGGAAATTTCTCACAACTTTCTTGAGACTTAAGAGAAATGAGTTTGGCAGTATGGACTGTGCTATGACCTTCTTTATCCTTCCCAGTGTTTGTTGGGTTTTTTACATGATTGACATTCTGGTGAGAACTGAACTTAGCAGAAAATTATTATACCTAATGATTTCTTTCCTTTGAATTAAAATTCTCTTTAATATAAAAGCTTCCTTTATTTCTGTTTTTTTCTTCAAATATACTTTTCTGTTGTTTTAAGTAGTAATTTTCCTTCTTAAGTGCAACTTCCCGCTGCTTATTTTAATTGTCATGTTTCACTGCTTATCATTACTTTTGCAACACAATGTTTGGCAACCATTGCTTTCCTACACTGGTAATATACTGCCATTATGACAGCATGGTCTTACTTTTAAGAGACCAACCCAATAGCTTTTGTAATACATAAAAATTTTTGTACAGATTACAGTGTGCTTTGGATCAGTGTTGGATATTAGAAATTGAAATTCTGAGATCAAAAGTCATTTCCTGGCTATGTCAGAGACATTTTTAGGTGAATTAGAGACTGGTTTTTACCCCTGTAGTTTATTTTCACTATCTGCTGTGTGACTGTGCCTGTCTGCATCTCAGGTCCACTGGAACTCAGCTTGCCGGCATTTGTTAAATACTTTAACACCTTTGCAAGTGTTACTTGCAATTACTATTAATTCTATGAGCTGAGCATTGTAATATATAGATGTTAAGTTGTTCTATTGTGTATATTGTGACAACTTAAGACTGTAAAAGACTGACTGCTGTTGTCACTTTCATAGCCCTATTGATGTAAGGGGCTGTTCTATATTTGTATGTATGTATAAATTAATATACACAGGGCATATATAGGCTACATAGGGCAGTAGTGTCACTTCTGTTTCTATTCCTTCAGTCAGTTTCTGCTTCCACCTGTTGAACTTCCTCATTTTGCAGTTTGCTCCAGTGGACATTTGCCATGGATGATGAATCGTTTTCTGGTTTTATTACCCCAGATTTGAAGCTCTCTCCTTTGCAGCTTGGGAGGGCAGAGGAGAAATTCAAATATGTTGACACCATCACCTGGGAATAAGGCTTTACTATGGTTTTGTGTTTGGCCAGCTGGTAGAACTGCCTACAGTCACGTCAGCAGTATATTGCTGCACAGCTGTCTATGGCACAGTAACTTGCATCCACACTTGGCTCTCCCTGTGTTCTGTTAAAAAGGGGAGAAAACACTACGCATTCAGAGCTGACTGGTGCTGTGGTCTTTAGGGCCTAGAGAAGCATAAACATAGATATTCATGAAATAAACAGTATCTTTAAAAATAAGGGCCTAAGTCTGTCAGAGGAAATAATGTAGCTCATACCAATTAACAGTATGATCAGATTATTGCAAGCAGATGTCTGAGAGCTGCTTCAGATATTGCTAAACCCTCCATTCAGCTGGCTGTGAGCACGCATCTAATTGTTTGCAGGGTGAAGTGAGACGTGTTAATCCCCCTGGAGGAGAGATTGGTGGCAGGCACCTCTGGGTGTCAACATTTTTCATTCTTTTTTTAACATTTAACTGCTCTTGCCGGTTTGCACAGAATTGAAATGCATGTGAAGTTCAGCTCCCTAGAGGCTGAAACCATTGAGGTAAGGCTGCGGTCCAGGGGGTGAAAGGAGACAGAGCTGACAGCCCTTGAGTTTGCTCTCAGGGGGGTCCATGGCTCCACTTCCCTGAAAGGGCAGGGCTGGCCGTAGGTGAGGGTTGGAACCAGTGGTGTTGGCCGCTGTGTCCCAGCCAAGGAGCCATGGCAGCTTGTTGCCAGCCCAGTAGAGTAGGACAAGGTGGTGGGGAGGTCTGACCAGGTATGGTGGGAAGTGAGAAATGGTCTCTCCTGCTGCCTGTGTTGCAGCTGTGCTAGAAAGAATGGGTAGTACCTTAAATGCAGGGAATAACAGGAATAAAGCTGAAGTAAGGTGTGAGAAATGTAAATAGAGAGGATTCACAGATGTGTAAAGGAGGACTTGCTAAAGGAGACAGGGTATCAGACAACATTTGTACTATACCTCCTTACTTAGACCGCAAAGTGCTTTCTAAACAAAAGCTCTCCTAACGTTTCCTCAGATGGAGAGTGAATAAGTTGTCCAAAGCCACATAAAGTCAGGCAAACATGGACTAATTCCCTGTTCCCACCTGCTGTTGGTTACTGCTTCCTACTCTCTCTCACACTGTGAGTATGTAGCAGCGCAGGGCAGTGTCAGATAAGTAACATGGGTTGTGTAAGAGCTAACTGACTTGCTCATAGTCAATAAAGTGTCTGAGGCAAGCAGAATCCAGAAGTCCTCAGTTCCAACAGAAAGGTATTGTGAAACATCCTCATTTATTGTAGAGCCGATGGAAAGAAAAAGTTCCTTCTCTTAGATTGTTAGACTTTTAACTTTGGAAGGTTTGTTTTGTTTTAACAGATAGAATTGCTGATTTTCTGTGTCACAGCTGCAACAATTTTATGTTTCCACTGTCTTCAGGAGCCTCATATATTAAGAGGCAAGCTGACCTTCTTAATTGAGTTTTCAGTTCTGTTAATTTGTTGATTAAGCAGGAGACATAATAGACTTAAATGCTAGAAGAAGGTTAACTTTACAAAACACCCTAGGTTTAAGGTGATATACAACTTCATAAAAGAATGATGAGTAATATGATTTTTATATGAACAAGGACCACTAATTCTGCTCACTCCTGTTTAGTTTGTCTTTCTCATGCTGGTCCCTAATTCTTTGTTGTTTCCTGAGGCTCATGCCTCTTCCTTATCACATGGGAGGCACCAGAGGTGCTTCATTGTCTAACCCAAGTACAAGTGCCTGCCGTTCTGATATTGAAGTAATTTCCAGTCCTGTAATGATGTGATGATAGGCTCTCCAGCAATGTGCTGAGTCATTCCCAGTGCACAACAGGGCTGTGCTGCCATCAAGGGGGACATCAACAAGCTGGAGAAATGGACTGATGGGAACCTCATGCAGTTCAACAAGGAGAAGTGCAAAGTCCTGTGCCTAGGGAGGAAAAACCCCAGAGACCAGTTAGTACATGCTGGGGGCTCACTGGTTGGAAAGCAACTTTGAAGAAAAGAACCTGGGGGTCCTAGTGGATACCAGGTTGAACAGGAGCCAGCAGTGTGTCCTTGCTGGAAAGAAGGCTAGTGGTATCCTGGGCTGCATTAGGCAAAGCACTGTTAGCAGGTGGAGGAAGGTGATCCTTCCCCTATATTTGGTGCTGGTGAGGCCACACCTGGAGCATGGTGTCCAGATCTGGGCTCCCTGGCATGAGGGAGACACGGACGTACCGCAGAGAGTCTGAGGAAGGGCCTCTCAGATGCTTAAGGGACTAGAGCATCTCTCCAATGAGGAAAGGTGGAGAGACCTGGGACTGTAGAGCCTGGAGAAGAGAAAGTTCAGGGGGACCTCACCAATGTGTGCAAATACCTGAAGAGAGGGTGCGAAGACATGCAGCCAGGCTGTTTTCAGTGGAGTCTGGCGACAGGACCAGAGGCAATGGGCACAAACTAGATTACAGGAGGCTTCTTCTGAACATCAGGAAACACCCTCACTGTGAGGGTAACTGAGCACTGGCACAGGTTACCTGGAGAGGTTGTGGAGTCCTCATGCTTAGATATATTCAAAAGCTGTCTGGACATGATCCTGGGTACCTGGCTCTCCATGACAGTGCTTGGCCAGGGGAGGTGGACAAGATGACCTCCAGAGGTCCCTTCCAACCTTAACCATTCTGGTAATACATATCTTTTGCATGTCTCTTCCAGATCTGTATCTTCTTACGAGTTTTTCTTGCATTCCTTGCTAATCCCAGGTGAATTCTGGTAACATGCTTTTTTGATGCTTCCAGCTTGCCTAAAATACACTTGGTTCTCACAAGGAGCTGGCCACAGCAGAACATGGATTTGTGACATCGAAGCTAATTTTTTAATCCCTTTCTCACTATAGTCCGATATAGCATGGATGTTCCTGCCTGTTCCTTCCAAAAAACCAAATAATGCAGATTAGAGAAATGTTCTGTGCTCTTGGTAAGGCTTTCCAGGCTTCTGGAAACTTCTTCTACCAACCATGTTAACCTGACTTCATTAGGACGTCTGGAAACACCTGTGTTCTTGTGAGAAGGCAGATGAGCAGAAAGAAACTAGATAGATTACAATACAGTTTGCTAGTGGCTTGCATAGCTCTAGTTGAAAGGTATTTCCAAAATTATATACTGAGCCTTTTTGGTGTGTGTTTTTGGGTTTGGTGTTTTTCCATTGTTTGGGTTTTGATGTTATTGGGTTTGGGTTTTTTCCTTTGGGGTGGTTTTTTTAAAGCTTTTTAGTTCTGAGGTTTGAAATGTAGCTTGTTCACTATTGTTTAGGGACTTGTTCAGAATTCTGCACCATTTGGGTATATATGCATGTCCTCTCAAAGACTTCATAGTGAGATAAACAGTAGAACTAATCTGAACATCTGCTAGAAATGTAACTATATCTAATTTAACATGTATCACTCTAGTTTGGGTGGATGCATAAACTACAGAGGAGCCATAAAAAAGCATTCGAAGCAAGAACTAGAGAGTCGGCAGGAAGTCTGCGTTCATGTTTATAAACATTTAGAAGCTTCTTTAATAATCACAGGAATATTTCCTGATTCATAGGTGTGACCTTGCTTTTAGAAGGTTCAGTTTCATGTAGATTAATGTATTACATGTTTGTTTTGTGAAATTAGTATTTGGTTTACAGCTATTTTTGTAAATTATTTAAGTAACTAAAATGTATTTGTTGCTTCTCTCAGAAGATGATAATACAAGATTCTCACGCTTTAGTAACAAAGTGAATGATTAGAAAGCAAAGTCTAAAGCAACCAAATTGTTCCTAGATTAACATAATCTGGTAAATTCCAGGTAATGGGGTTTGTATGTAATATTTGTGATTTATTCACTTAATGTAGAGAAAAATACATATTGTGGTTTGCTACATAAATAATACTATTTGTATTAGGATAATTGTAATGAAATACCCGTTCAAATGAAAATTATATTAAATTGGGGAGGGATTACCAGTAGCAAATTTAAATATTTTTTTTCTGTCCTAATAACTTTAATGTACCTTAATGCACACTTGAGAGGCAAACCACTGTTCTGATTTTGGTAATGACCACATGTCATTTAAAAAATAGATTTTCTTAGATATGGAACAATGTATTTCCTTTTATATGCCCATCCTTTATTTGGGTAATAGTATTATTGAAGATTTTAGTGTGTCGAGAGTAGTTACCTCAAAAAACCAGTTTGTGTTTTATGATTTACACAATCTTTGAACTGAACAAATCAATTAAATGTGAGTGTTAGTAAGTGACCTCAAAGTTCATGTTCAGTAATGTACTTCACACACAGTTCTCCTTTGAAAAAATATACCTGGAAACATGCAATTGGCATTGCACCTGGGATCCGGATGTGGTCCTGGGCAACAAACTCTAGGTGGTCCTGCTCGAACAGGGGTGTTGGACAATATGATCTCCAGAGGTCCCTTCCAACTCCAACAATTTTTATGATTCTACAGTCAGAAGCCTTTGGGCATGTTTTGAATGTGCAGTCAGCCTGTCATGACACTGACTAGGTTTTGGTTTCTTTTCTGTACAAGTAGCAAGCTTGGCAGCTGTCAGTCTTGCATCCAGATTTTGGTTTTGAAATTTAAATCTACACCTTGCAAATGCATATTTGTTACCTTCAACTAATTGCAACCTATGACCTCAAATTTGATCCTAAATGTTCTCCACTCATAAATTTGTCTTACTGCATAGAACACGTTACTTTCAGTCTAAAGTTAACATATGCAAGTCATGATGTATGTGAAGTTGTTTTCATGAAGATTATGGCCTCTGTGATCTTGGACTTGTTGCAGCATATCTGCTTTCAAGGACAAATAGTGTGTACAAAGAAATTAAACCATTTCAATCAATTGTTTATCTATGAAGTCTGTTAAGTGTATGGTCAGTTTAATTGCAGTGGAAGGATAGCAGAAGATTTCTCAAGTTAAAACATATTTTTCCTTTTTTTTTTCTCAAAGAAAACCAGCTGTTATTTATGTAGTATGAATGAGGAGAATAATATGGAAATGAGAAAAAAAGTTTCTACTGATGTATGATTCTGCAAGGCTTGCTCCCACCATCAAGATCATGAACAACATTCATTCTCACATCTTCCACTTCGAAATGAAACACTTAGCTTTTCCCCAGTACGTTTGATTAACATGAGTTATAAATTAGTTTCAATGATAATGCTAACAGGATTGTTTTACTAATTCTCTGTGTTGCCATAGAACTCATGAAACCTGTAATCACGATTGGGACTATGGAGATACCCTGCCTGTCATTTATTCTTTTTTTTTGTCAGCTAGGTAGCTGGGTTAGCTTTCCAATTCTGTCAAAATTAGAGACTAGTACATGAGAAACCTGTTTAAAAAAGGCTTCACCCACTCTCATTCCTGATAGTCTTTTGAAGTTCAGTTCTAGAGTAAGAAACTTGCTGATAGCTAATGGAACATAAGGTGAACAGTGGCAGGTCGTGGCTGTTTGTTAGAGAGGCAAGTTGCAGAACACAAAAAAGTATGGAGTGGGAAGTTAGAAGCTGGAATTTCCAGGTGGAAGTACTGAATCTCTGTTGCCCAGAACAGAATGTATGTCGTAAGCACTAAAGGTTTCATGATCTTCTGCATGTACCATTGTAGCTGCTTGGGGGAATTAAACACAGAACAAACAAGAAATTCAAGTTTGGGTTGTCCAAGTAGCTCCTTGTAATTTCTGTAAACTTTGAACAGTTCTCAAAGCTGAGAAATTCTATTCAGAGTGTAATGTCTAAATATCATGGAATTCCTTCCACTTTTACTGCTTACTTATGCTGGTATCATCACAGCAATGCAAACGCTTTCAGGTGATGAAGTTTATTTTCCAAAGGCATGTGATACTGATATAGTACAGCTGTTCTCATACAGAGAGAAGTTGTCCTGATATGGATCATCTTGGTTGGCACAATTACATCCGCATCAACTGGTCTATTTTTCCCAAAAGATAGTTATATTAGTAACATACATATACACATACACACCTTACCACCTGTGGGGTTTATATATATATATATATATATATATATATATAAACCCACAGATTTAATTAAATCTTGGTGTTTAGGCTGTAATTTCTGTGTGTTTAAGGACTGGTAAAGGTACCATAGTGACAGTTCTATCAGCACAAGCTGGTCAAAAAGAAGGGGAGCGGGGATAGAATACAGGTGCTCAAGAGCACATATCCAAAAGAAGTTGACTTAATGAGACAGATACAAAAGCATAAATTATTCTGAGGGTTGTGTGAACCAGTGGGGTCCTGGTGTATCCCCACTGATTTCAGCCAGAGAGAAACTCAAGGAATGTGCCCTCAAGACTTTTGTATCCAGCAGCTTTTACCCTCAGACTTAGTCCTATAGCAGTGCAGTGAGTCGCGGGCAATTAGATATGTAATCGGGGAAAGGAGTGTTTTTTAAATACAGCATTTACAAGAAATTCTGAAATCTCTTTTAAATACTGACTTTCATTTCTAAAGCAAATTGGAGACAATGCAAGTATTTGGGACATTGTTATCCCGAGAGTAAACATGGTGTATAATACTGGTAAGAATTTTTAAATCATAGAATCATACTTTGTATGTTTTTCTTTGGATGCGACTGACTTTTTCTGTAGCTATAATGTTCTCCCATAATTCATTAACTTTGCTCTCTGTTCAATAATTTTTTTTATATTTTTATCACTCAAATATTTGCAGGTTTTTATCCACCTACTTTTATTTTCCAAAGACTTTGTTGGCAGGAATGCAGTTACTGAATGATGAGCAAACACATTAATTGTTTACTATAGCAGAAATTACTGGAGTTCAGTCTTTATAAACTATTTTTTAATAAAGATTCTCCCCACTGGAGAGTTCATGTCCAGAATCATGCTGTCATATTTGGTTTCAAACTCCTGCATTTTGTCCAGTAACACCCTATTTCTTTCAGCATTGCTGCTGCTCGTATTCGTGTCTCATTAAAATATCTGGTTTTCATATATTTCTTCTTGCAGATTGGCTTTAACTTTCCTAGATTGAATCCTTGACACCTCCTGTTTTTAGAAGTTTTTTTTTTTTTTAAATTCTAAAACCTTTAGATGAATTCTCATTGATCATTGATGCCTGCAAACTCTCCTAATTTAGTGTCTGGACACTTTAACACTACCATTTCCTGACAATATTGCAGATTTCAAAAGAAATCTGCCTGGCACTAATCACTGTGATGTTGCGTTAAATGCCCTCTTAGTCTAGGCTGTTGACAGCTTACTCCAGATGAGTGGTTTTCTCAGTGTCTCCTGCAGTGCTAAGGGTGGTATGCTGCCGTTGGGGTTAGGAGGAGTTTCTTTGCTTTTGTGCAGTTGTGTAAGTGTACAACTGATCTGAAGACAGAAGACATGTTAGATAAAACTCAGCATTTGTATATCAAAGCGATTGGCTTTCCAAACACTGTAGTTTGTGATTTTATTTACTTTGTATTCTTTACCTAGCTTTCACTTGATGTGGCCAAGATGCTTCCAGTGAATGTTAAAGAGAAGAAAACAGTATCTTTTACTTGTGTAATAACCAGGTATTTTGACTTCTTGTATTACTCACATTCAGCTAAATTTTTTAAATTAATTGTTTAGGTATGCATTTTTTCTAGCTATGTACTGATGTACGTTGCTTAATAACTAGTTGCTACTAAAAAAGAAATCTGATGGCACAGGGAAGAATGTCCCTTCTGTGTGTATCATTCTATGGTATTTTATAAGATTGAAACATTTCATCAATATTAGCTTCATGTTCAAGCAGACATTGCTCCAGTAGAGGAATAGCTTGTAAAACTCGGAATGTCTCATGGATTAAACATACTTACCACTGAAGGAATGTTACTGGATACTCTCAGAAGTAAGAATAGGATAAGACCTAGTCCTTTTATATGTTGGAACCAGAGGCTAAATTCAGTGTACTATCCCAAACCTCTTTCCATTGAAATCCAATCCTAGCCAGAGCGGACATGAGGTTTCAGATCTGGCAGTCCTCAAGCTTAACTTTGCAGTCTTCATAGTGTTCTTTTTAATACAGATGCATGTAAAACATAATTTAAGAAACAAGAAAAGCTCTTCCAAATTTACAGAGATGCTTTTTGCCACAGTATGTGTACTAAACTGTGACACAAACATTTAAAGCATTTGAGTTTGTGTTAAAAGCATGGTAATATATTTCAATGATGTTTCTTTTCTTGATACATATTTGTTAATAAGCGTATTCTTCCTTTCATGCTAGAGATAAAGCTATTTAATAAATTTATTTTCTTACATGCTCACTATGTTTAACTTCCTATCGATTATATTTGTTGTCTTATTCCCCAGATCCATAATAACTCAGGACTGGTTCATATGCCTAAAACTTATTAATGCTTTATCTGTTTAACAACGGGACATTTCTCTTCCACAGAACCCATTCTTCAGTGGGAACTTAGTGAAAAATATCCCCTAAAGACCTTGATGCTGTAATACCTTATGTAATAAATATCACATTGTCAAAATCTTGTGCTAATGATGTGATAGTCATTGCTTTCATCTGTAGTGCTACAGTTTGTTGTAAGTACAGATCTGGGCTTTCACAAATGCACAAAGAATCTAACAAGTGAAAAGCAGTGAATATGTGAAAGAACTGATATGTTCTGAATTAGCTATAACTTACAAATGACTTTCTGCAGTCTGCTGTGTCCTTTTTGCAAAATCGGTTTAACCTATGAAAGTCTGGTATAATGCTATAATTAAAATTCAGACATAGCCAGGTAAGTAAGTATATTCTCTGTGGTTTTTGTAGTTTATAGCTCATATAGTCTCACCCTTCCTATTGAGTGTTACTCCTTTATTTAAAACAGTGCAGAGCCTAAGGAAAAAAAATCTAAAAAACCAAATTAAATTATCAGAGATACAAAAAGACATTCAGAAGTCTAGGGATATTTAATGCAGGAAACAAATAAAGGAGGAAAAAAATGAATTGTTTTGTAACATAACGAACTGCACAGGAAAAGCATTTTGAGCATGTGCTTTCATAACACGGGCTCTTGATGAAGACCTTCCTCTTTGTTTTAAGGCAAGTTATAAATACTTTGTTGACATCAGTATCTCATTATGTGTTGAGACAAAGAATTTGATCTTCCTCGCCCGCCCCCCAAAGGGCTATGGCTTTTTATACAGACAACAGACCTGATCTTAATTATTGTTCTTGTTCTCTTAGGTGGAATTAATCTCTGGATTTGTACTTCTGGCTCATTGTCTAAGCTCTTTATAATCAACAGAGAGAAATAAGCATTTTTAGAGTGCAAAGTTCTTACCATCTATTAGTCATTCAGTATATCTGGATAAATTGTTGTCTGTGAAATTTGTCTTGAGTCTAAAATGATTTTTGAAACATCTAAGCTCTTCACCTACTTCTCCCCAGATGTCCTTGCAAATTCCTTTCTCATCCAGACAATGTATGCCACACGGTTCTGGTCATGTTTCACTTTGTTCTGCTGGCTTTGTCTAAGTTCTTTCCACTATTATCCCAAAATCCAGCTTTTCCAATTCCTCTGCAAAGTTGAAAGTCTCATGAATTATCCCCTCTATTGATTAAGTTATCTTCTGTGTTAAGCAGAGAAACTTTATACCTTTGCATACACTAAGTCAGGGCTAGGCGAAGGCATTTTCTTGTATTTCTCTGCTCTCCCCCTTTACTGTTACTCTAAACAGAAGCTGTTTTTTCTTTAGTGTGAAACCTCTTTATAGCCTTTCCTTACTCTACCTTGTCTCATTCAGTACTTACAATACACCTGTGATGCCCTTGTCCCTATACTGCTTGAATTTTCCACTACACTTTTTTTTTTTTTTTCCCTTTCTCTAGTGTTCCTCTTCACTCTTGGAAGACTATGCAGACACTTTACAGAGTTGTCTTACTGTTGTTTCTCAAGTCCCTCCTCAAAGCAATCCTCTGCACCAACAGTGCACCTACTATTAAGAGTGTATTTAGTCTGCTGCTATGCAGAAGACATCATCTCTTACTCTGAACACTATCTCATTGTTTCCTGTCTTCAGGTATCCATTGTGTCTCTTGCTTAGATTTTAAAATGGGCCATTTTATATATCTATTCTGTGTTTGTACAGCACGAACCAAAGGGGGACATCTCAGCCCTTTATGAGGGTTCCTAGACACTGTGGTAATACAAAAAATCCGTTACAGCAATACTGAAATTATTACAATAATATTTAATAGTTTTCATAGCACTTTCCAGAAACATGCTTGTGCTATTTTTCCCGTTTTCTAGACAGGCACCTGAGGCACCGAGCAGTGATATACCTGGCTCCAGTTACTCAGTTTGTTGATAGGTTTTTATTCCAATCTCTAGCAAGTGATCCCCTGCCTCAGAATTTGTGTTGACCATTATTCAGGTCCAGGAAAAAAGTCACAGTGTACAAAAGGATTATGCAATTGTCTGTAATATGAAGGCTTTAAAACATCCTAGGAAAGTGGGTATGATGAGCTGTTACTGGAGATGAAGGATTTGCTAGGTAGTCGCTTGAAAAGTAGAATGGCTGAATGAATTGTAAGTCATAATTCTGGAAGAACCCAGGGTGATCTTTCAGTCTTACTGTTACTTAACACAGCCTGTACAGTTTTCCAGGTTTGCTTCTAGAGGATGTTAGTCACATTGGCTCTGTCTCTTTTCACTCACTAGCTTTTCCACATATTGGTGAGTTCAGCTATGCCTTATAGACTGGTGGAGCCTGAGAGACATCATTTGCCTAGAGGTTTTAGAAAATAAATGACTGGTTGGAAAAGAGGACTTATTCATACACCAGTGAAGGGGAAGAATGCTTTAATAGACATCATGCAGGAGACCCACAACATAAGCCTTCCATCTCGTTAAACTAAGTGTCTTGTGACAGTGTGTTATTTACAGGCATATTTGTCTTTTATGTGTCTTATTAGCATAAAAAACCCCCAATATTTAGCAAATCAGTTTTATATACCATTCTATGATCTGCTGAGATGATATACAGACTTTAGTGTCTGCTCCCATTTAATAGGAAATGTAAAAACAACAGAAAAATAAATTTAATTATACTTTACACCAATACCTGTAGACATGTAAAAAGATATTTTCCCAGATCCAGAAAGTTCCAAATAGCAACTAAATAGAGTAGCGAGTGGAAGAATAGCATGTAGATAAAATTGCCGAATAATTTAAGAATTTTTTAACATGCTATTTAACAGACACAGGTGATTTATCTGAATTGCCGTGTGTTCTGTTGAAATTTTACTTCAATTTTTCAGAATGGTTTTGCAGTTGCTTACATTAATTGCATTGAACCGTTGCACTATAAAACATTTTGGTAGAAACTGAGGCAAAAGCAGTTGCTAGGATCTCTTGTTGAATTCTTCAACAAGAACTGAGAACACTTCAGCTTTTGGTTACAAAACCCAACAAATTCACATGGAAAAAACAGCATCTCAAGGGATGAAAGGCAGAATTTATGTGAGAAGCAAGCACCTGATCATTAAAATCAAGAAACTGCCAGCTAAAAGTTCTTCTGCCTACACCGTCAAACTTTGTTATATATATATGTGTGTGTGTGTACATATCCTTCCTTTGCCTTTCCTTCTTTTGTTCCCATATTTATGTTCTTCTTAAACTTTTTTGCTTCCCACCCTTTCTGGAAAAGTATGTGCTGAGTAAAAAATTTTCACAATAAGCCCCCGAGCAAGGTGCTCACAGTTCCTTAAACTGAATATTACTTGGGATGCTGCTGGGAATTGTATTTGAAATGAGCACCATCTTTTTTTTTTTTTTCTTGTACAGTGTTAAGTACAGACAGTTGGCACTAAACAATAATAAATCTCCCATGTTCCTAGCAAAAGACTCGGGCTTGACATCGGTTCTATTCCAGTTGCAAAATAAATCTGAAGCCAGTTGATGGTTTTATGTCAAAATGACTGATATTGATAAATCTAGGTAAAAGAAATAAACCTGCATATTTGTTTGTAGAAGGTAAGCACAATAACAGCAACAGCAGAGGCAGAGGTTTGAAATGAGCTTAATTTTTATTTCAGTCTCAACAAGCTTTTACTTGGGTCTCAAATATGCAGCAGTTCTATGAAAGTTACTGTACTGAAGCATTAGAAGTCTCAGAATTTCTGGACATCCACAATAATTTAGTCAGGCAAACCTGGTTAATAGGATTACAGAGGGGAAAATAAATAAATAAATATGCAAAATTATTTATTTAATTTAGAACATGTAGACCTTCTCTGAATGTGAAACAAAAGCAATACTATTTTAAGTAAAGTGTAACCTGAGAGCAACTGTTCTAATTTTAGCTGAATTTGTTCAATGATTATGAGAATTAGTTCAATGGGTACAAATCTCCCCACCCCTTTTTTTCTAAAAGGTCAGCAGAAGAGTGGAAGTTAGTTGTGGGAAAAACTAAAATGCATTATAAAAACAATATCTGTAATTTGCTATATCAAGTAGAGTTATGAATATGAGCTCTCAGGTGCTTCTTCTAAAGTTATTTTGTAAGTGTCTTTTAAGAGTCAGGACTAAAGATAAGCACTTAAATGATTGTACCCAATTGTAACTAAATATTTTTGCTATATGTCTTTGTTTGGTCAGAGCGGGTGTTTGATTTTATGGACATTATTTGGACTACTGTATGAAGAATATTGTGTATATATTCTCTATATATACACCTGGAATTACAGAGTTCTTGATGATTTGTGATTGTGGAGAAATTTAATATTTATCACTCACCATAGTCTTGTTCTTTTTAGAGAGTAACAATTTAAAGGAAATTTGCTTTTGATTCAGCTGCTAGGATGCTATTTAAAAATAGTGTTAGTGTGCATATAAAAGGAACTTCTTTGACATTGGATAGGGGAAGCAGTTTAGTTTGGATGTTTAAAACCTGTAGTAAGCTGTATTTTTAGACGTGGATCTTAGAATTTTTGTGTCAATCATTTGTCAAGCACTTGAGCAGCTGGTTGCAGGGGACAGTGTGATCTTAGACCTGCCTAGCTGACTGCATGGAGATGTCCCTCCGTGCCAGGCAGCAAACAACATGTGAATATTATATTATCCAAGCAGCGTGCTTAGCTGTACAGTTTCAAGTGTAGGTTACTCTGCAGGTTGCTTGTCTGCATGAGCCTCCCCTCTAGTTTTGAGGGGAGCTCCTGGGTATGCAAATAGTCTAGGGTAGACTTTACGAAGGGCAAATGATGCGTGAAAGGAACAAAGCAGCAACTCTTCAGTGTTCATTTTTTCCCTCCCCAAGTCTGCGATGACTTGTCACTTGTGAATATCATCTTAACAGATCTCACTATTTAATAGCCCTCACAACAATGGGTTTACTTGTCAGTAAAGTCCTATGCCATCATGCTGGAAAAATCTTAAACTAACTAACATGAAATAGCTTTTTAACCCAGTTTTGCAGAACTTCAGCTAAATAGCAAGTGAACAATTATAGCTGTTTTCAGAGAGGCATTCTGGAAATATAACACTAATTTTCAGTCTTCTGTTTTCATTTTGTAAAATACTACTTTCTGACGCTGTCAATAAAAGAGCCTAAAATTAAAGGCAGTGAATAAAGACAAGAAACCTAGTGTTCATCTTTCGAAGAAAGTACATAATGTCTGCAGAATAAATTTTATACATGAATTTACCATGTTATCAAAGTATTTTGAAAGAAGTATGATACTTCCAGCACTTGTTTATTATTATTTTATACTACTTACAGAATGAAAAACTAAATCTTGCACAGGAAATTAAGTAACCATTTATTAATTTCAGGCTGCCCAAACATCCAAGTTTTTAATGGGTTTTGTTGATCTAAGTGATTTGAAATCTAGTTAGGTTTGAAATCTAGTTTTTCTTTGTTTTGAAGATATCTTTTAATCTTTTAATTGGCATTTTAGGAGTTGTAATCAATTATAAGCAATGCAAAGGATTGGGCACTGCTGTAAATGCATGATTCCTGTATCTAATACGATTTTCAAGTAATATTCTTCCTTGTAACTTTTTTCCTGTTAATTGTAGACATGTTTCCTTTGAAATTGTGGGCATTTTCTTTCCACTTAGCCATCCTGCACAGTCATTTTCTTGACAGATCATTCTATGTATAAAGTGCTCATTCTGTGTACAGAATTGGCAATTACATTTGTAACTTGGCAAATAATATATTGCAGATCCTCATAGTGGGTATTCATAAGTATTGGTGATGTTATTTAAGGCAGCATTTGGAACCAGAGGTAATACAAGTTACTTCAAGAAGGGCTTGTGGTTCCCAAAACCTTTCTCTTCAGCTGAATTATTTGGGCTTATAAAATAGATACTTCCCATAAAAATAGCCTGCTTGTGTTCCTACACCATTACAGACACAGTAACAGAGCTGCAACAACAAAATTAACACAGAGTTCTGGTACTACCCTCCACTGTGCTTTAGTTCCTTTTTCACAACAAACCAGTTCTACCTTCGGTGCTGTCTGTGGCACTGAAGGCAGTGAAGGACACGGGACAATCTAGAAAAAGATTAGCCATGCAGCAAAGTGTATTGCATTTCTGAGACAACGTTGTCAGTCATTACAGATTCTTCAGTGTTTTTAACTGCTGAAATTGAAGGAGTCTTTCCTGAGTATACGAAAAGTTGTAATTTCAGAAAGGCTGGGGTTGGTTGGGTTCTCATAAGACTGCAAAAAGCCCATCTTTCATGCAAAGATCATCTTTCTACCAAACTTCAAGTCTCTATAGAAAACATGGTGCTACAAGAGCTTTTCCAGAAGTTGCTAAATTTATGTATTTATTTTACAGAACTAGGAAAAAAACACTGTATTTTTTTTTTCATGACCCTATCCTTGGAGACCGCTTAACTTAGCCATTATTTTCCAAATTTTGGAAGTGTCAGCCTAAGACAGAAAGATTGTAAGGAAAATTTTACTTCAAATAACTGGTTTGGCAAATTTATGAACTGTTCTGTGATTCTTACTAGAAGAATCTGTATTCAACTATCTTAATAATGAACAATGCTACCAAGCCTGTTTTTAATGCAGCTTCCCTGGTGGTGGCATCCTTCTGGAATTAAGACTCCAAATGAAGTATGTAACTGACTCCAGTTCTCTAAAGTGGGTATGTGCAGGTTTCACAACAGAAATCATGCTTGTATGATGGACAGCTATCAAATGTTTACTCAGAAAATTAAAATCAACTGCATATCCTCAAGAACTATATATTTGTGCACAGAAGGAGCAAGACCAGATCCACAATATAACCCCTCATTAAAGGATAACATTCCATTATTGTAGCCAATCTCTATGCCAATATTACTCTGTGACCTGATGATAAAAGAAACAAGCAAAGAGATAGAAAAAAGAACAAGAAAAACTGTAGAGATACCAGCAAACCCCTTTTACTGTCATTAGAATTTGTGCTGTCTTTATTGTGTGCTATTTTTCTCCTTAATTCCTTGGAGTTCTCTAAAGCCAGGCTTCATGGCTTTGAAGTGGTAAGAAACCTGGAAGTGTAATCTGTTTTCAATGTATTTGCAAATCTCCTTACATGTGTGAATATTTGTTTGAAAGTATTCAAACTCTTTGGGACAAAACAGCTTGACTGCTCGACATCTTAACATAGACACATTTTAGGGTAAGCCAAAATATTAAAAAAATGCAACTTTGTATTGTAACTCTAGAATTTATTTGCAGCTATTTGAATTTGGCTGGGATGTTACTAGTGGATATTCTTGTAAGAATGCAAAGGGATGCTTTTCAACAGCATGACCAAAGCTTTGATTTTCTGTATAATCAGAATAATTAGATCTTCAGTGGGTGGCGTTGCTGCTGCTGCTGTTTATGTTGAGACATTTCACTTTCCTGATTAGGAGAATAATCCATGTGCTATTTCCTTGGAGGTCTTCTAGCATACTGTCCAGATTCGATCTTTCTAAGCTTGAGATCAGTCAAACTAAGTGATCTAGGTATATCTAAAGGTAATGAATAATTTATTTTGCCTGCCTATTATTGAAAGCAAACTTGTGTTATTTATAGATTTATTTTTATGTCAGAGAAGATACAATCACTTTGCTGATTTTTTTCTTCCTCATAGAAAGATTGTTTCAGTGCCAGGATATGGTATAATCTAGTTTACAGAGAAATCTATGAAGGTAAAATACCAAATTTTTAAATTTAAGTGGAAGAGGAAAAAAAAATCGTATTGAAGTCCACTCAGAAGTTAATTTTTTTTTCAGCTTCTCAAGCTCAAAATTGTGAGGGAATTCATATCCCACTAAAGTTGCGTAGAATTTGGGGACCAAACTCCCTAGTTCACCTTAACATCTCTATTCTTAATTGCCAAGTATTTCTTTACTTTTAGAGCTATTTTTATCTCTTAAAAATTTTCCTACTTCTAATATTATTCCACATCTCCTTGCATCTAGAGAAAGGAACAGAAACCTATGAATCTGACATGTCAGTACAGATAATGGAAAAGCTGGATGTCGAGAATCCTGAGGCGCTTTCTGACAGTGCTCCCTACGGCAACACGGTGTCTGCTCCCACGCACGCACCCTGTCCGGCCGGCCAATGGTAAGAGCACCGCCTTGTGCACAGAGAGCAAAAAGCACTTACTGTTAACCATCAACGCCGCTAAGTGACCGTTGAGAAACTTTGCATTGCTGAGATGAGGATTCTTTCTCGGCTGGTTCATCTAACATATTCAGGTCTTAAAAAAAAAAAATAGCTTGTGCACAAATCTACGTATATAGACAGGTATTTTTAAAGATGCATTAGCGTCACCCATCCTTGACACATATTTTTCACAAGCAAGGTAAGACTTTCTAATACCAGTGCTTATTTTCTGGTTCTTAATATTGTTTTGTGTGGTCATTTGAATTAAAAATAACTACTCTTGCAATACAGATTGGAAGCAGCTTTTGAGAACTCCGCAAGTTCTTCTCAAAAGTGTCAGTGAAGTCCACTGAGAGATCCCATATGCAGAGGTTGGCATGTCTGTGTCCATGCACTGTACAGCAAGTACATGGTTGTTGGTTTTTTATGCCAAAATCAGTCTTTGTGAATATACCACTATTCCTTGTCTCATTAAAGAGATGAATCGGAAAGGACTAGAATCATGACCAGTGCAGAAAAAAATCTGAAGAATTTCTCCAAGCACAGATCTGAGTTTCTGCCTTCTTTCCCCATGCCCAAATACTAGACTAGATGGATCTTTTCTCCCTTTAAATGGCTGTTTTCTTATATACAGAAATGTACTTTTCATTTCTTTAAAATAGTTCTTATTGTTTCAGTGCGTCGAAGAACACATTACAGAGGTGCTAATGTTCCTTCTAACTGCTCAGAAATATACAAAAGAGGATGTGCCTACTGGTATGCAGAACAGAGACTGTAGCATTCATATTTGTTTATGTACGAAACCACCCAATTATACAAGATTATATAGACCCTGTTTTAAAATTTATTAGCACATAATCTGCAACTTTTTAAAAAGAGATGGTAGATGAGTGAAAGCTTCATTTATTCTAGAGGATGTTGTTAGTGTCACATTCAACAAAGATAAGATGTGGAGCCAGGTAAGAAAAGCGACTTTGAATGAACACATTGACTTGGACAATATGCTGCATAGTACAAGTTTGCCTGATAGCTTAATAATTTTAAGATTCCTATTTTGTTACCATTTCTCTGCCTGAGTCTTAAGCTTTAAAGTTACTCGACTATAAATACTGGCATACTGTATCCCAGGATTATAAATCTAAAACTGCTGTTTAAAAATTGCTTTCCAGATTATTTAATCAATAAATTCTAGTTCATACTGTATCCTAATAGTCTTACTTATTGGTATAGGTAGTATCTGGTCCTTTTAGGATCACTGAGGCACCAGATAGTTGCAAGTAGCTTTTTGCATGGACTTAGATGGAGATCCAGGGACCTTAATCTGCAGCTCTTTCTTGGAAAGCATTTGTTATGCCTATAGGAAAGGCTGCTTAACCTTCACCTCCCAAGTTTTCCATCTGCTGATACCAGATGAAAGATTAAAGTTTGCCATAGTTTCAAATGAATGCTAACTTCTATGCAAGTAAAGTTCAGGACTTGAATAAATCTAATTATACCTTGATACCTCTGTGCCTTTTATGTAAGTATGTGGCACGGAGCTAGTTTACGTTGAGGATCTGATTTTAACTGTGGCATACAGAAACGGAGCAAACTCTCACTTAAGCCGATTCATAATGTCAACATGCAGAGTTTAATAACAATATGCTTCCTTTCCCTTGGGTGTCAACCCAGTTTTGTACTTCTGATTCCTTCTTCAGTTGGACAAGTTGCCTTCTTGGAGGACTCAATGACACAAGGACATCTTCCAAAAAAGTAATAACATTTCCAATTGATTATGAGCAAAATACAAGAATAGGTATTTTTATGGTTCAGGTATGTTATAGAGCCAGAGACAATTTCTCTGGCTTTGCACATCTGTACTATGTTTATAAATTAGATTAAATTGCTCATTCTTACTTGTCATTCTAATGTATTTGAGAATGTTGCATGATGTTAGTGAGCAGTTTAGGGAAGACACTTCAACCCAGGAGATCTCGGTGCTATTCTCAAGTTTCTTCACTGTACAAGCAAATCGCTTTGTTTGTGTACCAGTTTTCCTATTTCTAAATTTGGGCAATTTACAAGAACTTAGAAGAATATTTTCATTAGATGAAATTCAGTCTGAAAAGATTGAGGAAGGGTTTACAGGACACAAATGCTTTTCTGGTTTATGTTGTACTTCTGCCTGACAGAATTTTTCCCAAGAGTCTTTCAATTTGATAGCTCTGCCAGTGAAGCATTAAAAATTGTAAAACAGGAATTATATATTTTTCTGGTTTATTTCTGTGCTATTTCCTCCTTCCCGTGCACAGGACCCAAAAATTTAAGTGACAGTATTTTTTCATCAGCACAATCCTTTTTATTTGAATGAAATTTTAGATTCAGCTGGAAAATCTGCTTCTCCAGGCTTCCCACAGATTCAGCTACAACCCTTTTGGTTTAGCTACAGCACTTCTCTCTTATTAAAAACTTTTCATCTTCCAAACACAGAAAAAATACCTTTTTTTGAATATTACAGGTGACCATGGAGTACTTGTATCACTTACTGCACTTACTGTTTTCCCTCTCCCACATATGTGTACTGTTAGCTTTCTCCTGACTTTAAATTCATTCTCAGCTTAAGTGACCTGTCTACTAACTGCATAGCCATTATACTGTTATCTCTGCTATTGTTACTTAATGTGTTATTTCTTTTCAGGAAAAGTTAATGGTTGCTGTTTACAATAAAAGAGAACATTAACTGTATCAGAACTCAGAAAATTTCCAGTATTTGTATTTCCAAACACCAGTTTTTTGCCACATGGAATGTTTTTTTACCCACTGATCTCATTTCCACAAACACAGAAGAAATTACTATGTATGCAAAGAAAATAATGTTGAATTTGAGTGTAACTTAAGCTTTTTCTTTCTTTTTTTTTTCTTTTCTTTTTTCTTTTTTTCTTTTTTTCTTTTTTAAGGAAGTAAATGATTCATATCTTGTTAGAAGAGTTTTGGCAAAGTTCTTCTTGATTTCAGTGGAATTGAGCTCAAAAATATTAGTTACGCTCATTTTGTGCATTTTTCAATTATTGGATTCACATTTTTGCAGGGTTTCTACCATCTTTGTCAGTGGTTCCATTTAAATTGCATGACTTTCTGAAATAATCGTTATTCAGCATCAGTGCAATTTTCCTCTTCAGTGGGGAAATTCTTCATTTTAGGTTTTTGTAGAGACTACCTAAGAAGCTATCTTTAAAATAGTTTTTTGCTACAGAGAAATCTTGAATCAACAGGAAGTGTTTTGTTTTTTTTGATAAACAAGGTTCTGTGTTGTGTCAGTTTGGTCTATGCACAGTAGTTTATAGGCAATTACTAAAATAAATAGCACTTTTACCCTTGATGGAATAGACACGTACTCTTTTCAGAAAATATTAACTGCTAAACAGTCTCTGTAGTGGCTTTACCCTGTAAGTATGCATAATAATTCAGCAGTGACTATTTATTTAACAGGTGTGGTTATCTAGTGATGAAGGCAATTCTTTTCAATTTAAGAAGTATGGAAAATGAAAAAATTATAAAAGCAAACGTGTGTACAGTCATTCAATCACATTCATGAGTGATAGGGAAAGCATTTTCTTCACTAAGGCAGATGAGAAATTTAAACTCGCTTTTGCAGTGAAGCGAGGCATGACAACTACACAAAAAAATCTCCTGCATTAACCAATCTTCACACATACCTTGTTAATGTTGGTTTACACTAAACATGTTCTCTACAGAATATTAATACTTTCTGTTGATAAGTTCTGAGTGAACTGCCAGGTTAGAATAGATGAAAAACAGGCAAAATTTGTATAGTAGTAGTACCGTATTTTATTAGTTGCGTAGTTGGCAGAATCAAGCTTGTAATCACACAATCTTTCACCTAGTTGAAGAGCAGCAGGCTTCACTTCAGGCAAAGTATTACACTGTTACCGATCTACAAAGACAAACAAGGGAAGTGTAGTATGTGATCGTGCTAACATGAGAAGTCACATTTCGTTACTTGCTGAGAGGCCGTCAAAGCACATAGCAAGCGTGTCAGTCATATACCATATATTTGTTGTTCATCTGCTGCAGAATGCAGATGACTGTAATCAAATAGCTCCTGTATTATCCTTGTATGGACTGAATCTTAACAGGCAGACTGTCCATTCTCCTGTTCCATTTGTTGTAGTGTGCTGGATAAAATTGGCTTATATCTATACTTTCCTGATATCGTCTATATAATTTATCTGTCTTCTAATTAATCTTGCAGAAACAGTAAGCCAATGTAAGAAGAAAACTCTTTAGAAGTCAGTTTCTATGACACAACAGTGACTCACCAGGCCAAGAGCTACTGATTTTAGTTGAATGTTTTTGTGCTGTAGTTTGCCACAAAGGATAGTAAAATATTTTTTTTTTTTTGTGTAGTGACAGTCCTGTGAGAATCCAAACCTTGTTCACTGCTGCTCAAATATACAAAGAAACCTATCAAGTTAGATGTACATACATAAATGTCACTGGAGGAGGTGTGTACTGATGCATTAGCAAGATGTACGTTGTGTGTGAAACATTACAGAAATCAATGGGAATTTTGCCATTGGTTTTGCCATGCTTTGCGTTGAGCCCTAGGTTTTCCTATCCTATAAAGAACTATACAGACACAAAGCCCTTTGTTCTGGTAGAACCTCCTTGAATTTATTAGTCATAAGTATCTACCCCAATGACCAGTGCAGCATGATACAATGCATGTGTTATCTTTTGAGGTATCTTAAGAAAAAACATTCTATTTTTTTTCACTTCTTGATTTGCTTTAAAGAGGTTCTTTTCTTCTCCTTGCTAATTAACTGTGAAAGTGTTTCTTTAGGTGTCTGTCAAAGCAAGAGATCTGATTGAAGTACTGAACCTCACTGCTACTCCTGTATCTGCTTGAGCAGAGTGACTTTTATCTTCCCTTCATGTGCATTATGTACCTCTAATTTATTGCCTGTTTTTCTTCTTTGTAGGCTTGGAAACATATGCCAGGTCTGAAACTAACAGTAAGTGTTGTCAGTTTGTACTATGACCATGTGGGAGCTTTGCTTCTAATTACTTTGAAGTCAAAGTCTGATAGGCTGGAAATAAGGAAGGTAGATGTTTTAACACCAGCGGAAGACAGCTGTCTAAAAAAACTTAAGTAAATGTTGCAAAATATCCTTTAAATCTGCAAGGAACAGTTTATCACTGGGCACAAATTCAAGAAGATTTGGTTTGTGCAAGAAATTGAATCAAAAATATCTTTATTGTATGGAGAAATGCCAGGGTGTTATATATATATCAACTGTATGTACATTTTAAATGTATAAGCTGGATTGTGTGACAACTGTTCCGCATTCAGAGTAATATTAAGATAACAGATAACTAGGAGTCTGGTAGTACCAGTCTCCATTCTACCACAGAGTGAACTGACCTCTGTATTTAGAGCCCCTCTACAGCTCTCTCCAAACCGAGCATGCTTGAAAAGGCTTTTTAATCCAGCTCATGTGGCTAGGCTATACTTGTCTGGTGCAGAGGGCTTTGAGCATTCACTTTGCCCTGGGAGCACAGCTGGGTCCCCAGTGCTGCTGCATAGGCAGACATAACTGTATATGAAAATTTACATTTGACTTGCAAATTTTCACTTATCCACATTGAATTTCACCTGCCCTTTTATAATCAGTCACATAATACCACGACATCCCTCTGCAACTCTGCGTAGTCAGACGTTATATGTACTACACTTAGAATTGTGTGACATTCATCACCTTGTTTTTCATTCTTTTCCAATTCATTTTTGAGTAAATAGAACTTAAATATGCTGCATGCAAAGACTGTGGGACTCTTTAAGTAACCTCCCTCCTGTGAGGCAAAATGCTGCTAACTGTACTGGCATAGCTAAATCCTCTTTGCATACTCTGCACCTGACTGTTAGTGTTCTGCTGATAATGACATTATCAGAATATCGTACCTGCTGAATCAATTTAAGTAGTACCAACCATCATCCAGTAATACAATCCTTGTACCATGTACTTTTCATTTTTGCTAACACTTCAAATGATCAACAAGAAAATGGTCGAAAGAAATACCTTGGTTACTATTTAAAGATTTTTGACAGCAATCACACAATTCAGCTAGTTCTTTGCTATAAAAAGGAAGTATTTACGGTATTATAGATTCTACCATTTGAGAGCAAATAAATGTAACTTTTAAAAGCATAGTTATTCTATGGACAGGATGTCCATTAGAAGGCGTGGAAACAGATGCTTTTATAGAAACCAATACATTTTATTATTTCCACTTGAAAATAGTTTTTTGATTGGGTTATGTGGCATCAAAATAAGTTAATATATATTATAATACTAGAAATGGAGAATAAATAAGATAGCCATATTTTATTTTTCTGACCTTTTAGGAAGTAAACAAATTATTTGACCAGGTATTGTGGTAAAATATATCACTGAGCAGCAAATAATATTTTCTGAGCATAATTCAACCAGAAGGAATGGTGGTATCAAGGGCTCAAAACTACATACCTTTAATGATGGTCAAATGATACAGTATCAGTAAGATGATTATGATGATATATCAAGACTTAACATGCTAGTATTTAATACTTTTTGAACAGTAACTAGCAAAAGGTCATTGCTGAAATACTTCATAATTTCTATTTTTACTTTTTTGATATGCTGTTTTAGAAACTATAATGTTCTAACAAATGTGAAATAGCATAATTTGATTGTGGAAGTATCATTGAAAATGGTGTTCATTGTCAATTATTACTGGGTCCACTAGTTGTATTTCTGAGTCATCCAAAACTTTGCCAAAGCCCTGTGAATTCTCAGAGAATGTTGAGAACCATTGTCAGGTAGTTAACAGCAAAGATTAGAAATATTACTTCCTTTGTCACTTTCTTGGTTGTTGGAGTGACAGCAGCACCAAATAAACTGGTTAAAATAGCAGTCATTTGAGTGAGTCATGGTTAGTAGTTCTTGGAAAACTACTAAGTAGAATAGGTCTTCAGTAGGAATATTGTTTTATGTAGGACTGATGAATCCAGTCCCTGAAGTACAAAGTTGTGGGGTTTGTAGAACCTGTGTTTATTACTTGCTGTCTTCCTATGTGAAAACGTGTATTGAATCAGCAGTTTACTGGTGCAATACACCAGCAGACTGCCATTGAGACTGCCAGGAGTGGACCAAGACTTATTTTCAGCTGACCCATTAGTGTTTGTAGTTACATCAGCATTTACATTTTGTAAATTAATATAACGCTCATTCATACTCCTTGGCAATAGGGTCTTAATGTATTTGGCTTCTTTCAGAGACAGAGAGAGATGGCAAAACCTCCTGTTTCTGTTTTTCCAAAACAACTGAAAATACTCAAAATGCCAGAAGTCACCTTCTCAGATGATACAGCACATCTCATATACCAGTAATGAAATACATCAAGCTCTGAAGAGCCCTCTGTGGAAAGTACTTAGCAGTTCTTCTTTACGTGGTTGTTCTTTATGTGGTGGTTCTTTACATGGGCATTTTATTCAGCCCCCAACTGTCTTTCTGCCACTCAATCTCAAAGGACAGATCCTTGTGTTAGTTCTCTAAGGTCTGCATGAATAGATTTCTTGTTAAAGGAAGTTAAAGTCTATGGTTCACTGTTCTGACGTCTAAAGAAGAATCCTCCTTCAGACTAACAGTACAAATTATTTCCTTGTATTTGCATGCACAGTTAACAGTACAAAATGGTCTGACTGCACTGATGATTGTCACCTCTGCTTTGACGGGAACAAGTTCTGAAGGCAGGGGCACAGCCTATTAGCACAAACTATTGGTTCTGCGTTTAGCTCACTGTTGATGACATCACTATTGCAATTTCTAGTTCTAAGGATTCATAGATTCCTTAGTCACCGATGTGATTCATACAGAAGTCTGGAAGAGTCAGGAGATCCTTTCCTAGATGAGTTCAAGAAGTAATAGATGCCATATAGCTTAAAGTTAGAGACTCTGTCTTACTTTTTGAGTATTTAGGCAACTCAGTCAAAGCAAAACAGTTCTGTAATCAGTCCTAAAGTTGTCTCTTCTTATTATTAGCTTATAGAAGTTCAGAAACAGATGTTCAGAAACACCCAATGAGAAACAGAAGTTAAATAGCATCAGTGAGTATGGCAGATTATTAGTAGCAACAGTACTTGAGAAAATCTCTTAGGTTACCACCACTTCTAATAACCTATCATACCCACTGACAAAATCAGTTTGACAAGTATTGCAAGAGATATCAGTCAAATGCAAGAGATTCATATCCTTAGCTACCCCTTTTTAAGAAATCATTTAACTATTCTCAGAAGCTGCATAATAGTAAAATTTCCAATACATGGACACTCTACAGTTTCCACCTGTCTTGCGTCTATCTACTTTTCTTATCCTTGTTTACTAAATATGTATTTCTCTTCCACAAGAGTTCATTGGATTCACAAACACAGGATCTATGTGAAGTGATTCTTCAAGTGTGTCCACTGTTAAGCTGATCCATTCTATCTTTCTCTCTAGCTGTATCAGTTGTTAGCTATACTCCAAACTTTTATAGGTAGGTGGAGATGGGAAGAAGCATGGAGGGGGAGGTAGGGTATTCATTCCCATACGGCATATATTCAACCACTGATTCATGTGTAAACAAAGTAAAAACTTTGTGGTCTATCAACACTACTTCTCCACCATGTTCTGTCTTCCATAAAGTTTATGTGTGTACCACAACCTAACCTTCTCTGTAACATTTTACAGCTTTTGGGTTTTATTTTTAAGGAATTCTGTCACATTAAAGTAACAAATACCCACATCTATTGTCTTCCCCAAACTACAGATTTCTGAAGAAATGATTGTTTTGTACATCTCAGATGTCATTGTACAGAAATTTCTAACATTTTTCACTGCCTTTACTGACTTATTTAAGGACCAGGCAATTTCAGCTCAAGTGTGTGCCACTTTGCGTGAATGTGTGCTCCAGAACAGCTCTTTCAGAGGCCACAAGGCAAATTACTGTGTATTTTATCAAAGGAAAAGTAACTTCTGCTGTTTCTTATGAGTACTCCCTTAAGAGAGAGAGATTATGGAAGCTGTGTTCTGTGTGTATGTGCATGTGTGTATCATACCTACGTATATGCATATAGACAGACAATAAGTAATTTTAGTGTGTTTTCTTAGTTTGAATTTGATGAAGCTGTGTTTCACTCATTGAACAGCTCAGCACCTTCTGCCAGTAACTCTGCCAATACCTGTAGAATACACATGGACAAAGCCACATGAACTCTGTTTGCTAGAAGGAAGGCAAGTAATGAGTCTGTCTTTTTCAGCAGGCAGGCAAAGGGCATACAATTAAATAATCTAAGCTTGTCCCACCAGTTGGTAGCATTATGAGGACCTACTTTCAAATGGCATTTCATCTGTGCCAGTCACCTGGCATCTACATCTGTTATTTGCCAATTCGCTTTGACTTTGGAGAGTTTTTCTTTAGAATTTGTAAAAATAGTGTGAAAGATATCCAACACAATAAGAAAATTATACTTGTTGTTATAGGACAGTTGGAGCAGCTCTGGTAGTCAGTGATTTCCCACTGGGACATTCTTTGTGTTATTTATCCTCTGTGATTAAAAATGTTCTGGAGAAATTTTCCATTGAATCTGAAGGAAAATGCATAAAACATACATCAACTGTTATGAAGGGCTTAAAGGACACTAGTGTTACACTTCACATTTCTAGTCCTGGTAAACTGCAGATGCATTTGATCATGAATCATTAATTTGTTACAGTGAAAGTGTTATTAATATGTTCCTTCTTATTTCAAACAGCAAACTGCAATCCTGCATTGTAATACTACTATTTCCTATGCTAAATAGGCACACCGCTTCTTTGTGTGAGGGGAAGCTCCGTATGAAATGCAACTGCTGGAGAACAGACTAGCTAAAAAACCATTGCCCTTAGCAGATGCAAAGTATTTCACGTCTCTGACAATTAGCAGCAGCTCCCAGATCACAGCTTCTCCTCAGTTCTGAACTCAGCAGGATTCAAAAGATTCTACACCTTACAGAAGCAAAATTTTTTTCTTGGCAGTTTGTCAGAGTCCAATACTCTCTGATCAGGTTCTTTTAGATAGTCCACATGATGGTGGTTTAATGTTTAATATAAATTTTTTTTATATATATATATTTGCCATTACATGAAGGTTTGATTTAGCACAGTGATACAGCAATGAACTGAAATCCCAACACAAACACAATATAGCAAGTTGAATATTGCAATATTCAACTGTAGTTGAATCTCGATGTAGATGTGATTCTTGTTACTGGTCTCTGTATGCTTTCTGTCATGACGCTGGGCACACCCAGTCACCTGGAAGGAAGAAGTGGATTGAAGCCAGCTCAAGCCCATTGCTCCCTTCAAAGTTTGTTATTTGTTGAATTTTGATGCTTCCTGTTGGTCTGAGCTACCTATATGCTGCCCCCCACCCATCCTGCATGGTGGTCTGGCCAGCTCACAAAGACATTATTCTTTTTTAACAGTTTCGGAGAACCTGATGATTCACTGATACAGCTATCTTAACTAAAACCAAGGCTACCCTCCAGTCTACCTGGTATTGAGGCAAGTTCAGTTTGCTTTATTTTACGCTTTTCCCTGAACTCACTGGGTTTTGCCCCTCTCTGAGCTCTCCCCCACTGCAGGGGTGTGCTCGTTGGTCACACATCTGAACTGCCAAAGTCCCTGCTGAGTCCAGAAGTCAATGTACATCAGTGGCTGTGCCGCTTACGGCTTTGCCTTCCCTGAGCGATAGTAATAGGTAGCTTACAGAAGTCCTTGATAAATCCTATCACCACAAAGCCCAGCATGCTACAAGCAGCCTGGTCTTGTTATGAATCGCAAAGGATGCCAAAAGCTGTTGCCCTGTGAGTAGCAGCTCCTGCCTCACATTTCTGCTGAGCTTGTATAAGCTTCTGAAATTATAACAATTTCAATTCATAAAGATTTTCCCCTTATTCCAAGCATGCATATAAATGTGGTTATAGCTGTCTATAAATAAATAGGCCTGTACATATTATTTTCTTTTTAGTTGTGACATGCTATGAACACAGTGATATAATAATTTTAGAAATCATTATAGTATATTAAGATGTTACCAATTACCAGGTGATTATTAGCACTCCAATATTTTTTATGAGCTCACAAATTACTTCAAGACCTTATGGAAGCAAAATCCACTACAGTTCAAAGCTGCCTGCATTTTAATCACCTTCAGCAATATTGTAGCGTTTTACATCTTAGTATGGTAAGACAGGAGTGGAAGAATCATTTCTCCATCCATTTGCTTCATCTCTCTCTGTTGGCTGCAGTAGAAATCACTCAGTGAGCTACAAATTAGAGGATGAAAATGTGTTGACTTTAGATAAAAAGAATCTGAAAGTCAAAACTATATTGTCTGTCTTTCTGAAGTAAGCTGAATTTAGTAGGCATATTGGTTCAACTAAGAGAAAAAATTAGTAACTGAGCCTGGTATTTCATTATCATGTACATACAAATATATGTTCTTTGGACACAAGAGGTATTAAGCATAAACTGGGGGCTTTTTATGTCTTTCTGAGTCCCTTTCAGCCAGTGCTTAGGCCAAGAACCTTAGTGTCTCGTTTTACAAGCAAACTTTAACTCTTTGCTTTGCTTTCCGTAGGTAAAAATTCATTTAGAAACACTCATATGAAAAAGGTAGTGATTCCAGGGAAAAGTAGCTTCCTAATCACAAGAATTCTCGACAGTAAAACTGCTATAGCAGAGCCCACCATGCCTGAAAAGGTGCCTTTTGACAGAAGCTTTGTATCCAAGCAATGGTTCTTGCATGACTTCGGTACTATAAATGGAAAAAAAATGGGACCTGAATTTAAAAGAGTGCAGATAGTTTATGCAAGACTACAATAACATAGCAAAGAATAGTATTAAATACTTGGACCTGAACACAACCTACGCTTTCAGATTCAGAGCAGTCCCTTTATATTTAGGTAAGAGATTTAGCATTTAGTTCTTTTTTAAGCATATAGTTTGTATGCAATACATGAAATGGCCATTAGCTAGTTTGTGTGACTTTGCACAGCCCAATAATCTCAGCAAATTTAAACTTTAGGTATGTCTACTAAAATATTTTTTCCTTATTTTCAAAACCAGTTACCTGGAAAATATATTCTAAATGCTTATATTCAGCCAAAAGTGAATCTTAACCACATTCTGTCTCTCTTGTCTCTTCTACCGAGATATAAAAGTGCTTTAGTTTGGCTGTTATGAATTTTTTTAAGTCTCTTTCAATTTGGCAATGTCCATACATTGTTATCTTTTGTCAAATACCTAGCACTGGCCAAATTTAAAGTCATAAGCTAGCTATAAATGTAAAGTCTATACGTTTATCTGCAATTTTGATTCAGTGTCTCAAAGTTAATTTGAGAAATGGGCACCATTCTGTTGATTTAATTGGGCTATACATATGACTCTTTGTTTTTATCAAAGAAAAATTGCTTTTGACAATTTTCAAATTAAAAACATACAAATATAAAGGCATTTAAAGTAAAGCTAAATGATTTATTTTTAAAATGATTATTAATTTTCTATTGCATGTGGACGTAGTTACTGCTCCTGAATCACAGATACAACTTAAATGGTTGGTCCTTAGCAGATCATTGAATAAGTCAAATTAATAGAATAGAAGCAAAGAAAAAAACAACCCCATGCTCTGCCAATGAGCAAGTGCACAAGAAGCTGGTCAGGACAGCTGACCCAAACTAACCAAAGGGATATTCAATACCATAGAACATCATGCTCAGTATATAAACTGGGGGGAACTGGCTGCTGATTGCTGCTCAGGAACTGGCTGGACATTGGTCAGTATGTGGTGAGCAATTGCATTCTACATCACTTTTTTTTTTTCCTTTGGGCTTTGTTCCTCTCTATTCCTCTCCTTTTCATTAAAATTATTATTGTTTCTGTTATTGTTTTGCTTTATTTCAGTTATTAAACTGTTCTTATCTCAATCCATGGGTTTTATCTTTTTCCAGTTCTCCTCCTCATCCCAAAGAAAGCCAGGCGTAAAGAGAGCTTCCTTTACACTTGCATGTATTTATTTCCATGCACTAACGTGGATAAACTTAAAAAGAAGTGCATGTGGGGGGGGCTGTGTGCTAAAAAAAGAAACAACAGAAGTAAGGAGGGAGCTGGCTTATAAGAAAGAATTAAACCCAGGGGCTGGAAAGCTCAAAGCAGTGGAAGTCAGAAAGAAAATTTTTAAATCAACACTTTGTACAGATTTTACAGTGTGAAATAAGTGGAGATGGAAAGGCTACAGCCAAAAAAGTCAAATATGCTTCCACAGTTACCTTCATTGTGCTTGGCTACAATACAATAAAGGACTAGTTAGCCAGTCAGCCAAACTGCCAAAGAAGCTGTTAGTGGTGTTGTGGAGGGAATACACACAGAGTTATGATGAAGAAAATTTCCCTATTCCATTCACACAGTTCTGAGTGGAAGTAAGTTCTAAAATCTGAAATAATTTATTTATTTTCTTCCCTTGGGATTTTCAACTATGGAGTACTGATTATGCACCTTTGCTTTCTTGCTCAATTTCACAGCCTATCCAATGTTTCAAATACAATTAATGAACTTTGTTGTTGGCAATCCACCACCACTGGAAGTGAATGCAAAAGAGGACTGGGATGAAATGGATAGTTACACGCTGGAATTCTGTTTGCAGCAAACATTACAAGCCGGTAAGGGTAGACAATTAATTTTGATCAATGGCTGTGCTTCCACCATTCTTTTACTCTGAATGGTTATTCAAGTACAGCATTATTTTATTCTGAACAGTTTTGGTAAATGGGGGAGTTATCTTTAGATTGAGCCTGGAAAAGTAATCATTTATTTATGTAGTGTAAAAATAATTATGTAAAATTTTACTGAAATTTCCCAGTCGTCTTCCTCAGTCCTTGGATAGAACATTAATATATATCACAAAGCATTCCTCTACATAATGAACATTATTTAAAAAATTGTTATGGTATATGAAACTTTAGGTAGGAATACCTTCTTCTTCTGTTTTTGGTTCACTCTTGTTTCTTTGTTATTACTTGTTGCAGTTCCTTCATATCATTCTCTAAACAGCCAGTTTCTTTCTGAATTTTCTCAGTTTGGAGTCCTTTTCCTATTTGATTACATAGAGGTGTGCATTTAATTATTATAAATATCTCGTGAGATGTGGTTCAGAAAGATTGAAGGTGGTCAAACTGTAGGCATTGGGTGAGATCAATCTTTGAAGAATGTCTTCTGATGGAATGGGAACTACCTTGGTATAGCAGGGAAGTCTTGGATGGGCAATGGGAAATTTCAAGAACTGGAAAATGATAAGAGAACTCTCTCACATTGAGATGTCATTAGTCAAAGTTGTAGAACAAATCAGTCCAAAAAAATAGTAAATAACTGCCAGTGCCTAGAATGGTCATTCAAGAATTTTGAATGTGAATTTCCTCACTTGAAAATTGTGGTGTGTAACCTATGATTTCAATCAGTCAGAAGAGCCGAAGATGATAGACATGCCACCAGTTTCTAAAAACTACTTCAGGGGTGATCTGAGGAATTACAATACCCAAAGTCTGACTTTCTTGGGTGGCAAACTGATTGAAATTACTATAAAATAGAACTAGTAGAAATTTGAATAAATTAAAATATGAGGGAAGAATCAACATGGATTTTGAGAAAGGAAGTTGTGTAACAAATGTAGCAGCCATGAGGCTGAGGTAGTGATTCTTGCATATTTGGATTGTAAAATGCTTCTTTGAGAAAGGTACCTTACTAAAAGCTCTCAAAGAAACTAAGCTGTCATGGAACAGGAGCAAAGTTCATCCATGGGCTAGCAACCAGACAGGAAATCGGAGTAAATGATCATTTTTCACAAATAATGTTAAAGGAAAAATTCACACAGACGTGGGTACCCCTAGGCTTGCTTTAATCACAACTCAGAGTTGGGCTGCCACCTCAGTAAATGACAGAGAACAAAGGGATGCAGCACAGCTTATATATACTTATCAAATTATTAGTCAATGTCTGAAGTTTTTAGAAGTTTCCTTTGGTCTTGTCAGTCCTGCGAATCCATCACCTGACTCTGTCCCAGTGGATTCATCTATTCGGTTCCAGTCTCTGCCTCATTTCCAAGGTCCTCCTCGGATCATAACCTTCTTTCTTGCCTGCTTTAACTCACACAATCCTTCAAGCACACTTAGTCTTTGAACAAGCAATTCCTATTCACATATACTAATTTTTCTAAAACCACCTGTGTTTCTGAGAGCACCTGTGTATACAAAGTGATCATCTATTGTTTCTCTATTCTCCTACTGATTAACTTGACTGATTTTTAAACCAGCTTTGGATTAGGGCTATACAATGGACAAGGCCTGGTTCTGCTATTTAGCAGCTTCAGCACTTTAGATTTCTTAATTCAAAATACCTTTTATTTAACAAATAATAAAGAAAATATCCAGTGGAGTACCAGTGGATCTACAGAGGTCCAGATCCTTCTGTACAAGCAATTCACAAATGACAACGAAAAGGTGTATACTGAAGCAGGAAAGTTTGGGTAAGATAAAAAGTTGTGCAGCAAAGTCATAACTAAAGCAGACAGCAAGGAGTTGAAGAAAGTTTTAACCAATGCTGAGCAGCCAGATAGTGAAACCTCTTGTATAATGCATGCTTAACAAATGCAAACAAATGCACTTAAAAGAAAAATACAAAACAGGGAGCTCTTAGCTGTTACCTTATAAAAAGGATTTCGGAGTTATTTGGATAGGCAGCACCATGCTCTGTGGCAAGAAAAGACAAACTGAATATTACAATTATTTCCTTGTGAAATGAACAGAATAAAAGAGGAAAACATGATGCTATTGTATCGATCTCAAATTTCAAATGCATCTGCTTCTGGTCATTCATCAAAAAGACCAATGTAGTAGCATTAGATAAAACACAGAGAAGTTAAACAGGAGTGATCAGAAACAATTAGGTTTTATACAAGGGAAACTGAACAGGACATTCCTTCACGGAAAAGAGGTTGTTAAAGGTAGCTAGGACATAGAATCAGTGATATAAAGATGGTGTTTCATTGTTTCTCAGTAGTGGAAAAGCTATCTAGTAAATTGAAACAAACAAAACACTTTTTTTACATGTTGCTTAATTGAATAGCTGAACTCACTGCTAGAGGATGCTTTGGAAACCAAAAGTATAGATGGGTTTAGAAAGGGAATAGACAAATATATAGAGGCTATGTCCACTGTTTGCTATTGAATTCAATGGTCCAAAAAGCTTTAACAAGTGATTGTCAGAAATAAGGACTGCTTTGTATTACCCTGTTTCTTGCACATGTTTTCTGAGCAGTCACAACTGCTCACTGTACAGAAAGCTGAAATAGATGGTTCATTGCTCTGACCAGTCTGGCTGTTCTTACAGTCTTGTGACAGCCACTTTTTCTTTGACTGTGTTCAGTGTCATACTGAGGCAACATCAGTTGAGCAATATGAGAAGTTCAGTATAAAAATAACATCCTTTTCAAAGTATTCTTTCTGTTTGTATCTGCCACCCCTCTACTGTGGCAGGCATTGCCAGTAGCTAAAAATACACAAGCCCATAAATAACATCAGCGCTAATAGTGCGTGGCAGTGATCTGCTTGTACCGTACTTGTCCGCATTGTTTCTGTTATCAGTTTTACTAATTCATAATTGGCAACCGCTTCCACCAAGTACTCCAGTATAAGGATGGCATTTAGTTACATAGACTAAAACCTAACAAAACCGGGCTTTGTTACATTAAAAGTAGAACCATGAATTCTTCAAAGACACCTCACTAAGCACATTCTGCTATGAGGCCATTCCTAGGAAAAAGACGGATCAATTAAATGATCTTCTGATCATTACTGTAGGAGTATTATAAAGGGAGAAAGCCTGTTTTGAAATGAGTGGCTACGAGATAAACAAAATCAAACCAGTCCCTTTATACTCTTGCACCAGGTTAGTTGGCAGAAGGAGCAAACTTTGCAATACAGATATATCTCTCAGTGAAAAGTGATATTTACTACATTCTTTTAAATAGCTATCTCTGGTTTGGGAGTACTAATTTATTTTCACAACATAACTACCTATAGGGTAAATCTACGATAGCTATAATTATCCCAGGACCCTCATGTATTTGTGTTATGGTAGGATATATTATAACACTGAAGAGTGGCAGCGTACGTGGGAAGACAATTCATTACATTTCTCCAGTTCCAATGACTGCTAAACTGTGGCTACAGAAAGATCAAAAAGGTGAAAATGGTTTTCCTCTCCTAAAAGAACTGCTGGTAAGAAAGCTAAGCAGCCATTAGGTGGTGCCTAGGAATTGATATGGAATGGGAAGGACTTCCTACCTTATGCATTCATTTTTGCAAAAGAACCGGGACCATGTGTATATTTACATGCATGTTTGTCTGACAAAGTTGTCAACAACAGCCTTACAATTTCAATAGTGAGAATGCATCATGCAGAAATAAATCAACGTACAACATCGGACACTAGATTGAAAAAGTGCATAAAATGAGTCTACTTTTAATGTAAGCTAAAATACGCCTTTTGCTTTTTAGGTTGACTAAATTAAACTGCTACTTTCCATGTAACCCCATGACCTCCCAGGGGTTTTATTTTCAGTACAGTGGTTTGTGTAAAAAAAAAAAAAAAAAAAAATTTCTCTCAGGATCCTTAAGTTCTCCTGCTATGAAAGATCTGAACAGAGATAGCTGGAGGTGAGAAACAGCACAGTTCCCAGTTCTGATACCATTCACTGTACTACTATTAGAAAAGTACTATTTAATTGTCATTCCATAAACATCTCCTGTTTAAATGGCTGAAGATTTCTTTTGCTAACAAGTTTGTTTCATTTTGTGAAATGTATGGTCTTGAGTTTAATGTACTATAAAATAACATATGCCCTGTGTTTAAAATGCAACTGATTAACAGAACTTGTATCTCATATTAAACTTGTATTTCTGGTTTCATTGCCTAAATAAGACATACACTCTGTTCGTCTCTTTGGTTTAAACTTAAGACAAGCCTATAAAAGTAACACACACACTAAAGATCTCTAGCGTTCAGTTACAGTGAACTGAAAGCATCTGATATTTTCTGAACATAGTTTCTGAGCACTGTCAGGTAGAGGTGAAAGATCACCTGAAAATCATGAGTCTGAAGGACCCAGTCAAGAAATCATGGCCATGTATTAAATGACATAATTCATATGAGCATTCATAGTAAACACTTAGTGTGCCTAGAATAGTAAGTTGTCACTGCTGAGGTAACTGCTAAGAATGAAAAAGAAAACATAGTTCTTTTTCTCTGAAGGACTTCCTGAGAACTGAAATATTTGATATAGATAGACTTGCTTTGTTTTGTGTGCTTTGGAGTTTAATACCATACAGTTTCTCTTTCTCTGTTGTATTATCACAGAATGGTTTGGGTTGGAAGGGACCTGAAAGGTCATCTAGTTCCAATTCCCCTGCCACAGGCAGGGACACCTTCCACTAGACCAGGTTGCTCAAAGCCCCATCCAGCCTGGCCTTGAACACTGCCAGGGATGGGGCATCCACAGCTGCTCTGGGCAGCCTGTGCCAGTGCCTCACCACCCTCACAATAAAGAATTTCCTCCTTATACCTAATCTAAACCTATCCTCCTTTAGTTTAAAACCACTAACCCTTGTCCTGTCACTACAGGCCCTACTAAAAAGTCTGTCCCCAACTTTCTTATAAGCCCTCCCCCTTTAAGTATTGAAAGGTTGCTATAAGGTCTGCCTGGAGCCTTCTCTTCTCCAGGCTGAACAATACTAGCCCTCTCAGCCTGTCTCCATAGGAGAGGTGCTCCAGCTCTCTGATCATCTTCGTGGCCCTCCTCTGGACTCGCTCCAACAGGTCCGTGTCCTTCGTATGTTGCGGTCTCCATGCAGTGCTCCAGGTGGAGTCTCACAAGAGCCAAGTAGAGGGTGAGAACCACCTCCTTCAACCTGCTGGCCATGCTTCTTTTGATGCAGTCCAGGATACGGTTGGTTTTCTGGGCTGCAAGAGCATACTGTAGGGCCATGTTGAGCTTTTGGTTGACTAGCACCCCCAGGTCCTTCTCAGCACTGCTCTCAATCCATTCTCTGCACAGGGTGTCCATTATTCTGACACTAAGAATAACTTTTTATCATTTGTTCTGCACAATAAATATAATCTTAATCTATATTTCTCTGTCTTATCATGCAGGTATACTACAGACTTGTATCTGAACAAAGAAAAGGTATTCCACTTGGTGAAAACATTTATAATGCAGATACCAGCAGACTAAACCCGAGAAATTATCATGAGGATTCAAAAGTAAGTATTTTCTAATAGTTTAATGGTTATTGAATGTATCTTAAAATGAATTATTTTACCATCATTCATTTCATACACAGTGTTCTTTCTTTTTCTGCAACATTCTTTAATAATCAGTATTTCAAAAAGCAGATTGTACAGACAGGACAATTTAGTGGTGTGTGCTTACTGCAGCCTATTTTCTTTCAAGTAAGACCTTTTGGTTACACATGATTGGAGGATACGCATTTTTATATCAGGCTCTGAAGGATGTGATGGTATGAATTATTAACAGAGAGGATAGACAATGGGATAGAACAGGAATTGAAATATAAAATCAGGTAACTTCATTGTAAATGTTTAAATCATAGTCATTAATGAGGAAAGCACCTGTGGCAGACTTTCCACTTCAAATCTATTCTCATCGCCACTGGCAGAGGTACTGATAAGATGTCATGAGTTAAAATAGACAGGCGAGGATATCTGTAAACCTAGCTCTTCCCCTCCCAAAACACTGTTGTTAAAACAAGTGGCATAGTGTGCCAGTCATGATAATTCTGAAATTGTAAGACATATGGGAAAAAGTAGCTTTTTAATCAAAACTTTCAAATTGAGACTTTTAAACATATCTTTATTTTGTGTGTTAATAAATCTAAAAAGTTAACACAGAGTTGACACCATACCAACAAGCAGTAGAAATTTTGTGGTTCCTCTGTGAAGAAATGTCATGTAGCATGTGCTCACAGGTGGTTTGTTAACTCATACCCGCCTCTCTATGTTCCTGGCTTTTCCCTACACTACAAAAGGTTTCTAAGCTTTAAATCTCTTTATAGACACTTCCTAACAACTAAAGCACGGGTTCACTTTCTGCTTGTCCCAGGAAAGGGAAAGGCCCATTAGATTGTTTGTCACCGTATTGTGAGTCTAAAGAAATAGAACCATTGGCAATGAGATAAGGTAGGGCAGTCTAAAGGAAATCTCAGGTGAGCAGCTGGATCATTCAGGCAGAGCTGGGCTTTGGCATAAGTACAGAAAGCAGTTGCTTAGGCCAGAAATTCACCCAGACAGAAGAGGAGCTTCTGCAAGACCATCCTCCCCAAAGAGCTCCCTTAGTACCAGTAGGCTCTGGACTCACTGCTTATGCCCTTGGCCACAGTATGCATCTGCCTTTATTTTTTACTTCCACGCTACTAAGGGGAAAGGCCCATGCAAACAGTGGTATTCTCTCCAGCACTTAGAAGTAAGAAGATGGCAGAGGTTCTTTTTTCCCCCCTTGTCTTACATTCTCCTCCTTGGTTTGGGCAGGGGGAGTTGTATCCATCCAGCACTGGACTTTTTTAGTTTCCAAAGGGTCTTTTAGGAATTTCAGACAGTTCATTTTTCTTCCCTAATGGAACAATTTTCTGCTGGAAAATCTTGTCTTATAAAAACAAAGAATGCCGTCAACATTTTGACAGAAAATTGCTGAAATTTTAAAGGTCGGAATTTTTTGATGTTGTAATATTAGTGGAAACAATAAAGTACAGATGACATTTTTAAATCTTAACAAAAGCATTTTGTAAGTCTGAAAACCTTTTTTTTTGTTGGTTTTTTTTTAAAATCAGTTTCTTTGAAAAATCCCAAGATTTTAATATTTTCCCTGATTAAAAAAAAATAAAGTTTTTGGCCTGGTATCTGCCAGTATCTGACTGACTTGTACAGATATTATTTTGAAATCACCTACACCACATAGGGATAGTTACATTGGTTTGATCATAACTTATGTAAAATCTTATATTCAGGATTTAGTCAAGAAACTGAGCTAAAATCAGTTTTCATGGCCTCTCCACAGATTCCTGAATTGTATACAAAGCGTGCTAATAAGTCATCTCAAGCTGAATGCAACTGTACCTTGGCTGAGAAAACATCTTGATTTTCAGCTTTCTCAGACCATATAGAGAAGGTAAGAAATAAAGGAGAAGTATGAAAATTACTGTCTCTAAGCTAAATTCTGGTACCTGGCCAGACACCCACCAGCATTAGAGTGAGAACTGTTCAAGGAAAATTGTTCTTGAATTAGACTATAAAGGAGACATTGCAAACCACAATCAGGGATTAAAATTAATGAATTCCTGAAATAACCAGAAAAGGTTTTCCTTTAAATGTAGCCATATAACAATATACAACTTAAATTCCAGGTTCTAAGAAAGAAGTATCTAATTACAATGCTTCAAATATGTTTCCAACTTAAGCATTTCAGGTCCATTAGAAATCTGCCATTTCCTTATTTTGTCACAGTTACTGAAGTCAACCAAAGGAAGTCAAAGATAAGGATAATCTGAAATCTGAAATTACAGTATAATTTTGACCCCAATGAATCCATGGCAAAACCCTGTAATTACAGTGAAACCAGGAATCACGTTCTTTAAAGGTCATTGGATAATAACAGAACCCAGAAATCTTTCTGAGTATTACTCTAAGAAAAGCATCCCTTTTCCCCCATACTGTTACTTTTCTTGTGTCCATGCTTTCACCATAGCTCGTGGTTACAGTGGATTCTCTATACAGTTGTTTTGAAATATTATCAGGAATCTTTTTGCTCTTGCCTACAAAGAGTCTGGACTGAACTAAATGACAAGGCTGTGTGCAGGAATTCCCAAAAAGTCACTTCCTGGGAAAACTGAGAACAACATTTGCAATGTGAAGAAGTAAAGGGCACTATACATGGGATAAAGCAGAGGCTGATACATGCTGATTGATAAGGGAATGCTTTCAAGGCAGTATAAAACAGCAAGGAGAGGGACAGCAAAAACACTGAGAATGTATTTGGCTTGAGGAGGAAACCAAGTTGTGTAGGACCTTGTGAGTGTAGAGATTAGTCCTATAGCAGGGGACATGGTAAAGCAGAGATTTCAAACTAGTAATAGGTATGAGCAGAATGGCCGGTGAGAACATAACCTAAGCACAAATCATTTGGGTGTGCTGAAAGGAGTTAGGAGAAATGCAGTGAAGATAGAAAAAGGGCAGCTGCATGGGTGAAGGAGGAAGATGAGCTGAAGGAGGGAGATGAGCATGATTGGATCCATGGTTTCCTAGGTGAGAAGGTCAGGGAAGGCATTTAGTGCTGGTCCATGTGATATATAAAAGGTAACAGGAAAGCATAAATCATAATCCCAATGATTTGGGATTATGAGAATTGAGAAGCACAGAGGAAAGCAGGAAGGGATCAAGGCTGCAGCTTTACTGGCTGGAATTAGTCTTGTTTTCCTTTATCTCTAGTTGCCCTAGAATTCTCTCATGCCTACAAAGCACTGTAAGATATTTAGGTGATCAGGAGTCTAGGGTAGCAGTGTCTCCAGTTTCAGAGGACCTCGACAAATGCCTATTGGCAGCTGTCAGTTCTGTTGTCCCCATCCATATGCATTAAATTGAATGGCTATCGTACCACATGTTTGAAATACTAGAGAATGTCTTGAAATCAGTGAGCCTCAAACACCTATGCAGGCTAACAAAAATCAGGAAATGCCCAAAGTCTATAGGCAACAAATGGAAGTGAGGAAAAAATCAGACCCACAAATTTTCCATGCCTTGCTGCAAGAATGTGAGGAATGCATCTGACACCTGCTGCTGTTTATATTCTACATCTGTCAAATGAGTGGGGTGTTAGACTGTTTATCCAGCTCACCCTCCAGTATTGGACTTCCTAGAGCATGAACCGCCCAGCTTTCATAGCATCCTGAGCCAGCTGCTGACCCAAAGATACAAGTCCATGGCTACTGAAATCTCCGTCACTATGAACAGCATCTACAGCTGCCTGCAAGGAATTTGGACTTGTTTTGTAGTGGGTCTCAAGAGTGTCCAGCACTGATAGTGCTTGATCAGATTGAACTGGAGCATATGAATGGTGACTCGGGTAAGGACCCTGCATGACATGCTGGGATTTTATTCTCTTTCTCATGATGCTTCACTTTATACATTTGGACAATCTCTTACAGTTAGCAGCTTGCACTACTGATCCTTGAGCATTGTATTAGAGACAGGATTCCAAACAATCCCAAATGCCTCTGTCAGTGGTTAATGTAATCTGTCACCTAACAGGAGACAGTGCTCAGGTGCCTCACAGGAATCAGTTAGGGGAAAAGATAGAACAAAAAATAAACCAAAACACCCCCCTCCAACTAATTCTTACTCCCTATCTGTCTGTGAAACCAAAAACTACATTAGATGCATTAAATATATCTGGGGAAAATAAAAAGTGGAATAATCTTTTTTTAATTTTTTTTTTTAATTTTACAGGTATCCATGAAGCACCAGAAATGTTAAAAATAAAAGACTATTCAGGAAAAATACTCCAGACTACTGTATATAATCCAGATTCTATGTTCTTCAACATCTCTGTAAGTTTTATAATTTCAAATTAAAATAAGTATTATGACCAGAAATGGGTATAAACCGCAGTTCTGGAACTAAACACCATTTACCTCTGAGGCAGTTTCAATATGAATTGAAATATATTTTCAACACTTTTACAATTTATAACAATTTTTATTATTAACATTTATCATTTTATAACAATTATCCCATATCTAGGTGGGATAAATTGGACTTTATATATCATGCATCATGTAATCTTTTAAGATGGTAGTCCCAGAAACAACAAAGGAAACTTTTTAGGAATCTCTTGTGTATGAACCTTTGGAATAAGTTGCTTTATGCATCTTGTTAAAAATCTTGCCTTGAACCAGTTTTTTCTATACACTGTCACCTAGATTTTTTTGCCTTAGAAATATGACTTATTAGTCTGTGTGATAATATTGACATACAGATTTTAGAAAAATAAGTATACCTTATGGGAATGAATTGTATGAATTATACTAGTTGATTCTGAACCCCCTAAATGCCTCTATGGAAGGCTGTCTTTTCCTGATGCACTTTCCTATGGGAATTACAGTCTGGGCCCGCATCACCTCTTTAGAGCTGGGCTGTGATGATGAGACTGTATCCCCTGCAGCAAAACGTGGCCCTGCTGCCCAGACCAGGAAACTGCACTTTTATTTTGATCTGACTCGTATGGAAACCTTTCATATTGATCAAGAAGAAACAAAGTATGTAAAGAAAGCAGTGACCCAGGTTTCGGTCTGCTTGATAGCAGACCTTTTGTGAGCACCAGAATGCAAAAAATACCCACTACTAGACAAAAGTGTTAATCAGTTGAAGGTCCTTACTTAAATCTTGTTTGATTGCTTTTAAGAACAACATACGTATGTTCTTTCCTAGCCTTATTTTTGCTCAATATTATATTCAGAATTAAGCAGGTCTTATGGAACTGATTGAAAATGCTGTGACCTTTTCTGAAAAACATTTTATTTTAATATTAACAATTTTATTATTAGTGGGCAGTATCTTTGCAGCATCTCTGAGACAAAATTATGATGAAAACATAAAGAACAAAGAAACAAATTCAGGGGGAACAACAAAGGATCACCATTATAAGCTTCAAATACTGCAACTGCTATCTCTGCCTAGATGGAGGAGCAGTGTTTTTAAATTACGTACAAGATATCCAAAGGATAAATTATTCCTTTCCCTGTATGTTTATTTAAACCCTTACAGATGCTTTAGATTAAAATTAGCTCCTAATTTGATAATATATTACTAATCTTCTGATTTTTTTTTACATATGTCAATTCTCCATTAGAATTTAGCATTCCCAAATAGTTTTTAAAATCTCCAGGAGATATGTTTGCGATACTTTTTATGCAGAAGATTTCAGAAAATGTAAAGAGTTCTCTTCTCACCATACTGTTTTAGACAGTATTAAACACAAATAAACAGGTAGAACTAAGATACATTCTTATAAATTATAGATTCTCTCATGATTATTTTCTCAGCTTCTATCACCAATGAAAGCCTCATAAATAAATCCTGCATGCTAATTAGTTTAAACGATTGTCAGTGAATATTTAATAACTAATTTCTACGTAGTGATAAGCTGCAGTGATGATTAATGAAATGGTATGCACTTACACTGTCTTTGGTGGCAATGTCCAAGTGTGCTCTTAGTCACATTTATTTAGAACTATTTATTATTCCTGTTTACTTAATCCTATTGGCATGTGCAGTACAGCCGTACAGTAGAGGCCTTAGGGCCCTGCAGCACGCGTAACGGCATTCACACTACACTTCAACACGCTGGGGTGTGAAAGCTACCATACCCCCTTTGCACCTCACTGCTACAGACCTTACTAGCATGCACACCATTCCCAACCTTCTTCCTCCTGCGCATCCGCTGATAATCCCCACATGCCACTAATGCCTTTGCCCATTAGTCACTGAAAGTCTCTGACTTAAGAGCTCTGCTCTGAGCCTATCCATGCTCTCTGCAAGACAGCCTGGTAGTACATTAATACGTTGGACTAGTAGGTTGGACTTCAGCATCCATGTCATTGCAGCAGAGCATTTCATCACTTCTTTCAATGAAGTCTGAAAAAAGAACTTTTTCTTGTTTTGGCAATCCCACCTACTCACTGGACCTCTTGCTCCTCAGTTCTCATATTGGAGAAGACATTAAACTGACCCTTGCTGACTTCCTTCGTGCCTTTCAAGATGTTACAGACATCTGCTACATCCTAGCTCTGCATGAGCCAGAAATAAGCCAACATATATGGAAAATCTGGGGACTAAGCTGGGAATGTTGAATCAGGATAATTTCGACGTGACTACTGAGGCACACCCACTTCAAAACAATTTAGGTTCTTATTTCTAGGTGGCAATAAGAGCAAAAACTGCAGTTTTGCATGTGGCCTACTTAGCTTCACTGTTGGCTAGAGAAGAGATGCCATGTGCGGACAGGGTGTGCTTCCCTCCCTGAACGCCTGTTATTCTGTTACTGCAGAGCTCATCCAGACTACAGAGCCTGGGTGTCAGGTTCTCACCTCTGCTTCATGTACAAAATGGAAGATACTAGAGCCAATTTGGATAATTGGTAATCTCTCTAGTAGTTGGGTGTGCTCCCAATCTGCCTGCTATTCATAGTACCTAGTTGCAACTTGTACCGCAATCATTCCTGTTCTGTGCAAGTCTCAAATGATTTGCATCTTTAAGGCCGTCATTGTCATGAACACTGAAGTGACTCGTAACTTTCAAAACTGAAAAAATAAGCCTGTATTTGAGTTGCTGTCACTACAATGGCTGATTCTAAAACATTCCTTCAGAAAAACTCACCTTCCTCCTTTTTTCCAGGTTTCTGATGGTTTTTTTACATTTATCACATTTTATTACATACAGAAGTATTTTTAGTTTCACCAGCTTTTGTCCAGGAACCTGATCCTAAATTTACAAAGGTCCAGTCCTGTCATCCTGGATGACCATGCTAATTAAAGTATCAAACTACTGAGACTCTGTGTGTATGGATGAGTGTTTATCTTTCTATGTCCGTGTGCCATTGTCTTGCTTGGGCTCTGACAGTGTCCTTTCTCCTCCCCTTTTGGTCTTTCCCCTTTTCACTCCAAATCCACCTATGCAGTTCTTACTTACACAAACTAGTTTTAAAAGTTCCCACACTCACCCCAGGATGTGCCTAAGGTAATAAGCTATTTATTTTAATGAGAGTACTGCATTGGTTAGCAATTTTTTAGGTGATGAGGTAGATACATAATAGGAAAATGGGGCCAGATTTTTTCTCTTCTGGATTTCTGGTGGACTTTCAAAGCTTCTTGGAAACAAGTTTATGATGTGGATCTCATACTTACTGCCTCTCTATCCATCATTTTCTCAAAAGACCATCAATTGTATGGGTCTAGGAGAAGCCTCTTGCAGTCAGAGTTACAGATAAAGTACTGGAAATCTTGGTTGGTTTTTTGTTTGTTTTTTTTTTAAAGATACACGTGAGCAAAAGTTTGCCATAGGAAGTCAGGAAGTCTGCCATAGAAAAAGGAAACAAAGTACTCAAGTAACATCTTACCGAAAAGGTTTACAAATACATTCAACAGGCACAAAAATAAATGTAAAAATAGAAATATGCATTGCATAGGGACAGCTAGCATAAATTAGATGTCTCGGAGTTCCACTCAGAAAAAGGGGAATTTTCACTACTGGATGAATAAATGACCCAGACATGTTCTCTGCATCCAATAGCTTCAGCAGTGCTTTGAAATTCTTCACTCTTTGATGATGAGGCCTATGTATTTAGATAAAGTGCAGCATTTCCAGTGATGAATACAGGAATTCAAAACAAATACAGATTTGCATGACTCTGCAGTTGAAAGAAAGCTCTGCTTGGAAGACTGGGGGTCTTTACAGCACTGTGAAAATTAAGATGACAATATGGGTTGAAAGAAAAGACATGACATTTCTGTTGAGGGGATTCATATGCATATTATGTAGGAGGAAGAATTTTAACTGCTGACCTACACAGGTTCAGGTTTGTGTTTCAGGTACAAGAACAGGGCTACTTCTAGGGGATCTGCAGGAGGATGTGAAAACTGAGCAGCAGCATCTGAGAAGCAATTCATAGGGTATGCTGCAAAACAGTGCATGCTGCAGGAACCTGAGATGTTGAAGGGCAGCAAACGGATGTGAAGAAAAGTAAAGTTCTTCAAAGCAGTCCTTTCTGACCCTTTTCAATTTCTTAGAATCTGTTAACAGTGAAGACACCAGAATTACAGATTATGGCATTAAAGCTATTTTTAGTCCTGATGTTACACTCTTCCACAGCTTACTAGCTTGCAATATACCTGCATTAGATTTTATAGGCACAGTGTGATACAAGAAGTTTGTGTTGGGTTTCTTGTTTAGTTCTTTCAAAGCTGCCTTACTATTTATTCCCATGGGTGTGACCTTGTATTTGGCTGTATCTGGATGGTGCCATTTGTGAGGTGTAAGTCGGAGCACAACCAAGCCATCCCAGGCTGACCGTGGTGCCCCCCATCCTGGCTGCTTGAGCTTGGAATTTTAAGTTAAAGTGCCATTGTTTCCCTTAAAATTGCAGTAATGACTAGGAGGTGCTTATGAGCTCACAGACACTTGTAAAGCTGGAATAAGCCAGAAGCAGCTGCCAGTAACCTTCCCAGCTGTCCCAGGCTAACCCATTCCTTCTCCTTCATCAGAACCTTCAGCAGGTGAACCTGTCTGTTTCTGACCATTCTGCCTTCAGCTGTACATATAATTCTTCAGGCTCTATGAGTCATACAGAGTTTTTATTCACAGAGATTTTACATTGACTTTCTAATAATTACTACAAATTCTAAAGAGCATCACTCTTGATTTCTGCCCAATCATCTAGAATCATCTCCGCTGATCGATAACTCCTTTTGAGCTATGCCAGTCACCTCACATCTGACCACAGCATGGGCTTTCTTCATAGAATAGTGTTGACTTCCCAGAAAAATATCCAAGAAATATCCAAGCATATCTGCACCATAAATTGAACAATTTTTCCATAAAGCCACATCAGCTGCTACTGCTATATTTCTATCTTGTAATTCCTTCTTGCATCCTGTATCAGTATTTGTCTGTAATTGATGTCAGATAAATAAGTCTGTTGCTGTATTTTCACTTGTCGGATTTGAATAGTCGGTCTTCATGTCTTGCAGAATTTCGGCAATAATTTAATCTTTAATAAAAATTAATATGGTTTCATGCTTCCTGAGATCACACATGCAAAATCCTTTAGGACTCTCGAATTCAAGTTCTTTAGGATCTGTGTATTTCTAAGAAAGGTTCTTCAACACCCTTCTTAAAAATGATAGGAAAACACTTCATCATCATCATGTGATAAAAATCCATCACACATTCAAGTATAGAACAAATTGATTTATTAAACAGTTCTACTTTTTTGCATTGACTTTTTTTTAATATATAATAGGCCTATAGTAGTCTTAAGATTTAGAAAACTTGAGCTGTTCCTAAAACTACCAACCATGCATATTCCTTATGTTTTCATCCATTTTCCTATGCTTTATAGCTTGTAATGATGGCTAGGTTTGCCTTTTTTCTACTTCTTGTATTTATTTCAAGCTGCTCTGTTTGCTTCCCCACTAAATTAGAAATGTATTTTTCTGAATGTCCCATTTCTTCATTACAATAGACTAACTTATTTATAGATATTTTCTTCTTTAATAGACTCCCCCTATTCTGATAGTTTTTCTACGTCATATTTCTTTTCACTCAGTCATTCTCCACGGCTTTTTTGAGAACAAGTCAAAACATGTTGGGAACAAGAGGACATAGCCAGTGTCCATGTGTGTGTATATAGTTTGTTTCCATGTACTGAACGTAGCCATGTCTAAATACTCAGGCAAGCACTGACTTTCATTCTAGCAATTATGATTACCATAATAAAGTCTGAAGTTATTACTTGCCCTACTAGGAATTTTTTTGGTCAGAAAATAATTACCTAGGATTTTTAGGACCTCTAATAATGCTTTAGTGCATAGCTCCAAGTTATATGTCTGATCTGAAGTTCCTCATACTAACAATGCAATTTTCTTTCCCAAAATTATGAGCAGATATTGAAAGAAAAAGTTACCTTGTTCTTTAGTCTTGACTGCTGTGCAAGAGGCCCTTGCTGGTAAATCCAGTTTAGGCTTAATCCATCCATATCGATCCACATGCATTTACTTTCCTATGAATAGGAAAAGTTTAAAACTGTATTCAATACTTCATTTCCTCATTTATTACTCAATTTCTAATGGGTGAAAACCTCTGCCAGGGCAAGGTCCTTTATTATTTACAGGAACTAAGGGAGCCTAACCTCAGCAGTCCCTGAAGATACTTCCCCCTGGACACAGTCTGTCAAACCTCTGGAAATGGAGAGAAGGAACTGAGGTGTGACCTGACACACTTTACCTTCTCCCTCATGACTCCAAGGAAAAATAACCTGAGTGTTTTTTTCTTTCACATCTCCTTTTCAGCATGGGAAGTTGCCCTCCATGGCTAACCTTTCTTCTGGAATGTCTGGGGTGGAAATGTTTGAAAAAATAAAGCCCCTTGCCAAAAATAATGAGAACTGGGATAAAACCTGACAAGCAGGCACTGTTGGGCTGAGCATTGTTCAAACTGGTATAAAAATAATACAAGGCCAATTAAAAGAAGCTGAACCCAAATTTTCATAAAGCAAACTATGCAAACTGAAATGTGATTGAACTTGTTTTCAATTCACAAAAAGCCCTGAAAGAATCAAAAGTGCAGCGAACAGTGGTCTATACTTAATGTGATGGCCACAAGAGGGTACAGTTTGTAAATTGGAAACGAGTATAATGGTCCCACAGAGGTTTCTCTAGTGACATCGATCTTCTTAGAAGTCTCAAAAATCCATCTCCAGAACTGTGTAAGAGAAGTTCTAGTGCAGCACCTCCCTGGGCACATCCCCTTGGGGGCTGCACTGGTCTCCGAGTGAAGGTGACGAGCACCTTTCTGTGCAGGTGCGGCGTGACAGTTCCCCTCCATTGCAGCCCATGGTCTGCAGTTCTCAGGCAACTGCATCTTTTCAGACCTTTCGTTGCCTCAGCCAAGAACACTACCGAGAACCGCTGAGCACAACACACCTTCAGCTGTGCTATGGGTACCCAAAAAATACTCTTGAAGGCATTTGTATTGTTAACCAGCCTTCAGGTGTCAGAGCCAGGCCTGAAAGCAAAGGCCAAAGGGCTTCACCTGAGCACATCAGGGAACTGGGTACCAGCTCTGGAGCTGGCTGGCTTTCTCAGTGGGCAAGCAGATGGAAAACTGGTCTTGACCAGAGGCTTCCAAGTGATGTGTCATTGATTCTGGGGTGAAAGCTCATCATCTGTGGTTTTGGCTCAAACCAGCCCCTGTATAACTCACTTTGATAAACAAGTATCAATACTTGTTTTAAAGTATAAAATGAAAACAAATGGACCTAGTTGAGTACTTAACTCACAGTGAGCTCCCATGTACGCAGCGTGGCAGGGATACGCTCGGAACACACACAATACCCTCTGATGCAGTGGTGTGTCAGTGGGGTGCTGAATGCACTAGTGCTTTTGCACATTTTAGGGAAATCCCTCAGACGTATGTTCAGATGTTGGCAGCGGCAGCAAAAGCAGAGCCTCGACAGCTTCTGTTTGTTACGGCGACTGTTAGATCCTATCTCTGCTGCGGAGCCCCAGTAGCCGCTCAGCCAGAAGCTGTTTAACTTTTGGATCAGTCAGCAACGCGTGACAGGAAAAAAAAGGAAGATAGGAAAGGCACCGGCAGCCCACCCTCTGGCGAGCGGCCCCCGCTCCGCCGAGCGGCGCGCACGAAGACCCCGGAACACGGCCCCAGGTGCAGCCCCGGGGCGTCCCCCGCCGTGGGGCCGGGGCCGCGCGCTTCCCGCCCCGCCGCGGTACCGGTCACCGCCCGGCCCCGGCCCCCCCCCCGCCGAGGTCCGGGGAGGCAGCGCGGGCAGCCGGCGCCGCCCCTCCGCTCCCGGGGCCCGCGGTCCCGGCCCGGCCAGGGCCCCACGCGTGTCCCGCCCGCGCGGATCCGAGACGGCGGTGCTGGCGGCGCGGAGCATGCCCCCACCCGCAGCCCACGCGGGGCGGCTGGCCCTTTAAACGCTGGCGGGCGGCCCGTGCCGCCGCTGGCTGGGAGACCCCGCGCCTCCAGTGAGAGGTGAAACCAAGATGGCGGCCGCGCAGTGACTGAGGCGGAGACGGAGCCGGTGGGAGCCGGGCTGGACGGGCCGCGCTGTGCTGTGTCGCGCCGTCGCCGCTCGTCCCCTCTGAAGGGCTGAGCGTCTCTCCGCTGGCAGGGCTGCTGAGCGCCTGGAGCGCAGCCACGTCGCCGGGCGCGCTGAGGAGTCGGGACTGAGCCGCCGCAGCACCGGGAGGAGGAGGAGGAGGAAGAAGAGGAAGAAGAATATGGCGGCGGAGTCGGGCTGGGAGTGAAGCTGCCGCCTGCGACGGGAGCCCATGGGGGAGACGGGGCTCTGAGCCCGCCCGCCCGCTTCATCTCGCCCCGGGACAGGCAGTGCCTGCAGGCCGCGGCCAGCCCCGGCGGGAAGGACGGCTCCCGGAGCCCCGCGCTAACGGACGGCGAGCGAGGGGCTTCGGGCCTGGGCAGCTGCTGCACAATAGAGCCGAGCGCCGGGCCGGGGCGAGCGGCCCCTCTCCCGCCTGCCTTCCCCCGCCTGCTTCACCCCGGCCTCGCCAGCCTCCCGCCTGCTTCCCTCGCCAGGGCCCCGGCCTCCAGGCTCGCCTGCTCCTGTCACCCCGGCCCGGCTGCCCGTTGTCGTCCGTGCCATCTGCTGTCCACCGCTGCTTCCACTCCCGTGGATCCTCTTCTCCTCCAGGATCCATTCTTCACTGCCTGTTCTGCCAGCCCTTCGCCCTTGCCAAGAGCCTCTTTCCTCTCTGCGGCTCTCCCCTGCATAGGCTCACTCGCCTTTTGTGCAGCGCTTGACGGTGCCTGGAGCGACTCCCCTTTCATATCTTCACCTCCTGTTCCCCCTCTTGCCCTGCGCCCCCCAGTCCTCTGTTACCCTCGATAATGAGGATCCCATTGCAGCACTGAAGAGGAGTAAGAAGAGCTTGCTTGGCGTGCCCGTGTGGGGCTGCTACCTTCTTTTCTGCTCCCCTCCTTTGAGGGGGGCCTAGCCCCCGACCAGTCTCCTGCTCCTCCAGCGGTTGCAAGCCAGAGTGGTGGCAGTGGTGTGGCAGGCGGCAGGATGACTGACACCCGGCGGAGGGTGAAGGTTTACACGCTAAATGAGGACCGCCAGTGGGATGATCGAGGCACAGGGCATGTGTCCTCTTGCTACGTGGAGAGGCTCAAGGGCATGTCCCTGCTAGTCAGGGCAGAGAGTGATGGTAAGTGTGTGTGTCTGAAGGTACGCTCTTTCCTCATCCTACCCAGCAAAGGAGCTGGGCCTAGCTTTGTCTCTGTTGCTGTAATGTTTTGCTGCGTAATTCAAATGCGATTCTTAAAAGCAAGTAGGCACTAACCGTAGTTCATTCGTGTTAGGCCAAGGGTAAGAAATGGAAGGTTGCCATGAAGTGCATGCATAGTAGGCGCTTGGTTCATAGCGAGTACACAGTGTTGCGTATAAAATACGTTCAGGTCTTGTAAGTCTTGTATGGTTTATGTATCTAGTGTTCTATCACCGGGTTCCCAACGTATTTCAATTTCAAAACTGGTGATTGTGATGTATCCTTCCTTAGATATTTCTGGAAAGGATCCACTCATGAAAGCTGTTGTTCAAAACTTTGATCATGTTTTTTAGTAGTAAATGTTTAAAAAGTCATTGTATGGCTAACACCCCCTCCTCCCCCTTTCTTTGGTAGCAAGGATTATGCAAGACTTTAAAAGCTGTCAACAGTTATTAAAGTACAGTTGTTACAGTAGTAAAGACAATACAATGGACAGAGCAGCATTTTCAGATTTTTTTTTAATGGAATGGTGGTTCTTAGTCATTAAGCTGTTCTAGATCTTCTTGTAAATCAGTTTAAAATGATACATTATCAACTTCCTTCACATTTTTGACAACATATGACAGTAGTACAGGCTGAGTAGCAGAATCTACCCCTGTAGCTGCATGTTTGGGCTAGTCTGGATTGTTGATTGAGTGAGTTCATGGCTGCTACGATCAGAGTAGATTTTAAAATATGCTTTGCCATATCTAGCATGTACCATTTTGCTAGTTAAGTCTGTCGGTGCACAACTTATTACTTCATCAGATACATAGCTACTGTATCTAGTGACTTGTAGATCTAGTTATAGCTTGTGACTGTCAACAGACCTTGTGATTTTCTTTATTTGGCTTTTTCATTTTAGGAGCTAGGATGAAAAGCAACTTGAGAATGATTAATTCTTACTATTTGAGAAAGTTCTGACAAAGTACAAAGATCATAAACTGATATTGATGAATCAAACTTTCATCTGAGCAGGGTTTTGATAATTGATAAGTGTGAATCTCGGGGTTTTGTAGTTTCTTGATTATACAGTAAAAAATTAAACCAATACTTGATTTTATCTATTTTACACTGAAGAAGATGCATTTCTAGTTTGGTCAACATCACAGTGTAAGAGAAAACATTCAAAATGGAAGTAGACTTAGTTTAATTTCAACATGCGGGAGTGAGGTAAAAAGAAAGGTTATTTTTAGGCTAATCTTTTATTAGGTTTTAAATTCAATTTTAAATTAACAGTTTATTTTTTTTGTAGGTAGAGTCCTATGTGGCTGATGTGCTTAGGTTTAAAAACTATCATGTCTTCTATACACTAAACAATTTTCTGGTTTTTTTGTGGTGTTTTTCGTTTTTTTTTTTATGAAAAGAAAGTGAAAGAACTGCAGTTCATAACATGCCTGTGAAGAAATAGCCCATTCAAACTAAAACCCAGTTATTGACTTTCAGTGGAATATGTATGCTTAAAACTGGCTAGAACCTGAATTGGACTGCTGTTGCCAGCTTATTTGTTCTGAATGAACATCTGTAAGAAGGAAAATACAAATTAGTATAGCTGATCCCAAAACAAAGATGAAGACATTACTTTGTGTTGCATAGTGAAGATACTCTAATAAAAGCAGAACTTACTAATAGCACCTAATACACAGAAGTATATTTAATAGGATACACACATTATACTTCTCTCAAACAGCACACATGTACTTCAAGAGTGTTGAATAATATACAGAGCTAAAGTTCTTAATTTAGTATGCAATATCAGTCCTGGGTAAATGTGCACTCTATTTATAGGCTGGTTTTTCTAACTTGCTTATGTAAACGCCTCATAAAACTTGATTTATCGTTTGTTTACTCCCGGTGTCAGTTGTTTGTGGGTTGGTTTTGAGGGCAGATATAGTAATTTTTGCATGTGAGCAAGTGGTTTGGAAAAAGATTTGTGTTTTCGGCATCACTCAATTTCTGTGTTCCCTTGTGTGCTTTAACTAAATGAAGGAGCTGACTGTGATTTAATTTTTTTCCTCTCTAGTTATCAAAACCATAAAAGAAGTAGGAGCCTGACCTATACACGATTTGCCTCCATGTTTCCATTGCATTCTTGTACTGTCTTTCTTCACCAGCTCCTCCTCCTTCCACAATGAAACCGTCTTCCTTCCTCCTTTTCTAAACCAGCTTTTCCTAGGTTTGAGCTGAGATTCATCCTGTGCACGCTGGCATGTTCTTACTAACTTACTCCAGGAAGCTGACTGAAAACCTCCGGATCTGCCTGAAGCTGAAGGCTCAGTTTCCTGAGTGGGGGATGCCGAGGGGATGTTACCAGTAGTTCCTGCTGTGTATGGGAAATTCCCACTCCTGTTAAAGGGCCAGTTTGGCTGTGCACAGAACAACAGCAGATTTACCAGAGAATCGTATGGCTGACCACGTGGGCTAGCACATAGTTCAGTCTCTTGATTGCACAGCTGTGACTTGGTGTAGCTCCTAAGTGCTTTACAAGTGGTTGAGATTTTATGACAGGGTCAGGGTGTTCAGATAAGGGAGCTACAATCAGTATACCAAGTCCAAGGTAAGCGGTCATCTGGAACGAAAGTAATAACTGAGTAAGAGTGCTTTTTTTTTTTTTTTAAATACGTAGGAGTGGAGTTATTTTTCTTGGGTTAGAGTTTTATTAACATCTTAAAAGAATTTAGAGCAGATGGGCTATTTGTGTTGCTATCTGGGATGTCTAATGCTCGCAGGCACTGAACTTCTAAGAGTCATTACAGGCAATTTGGTGTAATCTGTTATAGTACAGAAATGCCATACACTGCTTTCAGATCAGATAGGTTAATCTTTGAAACAGTGAATTGTATTTTTTTTTTTGCCACTTAACTGTTAACTTTTTTGACTTGAAACCCTGAAGTTTCTCTGTGTGATTCCTAGTAACAGTGTATTCTACTTGAATTGCAGTAGAGCAGTAGTGAACTCTTGTTTTACCAAGGGTCACCTTCCATGTGAGTTTCTGTGTGTAATCATAAGCCTTTGATTTCTTATGACCTGTTTCTCACATGGTATTTTAGGCTGCTGTGGCCTGCTTAATTTTTAAAATGTCTGTGTGCTTCTAGATTTTTCACTGCATGGTTTCATATCACTTTTGTTGTTCTGAGCCCAGATGGCTGAAGAGACCTCTAAAATTAACTTTTCTGTTCAACTGTTTTCGGTTAACTTGAAGGCTTAAACTTTTAATTAAACTTTACTAGTCCTGTAACTAAACTTCTTGACAAGCCAAAGTGAACTCCCACATTGGAGGCCATATTTGCCAGCTATCTTTTAGGAACTATCTAATAACTTTTATTCAGAAGTTGTAGTTTGCCACTTCTGAATTCTGTATGTTAATGCCTTCTGCCACAGGGCAGACATCTACATCTCTGCTGTTTCTTTAGACTAGGTATCAGTAGCCCCATAATACTGGCAGAAGGCTTAGCCAGAATTTGGCTTAAGTTTGCTTTACCTTGCTCAGACTCAAAGGATTACTTTTAGTTAGTTAGTTTTAGGAAAGCAACACTGAGAAATTTGTGGCTATATATTTACCTTAGGTTAAAATGAGGGGAAAAAAAACAACCCAGAAACATGGGGGATGGGGGGAATTTTTTTATTTGTTTTCTCCTGGTTCTCCCCTCTCCTTAATATTTGGGTTTAACCCTTCAGAAATGTGTGTTAGATGGGAGAATAGTCACTTGTGAGTGCAGACTGTGTTCTTGGAGTTCTGTTTCAGCTGTTAAGTTTCTGTGATTCAGTAGCAGCAGAAGTGACTGCAGAACTTAAACCTCTGAGTGTATCTTGGGAAAACCAGCTCTTGAATTGAAACTTACTTAAACATGTTTATATTGGTGAAGGGTCATGCAACACTGTACCTTTTCTGCTTTTGAGGAAGGATCCCCATAATTTGATGGGAGAGGAGCACTCTCATACCAGCAGGTCTCCTCCATATGCGTACACGTAAACAAGTCTTCAGATTTGTTGTTTAAGACTACTGCATTGGGATATTTGATGTTCTTTAACTGTCTTTGAAAATAGCGTTGTATATCTGTATGTAGTCTGTTTTGAGCAAGTCTTTCCCTATACACACATTCCTTTCACAGCACAGAATGGTGTTGTTATAGAAACAAAAAAACCCAGCTGTGCTATATGGCATTACAGTGGCAAATAACATAATTCTGCAAATCAATTTTCATCTTTATAGGTGGTTTTAGATGTTACTTTCTGGCACCACTGTTTTGCAGTTACCTTTACAAATTCATTCAAGGCTATAATTTAGAAAATAACTAGATCTGCATAATTTTCAGGGCTTTATTAAAACTATGGCTTGTATTAAGGTGAGTTTTCAGGTCTTACCTAACTTTGAGTAGAGTCATTGTGTCAATGAAGGTAAGATTTTGTTGGCGTATTTTTATAAAGTAGACTGGATAGTCTTAATGTATTTTAGTATAGTACCAAGAGAAAAATACCTCCATAGAAAGTAATTGCTTATGACAAATGCAAGAGTAAGCATCTTAAACTGTATTTAGGAATCAGTACTGATACTGACTTTGGAGAAGAACTTTTATTTACAGTATGTAAGATTTTCGTAAACTTTTTCTGATGAATTTATTTTACAGATGTGTTTCTGTTGCCTGGTTCCCAGAAGCAAGTAACAGAGACTGCCTCATACCAGGAAGGGGCCTGAATCTGTAAAACTTACTGTACAAAAGTAAACCCACTGAACTAACTAGTAGAATAGTCACAGATTTTGAGTTGTTGAACCCTTTTTGGTGAACAAATTGCACAAATGGAGCATCAGATTATTCAGAAGGATGGATTTGGGGCAGCTATTAGTTGTAGAGCAGAATTTACACTTCAGCATGTTTCTATCTCCAAATTCATATTTTTCTAGTTACAGTGAGGAGTAAGTTGAATCATGTAGTGATGAGAAGCAAGTCAAGCCTTGTAAGGCTTGATTTGTCTTTCCTGCAAGCATCAGGTTTAGCAGAGAAGAAGAAATAAGTCTAGTAAAGAGGTCATTCTCTAGTGTCTGCTTCTGGCCTGGAAGATGAAATGTCTGCATTCAATTGTCTTCAATATTATTTTTTTTAATAGGGGTTTTTCAAACGTGGCATTCAAGTTGTGTGATACTCGGCTAATTTCAGGATCTCATTGTCTGTAGATCTGTGTTTAGCAGTCAAAATGTTTATCAACTGCTTTTAATTTTTTTTTAATCTAACTATTTAATTCATACTTGATGGTATTAAGTATTTCTGGACAGTAAAGACTTTCTAGAACCTAGTCAACTAAGTTAATAGGACAAAATAATATTCTGAAACTTGTCGTTGAAGCTGAGCCTTTGAAACTGAAAGTAAGATTGAAGTGAAATACTGCCTATAACTGATGATTGTAATAAAGGGAATACTGTTCCTAGATGTTCACTAGGCAGACCCAAAAATTCAAAGCTTGAGACTGTGGCCCAAGTACTGCAGTGTATTGGATTCATGGTAAAGCTTATCTTAGATGTTTTCCTTCTCTGCCCTGCTCTATAGTTTGTGATTATTTTTTTTTTTTTTTTTTAGTTATGCTACTGCACTTGAGCACACAAGCAGTTTTGTTCACAGAGCTGGTGCAAGTTAGAAAACTGGAAGAACTCTTAAGAAAGGATAGTATATGTGGTTTTGGGGGGAGACTGCTTTTCCATTGTGTCTTGTTTTCCCTTGAGGGCTGTTTAGTTCTGTTTTGTTGTTGGATTGTGTCTGAGTTTGTAAACAGCTCAATGCAAGAGCAGTTGAGACAAGGCAATAGCTTCTCAAGCCGGCTTCATTAGTGAAGGCTGCTTCTTGTAGAACAGACTTAGAAATTAGAAAGAAGTAGACATCACATGTAAGTTGCTTTGTTAATTAAAAAAAATTATTGTATCAGATTATCACAAACACAGTAAGCTAATGAATATAAAAATCTTTGATAAAGCTTCTAAATTCACAAAGTAAAACCTTTCTTATTAGACAGCAAACTGTTACGATACTTACGTAGTTCTTTAGTGATACACCACTCTTTCAGCAAGTAAGATTTTGTGATCTTGTTGTTAAGTCTCTTCCCTCACCTCCCCCACCATAACATTTTCATCAGTGACAGACAGTGGGATGGAGTGGACCCTTCAAATCTGCAGATCACACCAAGCTGAGTGGTGTGGTTGACACACCTGAGGGACAGGATGCCATCCAGAGGGACCTAGACATTCTTGAGTGGCGGGCCTGTGTGAACCTCATGAGGTTCATTCAGCAAAAGCCAAGTGCAGGGTCCTGCACCTGGACTGTGGCAACCCCCGGTATCAATACAGGCTGGGAAACGAAGGGACTGAGAGGAGCCTCACAGAGAAGGACTTGGGAGTACTGATGGGTGAAAAGCTGGACATGAGCCGGCAATGTGCACTCACGGCTCAGAAAGCCAACCGAATCCTTGGCCGCATCAAAGAAGCATAGCCAACAGGTCAAGCGAGGTGATTCTGCCTCTCTGCTCTGGTTGAGACCCTACCTGGGAGTACTGTGTCGAGCTCCAGAGTCCTCAGCACAGCAAAGACATGGACGTTGGAGTGGGTCCAGAGGAGAGCCACGGAAATGATCAGAGGGGTGGAACACCTCTTCTGTGAGGAAAGGCTGAGAGGGTTGGGATTCAGCCTGGGGAAGAGAGGGCTCTGGGGAGACCTTACTGCAGCCTTTCAAGACTTAAAGGGGATTTACAAGAAAGATGGGAGCAGACTTCTTAGTAGGGCCTGCAGCAACAGGACAAGGGGCAATGGTTTTAAACTGAAAGAGGATAGATTCAGACTTAGCTATAAGGCAGAAATTTGTTACGATGAGGCTGGTGAGGCGTTGCACAGGTTTCCCAGGGAGGTGGTACATGCCCAATCCCTGGAAATGTTTGCAGTCAGGTTGGGTGGGGCTTTGGGCAACCTGATCTAGTTGAAGATGGCTTGGTGATGGGAGTGAACTGGGTGAACTTTGGAGGTCCCTTTCAATCAAAATCAGTCTTATTTTGACTGATCGCAATATGACCCTTCCACATGTTACTTCCTAGTAAACACCTAGTAATTCTTGAAAGGAGAGTGGGATTGTTTTGTAAATATAACCGATGAGATTGAGGATGCTAAACAAATTTCGGTTTGGGATATTTTTTGCTGTGGATTTTGTAATGGATATACTCTTCAGATGGTGAAAACTAGCTACGTGTTGATCCTGCTGTGAGATTTGGAAGTATAGTTTTTGATTCCAAGTATGTTTTTCAAATCCAAGTAATTAGTTTTCTTGTCCTGTCTTAAAGTTCTCAGTCTTCTGTATTTGAGGTGGTTGAAGCATTTTTTTATTTTTCTTTAGTGTAGATTTTGTGGGGATGTTTGGCAAATGCTATAGTAATATAAATATAAGACTGCCTTCTAACTGTGGCTATGAAACTGAGAAGTTGAGACTTTTCTTAGAGTTTGGACTTTATTCTTCAAAAAAAAGTGAAGCAGGTAAATAAATGGAGAAGTGTCTCTTTCAAGGGTGTGCTTGCAGCCTTATGGTTTCTACTACAAGGCTGATCATGCAGGTGAATTTATCAGTACTTCTTCATGTATGTTAAGTGAAGCTCTGCAGGTATGTAAGTTTAAGTCATGGCTTTAAAGAGTCCCTCATGCACTGGCATTTGTGCAGCTGAGCAGCGAGGTGGATGAGGGAAATGATTGGACCAGAAGTAAAAGTGGTTTTAAGGGTTGTTTTGACCTAGATCAACCCTCCAAACCATTTAAACATGACAGGTATTAACAGTAATGCTTATGCAAAAGGAAGGACAAGAAAACAGACATGAGAATGGAATTGCTGTTCTAATGTCTTAAATCAGTGTAAGCTGCTGTGAAACCGTTGTTCCTAAGTTTATCATGTCTGAGTGTTTTGGTGGTGTTACTTGCAGTCATAATGGTTGCTGTTGTAAGCATTGGTTTCTAGATATGCTTTCCAGCACAATAATGTAAGGGTTTTAGCTAAACTTTGAGAACAGTTAGCCATGTGATTAGCAGATTTTGTACAAAACAACTGTAGGTGATTTACAGAGTGCAGTTGTGATGCTTTTTATGTGATTATTTTTTGTAGAGTTTATAATAAAAAAAATATCTGTGGAAAAGTAATTTCTCAGAATAAGAGGTTAAAACTCCAGTCCTCAAAATACTCTTGAATGTTCTGTACTATGTGAACAATATTTTTGAGGGGAAAATGAAATAGAAAGTGTAGGATATGGGTTTAACAGGCTTATTGTTGGGAGGAAAGGTGTTAATACATACTTGAGGAAGAGCGATCAGAAAATTCATGTTGAGATTGAAATTCTAGTACACATGTAAATAAGTGGAACTTTTTTTTTCTAGGCTCTCTTCTTTTGGAGTCCAAAATTAACCCGAACACTGCGTACCAGAAGCAACAGGTAAACATACTTTTTTTTTTTCCCCTCACATTTAAAGACAGGTTCTTTAACTTCAGCAATACAGTATTTTTTTTGCCTGTATTACACATTATATTGTATGGTTTTGTACCAAAAATAGGAGGCAAATAGTTCTCATCATTTTTGTGCATTTCATAATAAGTGTGTGTTATTTATCTGCATTTTTCTGAAGTCACATAGATAACTTGCACTCTATTTTACATCAGAAAATGCTTTGGAAGAGACAGGCAAAGCATAGTTCTGAAAATCACGAAATAGCTGAGGTTCCTGAGGATTATAGTATCTGAAACTTGATATCTGGCTTTTTTTGTCTTTATATTTCAGATACTACAACTTTCAATGTCTTTTTTTTTAAGTGAAGACTAGAAGGCTTTAAAGTTATATCCATGTTTACCTTTGTTTGGATTTTACTTGGAAGATGGATATGGATTACTACTGCTTCAAAACATTTTGTATACATAAAAGAAGCTTTTCACCTCTAGTTTGCACCTTACTTCAATTATTTAAGCTATACATTATGAGCTCCTAAAGAGCGCTACAGAGATGAGTGAGAAGTGAACTGCTGGTCTTGCACTTTGCTGTTCTCATCTCACATGCTGAGAATTACACTTAGAGGTTTAGAAATGCTGAACCATTAGCTGTCTGGTCAGCTCAGACTTGCTAAAATCCTGTCAGGTACAGTTGATGTATTAAAACATTTTTCAGTCTTCAGCTTCAATAATTTATTATAACCATAGATACAGTGTAGTTTTGCTCACGGGCAGTCCCGGTGGTTGTGGAGCTGCAGCTGCTTGTAGGATTGTATGTTGAACTGAATGGGGAGAACCAGTCTGGGTTAAAATTACCCTCCTTTGGAAAATTCAGCCTGTATCTGCCCCTTTATAGAATTCATCGTGCACCGTGTAAGCAGTCTGGTAAGGCCAGCCTGGGGTGGAGAATCAGTTTCAGGGAGTAAGAAAGGACAAGATGAGCAAGAATGTGAAGGAAACTAACTTTCAGTTGTAATCCTGACAAGCTTGAGGTCATGCTTTAGGATTCCTAAAATTACACTGAATATTTCACACCTTTATGGCATAAAATGCTGATCTAGTGTAAAATTGCTTTGCTGGTTCAAATCTGTTCAAAGAGCATTGAGGGTAAGCTTTATGCCAGATCAAACATAAAGCCTACTTAAAGTAGACATAAAATTGTAAGATTGCTGCAAGTGACCACACATGCCTGTCAGTGCAACAGCATTTCATATCTGTGCGCATTGCTACTCTGGGTCAGACATGTATTGTAATCTTGCACTGTAGAAATCAATACTTGTGATTGTGAAAATATGGTTAGAGAAATAACAATATTGAACATGAATCTGTCCTGTTAGAACAGCACTGTATGTTTTCTGTGCTGGAGAAGGAAAAGCACTGTTCTTAAAATTTCAAATCCCACGTAGTCAGAAATTTATATTTGCAGGTGTTCATATTATTTAAGCAAAGCAGTGTCTAATACAGATTGAATGTAGGGCTCCACCCTGAGCCTTAGAAATACCAAATCTTTCTCGATGTGTGTATCTATCGTACTTTGTAGCACGTTATCTTTCAGGTGAGGCCTACTTACCCTTTCCCTTAGTAAAAGGCCATTTTAAAGTTTAAACCTGGTTCCGTATGAGCTAAGCTTGGAGTTTAGCAGCTGAAAGGAAGGGTTGTTTCTTTCCAGCTCTGCTTATAGAAGTCTGAACTGACTAAACTCACTAAACCACAAGAAAATTAAGGTGATACTCCAAATCACTCTTCAAAAACTGGTTAACTCTCTATGTCAGCAGAAGTTTCAGGCCACCTCACACGAGATCCATTTGTGGAACTGTGAGATGGAAGTGTGAGAGAGATCTTTCCTTTTTGGCTGCAGAAGGTCACTTAGGTCAACTCGGCTACTAGTGGAATTGCAGCCTGAAATAGATTTACTTTCGAGTTTGCCTGCAGTTGTCAGCTGTGCTTATAAAATTTCAAGAAAAATCTCCTAGAAATGTAAGACTTAACAGTGTAAAGTTACTTTAAAATTTTATGGTTTTGTCAGTCTTTTATCTCAAAATTCTGTTATGAGGGTGAACCTCCATTCTATTTTAAAGGGGTACACAGCAGTACACCTGTTTTTACTGTGACATACTTGGCACGTGGCTTGTGGGCACTTCGGGTATCTAATGGCACAAGTGGATGAGTTCTGACTTTTGTCTAGGCTGATGTGAGGCTTGTAAGAAGAAACAATTTTTATTGGACCAACTAATATAATTTGTGGTTGGGAGGAAGCAGATATGTGATAGATAAGCTCTTGGGGAAACTTGCTATGCCAGTTGCTTTGGATTCTATTTGGGATAGAAGTTCTTCCACTGGTGAAAGAACCTTCTACTTGTGCTGTGCTGTTAGTGCCAGCGTGAAACAAATTGTCTCATTAATTGTTGATACCATAAATTATGCAGTTTCCGGGGTCTGTATATTTTAGTGATAACTGTTGCAGCTTAGATCATTATTTGTCAGAATAATAGTGTGAAGACCTGAGTACAGGTTTGCCTTGCTTCCTCTGTTCTCTTGACATGTAAATCATCCATGGAAACTAGAAAACCCCAACCCCCTCCCTCCCCCCCCCCCCCCCCCAACCCAACTGAAAAACAAAACCACAACAAAAGCCATGCCCAGTGAACCTGGACTTCAAGTAAAATTTTGTCAAATTGTCTGCTTTAGATTTCTTGGGGGTTAGGATTGAAAGCAATGACTTCCCTTTACCATGGTTTAGTCAGGTCTCTGTGTGCACATAAATGTTGATCCACTTTATGGCAGGTACAGCTGTCTGCTTTTCTTTTTGGAGTGGAAGAATATTTGGCAGATCTTGAGACCTACCTGCTCGGGGACTCTTTTTTTCATACATCAACGTGGTCCAGAGATACTTCAGCTCACACAATCTAGCCTCCTGTCATCCCAGACTTACCTGCCATCTAGAGATTTGAAATAATTCCTTAAAGCATGAAACACATAGGCAGTCTTTTAACTACCTCTGCACTAGTCGGATAAATTAGGTTAGTCTTTCACAATAGAGTCATTTTCTGCTCTGCATTCAAAAAGAAAGATATGTGTGTATATATCTGATTCTGTAGCATAGAACTGCTACCAGTGGAAGTCTTTGGATGCTCTGAACTGATTGGATTGGGGTATATACTTTTCAATATACTTTGGCAGTGCTTTGCCAATAGAACAGTAAAGAATTATCTTCAAGTTTATTTTAGATACATCCATGTACATCCTGTAACCCTGTTATGAAGTATGTATTGCATCCCTTTTTATGCCTGAAACGAAGACTGGAGTTGCTTCCACCTATTGTGTCTTGCCTCTGCACCAGAATCTTCAGTGTCTCATGTTCTTAGCTTTTGCAGTCCCTTTTTCAGTTCCTCGCATGAATACAGGGCTTAAATTCATCCAGAGTACCATCTGTTACCTATGTAGCTTGAAGGTGGCTATCCTAGAATGGTGAGACTTACTAATAACAAAATAATAAATAATAAAAAATCTTTGACAAGATCCCAAAAGGCACTAGCAGAATGTGCAGAGAAGATGAAATTCCTGCCCTTGCTGTCAGGACAAGCAAGCCAACAGTGAAACTATTTCAATAAAATTTCTGCTTATTGTAGCTATGACAGTAAGGAAAAACATGTCATTTGTGGGGTGAGGGGAAAAACAAGGGGAGTGATTGCTCTTGCTTTTGGAGTGGGTTGGTTTATCTGGTTTAGATGATCACGTGTTGCTTTATCTTTATGCATGCTTTCCTGTGAAATCTGATTTTTCTGCTATTTCTGGGTATGGTCACTAGGCCAGTGAGCTGAGGTTCTGTTACAGAACTAATAAACTGATTTATTCCATGTGATTAATGGGAATGCAGCTATGAAATTGCTAACTGAAAAGTCACATACATTTGTTGAGCTTTCACAGAAGCTAATAGAATACATTCTGCTGAAAGACTGAGTGTGCCTTTGATATGTTATTCCAATTTTTGGGAAACTTATTAGCCCATCCAGATATTCAGGTTCTAGGTGAACAAATGCACAAAACCAAATGCAGAATTCAAACTTTATATTACATTATTGTGGCAGGGGTTTTTAGCCTGAAGATTCTGCTGGAACCTACCACGATACTTATGTATAGTTAACTTAAACTACTGACACTACTCTGGCTTTTTGTTTCATAAGCAGAAGGCTTCTTATTAAACTGTATTTTTGTTTGTAAATATTTTGCTGGCAAGATGCTGAAAGGTGGCATGGCATGTCCAGAGAAGTGTCTGTAACTGTAAACAGTGTGAGGGCTTAGTTAAGGAAGACTGGCAGTCAGGCAGTCCAGGAGGGAGAGAACCAACGTTTCTGTGTTGAACTTCCAGTGGGGGCTAGGAAAGTCTCATAGGCCTAAACTGTTTGAGGGCGAGTAGGAAGAGATTAATTTGCTTTTTAAGACCAAAAGCAAGAATTTATGAAAGACCTATCTAATTTGGGGGATCACCGCTTCTTGAGAGTAGCCCACATTTCATAGGGATGCCAAGATACTATTTTGGAGCTAATAAAGAGACTAGTATTCTCCCTAGATGTGAACACCAGTGAGGGGGCACTGTCAAACAATAACAACTTTCTTAATTTTATCACATTGGGAAAAAATCTTAAATCAGCTTTACAGCAGAATAAAATCCTGAGTACCAGTTGCTCTGAAATTCTTCACTATGAAATCCCAGGGCTTGCTTTGGAGATTTTATGAATGCTGTACAACACACCTGCTAATAAATGAAACTAATTTAATGTCTTAATAAAAGTGACTTCTGGTGAGTGTTATGGTGAGACTGATAGTGTGTATTCAAGAACCTTTCTATTAAGGGAAGCGAGCCTTTTGGAAATAATTTCAAAAAGCAAGGAGAAATCATACAGTAGATGCTAAACCCTGTCCATCTAAGTATAAGTGCCACTGCTTCCTGTCTTAAACTATTGCAGTAGTATTTTTGAAGGTTAGCTGCCTAGGAATGAAGCCTCAAATAAAGCTGTAGTACACAGTAGTGCTGCAGAGTAGTAGTTCACACAGTGAAAACCTGTAACTAACCAGAACTTGCTCCATGTGGACTTGATGTAGCCAACAATGAAACAAGCAGCAGAGAAATCCCTGACTATTCTCAAGAACATAGCTTCATGCTGTATCTTTGTAAGAGTAAGAGTGCAGAAAGTTAACTTCCATTGGTAGAAATGATAAATACCTCTCTATGGGAATGTTGAATACATACGTCTTCTAAAAAGGCCATAGTCAGGATTTTTGCTTAAAATCAAGAATTCTTGATTATATCTGAGTAGTCACAATGAACAATAATATGAAAGAAGAGAAATTTATAGAAACGGCTATAGGGGACAGCAAATTTGGTATGGGCTAAGGTAGTGATGACACAGCATTATTGTCAACTTTTTTTTTTTTTTTTGCAAAGCAGCAAATTATTTTCGAACTTGGAATAAGATTGTGAACTCTACCTAGTCGTTTCCTGACTGTCATCCTATTTAAAAAAAGATCTTGCCAAGAGCTCTAATGCATCCTGAAAAATGTGAGAAGTTAGAATGCTAGGATTCTTGCAGAGCCCTCAGTATAAAAGCCTTCAATGATAAAACATTTGTCCATGTTTATGATTTAATTCACACAATGTGGCTATGATTTAATGCTGCAGTTTCACATTTTAATTGAGTTTAATAACAACCTAGATCTAAAGAACAAATTTTACATGTTTGTTTTAGTCATCCCATCCAGTTTCTTGTCTAGAGACTTAACAGATATGTTTTTGATCAAACTGAGTCAGAACTGCTTTTATGCATCGTATAAGATTGAAGAGATTATGCTCCTAGGGGAGTAATATACAAGAGTCATCTCCTTAGCCCTCTAGCCAATAGCTACTATTACTAAGCATATTTATTTACACGCCTGTTTTCTCTTGGAATGGAGGAGACAGTCTTAAGAAATTTAAGAAATTTCAGTTGCCTTGTGGAGTTGCAAGAAGTAATGTTTGGCATTTGGAAGCCACAGATAGTCCTATTGCATAGTTGAGAGATCCAGAGTAGTTAGTGGATTCACATTACACTGAGGAGATTTCAGATCAAACAAGAAAGATTCCTTTAAATAAAACGAGCAGAAGCTAGACTTGTAGTCATGTGTTTTTACCTTTACATCCAGAATTTCCTTCAGTCACTTCTCCCTACATGCGTAAGTCTTGTACTGCTCTTTTGTTTGATGAGTATAGGCTTTGTGGGATTAAGAAAATGAAACTACATTAATATCTGCATTTAACAGTGATTTTAAACTTCAGCTGAACTGTGGATTATGCAACAGACTGAAGTGTTTTTCTCACTTTGCTTCATTTTCTGTTTTTAAAAGCCCTTTGAGGCAAGAAAGGATGTACAAATAATCTCGTAAAGATCCAGAGTAGCAACTGATAGGTTTCTGTTGAGGCACTGATAATAATCTATAATATGAAATCCTTGTGTGGCAAGATAACAGATAACTAATCATTTGAAATTGTTAGTGTTGGTAATTGGAAAATAGTTTTCTAATATTAATAAACAAAACTTCTAGATTATTGTTCTGCTGCTCAAATAATTTCTTCCAGCAGTTTTTTTGTTTTGCTTTCCAGAGAAGAAACAAACAAAAAACTCAGAATGTGTAGAGGTGAAAAAATACTGTGTGAACTTCCATATATGATAGTAGATGGCCTTTTTTAGCAAGAACAATTGCTATACTATGGCCAAATACACTTCTGTACATCTGTGACCATAGTTTTCAAAAGCAGCTTTACCTTTGTGTCTTCCCTTTTGTTTTTCTCTGCCTGCCTTCCTCCCTCCATCCCTCCTCTCCCCAGAGGAAAAAGACAGAACTGTCTTGGTCCAGTGCTGGACTGTATTCAGAGACTTAGAGCTTTTGTTTACTTAGCTTACTGAAGTTTATGTAAATAACACGGTCCTTATTTGTGTTCTTTTAGTCATTTTCTTATTGTTGGTCATGTTCTTTATAAAGAAGAAAATATGTTTTGATCTTCTTTTAGAAATGGCTTGCTTAGAAATTTAACTACTTCCACTTAAATGGAAATTAATTAGATAGGAATGTTGCAAGTACTTCAAGGGTCTATTTAAGATTTAGTATTAGGTTGATTTTTTTAAATTAAATAAACACTACTCAGTGGGAAGCTGGTGAGACAGTGGCCTTGAAAACTACAGCAGTATAAATACTAATTGCAAAGATTAACATATTAGATTTTGAACCTCATGGCGTACAATGAATATTGCAGTAAGGTACATATTGTTTTTAAAGGTGGTAAAAAAAATAATTTTTTCTATTGGACCTTTCTGAATTTTTTAAACTGCTATTTTTCTTGCTCTGTAGGAGTCAGCAGTACTAGGTGCTGTCAATCTGTTATTACCAGAGTATTTGCACCATGACCTGTCTTGTAGAGAATAAACTATTAATTGTGACTTTCTTCTTCCTTTTGTATTTTGGAGGTGGTCTTCCTAAACCCCTTTCTTCTGTGTACCACCTCTTCCTCAACCCTTTGGAAAAGGAAAAGGTAAACTATTTGCCATTTGCAAGGTAAAGCCATTAGTGCCTCTGAAGCAGTATAGCTGCTCTGGTAATGGCAAATTGATTGTATTGTATTGCTTGACTGAATCCTAATGGAGCTAGCTGATCGTGCTATTTAGATTACAGTTTAGTTTAAGGAGTTTTCTAGTAAGTACATATTGAAATCTAAATGTAAGATTTCTCTTAATCCTCAGTGTTCATTTTAATATTTGAAATAAATTTAAGTCTAATTAATAAACTGTCTTAAACTTTATAGATGTCTGGCAACTGTGGTGCTTTTGCAAATATTTAAAATTAATTCCTTTAGGAATAATCACTATAAGCAAAATCTATACTTAATGAAGTAAAAATACTTTTATGTCATGATTGTCATTGAAATATAGATAGAAAAAATTTCATGTCTCTTGTCCTTAGTGAGTAAATGCGTGTTTTAGCACTTAACTGAAATAATGCAGTATCATGGGGCTATATATAATTAATGTGGCTGTATTTCGGCTAGCTTTTACAGGAGGACAAAAGACATTTCAAATAAAACTTGATTCAGTATATAAATAATGCATATTATATTGTCTTCTCTTTCCATGTTTTGGTGTTTTGTTTTTTTAATTCTAACAGTTATTTAGTAGACTGCAAATGACTGCATCAAATACCTTATCAGCGTGTGATACTGCTGTTTGCAGCATCAGCTTCCACTTCCATGTATTGGTTTTGCATGCAGTATGAGGGCTCTGATAAACTCTTGAAGTATTTAATAAGTTGGTGGAGCTTAAGTGTCTGGGTGGTAAACGTAGCTAAGCACGGTTTCAACTTCTAGAAATCTAGGGCAAAGCATTGTTTCAGAATTGTAGTTTGAAATGAGTAAATATGGTGTGCTGGTGTCAGTGTAATAAAGATCCATGCTCTTAGGCAATTAACTGTGCATATTTGAGTTTCAGTTCTTGTTTAAAGTTTGTAGGCATCTTGGGGCTGCTTTTTAAGCACATTCTGTGCATCATCACAGTGTCCTTTGGGGCCTATAAAAATTAAAAAAAGATATTACAACTTTAATCCTACAAAAGATATGCAGTTTCATGTGGTCCAGTTGAAACAGATTTTAAAAAAGAAACAAAACCTGTTGCTTTTGTTACCATATTTTATCAGAGGATGCACTGAGTTAGAAGTACATATTCCAGATGAACCTTTTTGGGATTTGCAATACCATGGTCCCATGAATTAAGAACTAGAATCTTCAGTATCTTTCTGGAACTTCCTTATTGTGATTTATGCAGAAATGGTTTTAATCCTAAGAATTTCAGAACATATGAAAATCTACAAAGTATGATGATTACAGTTGTATTGTAATACTGTCCTGTTATAGTTAGGTATCAAGCTGTTCTTATTTTAAACTTTTACTCTTTAAATACTATTCAGGTTTTTAAAATCTGAAATACAGGGCCTGAAAATATTTTTCCTCTCTTTAAAGGATACCTTGATTGTGTGGTCTGAAGCTGAAAATTATGATTTGGCACTTAGCTTTCAAGAAAAAGCAGGATGTGATGAAATATGGGAAAAAATATGTCAGGTAAGTTTGATAAATCTAAGATTGAAGCAACCTGAATAATTTTAGTATTTGTGTTCAAAATTTTTAGACTGTTCAAAGAGGTGAATCTGAACACAGTAGATGGAAAGTATGGAAAGATACTATCATCGTTGCTACCTCCCCCAAATTTTGCATTTTGAGTTTGAAAACTCTCCTTCCTCCAGAAATTTGATATGAACTTAAACTATGTTGAGGTATTTTTTTAGAGCGTTTTCAGGTCCTTTTGCTCAACATAACTTTTTAGCTCTGTTATCACCCAAGGAAGTTTTAGCTTAAAATGAGTGCTTAAAAAGTTTCATAAAAATTAGTTTTATAATTAACTTTTTCCAATTTTGCTAGAAGGGAAAAGGTTATCTGTCTGAAGTTTTATTGTAGAAAGAAGAATGTATGTGAGCTCTTGCTGAGTTTTATAATGTATTTTTCATGGCTTTAACCATATCTTATTCACATTTCTTTTTCTACATTTCTCATACTTCTCTTTCTCTTACCTCATTCTCCTTTCAGGTGAGGGACTTTCTCAACAGAACTTTTGTCCGTGTGAATGTGACAGCATGCTTCTGTTGAGTGTTAAGATTATGAAAGGTTGATCTAATAGTTGAAGCAGGAGATAGCTCTATCCCTGTATTATCACCTCAGGGCTATAGTTCTTACAGTTTAAAGAAATAAAACGATTTATTTATAGCATGTATATATTTTAATATGTGCTAATTAACTCATTATGTTTTACCATTATGACCGGATGACTGTGTAGTCACTGAGTCAGTGTTGTTGCTGGGTAACATTTGATCAGGTACTAACTATTAGTCAATACCCAAAAGAGTTTAGTCAGTTAGTTGTTGTTGTTGTTAGTTCAGTTTGTCAGATCTTTGGGTTTTTTCTTCCATTCCAAGTTTTACATTTTTTCTTAATTTTTATGCTGTATTAGGTGGGATTTCTCTAAATCTGTTGAATTCTTTATGTGCACTCTTGAACAAACATCTGCCTCTGTCTTTTGGAGTTTGTTGTCACTCATTTCTAAAATAAAGCAAAAGACATCTGGTTTTATAGTTGCATGTGTATAGATCATTCCTTTTTTCAGGAATGAGGCTTTTCAACAGTTTACCACTTACGTGAATAAGTACAGAAACTTAGGTAAACCAGGAACCTTAGCAGTCAAAGGACCAAAAGCTGGGGACAGAAACAAAATGGGGGAAAGGGGAAACTGTGTTCTTGGGAAAGAGCCAGATAAGAAGCCCAGCTTCCTCAGCCTCATGTAAAGATCCAGTATTTTTGTAAGAAACCAGTGCCTTTACATCCTGTTTTGAGGCCATGCTATTGTATTTGTGTCTAGTGTATTTGAAAGATCTTAAGCTTCCTCAGTCATTAAAGCGTCTTCTAAAAGGAAAACTTTGATACCACTTATCCTGGAAGTGGCCGCAGTTGTATAAGCAGAACAGTATGTGGGTTTTAACAGCATTTTGTATTTTAATTTTAAGTATAGGCTTGCTGTTATCCATGAAGAATTATTTCTCCCAGATTTTTTTTGCTGATTTTCAGGATTAAAAAGAACAATACCTTCTACTGTTCCACACAGCAGTGCCTTTCTGGATTTCATAAATCAGGCTCTAAGCAGATACAATTAAGATGTCATTAAAGCTGAAACGCTGTGGTGCCCAAGCATCTGTCTCTGTTTTTTTCACTAATTTGTACTTCCTGCAGTTTCATCGTCGTATCTCTAGAGAGATCTTGCAGGTCCTGTGCCTTGTTTTTCTAAAAGCTCCAGATTTCCACTACTCTTTTGTTAATGTTGGTTTGCGTTTTGTGTTCTTAAGAGGGGATTCTGTGCCTCTATGGAGTATTCAAAAAGTACGGGGTAACAGATTGTGACTTGCAGCTCTCCAGAACTGCAAACATAACAAGGCTGGCCTTTCTCTTCTGTGTGAGGTAGTGGAAGCTTTAAAAAGCACCAAGGGCAGTTAAACAGCCTATAGATAAATGTTTAAAGCTGTCACTGCAGTAATGTAATACTGATTTGCATTTGAAAATCTGCAGAAAATAAAGACTGAAAGCAAACTGCTTAGTTCAGTAGTCTCTTAAAAAGTTATCATCCACACTAATGATTATGAATGTCTTTTTTGAGGTACTCAAAATTTAGCTTTATTATTTCTCCTTTTTCTAGAAAACAAGTAGAATTAAATATCTAATGTAGAAATAATTTTGTAAAGCCCTCGGTTTGAAGAAATCTTTTAATTATCTCTTATTTTCCAAACCAGCTGTAAATGTCAACATTAATTTGCCCTTCGATTTTGGCCGTACAAGGAAGAAGTGTGTGACAGTTGTAATTACATTTTTTAAAAAGCATTCAAGTAGCAGTAAACTGAACATATCTTATTTTGTAGGTTCAAGGCAAAGACCCTTCTGTTGATATTACTCAGGACCTTGTCGATGAATCTGAAGAAGAACGTTTTGATGATATGTCATCACCAGGTCTGGAATTGCCGTCTTGTGAATTAAGTCGACTAGAAGAAATTGCAGAACTTGTGGCGTCTTCATTGCCTTCACCATTACGTCGTGAAAAACTCGCACTAGCACTGGAAAATGAGGGCTATATTAAGAAGCTCTTAGAAATTTTTCATGTGTGTGAAGACTTGGAGAACATTGAAGGACTACACCACTTATATGAAATTATCAAGGGAATTTTCCTTTTGAACAGAACTGCACTTTTTGAAGTCATGTTTTCCGAGGAATGTATAATGGACATAATTGGATGCCTAGAATATGATCCGTCTTTATCACAGTCACGGAAACACAGGGAATTTCTGACTAAAACAGCAAAATTTAAAGAGGTGATACCTATATCTGATCCAGAGCTGAAGCAAAAAATACATCAGACATACAGAGTACAATATATTCAAGATATGGTCCTACCCACTCCCTCAGTTTTTGAGGAAAATATGCTCTCAACACTTCATTCTTTCATCTTTTTTAATAAAGTGGAAATAGTTGGTATGTTACAGGTAAGTTTCATGTTTTCGCAGTCTCTTTTATTTGTGCTTGAGTAGAGAAAGTTGGATATTTTTTCCTGGAAAAATTGAGGTGCTTCGGTGGAACCTTCAGTTGTGTGATTCTGAAAGTAATTTTGAAGTGTGACATAAAAGGCAGGGATTTGAGTGCTGAGCTGTTAGATATATGTTCTCATATTTCCAATTTTGGACTAGATTCTTTGTAACTGATTCAAATGGAGCAAACACAGAACCCTGAATGAGGTTGTTTGGAATGAATAGTATTGTTTGCATTTTGAAGCGTTGAAGTTAGTTTTGGTTTTTTTCTGTATTTTGAACCATGACACACACACACCCCACCCCCAAATTACTTCAACTAGATTTCACAAATACTATCTCATACCAGGATATAACTGTTTCTAATTTTGAAGTAATTTAAATTAGTTGTTTGGAGAGTACAGAACATAAGAGTGCCTTAGGTGCTTGAATATTTTCTTAGTTTGTCTTGTAAGTCGCCAAATAATACTGCTTGGAATTACCAGTTTTTCATGATCTATGTCTTACTGCAAATATAAATAGATTCTACGATGCTTTAGATACTTTACCAGCATGTCTTTAGTATTCTGCACCAACCCATGAACTTCCTGCATGGTGTAGAAGTAGATGGTACATCTCTGTAATGGGAGCTTCCTAAAGCTTGCAACTAACTCAGCAAAGTGTTACAGCACACATATTTTAGTTTGTAGAAGTTAACTATCATTATCTTAATTCTCCTAACATTTAATAAATGAATAGCCACTCTTTGTAGGGGCTATCTGATCTGGAGAAATAGACAAAAATGCTTGCTGCTGCTGATTACCTTAATCATATTTCTCTTCAACTGAATCTCAGAACGCACCCTGCTTATTTTCATGGAAAATACAGCAAAGGAGAGAGAATTCCTTCTGTCAGAACTAGGCCTCCCGACTTTTCATCCACCACACTCAGTTGATCAGAATACTATTGTTTATTAAAGCTCTTGGAGCTTTAATCTGTCATGTCCACACATGTAGTATTTGATAAGTGGCAGATGTGCAAGACATCACCCGGGGCTAGTAGCTGAGGCAGGTGCCTTTTGGTCTGACCATTACTTATTTGAGCAGCCACTGGAGGCCTGGTGGAACACGTGGGACATCTTCAGTAGTACTAGACCCCACCTTATGCCCAACTGAACCAAACTCCTCACGTCTGTATGTGTGTCCTTGGTAAACAAAGGCACAAATGCGTATCTGAAACAGTCAGAAGACCCTAATGGTTTTGGAGCGGCCAATTTGAGAAAGCTTACAAGCCTGACTCGGAGAGAGTGCTGAAGAAGATTCAGTTAAGGGGTCTCAACTTGAGTATCCAGTATGACTAGTGTCTCTAAAATATCTGGACCTCTTCACAAGGGTTGCTAAAAGCAGAGTCCTGAGGGTGATACATTTTGGTTTGAGGAAGAGAAGGGGCTTGGGAGTCTTGGGTTTCGGTGGCCGATTCTGAGAGGAGTCTTGAACTTTGAAAAGGAGGCTGGGCAAGGAAAAAGGGGACCTGTTCCTGCAGAACTATTAAGGGCATGTTTGCCAGTAATCCCCAGGTAACTTGATGGAAGACTAGTGGCTGATTAGTTTCCTTTTTTCTGTCTCTTACAATCTGTGTTACGTTAATAGACAGAGGGTAAGCTGGGGTTAGAATATCAAGGTTTAGTGTGGTTGTGAAACTTGTTAGTTGCCATTTACAGTTGAAATAAAGGTTCAGATCTGATGTTGGTTGTGTGACTGCAAGTTTCTGAACCTTATTTTCACTTCTGTTGCTTTTGTCTGTGGTTGGGAATAAAGTATACTCCCTGTGTGTTGGAGCCAGAAGAATTAGCACTGCATCACTGTCAAAGTTAGGTAAATATTTCAAATTGTTCAAGTGCTTTCTACAGCTCTGAGGAGCCAAGAGCTGTAGTGCACAAGGAAGAAAATACATCCTGTGCTATATTACATTTCCTATTCCTTTCACAGTACAGCTCTATAACATGGAGGGGGAACTCCCTGAATTTATAAACAAGAATCTGTTGGAAATTGACATTTATGATCAATTCTTGGTTTTGAGAGAATTAAAAAAAGCTATCACAAATTCTATGCCCATTGCATTTCTAAGAGATCAAAAGGCTTGACTTACTGATTTTTCAAGTTCTCACAGTGTAGCTCTCAACCAGGTTTTAGACCTACTTACCTGGCATTTATTTATTTATTCATTTCTTTATAGAGCAATATGTCAGGTTGTGCTTTTCTGTAATCTCTGCCGCCTAAAGTTCCATTTTTCCCTTTCCTTTTTCTACCCCCTCCTTTCCCACAGTCCATGTATAAAATATATGATTCTGTTCCTTCTCATTTCTTTAAGCAGAATAAATAATGTTCTGAGAGCAAAATTAGAAGACTGCTTTTGTTGATTGCACTACTACAACTAATTCTTAAGGCCTTTCTTCCATTATGTATGGTTCAGCACCTTTTTCTGTAGCTGGTTGTGTTATGATACTTTCGTGGAGGTGGAGGTGTTATTTCATGAAGGATTTAAAGTTGTCTAATTGGAGTTCCTGGCATTCATTATTTTAGATGAGATGCTGGTGGTCACTAACTGTATGTGTGTACATTAGAAGCTGTTTCTTTTATAAGTCATTATTAACTGCACGGTTTCTGGGTTGCTTCATGGTAGTTTATTGGTAGCCATGGATGAGTCTCAAGTTCGTAGTTGATGCATAATACAGGTTGTTAATGCTTCTGCTGTTGATTTTAGGTTTCCTCTCCTGGACCGTTGAGAGTGTGACAAATGAGTGATCTTTTTAGGAAATTTTACTTCTCAGATTAAAAGTAAACTCCCTAAGCAGCTGATACCCTGCGATATACTGCAACTGTTGTGTGTACAACTGAGATGTTTTATTTTTTTTTCTCTCTCACTGGCTGTGAAGGAGAAGAAAAACTTACTTCTACCATGAAAAAAGGATGAGCTCTAAGGAGCCCTTTTCATGTCCTGCTGTGTATCAACTACAGTGGCACTTGGCAATATCCTCATCTCAAATTAACTCAGCCATACATTAGTTACAGAAAAGTGACTAGAATTGGCTACAGATTGTGCCATTTTTATTTTTTTTTGATAGGCCAGGTGACTTTACTCAGAATTACCACTGTGTCTTACTTAAGGTATTTGGTGTCAAGATAGGACATCTAAGGTCGCTGACATTTAAGGTTGGTTTTTCAGCTACAGCTAGTGAGTTCTGTAAATAACAATAGGCTGATTCTTAAGAATTCTGGTTTTGTTAGGAGAGATTTTGGACGTCTTTAAAAAAAACAACATAAATTCTATAGTCATGGAAGATACCTGCTTCCATGATTTTGCTTTCTTCAGTAGGCAAGTAACTTCTGCCCATTCTGTGGTAAAACCAAAACCAGAAAATAGGTCACCTTTGGCATTTAGGGTTATGAACTGTATTCCTCGTTCTGTGTTCATTAAGGTTAGCTTTCCCATAATCTTTATAAAAATACTTACACTGATAGGCTTTTCCAAGAAATGGAGGTTAGCTTCTTTGTGTTTCATTGTCTTAAGATCTGTCGCTTTAAGTAACTACGTCAAAATCTCACTAAACTAGATACTGTTGATCACGATGGATAATAAACCCATGATACTACAGAATTAACTGCTGTGGAAACCTACTCAGTTGTAGGTTTTATGATTCACTATATGTAAGATATGAGAGAGGTATATAACTTTTTTTTCCAATTTCAGCCCCTCTTAATATGCTCTTACTGCTTGGGGTCCAGCCTGTTCTAGTCTTGAGATGTCATAGCCACCAAGAAACCTTGCTGAAACACGGAGTTCACCAAGTGTTGAGTGTGGGGGTGGGACAGGTAAGTGGTGTTTCTTACTTTATATGACGCTCTTTTGCAATTTGAAAAATACATACTAATGTTCACACTGGAGGCCACCAGTTCTTTCCCTTTGTATTATTAACTAGTTCTTAAAAACAAAAACTTGCAAAACTGCGCCATAGAGTGAGCAAACACTGTTTCCTTCCGTTCTGTCCCCCCTTTCATTGGCGTATTCTTTTTACCAGCAAGATCCTGCGGTGTTTTTCCAGAATATGGAACATTGTTAGGATAAATTTTGTGCGGTTAGACTTCAGAGTCTTTTATTTTCAGGAAAGTACAGAGTAGAAGGGGAAGATTGGACATATGTTAAAATAATATATGTGCCTAGTAGAGCAATGATCACATGGCATTACTGTACTGGTAAATCAGCTTTTTAAAATACAGAAATCAAATTACTGATAGTCCCCATCTCCCTTTTCAATAACTAAAAAATCGTAGGCATTTAGGTGTATCTGTATATTTTACTGTATTTATATATAACAATGGGCTGGGTTTAATTTTGAAAGTGGTTTTACGGATGGTTACTTATAAACAGAAGAACCCCATGGATGTAAATGTAATTATTGGTAGTTGTTTTAGAGGAAGAATTTTGTCAGTGCATGTTGGTAGGTTTGCCCAAACATATTAGGACTGGAACATCTGCCAGCCTGCTGTTTTTCAGTAGTTGGCTCAGGAATAACCCTGGAGATTACTTTCAGCAGAATTTACCTTGCAATAAAGTACAAAAGGATGTCACCTTCTGGGTGAAATGACTTAGTGAAAGAAGTTTGCAAGTGGTGCATGCTAATAATTTCTGACATGAACTTCTTCATTGTAGCAAATTATTTTCAATGTGTACAGAAACTGCAGATGTGATTAGGTGGATCCTGCTGGTGTTTCAGCATGTTGTCTCAGGTGGAAATAGCTTATTGATAGCTCATGAAGGCATGTGTGGGAAGGCAGTCTGAGATAAAAGGGACTGAAACATTTTAAACTCTAAAATCTTCCAGTGTGGTATCAGGAAGGAATGTTCTGTTTGATGGTAACGTTTTATGAAACTCACTTTCTGGGCTGAAATATTATTTCTGCCTATAATGAATATGGAGGTAGAAAATAGCATGGAAGATATCCTCTTTTTCCAGGTTAGGTGTCACTGAGTTTCTTGGATTTTTTTGAGAAAGGGATGTTTTTCGTCATTTTTCTGTAATCGCACACATGAAGTATTGGATAACTGAAAGTTAATTTAAGAGAGGCCTGCTTTTGAAAACGCTTTAAGTGCCTTTTGGGAGGAGGAGAACTGCTTTGAAAGTTGAATCAGAAATTTGAATGGTGTCTTTTTTTGGATCCTACTTTGTCTGTGGGTTTTCTTGTTTTTAAAGTTATAAATGATTGAGCAAGTAGATGACCCGGCTCAATTTTATCTCATGAACTTTGAAGCGTATTAAATCATAGGAGCATCTGCTTAGATGCTGCAAAAGCATAATGGAATATACTTAGTGTTTGATATATGCATAGTTTAAGTATTGCACATTTAATGTGAAGTACTTAATGGGAAAATAGCTAGCTTCTACAATTACCCTGTAAACTGTCATTTGCAGTTTCAGTTTCTTGGAAAACAGTTGTGACGTTCACAGCCTCTTATGATACATCCAAATGGGTTTTGATACTTCTCTGCATGAGGAGGCCAGATACTGCAAAGAATTAGGCGTTTGGGCCGTGTTCATTTCACAGATATTTTTGGGGGGATTTCTGCAAGTTGGGAAAAAGAAAACAATTGAGCTTGTGTAAATCTAGCATTTGGTGTTGGTGCTTTGTGACTTCTAAAAGATGTGAACTCTGCTCTCAGACTGCATTTCCATAGATTCTGGTAGTGTTGCTCAGGAATGTTGTCTTTAGGTACGCCGCCCTTGTCAGTAATTTTACAGCTTGAGAGAGAATGTCTTGTATTTAGAATGTTCACTGCAATGACAATTTCTCTATAAATGTCAGAGAATTGGGGGTTTTCCCATCAGTAACAGCCTCTCTACCTTTCATTAAGTATCTGGAATGAGGTAACTCCTAAAAGCATTTCGGGGCTAAGGTGTAACTGCAAAGGTAGTAAGAGGTTGGTTTTGTTTTCTTGGAATAATTGCCTACATATTTTTATTATTAAATTATTAATAATTTACTACATTTTATCCATGTAAGGGGAGGGGGGATGCTTCGAATCACTCAGATCTATCTTAATTCATCTGATTTTTAAATAGACTGTAGTAGTTCTGAAGTCTAGAGATTTCAGATAATCCTATTAATTTAAGAATGCAATGGATTTAGTAGAGTTTGGGAGAGGAGGTGGTGTGGGAAATGATTCAATGTTATATTTAATACAGAAGTGTAAAATACTGTGTTATAGTATGTATGTGGAAGGATGAAAAATGGTTACATACCGAACTTCTGCAGATTCTTCCTGAAATGTCAGCGTTGATGTCTTTCATCACTTCCCAATGTTAGGAAGTCTCCTCTACAAATCCAAAACACATGCAAGCCCAGTAACAGGGTGAGTGGGTTGGCCTCCTCTGTGGATAGCCATATCTTGACCCAGGCAGGGATGTGGCAAGATCTGGTCAGAGCGCTGAGCTGGGATCCTGCCCACGCCTTCTCCTGCCCAGCGAGGCCCTGCCTGTCGTGCTCTGAGCCGTGTAGTGCTGCAGGTGCAGCTTCCCTGGCTGCCTCGGTCACCGGGGCTCTGCAGTGGGTCATAAACAAGACCCATGTATCACCAGCAGCAGTGTAGGGGCTCCTGTCTTTCCACATTTTGACTTGAAAAAAATAATTTGATGCTTTGGGTAGTATTTGCACCTTTTTTTTACACAGAAGCACACTTAATCATGGCTCTGACATATTGAAATACTGAAATTTGCATTCTTTTTTTGCAGTGATCATTCTGAGATATTCTGTGGTACTGACTTGCACTTACTGTCAGGTATTATGAAGGAGGTGAAAAGTTAATTTCACACTTAGAGTGGAAATAGAGGTTATGCTTTCCAGTTGGTGATAAGCATGGATCTTGTCAATAGTTTTGACAGATAAGATTAGTTTTACATCTTGATCAAAATAGCAAACAGATAAATGGAAGCAAACTACTTAGCCTTTTCTTAAATGCACTGCTAATGATGGAGAATAACTTGATGTTCTTCAAAAGAACTGTTTTTTTTGTTTCATTTTTTCCATTTTGTGTTGTTTTTTTAATTTTACTGAACAACTATGTCAGTATCTCTACTGTGTGTTAGTTATGTTACCTGTGAATGTCTAATGAATTAAACAACAGAAACTTACCAAGCCATATAGCAGCTGGACAGCAGGTAGTCAGGTCACCCTTGTATGCATCACAGCTTAAGTTACGTTTCTTGAAATCAAAGACCTTAATAGTTGTTTTGAACATGTTTGACAGTTGAAATGTTGAAGTCAAACTTTACATTTCCAGCTCTCTGTCGTCTGGAGCAAATTTCAGGAAACTTCAAATGAGGCCTCACCTCTTATTTTTCTTTTGATTTTGAAGCAGTCACAGAAATACCACTGAAATTGTGTCCAGAAATCATTCTTTTTCATCATCACTGTTAGGTCAGGTTAGAAGCACAGCGCATTAAACAAGAGGAAACATGGGGCGTAACCTAAATACAGGGTTTTCCTCACAGTGTGGTGTGTTGAAATGCCTTGTAGGGTAGTAGGTCATGCCAGCCTATCTGGGGTTGATTTGTGCTGTGCAGTGCCATGTAGAGAGCGTGGATTGCGTTGTGACAGTCCTGTAGCTGCCTTAGCGTGGTGTGCTGTTGGAACTGAGGTACTCAGGTTCTCAGCAAGGCTGCAGGGTGAGCCTGGATGAGATACCTAGATAATACGCAGTTGTAAAAAAGTTCATGTGGATGTATCTGAAGTACTTTCACGGTTCTGCTTTATGCTGCGTAAACATAAGCAAGGCAACTTTGTTTTCTAGCACTATGGTTTTGGGATGGAGGGATGTTGCACATGGTGTACTGACTTCACAAGAAAGAACACTGGCAGCTTAGAAAAAACCTGTTCATATCTGATGTACAGGTATCCTTTTCAAGCAGGTGCTGTCTTACTACTGTATAATATTGGGGAAAGGATGGGGAAGGTTTTATTTCTGGTTTAATCTTCTGGTTGTTAGAACTGTGAAGGTTATGGGAAGCTGAGTATTGCTGCTGCTTTCAGGCTAAACACGTTCGTAATGCCTTGGCTGTGTAGTTTTGCTAAGGTACAGCAGCATGAAAAATAGCAGCATGGTTTTTGATTGCTGCCAGCCAGAATGCTCAATAAATGCTGTATGTAATAGGATCAAAATAGTTATTTTGATTTGATTTCTAGAATTCACCTTTCACAACATTGGGGGGAAAGAATCTACAACGTTCTTACTGTTAGGCAGCTCTCCCTTCATGGTATCCGTGCTTTAGTTCTGCTGCAAGGATCTCGTAACATTTCAAAGATATATGTGTGTGTAGGGCTGAGACCATGTTTATAAATGTATGTAATGTGTATATATATATAAATAAATATTTCTAAATATATGTAAACAGTTGAAGCAAAAGTATTGTAGTGTGGTTTAGGGGGATGGGCACGTTACAAGGAGGAGGGAAGTTAAAGAAAAAGTCATAGACAAAATGATGAGAATGCCAGTAGAACTAGAAAAAGGACAACCGAAAGGCAATGCAAGATATGTAGGAACGGAGAGTTAAGTGTTGGGGGGTGGAGTGGTGCTGAACATAATGAAAGCTCAAAAACAAGATTCATATTAATTTGTTTGAAAATTGAATGATTAATTACAGTACACAAGCATATGTTCTCTTAATTGCAGGAGGCATGGTTTAGAAGAACTTTATATTATACTTAGCTGCCTTTTTGATTTTGTCAAATAAACAAATGGTATTGTTTTGCCTTTGTAGGAAGATGAAAAATTTCTGACAGACTTGTTTGCACAACTAACAGATGAAGCCACGGATGAGGAGAAAAGACAGGAATTGGTAAGAAGACTGTAAAATATACATGAAAGGGACAGTTGCTACAAAGTGATACATGCATCTTTTTTTTTCAGTTACTAACTAGTATATTATTACTGGTTTTCAGGTAAATTTTCTGAAAGAGTTTTGTGCATTCTCTCAAACACTGCAACCTCAAAACAGAGATGCATTTTTCAAAACCTTGTCTAATATGGGCATACTGCCAGCACTAGAAGTCATATTGGTAAGTCAGTTCAAATTTATTTGTGAACAATTATCTCCAGAGAGGTTTTTTTAAAAAAGTAAGTATGCCAAACCTCAGTCACATGGTTTTCTGAAGGGTTTGCTTTGTCTTAGCTTAGCTTGAGATTCAGAACATTTTAAACATTTTTGTAAAACTTGAAAAGTAGTTAAAATATGACATTGGTAAGTGCCTTGGCACTTTTATATTTTTGTTTTCTCATCTGCTTTCCTATCTTCACATGCTGCTTGGTGTACACTTAAGTAAAAAAATAGGGAACTAGATCAAAGGGCAGGGAAACCATAACATTTATTTTGCCCCACAGTTGTCAAATGTACAAAGAGGTTAGAGTCAATTATGTTTTAGAATACAGTTTAGTAATAGGTATGACTTGTAAGTAGGAATTAAAAGATACTTACTTTCTTTTCTTCATTCAGTTTAAGCCTTTATTTTGAGGAAACATAAACGGTTTTATTTGACTTTTCAGGGTATGGATGATGCACAAGTACGAAGTGCAGCCACTGATATATTCTCATATTTGGTTGAATACAACCCATCCATGGTACGAGAGTTTGTCATGCAGGAAGCACAGCAGAATGATGATGTAAGTAGAGGGTCCTCAGAAATGTGTGTACTTTTTTTTTAAATTACTGGTTTATATTTACAACTGTATGAGTGACATGAGTCCTCATTCTGAAGAAGTATGGAATGTAGTCATGATGGTTACAGGGTACTGAACTACTGTGGTTTTAGAAGTTCTGTTAGTCAGGGGACATGAGTGTTTGCCCATTTACATATTCTTGTTCTATTGAGTGTAAAATAAAGCAGCTTAGCATAAATCACCATTTTGGTAAACATCAGCTGTCATACAAGCAAAAAAAAATGTTTTTTAATTGTGGCTTCCTTTAAATGCAAAGTATAAATTTCAGTCTTGATCTTAGCATGTACACGTGTTTTTAATTTACTTGTAAGAAACCTGTGTTCATTTTAATGTCGTGCACATTGAAAGTGGAATCATGGTCCTAAGTGTTCAAGACTAAAGGCTAAATTAGATTGTTAATTTCAGAACGTGTTTTAGCTGCTTGCCTTTTTACTGTTGAATAACTTAACCAGAATGTGTCGCTGGGCTGTAAAGTTAATTTGTTTCTGTTAAGTTTAGGGTTGGTGGTGTAGTTTACATTGTACAAAATTTTGATAAAGCACCATCTCTGACCAGGTGGGGTCACCCTTTCAGAAGGTAATTTCTGAATTCTGAAGACTGGGGGCAAGGGAGTAGCATTAGAATTGACTTTTGCTTTTTTTTTTTTTTTTCTTTTTCCCTCCTGTTAGGATATATTACTCATTAACCTCATTATAGAACACATGATTTGTGACACAGATCCAGAACTTGGAGGGGCAGTGCTACTCATGGGTTTACTTCGTACTTTAGTTGATCCAGAAAATATGCTTGCCACTGCCAATGTAAGTAAATGCCTTCAAACAAAACTACCTTTGGTGTTTTTAGAGTATTTGATGATATGTATTACATATAGTTTGTTGGTTGTTTTTTTTTTCATTCTTTAGAAAACAGAAAAGACAGAGTTCTTGGGTTTCTTCTACAAACATTGTATGCATGTTCTCACAGCCCCTTTATTGGCCAATACTACGGAGGACAAGCCTAGTAAAGGTAATGGCATGCTGGATTTTGGGCACATCAAGGTGGTTGAATGTCAGTGTTTAAAATAGAATAACAAGGAATGTTTTTTGTTTTAAGGAGAACCTGAGACTGTGATACATAGTTCAGAGTAAAATGTTGATTCATGATTTAGTCATTTAAATAATTTATAAGTAAAATCAGCAGACACCTGCTTTAAGAACTGAACAGCATTTCCTGGAGATTTTGCTTCAGCAAAAATTAAAGTATTTGTATAGTTTTTAGTAACTCAACGGGACTGTTCATTGACACAGAATTGTAAATATGCGTAAGAGTTTTTTAAGGTCAGGAATTACTAGAGAGGATGCAAAAGTGCCCCTGATAAGGTGTGTATCACAATACTGTGCTGAATTTGAGGGTATTGGTTCTACATCAGACTAAGAACACAGCGATCTGTGATGATAACTGTTCTTGCTGGCTACTAGCAGCAACACTGTTTGTTTATTAATAGTATAACACATCTAAAATGGAGGTAAAATGAGAGATGTAAATGAGACATAAATGTCCTCTCAACTTTTTAATTTATCGTATAGTTTTCCAAGGGATTACTTAAATTAATCTGTTCTATTTCAGCTGGCTCCCGGATAGATTGGGAGTGAGATTTTTTACCATTTAAAATACTTGTGTTCTTTAGCGGTAGACAACCTGGCAATATTTTTAAAAAGGTAACACTACATTTAAAAAAAAGAATAAATCTAACGTTTATTTATTATTTGTCTACTTAAAAGCAGGGTTTGTGTTGTTTTGTGTATGTTGTTATGATTATGTCCTAGAAGTATTAAAAGAGCCCGAGATTTCTTGCATAGTACTTTTGTTAAAAGGCATAATAGATCACATTTTTAGTACAGACTGAAGTCAAGGCACTGCATATAGGGCAATACTTTGATACAGACATGTGGACATCCTAATGAGATTTGGTTAAATAAGCCTCGCTGCTCCTGCTGGTGTGAAGTTCCATGTTCTCTGAACCTTCAAACACTGATTTAAGACAGACAAAATGTAATTGTTTCTATAGTTTAAGAGGATTTCCTGCCATGTCTATATAAATAGAAAATACTCAGTCTATAATACGTTTGTTCAATTTCTATTTTGAAGACTAAACATACCCTGCAGCATGTTCCCTAAGCTATCTGTGGGAATATACAAGAACTTGGAAATGTTTACAAGACTGCAGTTGAGTATTTAGAAGTTTGCTTCTGGAGGCAGTATTCTAGATATGTTTAATTATTTTGGTTTTGGTTTTATTACAGATGATTTTCAGACAGCCCAACTCTTGGCATTAATACTGGAATTGTTAACTTTCTGTGTAGAGCATCATACTTACCACATAAAGAACTACATCATTAACAAAGATATCCTGCGAAGGGTACTTGTTCTCATGGCCTCGAAGCACGCTTTCTTGGCATTGTGTAAGTTTGAAAGCTAAAGAATAAACTAGTATTTTGTGAATGTGGAGTGTTGCATCTCTTCGTTCTGCTGGAAGAAATCTTGTGTTTTGCATACCAATTTATATGTTCGTCAGCTAGTATTAGTAAATAAGTTTACATTTATAGATGTCTTTTTTTCTAAAAAGCAGAAGGATTTTTGTTAATCTCAATGTAGAGGTGAATTGAAAAGATGGTATCTCAGTACTCAGTATCCTAAGAGAACCATTGTAAGTTTTGATATTTTTTAGTAGACATTATCAAAGGTATTTAATTAGAGATACAGTTATCTGATTGCATTAAAACACACAGAAGCTCATTGTGCTGCTCTTCAAACTCTAGTAGTTCTTGACCATGCTCTGCACAGTAATAACAAAGCAGTGTGACTTAATTTTGGAGGCAAGGAAGAGATTTTTTCCATTATTCTGTTGTGCACATAGAGTAAAACAAAGTCTGAAGTTGACTGAGCAGTGCCATGCAATAAGATGGAACTTTTAAATTTGTAACTGATTCACCTGAGGTTGGGTTTAGAAAACTTGAATAATCTTTTTTCATGTGCATCTAGCTGCAAACCAAAATGTGCTGCCTTGTAGTGAGATGACCTTCTGCTTTCTCTTTATGCGTGGACATTCATGTACTTGCGTATGCTTTCGGGAAAAGCTTTAAACTGGATGTATATTAACTCTTTGGTTTACTACATGTGTGAAGAAAATGTAATTTACAGATTTTAAAATGAGATAGTTTTCATCCTAATCAAACAGGGCTTCATTGAATGTAATCAAACTTACATTTGAATAATAGGAATGATAAGCAAATTTCCCAGATCTACTGGGAAAATATTTTCCCTTTATCATAAGTAATTTAAAAAATGAAGATACACCTTTATGTTAGTAGTAATATAGTTAAACAGTAGTATATTATTTCTTCAGTGAACAGAGGTGGTTTCACTTGTACAAATATATGGAGAATTTCTTTATGATAAAATAGATAAGTAATCTTCAGCAGTATAGTCAAGACTGTTGAGAAGCATAGAATTAGCTGAAAGTATTGTCTGGTTCTAATAATGTAATGCTGTATAAAAACTGAGGTTGCAGATTGCCCCGAGTAATTTCTGGATTTTTTTTCGTCTAAATTTAAAAATTTTAAAATTCTTATGGCAATATTTCTGTTTCAGGTGCCCTTCGTTTCAAGAGAAAGATAATTGGGCTAAAGGATGAATTCTACAACCGTTATATAATGAAAAGTTTTTTGTTTGAACCTGTGGTCAAAGCATTTCTAAATAATGGTTCCCGTTATAATCTGATGAACTCTGCCATAATAGAGATGTTTGAATTTATCAGAGTGGTGAGTGCTGTTACGTACTGAAGATACTTGTTGGATTGGTTAATCTTGGTAGTTCAAGATGACTTTTCTTTTTACTTGTTACCCTAAATTATGCTGTCATAATGGGACCATGTGATACTGTATTTAAATGAACTTTCTTTTATATCAATGTTACATATTTGTACATGTTCTTTCTTACATTCAAGCAGTACCATAACTTGAAAATTAAATTCAGTCAAGAGTGTATTCACAGTAACAAGATTTGCAAAGGCAGTGCTAAGCAACTTGCATCATGCAGATTGGATGATACTGTTATGACAGGAATGTGATTTGAAGCTATTGCTATAAACCCATCAAATTTAGCTGTGCTTTGTGATGTCAGTTAACAGAATATGGAAATATACAGAAGAGATACCAGGGGTTTTTGTGTATACTAAAGGAGTGATAGAAAGTTTCTTCCATGGGGAGTCTCTCGAAGTGCTCATGCCAGTTTGGCTGTCTGCACAGTACTGTTTCCTTACTGCTGTTTGCATCCAGATTCTGACAAGATTCTGCACAGACCATAAATGTTGTAAGTGGGGCCAAGCTAGGGTGCAGACAGTTGTGGAGGGTTAAGTAGGTGAGGAAAAAAGGAGGTTTTGTCACCTTTTGCTGTCTTCCATGCTGATGACCTCTTTCCTCTTTAAGCTGGGACTCAAGGTGATTTAAGACTGAGATGACCTAATCATCATGGAAGAGTTGATGTAAAAATGGTTTTGAAGCCATGAAAAAAGTTAATCCATATAGGTGATGGCACTGACTTCTGTGCTGTGGTCTTTCAGTACTCCGTGAGACTGGGTGCTGATTCTACAGTTTATGCTATGGGGAAATAAATGATCTTCTATTTTGTTATCCTCTCTTTGACATAGATACCCAGGTTGCATTTCAAGAACACTTCTTGGCATCTCCCAATATTTTTTGTCAACTTTTTTTATCTAGGTTTGTTTTTAAAGAGAGAAAATGTATAAGAAGTGTGGTTTTGTTGTTGCTGATGTATTTACCTTTCATAAGAGGTGACCTTTGAGCATGTAGCCAAAAAGGAAAATAATCAGTGTATTAAGATTTATGTTGCTTTGTTTGTCCTTATTAGATGATAATTCAGGTGTTCATTCTGCAGTGTATTCCCGGGGCTGTGCGGTGCTAAGAAAGCCAGACAGTGCACAGGAGCAGTTTTCCTGCTGCAGTGTGCAGAGCTGTGCTGCTCTCAGCTGCCTAGGGTGGCTTTGGGCAGCCACAGCGCTAAACTGAAATAGCAGAACAGCTGGGAGGCTTTTGTAAAGGACCTTGACCAGCACTGTGCGGCAACAAAGGAAAAACTTGATGTTTGTTTCTAATGAAAAATGTCTTCCTTGTTCTCATCCTAAACGAATGCATTGAATAATTATTTTTGTATAAGTAATTTATTTGCAGCAAGGAAAGAAACAATATGAATGTGAAGTCTGTATCTCATAGACATATTTTTTCATCGAGTGATTACAACAGACACCAGTTAATCTATCAGTGTAAAAATATTTACAAGTTTCATTGGGAAAGACCTGTTAGATTTGGTTTTGGTATAATTTTCTATCGGGGTTTTAGAATCCGTGTTCAGGAGAGGATACTGCTAGAAATTTGCTGCTGTTATGCCTGTTTTGCTAATCAAATATTTGAAGCTCTAGATTTTTAACTACACTTGTATGTGTAATATTCATTTTAGCATAAGTAAATTAATAGGGTGCTTCCTATGGAATGTTAATAAAAAATCCCTCATTTGAGTTATTTTCTATTAAATAAATTCATTTCAATTAAAATAATCATAGCATAAAACAATTTGCTTTATGTTTGTTCATTCCTGTAGGAAGATATAAAATCGTTAACGGCTCACGTGATTGAAAATTATTGGAAGGCACTGGAAGATGTAGATTATGTGCAGACATTCAAGGGACTGAAACTACGATTTGAACAACAAAGGGAAAGACAAGATAATCCAAAACTTGACAGGTAAAATGCACTAAATGCTCTTACTAGTATATTAGTGCTTTACTAGTTTAGACTCCTGCTTGCATCTTAAGCACTGTTGAATTTACCTGTTTAAAAGTGTGATTTTCAGATGTGTCGCTTCAAACTCTTGATCAGCTTTCAGCTAGCATTAGTTGCTGGACCCCCAGTAATAATGCTAAGTTGTTATATCCTAAACTTATGAACACTATTTTGATGAGGCTGGAAGCCTGTCAAGTGAAGTTCATTTGCCCAAATAGCAGATTCCCACTGTTTCTTTTAAAGGATTATTCAGTTGTGAATTTCCATTCTGTGGATTTTTCCTTCAAAAATTCACATCAGATTTCCTTTTATTTTAATTAGTTTGGAGAGTAGTTATTTAGATAAGCTCTACCAAAATGATTGAGAAATAGAATATACTAAGAAATTTTCAGAGAATGCTTTTTTGTCACTGTTAATTTGCTGATGGAGTAAAAAATAATTTGATGTAACACTTGAATCACTCCTCCTGTTTGCCAGAACAGAAGTTCCCTTCCTTAGTACGCAGTTACCTAAGGTTAAAAGGTTAGGGTGTATAAAAATAGGAAGTTTAGGACTTTTTACTCCATTTATTTTTGTCAAATGTTATTACTACAAATGTGTAGTTTCATTAAAAGAAAACGTACTGCTTGTGTGAATAAATGAGTTACTCTTTAAGAATTGTTAGCAAGACCTGTTCTTGTTCGGTTGTCCCAAGTTTGTGTGAAAACAGTTTAAGAAATTAATCCTAAATAGTCATACTAGGACATCCTTAAATTTCAGACTTTTAAGCTATTTTATTTTCTGCCACAAGATTTCTTAACCAATATTTAAATTTCGGACTGGTACAATTAAAATGAGAGTGTAATCATAGATTTGTTTTTAAAATGTTGAAGCATTTTCAAAAGTATACATGGGATCTGCAGTTTTGGGTAGTAGTATTTTACAGGTGAGACGATCTTGGCTTGTGTCAGCTTAAGCTTATTGTTTTAAACAGCTGTGAAATTCAAGCCTATGATTCTTGCATTAATGCATGTGTTAGAAAGAGCACCCAGCCACTTCCTTCAGTAACTTCCATTTAGTATAGGAAGTAAAACATTAGGCTTTTCTTGGCTTAAGTTGAGCTAAGTTGATTGTGTATAGGGGTGTTGCTTGACTTTATCCAGCAGAAAATTATAGCTTCAAGGTCTGTAGCTCAACCAGCCAGCTTTTTACTTTCTTTCTTCATCTTATATAGTGGCTGCACAAGCCCCATTCACAGTCCATGTAATTTCTTAAGTGAAAACCCAGAAATAATAAAATGCAAAACCCAAGAATCTGTTTACCCGTTTTAGCAAAGAATAGTTCAGTAAGGAAGGAGGCCAAAAAATTTGTTGACGCAGGCCACAAAAGTATTCAGAAGAGTGCCACTTAAGTAATATTTTTACACTATTAGCAGAACTTGAATGTAAATGCAGTGTAAAGTGATGCATTGTGTATAGATCCAGATTATAATGTTGGCAAGCAAATTATTCAGTATTAAGATTTTTAAAACTACATTTAGCGTTCTTATTTAATACCTTGTAGTTTCCTAATTTTTCCATTCTGACTTTTTCCTGCAGCCAGTAACGCAAGACCTTTTCTCTAAATAGAATAAGCTGAGACTATATTACTAACATTTTGATTCCAGTAACAGAGACTATGAAAAACATCAAATTTCAGACTTAATTGTGACCAGTGAATTTTGAAGAAGTGCTACAGAAAATGTGTCAACCGTTTCATGCTTTTGTTGGAAATTGACTGTTAAAAATCAACATTAGCAATAAAAAGAGTGTTTTTAACCTCTCTTCCACTTCTCCTCCCCCTATTCTTCAGGGTGCACATCACTGTCCCTCTCCTCCAAGGCCGTAATACTGCTTCTGTGAGAGAAAAGAAAAGGAAAATGGAGCTGAGATAGACCAACACTAGTAATAGATCAAATGGGGAGGGAGAAATAGCACTTTGTATCCAAGGCTCTGAAGAATGCAAAAGTTTGATAGTGACCAAAAATTTAACAGATGGATGTAGCAGAAAGAAATAGCTGTCTTTTTAATGTGTCTATTTTAAACTGAAGTCACATTTAAACTAGATTTGAGGTTGGGTTTGTTTTTCTCTTTAACACATTGGACCCCAAATACTGACAAGTTGTAAAGTATTTTCAGAAAAAGTCTAGTTTCTAAACTCTTTGTTTTACTACTTTTTATTTACCAGTGCAAACTGCTAAACCTAGCCTGAATGCAACTTTAGTGACATTTATTAAAATTACTTTTAATAGTGCTGTTTGTAAGCTACAGAATTTTGGACAAGGTAGAGTAGCCTGAATGTGCTATTAGCAGAGTTCTACCTTATTTGATTCTTTATAAAGAAAAGTTTTTAATGCTTTTTGCATTGAAAATACAAAGATTTGCATTACAGAATGATTTGCTGGTGGTTTTATTGCTCTACAATATTTGTATCTGTAAGCTGTCACTGTAAATGTCAAATAGAATTTTTATTATTAATATGAGCTGGTTTTTTAATCATAAGTTTTAAAACTTACTGTTCTGCAGCATGCGTTCCATTCTGAGAAACCATAGATACAGAAGGGATGCAAGAACCTTGGAGGATGAGGAGGAAATGTGGTTCAATACTGATGAAGACGATATGGAAGATGGAGAGGCAGTGGTGCCCCCTTCTGATAAAACTAAAAATGATGAAGATATTATGGACCCTATCAGTAAATTCATGGAAAGGAAAAAATGTAAGTGATGAGAAGAAGAATGCCATATGGTTTATGTAGGAGCAGTAACTCCTATTCTTTAGTCCTACTGCAATGAAGGCTCTGCATGTATTTATTCCGAAGTTCTTAGATTTTGAAATCGTGACACCAAGTTGGTAGACGACCCCTTCAAAACAAGTTTTGTTGTCTTTAAAATCGGAATGATCCAAAACGTTGTTGATTTCTTAAAGCATTTGAGTGACAATCTTAGCTGATAGCCACGTTTTCCTGTGTTTTATTCAAGTTTCTAATTAAAAATCTTCTTGAAAATGTTCAGGTGATATCATTGGTAGAATAGAAGTGTTCATTCCTGGCCAATGGCAACAGCTGGTAGGTGGTATAGTCGTTTGGAGAGGAAAAAAAAAAGTCTGTGATGACTCACTTTACCAAGTTGTACATAAAATATTAAGCCTTTTCCCACACAGTAAAGTCATTTGTAATTACATTTTTTGCTTGATTATATTGCTTTACTTCCTCAATTTTTTGTGTGTGTATTTTTTTCTCTCCAGTGAAAGAGAGTGAAGAAAAGGAAGTTCTGCTGAAAACTAACCTTTCAGGCCGTCAGAGCCCAAGTTTCAAGCTTTCCTTTTCCAGTGGTACAAAATCTAACCTTACCAGCCAGTCATCTGCAAGTAATCTGCCTGGATCACCAGGGTCTCCCGGATCACCAGGGTCCCCTGGGTCTCCAGGATCAGTTTCTAAAAGCACATCTCAGATGGCAGCTATTACAACTAAGGTAGTTTTGAATGGACATAGGTTGACTTAATTGTTACAGACTAGAAATTTGCTTCAGCATCTCTCCCAAGTTTGTGTGAATTCTGACGTGTTAAGTAATAATGGACTGTCTGGTTTGTGTGTACTTTTTGTCTGGCCTTCAGCATTTTTAAGGAGATCTTTCATGTATATAAAAAGAAATAAAAGCTCTTTTAACGCCCAAACTGTTGAAGTATGAAGCATATCATTAGCTGCTCTTTGCAGTGATCTTTACTGTGAAATACAGACAACACCTGGCTTTTGTTAAATTGCACAGGGTTGTTTCGCAGGTAGAAATACTTTGGAAACATTGCCAAATTTTGCCAGGCTCCATGATGTCCCATGAGCTCCATTGAGAATTTCTACTGTTCCATTTTTAATATTGTTCAGCATGATAAAACTGGCACGTGTGAAAGAAAGAAATTGTATTATGAAGGGGTGGTTGCTGTAAGCCAGAACAAAAAGTAATTTTTAATATCTTAGCATGACTCCTTTTACCTCTTGAAATAACGTAGTTTTGGGTTGGAACACACTGAAATAGAAGAAGAAAGCCTGTTTAAATAATTTTAAAATACACTGTAGGATGCTGTAAGTATTATTTCCATTTCTGTGGAAGGTCAGGTATGTATCTCAGTTCTCAGGTGGCCTTGGAATAATTCTGATTCCTCCTTATTTTTTAATGCCACCATGCTGCTTGTTCACCTAGTTTTTAGTAAAGGCAAATGGGGTTTTAGGGTTTTTTTCTTCCTTATAGTAAACACGACTTAAGTTTGTGTTTGGGTTACCTTCTGTTGAAAACTCCAGTGTGAGAGGAGTTCAGCTGATGGAAGAACTAAGGGACACTTCCTTTAAATTCTTCTGTGTAGGAAGAGGAAGCAGACTTATTTCATTTATTAAAAAAACACAGTAGTTAATCAAGCACTTCTATAAAGGCATAAAATTGCTTGGAATACAGTTCAGTCTATTCTGTATTTCTGCTGGAGGCTTGTTCTCAAGTGTAATTCCTTGAATCTGAAATGGACTTGACATATGGAGCGTATTGCATACAGTATTGGCTCCAGAATTCCAAGTTGTGATGGGAAAAGAAAAATGATCAGGTTACACTGAATACACAGTGTACTGAAAAAAACTGTTCATGGGTTCAGGCATAAGCTATCTTCTTTCACTGCAGTGTGCACTGTTCGTCAATGTGCTACAGTTGCAAACTAGAAACTGTTAAAATTGGGTTTTTCATTAATTACCTGATCCTATTATTTTATGTGTAGTATACTCAGTGTTATGTTGTATGTGACTGTTCAGAATGTGTGTAACTGGCTGGAATTTTCTGGTTTGGATGTCTGTCACTAGACACCCAAATAAGTAGTATGATCTTTGAGTAAAGCACCAGTAACTGCCATTGTAGTCAAATGCTGGTTGAGCTTCAGAAATTGCAGCTTAGTGTAGTTGGAGGAAGTTATAGAAGTTCATGCTGCTTTTTCATGGGTACAGACCTGCCTAATCTTAAAATTTGTGGTTATTTGCAGTACAAGGGAGTTTTTGATATTACTAGATATGCTTTCATCTTTAGTGGCCAAGTTGTTTAAATTCTGTAAGCTGTATACCTCATTTAATTGTATTATACAAAAAATTCTTTCAGCTATTACACATTTAAAGTAGCTTCTGTGAAGACAGCCTGTGTTTTGCAAGTATTGTGATTCAAAAATTCAAATTGAAGGATATTCTGTATTTGTTTCTGAAATGCTTCCAGATTGCTCATTGCTGCAGTCAGCTATGCTTGGTACAAAACAAAGAAAAAACCCAACCACCACCCCCCCCCCCAAAAAAAAAACCCCATCTTTACAGATAGAGCTTCAGGGGCACTTACAGTGGCACTTAGCAAAACTAAGTAGACTTGTGGATTTTCTTAAATTTCAACTGGAAATACTTCTATCCAGTTCGATAGGTAAAACCCTGTTTTGGACTTACTCATCTAAACATTTTCCAGACAATGTCATTTTCATCCATACTGAAGGATTTATTTTTATTCATTTTACTCAAAACTTCATGAATCAGTATGTGTATGGCAATATTCTGTGCAAACATAATTTTCCAATACAAATGTGAAGTATCAATGTACAAACATTTTCTTAATTATAGTAATTGTGTCTTGTCTTTGTAGGGAGGCCTTGTGGGGCTTGTAGATTATCCTGATGATGATGAAGAGGATGATGAAGATGAAGACAAAGAGGAAACTTTACCTTTGTCAAAGAAAGCAAAGCTTGAGTCATCGTAATGGCAACTGCTGAAGAACATTACCAGTTGGGGGAAGGATATTTTTTCCAAAAACAAAACAAACCCACAGCAAAGCAGCAATCTTTTGTGAATTACTGTGTGTGACACAGATCAACCTATACAAACAGATTTCTGCCAATCAAGTGCCAATTCAAAGGAGCAGAAGAAGGGGAAGAAATACTTCGTTTAGGGGAAGGACTTAACGCCTTTGAGCTCTCCAGCTTGGACCACACATTGCCCTTTTCTCAGGGAAGGAAATGGAAAACAAAACAAAACAAACAAACAAAAAGCCAACAGGGCAGGAGTTTTGTTAGTGGAACTCTGGATTGGCTGGTCAGTTGCTACAATCAGAATATGCTTTCTTGGACCATGTATGAGACTTCTGAAGAAAAGGCATTTTTTGCCATAATTCTTCACTAGTTAAGAATGCCAGCAGTTTCTTTGTATAAAAGAGACCTGCCTTTGAAATCATACATTCTGAACATTTTAGTCAAGCTACAACAGGTTTTAAAACCTCTGAGGGGGAGGGCTGAATATAAAGTTTTCTCTTTTTTTTTCTTTTTCTTTTTTTTGTTTTTTTGTTTTTTTGTTTTTTTTTTTTTGTAATCTGTTCCCTTTGCCCTTTAAACTGCAGAAATTTTTTTGGAGGTGGGGGATTTGTTTGTCCCTTCTTGATTAAAGATTGAGTGGAATTCTAGATGTGGTCACTTTTGTGTCATAATTTTTTTTTGCCCCCCTGAGTGTATGCTTAGTTGTTGAGTATATATTTGGGACCATTAAAATTTTTTGATGTAATATAATCTCACTGTTGTGCTGGTACCTGTTTCACCCTGTGTAATTTTGTTCTGCATCACAGTTCTTAATGTGTTTAGGATTTTATGGAAGATGGTATAGTTTTTACCGGGGGAGAAAAAAATCTTACCACAATGTGCATAAAAGCAATACTATTTTGTGACTAAATATTTTATATGAAATTTTACATCAGCAACTGTCGAGAAAAAATTCAGGGAAATAGGATGGGATAAAAAAAGTGAAACCTATAAATATGAAATTAGTATTCCAAAGAGACTTTGAAATTTCGTAACTCAGAACAATGATGGTAGACCAATTCATCAACGTGCAAGGTGGGTGATTTAGGAATACCAATATATTGACTCATTTGACTTACAAAAATAAAAAAGACGTAATTAAAGCTGAAGGAAAATGGCATTAGTGGTATTTTTTTAAAACCTCTGAATCCCTTTGGAATACCAGTTTTAGTGAATCAAAGATGGTTGTAGAATACTCTTTACAAGGATACCATCTTTCAGTATTCTCATACTCAGTTGAAAAACAGCAATTAATCTTTGGGTCTAACTCAATGACTACATTCTTCCCCCTTTTTCCAAAAATCTAAATATTATTAGTTGGTAATTTGAAACTGAACGTTATTTCCTGCTTCCTTACTACTTTTACAGAAGATGGCTTTGATTGCACAGCAGTGCTTCCTAAGAAGGGGAGTTTATTCAGTTGCTTTACAAACGAGACACCCTTACATGTATTTTCTAGTTGGTTTCCTTTTGGACATTCACAGCACCAATGTTGCAACAATCATGATGTTACACGTTAACGTATCACATACAAATAGAAATAAGAGAAATTAAAATCTGAGGCTGGATTATATGTGACCACACCCAGGTGTAGGTTAGCACTTTTGTTTCTGAAAAAGGTATGTTTTGTGGCATATTCTATGCAAACTACAAAAGTCAAAGCTTTTGTGCTTGGACTTCGTATTAATACAAATTAGTAATCTCAGTTTAAATAAGAGTGTGCATTAGGCAAGAATAATTAGCTATCTTTTCCTCAAAAAGTTCATTTGAAATTACTTTCCAGGGTTGAGTTTTTACAGTGTGTTTGAAACGTCTGTGACAGGGCAGTTCTCAGCAATAAATTTTACAGAGAGGGCGAGACTTGAGCACTTGGTCACTACAAGATTCGATACAACCTGCTGCTGCAATGTGAGAGTCCCCATGCTGTCTCAGCGACGTATCTGAAACGTGATTTTTGCAACTTTGGTGTCAGAGCAGACATCGTGATAAGGAAATCTGTCATTTTGCAGGTTTTCTTAAGCAGCCTGAATTTAAATCCTTCCCAATCTGTCAAACTTGCCTTGAGCGTAAAGCTCTTAAAATCTATCCATATCGTCTTCATGTCCTCCAGGCTGTATCTCAGGAAGTCAGTTTGTCTGAGTTGGTTGAAGGAACATTCTTTGTTAACATTTTTTATGTTCCTTCAGCTATTGAGTACTTGATCTTGTGATGTCTGATGCTACGGTCTTCTGAACTTTAAGATACTTTCATAATCGTTATAGGAATTCTGGATTTTGGACTTGTAGTACTTGAAACATTACATTTAACAAAAGAAATGCTATCCTTGTTACTGGTGTCAGTCAGAATGATAGTGGAAGTAGGAATATTTCTGAGCACCGTATGTTTTCATGAAGCTCTAAAAGACTGGTAAAATATAGGTTGCACATCTTTTAATGCTGTCTAACTTGCAGTTAGATGGTTAGTTGTCCTCCCAGTTACTTAATGCTTGTGGCCTGACAGGACACGTCGACACTTAGATGATATATTCATGGAAGCTGGAAGTGGTAGGTGAGTTGGAGACAGTGGTGGGTATGCTTTTGTCCAGTGACTTTCACTTTTTACATGGAAATCTTAAAATACATTTCAGGAAAAAAAAGGAAATAGTGGGATTCTGAGAAGTGATAGGTATAAAAAAAGAAAGTGGTCGTGACTTAAGAGGTGAAAAAATTATGTTACGAAACAGTGTTCCATTCTAGATCTTTCTCTGGGCTGATTTTTTTATTTTTATTATTACTAGTTTTAAAACCATTTGTCTGCATCCCAGTAGAGTTGTGTGTATATATTAAACATGGCTTGATCATCTTAATTGCATCTTAACTGTATCCTTAAGTATAGTTTACAGGGCAAACCCTTAAGTATCATACAGGCAAGATGCAACACGCTTGAATCATCAGTATAGGCTCCTGTATTCTTTCAGTGGCTGAAAGACTTGATGCTGGGTACTCTGCGGTACACTGCCCAGCTTTGAGCCTAGGTTTGCTGGGAATACCAGACAAAAGTATATGGAGTACCTGGTACCCCAAGGAAGCGCGCCCTTACGTTAAGGAAGGTAGTTCCAGGTAATCTGGAATATTTCCAGATTTTCTTCCACTGTACGTAGGGGCTTCATTCAGGTAACAGTGCACATCACCAAAAGCTGTTCTCTCCTATGTCGTGAGGATGAAAGGATCTGAAAGCTGGTGCATCTAACAGTAAGTTGCCTCTCAAATGTACCTGTCTGTAATGTACCTGCTTGGTAAACAAGGTCAGACTGTTCATCCACCTCATAGCCCAACCAGGTGAGACATCAGGTTCTTAGGGAATGAAATGTCAAGTAGGCCAAATCCTTTTAACGTACCATTGGGCTGTGGCTTTGCATCTCTGCAGATTTCAGAAACTTTTAGTAAGAGTTTTATTGTTTAAGAGTCAGAGTCTGTTCTCATATTGCTACTGTGGCTCCATTAGAGAACTAGCTACCTTTCAAGTTACAGTGGTTGCCTTGCTAAATTATGTTTCCTAGCATTTGTAGAGTGGCCACAGCAGTTCAGCCTTGCCTTTATCCACTGTTTTACAGCTGTGGAGGTATCCTGGAGTAATGCTGGTGTAGTACTGCAGTTGCCTTGAGGATATTGAGACCCATTACAGGTAAATTGTGAAAGTAGGAGGCCGGATGAGTTACTGCTTAGGCTCACCCACAGCGTAAGTGTAAAACCAGACAAGCATTCAAAGAGGAGAAGTTGCCAACAACTGAAGTTTTTCAAGCTAAGTTGTCCATGTGCACGTTCTCCACCTGCTCCTACTGCTTTCTCTTGGAGTCCGGAGGAAATGAAGGTAATACGCAACTTACAGTTCAGTCCAGAAAGGAGGCGAGTCATGTGGGCATGCTACAGATCGAGCAAAACCATCTGTGGGAGGATTTGTAATGCCTACCTTCAACCAGAGCCATAATTTAAAGTCTTGTTACTCTTGCGAGGGAGGCACAACTTACTATATTTTCTTAGGTGGCTGGCTATCTGGCAAACAGTTATCTCAGTGTAATACTGCTTTAGTTGGAATCGTGTTCATTGGAGACAGTGAGTCTTGTAGGGGTTTTATATAAATTGAAATTAACAAAATTACTGAAAGCTGAAATAAAACCCTGCAGACTGCTGGAAGAAAGGCAATCAAAAAAGGGACCAAGGAGATGTAGTCTTCTGTATGCAAATTGTATTTATGAACAGTGTAAAAATATGTAAACCAGTGGGTAACATCAAAGAAAAAAACAACACATAGAATGCTACTGGCAAATGATTGAAATAGTTCCTGATGCACAGTGATTTCAGACCTGTGGCAGTAGCCTCGCTGTGCACTGTTGCATCTCCTGGAGATGTAAGGTATCTGTCTCAGAACTCTGAAATGGCTCTGTGTGAATGACTGCTTGTAGTTTAGGTTGAGACCTGGAAATTACTCGGTGTAGGGTAGAATTATGCTCACAAAGTGTGCATCAGTAATAAAGACCAGGGATGATTTGGGCTGAACAGCATTGATTTTGATACTCCACTTGTAAGCAACTTTAAAGATACTGTACGTGGGCTGCCCACCAAAAGGGTTCAGAAGCATTCAGTAGTTGCGTGTATATCGCTGTTCATTAGCATTGCTTCTGGAAGCACGTGCACGCCACAGCCCTTCCAATATGCTCATGAGTTTTCCGATGACGCTAGTGTTTTCTCTTGTGTTTCAGATGTACACCTCAGTGGCTGAAATCTTGGAAATTTGATTTTAAGGTGTGCTTACCTCAGTAAGGCTTATTTAAGCCTGCTGATACTGAGTGGCCTTTGGACGGCTTTGGTGTTCAGGTGGGAGGTTGATGCTGTTAGGTTGGAGAGTTCAGTACAGTCTTCTGTCCTCCTGGTGAGGCCAGAGACAGTACGACTGTACCTTCATCCTCACTGAACTGGTGTTGAAAGGTCAAGGATCCCCAAAGGCAGCTGTGATCGGGGATGTGCAATCTGCTAATGTCGCCATTTAGCAGGATTTGATCAACGTTGTGACTCAGGATGTGGAGGTAACTGGAAGCAGCTCCTGATGAACAGAGTCACAGGAGTCTGTGCTAACAACATTGAGCATTTAGGAGAAACTTTAAAAAAACCTACATTTCAAATCTGCTTCTACTTTTACACATCTGAAAATGTGTTAAATTATCTTACCCTGAAAAAAAGCCTGTTTCCTCCCCATGGCTCCGCTCCCCCACCTCCACAACCCCCAAAACAGAAGTGACTTCTCTGCTGCCGTCAGTCAGGATTTTTTAGGTCAGCCAGGAGAGCTAGAAGCTGCAATTCTTTCTGAAGAAATAACTTCATTAAAACCAGCAAGAGAGCACAGCTTTTAACATATTTCAGTTTAGTCTCAAAGCAGAAATAAACCTACCTCTTCAAGGTCTAGATTACCCGCGGTAAGAAACAAGGAAGATGTAAATGTTTGTTTTTCATGGGTGGGAGAACCGAGTACCAAAGCTAGTAACAGAGTAATACAAGTGTTTGTCCATCTTCAGAAGTTTTTGTATGTGTCTGCTCTTCATAAAGCACCTTTCAAATGTTCTTAGTACTTAGATAAAGATATAGCTAGCTATTTAATATATAGGCCCCATTTCATCTTTAGAGCATGTGTTCCTTTGGAATCAAGTATGGAGGTGCGTGTATTTTGTTAGACCAGTTGTGTTGCAGGATTTTTTTTTTATACGGTTGTCCCTCAGGGCCATACAGATGTTCTGCACATCAGAGTGAGAATAACCAGTCCTTACTGCTCACTGTTATGAACAGGACACCAGGTAGAACCTCTCAAGTACTCAGCTGGCTGACCTTTGGACTTTGCTCTTGCTCCATTTGGTGAGAAAGATGAACTTTCTGTACTTGGACATTCAAAAGAAAACCTCCCTGTAGAGTGAGGTGCCTGGTACCAGTGACCTAAGCTAAACTCAAGCCTCTAGAATCTGAACTCCACGCATTTGATATGTTTAATTTTCCTGATTGAATGGTATCTAATTCATGTTAATTTTGTAGTAAGGAAGAGCTACATTTGCATGACATGTTTGCATACAGATCTATCTTGACAGCTCTTTAGCTGAAAGGTCCGTTACTGTGGCTGCACCATGTGTGATGTGATTCCCGAAGGGAATGGTTGTAGTAGTTGTGTAGTTTGTTTGGAGTTATGAGCTGTCTTTTGCAGCCTATAGCTAATGCAAGGGTACTCGATTGTAGCCCTGAGGAAAAACACATTCCTACCTCATAAACTAGTGGCTCCAGATGCCAGATGAGGTGCGTGGCGGCTTTACGGTGAACACACTTTGCCCCTCATCCCTGAGCACAACTTGGGTCAAGTTCTACCCGAGACACTGCCCAAGTATCCTTATTTTTGACATCTAATAACCGTGTTGCTTTTCTACCTTTTGACTCAAAGAGGTCAAGATGAGAGGGAGACCACATGCATGGCAGTAGCATAAGGGAGGAACAAGGTGCTAGCCTTTGGCTATCCAGCTGCAAGAAGTGAATCATTCTGATACCTGCAGCCGTATCTTCTTTTGACATCCAAGAACAGGACAGAGCTTTTCCCAGTGTCACTATCCATCCGAGTTAGGAATAACCAGAGTGTCAAGTTAGCGCTCTAGTCCCAAGAACAGCAGGCTAGTTACAGCATCTCTGTCGCAAGACAGATCACCTTTGTTTTACCAGACAATTATGTTAGCCTCTATACCATGTGCTGACGTTTCCGTAATAAACTGTGAGATCTCTTGGTTCTTACCATAAACATCAGAACAATAGCAGGAAATCTACAGACATTGTGTGTGCGTTTGTTTATTTTGATTATATCATCATCCCTAATGAGATCACTATAACTATTTCCATCTTCTGTGTGCCACAAGCCTCAATGGATTGTTACAAATCTTGTTCATCTTGCAATTTTCCTTCACAGTGAAGCAATATTACTCAGCCTCAGGATTGATGTTAATACATCATTTTAAAGGAAAAAGAAATTAAATATGTGCCTAAATATATGGATCCTCCTAAAGGGGTCATTTCAGGAATGAAGGATATCCACTTAGACTACTACAAGTGTAATGACAAATATCCATAGACTGTGAAAAATGAACTCCTTTTTGTGTATGGAAAGGTGTAGAGGAATGCAGGCAGTGGGTTGATTAGCACTGATAACATGCAGCTGTGGCCTTGCCTCAGTGGCAGTGGGTTGGTTGACATGGACCATGTGCAGCTGTAGCTCGTTCCCACTAAGTAGTTAAATAGACCTGAGGATTGTCTGACAGAGGAGCAGTGTGGTCTGACCTCTGGAGGAAGGAGAAGCAGCATGGACAGTAGAATCTGACGGATGGTAAAAACCTTGTTGCAGCCTGATAGTTTGTTTGTGCTGCAACAGAAAGGATCAGCAGGCTACTGGTGATGAATAAAAACTAGATGAAGAGAGCCAGGTGGCTGCCAGTGTGCCCTTTGGAAGCCACTTGTACAGCTCTGAGAAGAGCCAGCTACAGACGGCTGTGATGGCTGTTAAAATCCAGAATACCAAAAGACACCCAAGATAGAAGATGCCACATTCAGCATATTATAAATGAGGGCATAAAACTGCTCACCGGAACAGCAAAGTGTCTTGCTCTGCAAGACCTGAATTTGTAGTTCACTGACGTTTTTGGGGAGTCCTTACAGTTACCTGCTCCAAATGTGAAAGCAAGCTTCCATTTGCCTGTCCTTCTCCCGAGCTGTACCTGACAACTAGAACCTTTGCAAGCCAGATGTGTGATGTTGATAGCTAAACCATTCACATCACCTCATCTATTTCTAGCCATTATCCAGACATTTAATGGTAGCTACTATTTCACAACATAGCCCACCTTTTAATAACTGGTTGGTTGATAGATCTTTCTCACTGAGCATCAAGGCTTTCTACTGCGGCAATAATATGCTATGGCTGTTTTATGGTGCTGCTAATATCAAAATGTGTCTGGCAGCTTGCAGATTCCTGCTGGCCTTTGTAAAATATTAGTGAAGTATGGCTTGGTGGCTGACGTAGATCAGGTATGATAGTGTGTACAGCGTAGTGAATACAATCACTACAACATGGGTCTGATCTTTGTGCTTTTTGGACACCCCAGCTACTGCTACATCAAAAAGTGAGAGAATTGAGTAATGCTGATGGATAATCTGCCTACAGCTCTTCCATCAGAATATGAGGACAGGCAGGAAGGAGGCCTGTATAGCCAAGGAAGAGGATGGCTTTTGAATAGTAGACTTACCAAAATTGTGTGCTCTACAGTGAGTTTACAGTCGCTACAGCATCTGTGAAATACCAGTGTTATAATGCAAATAGCAACAATAACAATTCCCTCAAGAATCCGTAGCTGAAAAACAATCTATCTCATTTCTAAAAGAGTCGAGCCCATGTGATTTAAAGTCTGTTTCTCTTCACGTTGACCTTCTCTAAATAAGATTTAACTTTTACATAATTCAACTAGAATCAAAGCCACCTTCTGTGTTTCAGCACGTTAAGTCTGTGCACAGGAAACATAAACCAGTTTTTACCATATTCTTGTAAAATAGCTATCTCTAACCCCTTCTTCAGTGTTATCACTGGACAACCTCAGTTTCGGGCCTTCTGTCACAACCCCTTAAAACTGGAGTCTTTAATTTCATTAGTTCCCCAGATTCTTAAAATTCTTCTACATATGTCTGCAGAAGTGAATTCAGGGTGATGTTTGAGCAGGTAGCACAGACACAAATTTCCCCATTCTGCACATTGTTCACTGTTCAAAAAAATGGCTTTCCTTTTGGTAGATACCTAAGGTGGTGGTCCTGGTCCTACCATCATCTACCTCCACTCTGAGGCTTTGTCAACTTCTCCATTGAGTGTTTTCCTTGCACATGAATTTACACTTCAACTTTAGCCAGCCTAAGTACTTTCCAAAGCCACTTATCTTTGGTTGTGCTTGCCTGTTATTTTCATATAGCCCCCAGTGTCGTCAATATAGATATTGATACACTTCTGTATAACTAAAGTGCCAAAACAGCAGTCTGAAGAATGAACAATTCCCTAAAGCACTGGATCTTCAAAATCATGTTCTGTTTTTATAAGGACGTATGCTAGTGATTATTGACAGGAGTTGATGATTTGAAAATATTTTCAAATCACCAGTATTAAATCTTTAACATAGTCAGAAGATGTGCCATTTCATACATAGAAGTTCTTTCTATGCTTCCCTTTTTCCCTTTAGAGCGGCCAGTAACAGTCCCTAGCACAGTCCTGTTGGTGCTTCTCTTCTCGTGATTCCCAGTTAATGCTGCTGGTGCAGTTCTTCTTTCGCTTCCTGCCAAAGAGAGAAACTGAGGAACACACACGGCAACCACCTGCCTCGGTTATGTTCTGTGCTTTGATGAGAACCCAAGCTTCAGGATAATCTCCCCAAGCCTTTACACAATTACTTTGGTCCTTGCCTCTTCAGTAATCACTTTCTCAACAGACCAGGCCCTATCACACCTTTAAAACCTACAAGACACCTTTCCCTCTTTGCTGCTCCTTCAAATGATGTCTTTCCTGATTTGCTGGACCTGTAGTTCCTAGCTCCTGTACCTGAGCTCACCGCTTTAGATCACCATGACCAGACTTGTTTCCTTTGGCTCCTCTTTAGCTTATGACTCTAATTCAAATGTATTTGTTCTCTTTTCTTTCAGGCTCACGAGCATTCCTTGACTGCTGTGGCACTCATTGCTTCTCTAGAGGGTTCAAGTGAAGGAGGTTACACCATCATTCCTGTGTTTGCCTGAGCTGTGAGTACTCCTCCCTTGCTTTCCAGTTCATGCAAAGAGCCCTAAACCACTGCTGCCTCTTCATCTTCTCCCCCACTTTTGCTCAGTATTAACTTTATTGTTTGCCTCGTGTATTTGACTCTGCATCTATGAACTCAGATGATTATGAGATATTCTGCCCAAACTCGCTCCTTGTATTTCAGATTCTGTATTATGTTAATCTCATCAGGAGCCTACGCAGCTGGCTTAATTTCAGTGCTGAATGAACACCCTGTCCTGTACCAAAGGTTAACACTGGGTTTTATGTGAGTTTCTCTTTGAATCTTTTCTTTCAGATACCAGCCACACAGACACCCTAAATCACCAGTATCCCCCCACCCCCCTGCCCCAATTCAGATGGGTCGAAGGCACATAACCAAATACTTTTGGGGCTTTGTGTGTGTTTTGTTAGCACATACAGTTTTGTTTCTTTTCATTTTCATTCAAATTTCTCTAACACTTTCTTTATCACCTTTGTCCAAACAAAATGAACTATACTGAAAACAGCATTTCAGAATCGGATATTGCAAGGAGCAAAGCTATCTTCCGGCCACCTTCTTTTTTTCCTGGCACCCATTGTTTACAGCTTCAGAGTCTATTTAAAGTAAACTTGCTTCATAGCTGAGAAGCTGGGTGATGAGCAGTAGAGTCATATTTAGAAGAAAGCTACTTAATAACAGTCCCAAGCAAAGGAGGAGAAAAAGCCCTTTTCTGATTACCATGAGTTTAACTCTCGTATTGTAACCTCGTGAATTCTGTTATTCCTATCCCTCAGCAACTTACACTTCAGACAGCAGAAGAATGGTGGAGCTTTGTTGATGGTTGTAATCGTTGCTAGGGGACAGTCTGAGGGAGGTGAATCATGCCATTTACAGTCAGCCTAAAGGAACATTTGGGAATGCTTGAGCTTAGAAATTTCCTTCTGTGGTCTGTTGTTGAGAGTTGAGTGCTTTGTGGCTGTGAAGACTGCTTTAGAAATACACATGATGACAACAGAGGCATTAAACATCCTGGTGTCCTTAGTTGCTTGTACCTTTGTATATGTTTTAAATTGTTGTTCTGATACTTCTTACTTATTTGATAATTATGGTTTTAGTTAAAAGCTGACTGTATAAAAATGGTATGAAAAGAAAGCTGTTGAAAATCACCTTAAAATTAAATGCTACAAATTTTCATAATTTCTTTACTGTAAGAAGCATGGCTTCCAAATGCAATTGCATGTACATGTCTGGATCTGAACTTTCTTGGATATATTCACAGGCATTTGTTTTATTTTGTCTGCTGTGGGAAAGCAGCAGCTTCAAATACCACCAGAAATGAGAACTTAAACTGTAGGTAGGCGAGGTTTTACAAGTGACTTCTCTGGTGAAACACAAGGTGGGTAAATAAAAGTGCTCACACTGTGAATGCTAAGCAACAGTTTGGAGAGAACATAGAGGAAGCAGTTATAGGCCTCGCTGGGACCAATGGTATGATACAGAATCACCGAGGAGAAAAAACGCCGAACGTATATAAATTTGAGGGTCTAATGGCCAGAGTGTGGATTTTGCCCAAGGCGGGCAGCCTGCCCTGCCCAAGGCCCGTGCTGTGCACCCAAGGCTGAACTCTGCAGGGCTCCAGGGCGAGCCTGGGCTTGTTCCTCTTCAGGTCAGCAGGGTTTACTAGCATGCAGCACTCTTGCCTGGCCAGCGAGAAGTGTGTGGCCCAAAAGAGCGGTTAGACACAGGGACTTCAGAGGACTGGCTGCTGGGCATCACTGAGCGCACCGCCTGCAGCCTTCCAGCTCTTCAGCCAGGGGCTGCAGACCCCTGGCAGCACTTCGGTTCCCCCGTGTGCGTGCTGGAAGAGTTTAACGGTGTTTTTACACGCTAGGCCAGTGGTACCGCTTTTCCAACCGGCAAGTGTTACTTCCTGCCGTTGTGCTTTCAGCACGAGGTGAGAACGCAGCCGCCCGCCGCAGCCCCCTCTCCCTCGCTCCGGCCCGGGCGGGACGCGCCTCCTGCGACATCGGTCGCGACCGGCAGAGGGCGCCCGGCCCCTGCCCGCCGCGGCGGCGGCGCCGGCATCGCCGTCCCCAGCGCTATCCCCATCCCCAGTCCTGCTACTGTGGCTGCACCTCCAGTACCTGCTATGCTACTGCTAGAGGCCAAACATTTTCTGTAACGCAGACAGTACCGTTGAATATCGTGTGAGCATTTGGCACCTAATAGCATCCCCAGCAGGACTTCCTGGATAGGAAGTTCGGGTTTTGTAATCATGTTCCATGATGTGCCCTCCCTTTTGATTACCTCGCTACTGGCACACCTAGATTGAACCACGCAAATGTTGCTTCATTTCAGGAGTTTGTGGAGGTGTACTCCTACAAATGAGTTGCATCCAAGTTGTGAAAATTAGGAAAGCATTCTTGTATTTGTATTCCATCTTCTCTGAAGGGGACTATATATTTTTCAAAGATTCAGTTCTTTTTCTTTTGACTCTGTTGATCAACACACCCATCCTCTGTTGTAAGTACTGCAGTAACAGCTTATAAAATTTTATTTAATGAAATCTGTTCACAAAATAGATCATAAGGCTTCACGAAGTTAAAATATAGCAGTCCATCTCTCCGAATTGAGAAATTATTAACCATCCTTCTTTCTATCTCCACACCTGAGCAGCAGCTGCTGCGCTCACAACCTTACCTGTTTCTCCTTCCAACTGCAACAGATGTTTCCCTTGCAAACCTTCCTTCTTTCCAGGTTCAGAAATGTTTGGACTATACGACTCGCACAACAAAGAGTTAATTTAGCTATTTGTACCTTCCCGGTATATCCTCCTAAGTCAGTCATAGGAAAACAGCTGTACCGGCAGTTCACGTGGGCAGCTCCAGCTCGCAGCCAGGAGTTACCCTGCCCCGGTCTACACGTTTGAGGATTAAAACTGAATCGCATGCCTCGAACAGCAAGTTCACCAGCTAATTTAGGGCCATTCCCGTGCAATAATGGTATCCATCCAAATGCAAATCAGAAGCCCGAAACCCGGGCTGCTCTTGCTTTCTTCAAGGAGCACGCAGTAGCTTCCCCCGCCGGGCGGACCCGAGGGGGTACCCGGGAGGACCCGAGGGGCTGCGGGGGAGCAGGGGCAGCCGAGGAGCCATACAGGCACACAGCACCCTCTCCCGTGGTGGCAAGTGTCCCTTTCTGCCCTCTTAGAGCCGGTCAGAAGCAAACACGAAGTCCGACCTCACTCCTGTATCGGAGTATCGGTGACCGATGCTACCAGAAGGCGCAGGGTCCTCGATACGTACAGGGCTGCCTAAACCCAGGATCCTCAGGGAGCCTGTCATTAACACCGCCCCTCAGAGGGACAAACAGGCCACGGCGAGGAACATCGGCGTCTGTCGCTTGGGGACAGACTGCTTGCAAACTGCTCGGGTCCCTCGGGCAAAACAACAGATGTCCGCCCCTCAGCCGATCCGCAGACACGCACGGCCCGCCCGCCTGCTCAGGGCGACGCGCGGGAGGCGAAGCGGTGTCGCGATGGCTGCGCCTGTGAGGAGCGAAGTACGCCGCCAAACGCCGGTCCTGACAAAGCCGAACCTCACCGCGCAACGGCTCGGCTTTATGCCTAGATTACACATATATTTATACATAAAATATATATTTACATATAAACATACATATAAACGATATTTACGCCAAGCCGGAGACGGGGATAAACGAGGCAGATATCTCCCAGATTACCTGGGGTTCTTTTTTCCTTTCTGTCCCCTCAGAGAAGATTCCGCGCCCGCAGGAAGGCACTGGGCCGCACAGGCCGCCCACAGCGACACCCGTAACGCTGCCGCGCCTCGGGCAAGCGGCGCTGAGGGGCCCCGCCAGCGTCTCGCTGCGCTTCGCCTCAGGCGCGCACGCAACAGGTCGCGCCTCCCGCCGTTCTCGGCTTTCCCGCTACCGCGCTGCACCCGGGCGCTGGCGCGGCGGGCGTGCTGTGTGCCCCGTGCAGCCCGCCGTGCCTGCTGTGCGCCGTGCAGCCCGCCGCGCCCCGTGCAGCCCGCCGTGCCTGCTGTGCGCCGTGCAGCCCGCCGTGCCTGCTGTGCGCCGTGCCCCGTGCAGCCCGCCGGCACGCGGGCACTCTCGCGCTTTTTAAAGCGGGAAGTTCCAAGCCGCGCGCCAGCGTCCCGCACCCGCGCTGCCCGCGGAGGAGCGCACAGAGCCTGACGGCTCCGAGCGACGGCTGCGAGCGGGCGCGCAGCTCTCACCCCCCGCGGCGCGGTCCCGGAGCCGCCCGCGCCGCCACCTCGGTTCAAACGGGGGAACGACGTGCAGCCCGAGGGCAGAGCAGGGTCGCTCCTGCCTCCCGCCTCCGCGGCGCTGGCCCCCCCCCCCCCCCCTTAGCTCTGGGCCCGGGGACCTAGCCGCCGCGGGGGCGGGGCGGGGCGGCCGCTCCCGGGAGACGCTACAGGCTGGTGCAGCCGGGTCGGGCAGTGCACGGGAAACCGCCGGCAGCTCGCCCCGGCCCCGCACGCGTCCCGCCCGCGGCCGCCCAGAGGCGCCGCCCATTGGCCGGCGCCGACCCTCTCCGCACCTCTCATTCGCGGCGGGCCGTGCCCGTCATGGCGCTACCGCGGCCCGGGTCTAATTGCTGGGGCCAGGGCGCGCCCCGCCACAGGTAGCGCCGCGGTGGCGGCCGGAGCGGTGCAGAGGAGCTTCACGGAGCCGCCCCACCGGAGCTTCGCGTCTTCGCTCCCGGCCTCGGGCGGCTGCCCCCCCTCCCCCCTTCGCGGCCCCTCCTGCGGCTGCAGGGCGAGCGCGGCGCGGTGGAAACCGGCCTGTTGCTGCCGGGAGGAGGGACCGCAGCAGCGGCGAGCGGCCCCGCGTCTCCCCCCGGCGCGGGGGCGGGGGAGCGATGAGCCGCCGCGCATTGTTCCCCCTGTAGGCAGAGCCCGGCGGGCAGCGGGGCGGCGGGCCATGGGCTCCGCGCCTTTGTCTCCCGAGTGAGCCGGCCCCGCTCCCGCAGCCTGCCGCCGCCGCCAGCCGGGCCCCGGCGACATGGACGTGACCGTCTCCGAGCTCCTGGAGCTCTTCCTGCAGAGCCCCTTGGTGACCTGGGTGAGCGGAGCGGGGCGGTGGGGCGGCTGCCGGCGGGGCGGCCGTGGCCCGGCGTGGGGCGGCCGGGCCCTCCCGCCATCCCCCCAATCCCGCTGTCCTTCCTCCCGGCAGGTGAAAACCTTCGGGGCCCTGGGAAGCGGGGACGAGGACAATCTCGGCGTCTATATGGACCTAGTGGATGGCGTCGTCCTGAACAAAATCATGCTGCAAATGTGAGTGGGCAGGGGGGGGGCAGCCCGGCGTGCCGCCCCCCCGGCCGGGCAGCGCCTTTGTGGTGCGCTCGGGAGGCTGTCGCGGCGGCCAGGCTGGGGGGACCGGGGGCGGGGGGGGGCCGAAAGCTCCCGGTTTGCGTTTTTTTTTTCTTTTGGTTTCTTTTTGAATTTAACAAAAACGAAAGAAAAGAAAACCTAATCCAGTTCTGTAAAACCTGCTTTAACACTTTTCAAGGTTGTTGATGGTATGTGGGGTTTTGCTCTTTTGTTTGTTTGTTTTTTCCCCCCAGGCAGTTACTTTTCCCTAGCAGTTCATATATGCTTTAGGGGAAGGTATGTGACAGTACTTCATCATATGAAGCTTTACTAGGAGGATTTCATCTGAAATATCTCGTGTGAACTTTCATGTTAAATACAAAATTTAAGAAAAAAACCCACCGAGTTCAGCGATACCTCTTTCGGGCAGCACTGTGAGGAGATGTCTTGAGGAAACTTTATAAAAAAGGTTAAAATAGCAAACACTGAAAATACTGTAACATTTAATTGCTGATCGATCAACTTGTACTATTTTTAACCACATTCTTTCCCATTGCTGGTCTTCTGCATGCAGATCCTGACTGTTTTCTGTCATCTCTGTATTTGCTTTTAAATACTCTGAAATGTGACTGGTAGAAGAGTTTGTAGGGAGAAGTATTTGACTTACAGGGGAGGAGACTTTGGGAATCACTCCATTTTGTCACTACACTCTTTTAAGTGAATTAAATCAATCTGAAGCTCGACCAGTGATTTGCAATGTCAGGCCAAGTCCAAGCACTTAAATGAAAAATTCAATATTAGAGTCTAACTTAAAAAAAAAAATAAATAAAATCTTGGCAGCCTGTGCCCCACCCACTCAAGTTGGCAAGTTTGTTATCTTCTGGTACCTGGCTAGTCCACCTGAAAAGGTAATCAAGATTTTCTTCTGCTTTGATGTTACTAACATGGAGAAGTTGTGAACTAGAATTTAGCGAAGCTAGTGGAGATGCATGATTTGAAACAGTGTCCAGATCAGTCGGCCCACTTGGAGATACCAAGCTAGTGGTGGTAAATGTTAGTGAGGATGGAAGCCTGATGTAAAGAGAAGACAATTTCCACCATTTCTCAAGGAGTAGTTACACTTCAAAAAGATAACTCTCTTCAAATTAGGCTTGAGTATGAGCATTCCGATCCAGACTTGTAGCTTCCCAAGATGTGAGAAATGAGGTTTTGATTTATGATCGTTGTGTTTGGCATGGAGATAACTTACCAAACTATCCAGGAACGGCTGCAGCTGAGTCTGCTGCAGGTTAACTAAACTACCAGTCTTATCTAACATGTGAGAGAATCTTGTTATTTCAAAATGAGAAAAATGAACTTGATATTCAGTCGCCCTTGATTTTTTGTTACTAAATAGGCTGAAGTTATGTAACTTTTGAATTACTGTGGCATTCTTAAGAGTGATGTATTTGAGAAGTGTTTTGTCAGGTGGTGTACACAAACTGAAATGTTTTTTATTTGGCCACCGAAATATATCTAAGGAGACATTACATTATTGAAGTCTGTGGAGCAACATAGCAATGCTCTGGGGACAAGGAGTAAATGATAGGATCTCATTGAAATAAGGAAGACAAGCATATAGGCTGATGGAGTGCAGTGACACTAGTTGGCATTTTTTTTGGATATCATGCGTCTGGAGAAATGTTCTGGCATGTTTACTGGCCTTAAGCAGACAGGTAAATAAGTTGTGGTGTTTCGGGGTTTTTTTTACACCACCTCCGCCCCCCCCCCCCCCCCCCCCAAAAAAAAAACAACCAAAAAACAACCCCCCAAAAAACCAACCAAAACAACCAAAAAACCTCCAACCCATCTCTGCCAGCAGAGTTGCAGGAAGCGGGGGAAGCACAAGCAATGTGGAGTAGGAAACTGTCCCATCATACGCAGTTAGGCCTCCCCCTCTTTTTAGGCAGCTTTGGCAGTGCTGCTAATGGAGTATCAGGAGCTTGAAACCAAGTTTTCTGCCAAGAGCTTTATGAAAGATTACAGTTGTATTGTATGTATCCCAACCCAGCAAGGTGCTCAGGAGAGGTGCTGACTATGACCTTCACTTTTTCCTAACTTAACCTTTAGAAATTGCAATGCAATTACTGCTTGCCTGTAAATCAGGAAAGCCTTGCAAGGTGTGTTTCTGCCCCACAAAGCTTTCAGAATAGAAAAAATAAATGTGTGTTTTAAAATGCTTGCTCATTGGTTTTTGAAGTTCTGGTCCCTGAAGACGACTGTCAGTCAGAGTGCTTGGCTTGAGATTTCTTCTTGCTGAAATTGTATTAAATAAGGGCCTTTGATAAATCTGTGAGAATTTGATATGCCATGTGGTGATGGTGTTGATTGCCTGAAAGCACAGGTGCGTGCACAGGCAGAGAGCTGGGGGTAGCAGAGTGAAAGAGCTGAGCTCCTGGTGTGGATAGCTGTGCCCTCGCTCATTTGTTACTTTGCTTTTAGTGTTTTGGGTTAAATGTCCTTGCCTGCTCACTGGAACACAAATAACATGGGCATATGAGCTTGCATCCCAACACCAGATGCGATGCAGTATTTTGTTGCAGATCAACAAGTTTCTTTTAGTGAATATTTTGAAAGCCAAATTCTTGGGAATTCCATTATTTAAAATGATTTGTCCTGCAGCTAAGCAGATTTTAATCCATGGCCAAAAAGACAGGTGGATGTGTGAAGAAATCCAGATATACCCGTTGAGTGGAGATTGCTAGTGAAAGTAAGGCTTTAGCTGTTTGAGGTGTGAGTGGGCTATACAAGTTCAGTCAGCCTCTAGTTTCTGTTGTAATAGGTTGGATTTTGCTCGAATGCTGTCTGGTAACTTAAGAGTGGGTGGAGAGTATCCAAACTGTTTGATGTTGTGGTGTCAATGTTTTTTAGGTGGTGGGTTTGTATCAGCAAGGCAGCTGTGTCACCAGAGAGATATGTGACATCTATTTCTTTTCCTGCCTGCCAGGGGTCTCCTGGCTTTGTGACAGGAGGTGAAAATAAGGCTGTACTGTTACTCCATCCTCTTCAGAAATGAACTTCCTCCAGGAACGCTGGCCCTGAATCCCCTGAATAACATGTAGTTTGCTCAGGCACAGGGGAGGAAGGGAATCCAGCCTGGGGTTGGGCAGATTCTGACCACGAGGTGGTTGGTAGGTAAGCAGCTGTTGGGCTTTGCTGGTGATTCCTAACAAAGCAAGAGCTTTTTTTAAAGGAGGCCAGGGACTGCTTATTTCTCAGTAGTGGTGCCTAGCTGCTTAATGAGTTAAATCTAATAGGAAGAGACAGACAGTGGCGTTTGGTTTCCCCACTTACATTTCAAAACAAGACAAACGTTTTTTTCAAGTCATTTTTCTATAAATGAGTGGTTTCCTTTTTCCTGTGTTCTGTCCAAGTGTATACCCTAACCTGATCATGCGTGAAGGGCACTTTGATTTTTGCAGACGTGCAGTACTAGCTGAATACTCTGCATACAAAAATGTTTGTTAACCTTCGAAGTGGAACTGCTGTGTCCTGAGCTTCTGTGTTTCTGATGGATTTATGTTTATCAGGGTAATGAGCTTCTCTGTGGACAAATTATAAAGAACTCTCTTAATTTTTTCAGATGGTTGTGCGTCACTTCCTGGTATGAAACTAGCATGTGGTGACACTGCACAGGCTGCCTTTGGTTTTACAGTTGCAGCTGTGGCATAATACCTACAAGCATAAGCAAATATTTGCCCTGTTTAACTTCTTTTAGAAAGTTTTATTTGGGAAGTGATGTGGGAGTTTACATGTGCAGGCACCTAAGTGTTTTTATATTGACTTGTTCTAATTCTTTTAATTGATAGTAGACTCTGCTTTTCTGTTAAAACATTTAGCAAACAGGAATGTGTATTAGGAAAGCAGCTGATAAAACTGCCTCTATTAAAACCGCATAATAAAAATGCACAATAACAGATTTTTCAATTGCCACTGTCATGGCTTGTGGTACTCTCACTCTGTTGTCTTAAATTTAGACCATGTGACAGGAACAGTCACATTGTGAGTGCCCGCTGCTTGTGGTTTGTAGCAAATGGCATGAATAACGGAACGTTAAAGATAGCATCCATTCAATTTAAAATCTTACTTAGAGGTGCTTTTTTTCTACCATTTTCTAGGCAATTTAGAAACCCTACCAGCCTTAGTGGCATCACCCCACCTGATGGTAAGGGAGTTAGACTGGTCAAAGGCTGGTGTATTTTTGGTTGAGTTACCTGCAGAGCAAAGTGCTGAAGGGTGCTGGGCACAGCCAGTTCCTTCTGGTGTCTCATAACCCTTCGGCCTGGTTTGTGGGCTTCCCCCTTGCTCATCAGAATTACTTGTCAGAAATTGCTCAAATGGGATTGTAATTTTGAGTTTGAAAAATGGAATGGTTTTTTTTTGTTACTGTTATTATTTGGTGGCTCAAGGGGTTCCAAGTGCTTGAACTTGTCACTTAGCCTCTGTCTCCAGACCCTTTCTATCCCCTGTGCTCCTGTGAAAGTCATGGTGTGCAGCCCAGAGGAGTACTTTAAAATATTTGGGAATATAGTGAGGTTTGAGACTTTCCTTCTGTTTATTTGGCTTGGATGTTTTTACTGGTTTGCAGAGTACCTCCCTTAGTCACACCTTGGTAGTGCCACCTCAGTCTTATTTGGATAACTTTTTTTGATCTTGAGGAGTAGGTGGCTTGAAAAAACAAGAGTTGTTTTCATTACATTGGTGTGCAAGGGAAAGACCAAACATCAAAGGACTGGAATCTCATTGAGGTTGTGGGCAGGGATTTTTCAGATGCATTCAGACAGGAGTTCGGGTTACCTGGTTAGTGCTGCAGAAAATCTCTTTACATTTTCAATGTGATCCTTGGAAAGAGTTTCTTTCTCTAAAATTCTTCATAAACAAGTTCTACCAGCCAAAATAGGTGCTGTAATGTGCAGAGTGTGGTACCAATAGCTCTGTTTTCTTTAGGGTAGAAACATCTTTAAACACAGAATTTCTGTCACAGCATAATTTTAGTCGGGTTCTTTTTTTTTCCTTGAGGACTCTGCTTCTCCTTCCTGCTTTTCCCTGCTGTACACCAGGCTGTTTGGGTTCTACTGTTTTGAGTACCTTGATCTCTCTAGGTTTTTAACCTTTTTCTTTCACTTCCCTTGAGGTCAGTGAGTGTGTGTGTGGCTGTGGGTTTTGTGGCAGCTCCTTCCCTGGGTGGCACCCTGCTCCCGGGTGGCAGGGTGCTCTGCTCCCCTTCCCGGGGAGGCAGCGGGGCGGTCTGGGCCTGCTCCTGCCGCAGGAGCCTGGCTCCTGTGCCTCACCCCTTCCACATCCCACACCCCATCCCATCTCTGGAGCCAGGTGAGTGGCAAGGAGGCAGCAGGACCGGGGTGGATCCAGCTGACCTCATGTAACATGACATGGTTAATTCTAGACCGAGGTCTGATGCAGAAAATGCTTGAAAAATGCAACAAATGTATTCTTTCTGAATAAACACATGCCTGGAACACTTAATTCTTTTAAGTGCTCATCTCTGGGCTTATTAGGTCAAAAGATGTTTTGCCAGTTCAGTTGAGCTTACCTGGTAAATGAAAAAGAATAAATGTGTCCTTTTTTTTATTTTTATTTATCTTTTTTATTGTGGTGACAGGACCTCCCACTGCCTCCAAGTGCAACTTTCTGTAGCTCCTCCAAGTTCTCAGCTGTGGGGCTAGGACATCTGTAGTTAGTACTTGAGCTTATCAGATCCAGGATTAAGAAAAAATATGGTAGCAAATGAAGAAAAAGGGCAATATTGCTTGTTGAGAAGGAATAGTTTGGTTTTCCCTGTGGTAGTTCAAGGCATAGGCTGTGTTGGCCTTCCATATGCACCCACGCAAAGGGTCATCTCTGAAGTGAGCTGAGGTGCTGCCTAAGTTTGTTACACAACGTACTCAGAAATCTAAACCATCATTTTTTCAAGCTACATTCTGTTTTCAGCAAAGCTTTTCACTTCCTTGTCTGTGGGGAGGAGGCAGGACTGCCAGAGTGACACTGTGCTGCAGCTTGGCTACAGATTAAGAGGACCTCGAGGTCAGTGGCATTAAAGGCTCTTGGGGTGACCAGTTACCCTTAATGAAGATGATGGGATAAAAGCTCCAGGATTCCTTCCGAGGGCCTGGTCCTGCCAATGCTTATGTTCTTGGAATGGATGACTAGCTCAGTTGTGACAAAAGATGAGCAGGTCTTGTCTGGGAAGGAGGAGTTGTTTAAGGCTTTTGAAAACCTCATCCAAGTCCTGCAGTTACATGGCCTACAGCTGTTGAAGAAATCTCTCCTTTGCTGTGGCCAGTGGGTGCGTTTTGTGGATTTTTGCCCCATTTTGTGCAGTTTTGGGAACAGTCGTGGGGTGTTGCTCTGCTATGCAGTTGGTGTTCTCTTCCTGGCTGTAGACCTGGGTTGCTGCCAGGCAGTGGCCTGGTAGTGTGCCACCTATGTGAGCTTTCATGTGGAAACAAGAACTGTAGGCTGACCCTTGTCTTGCCAGCTTCTCTTTACTGTACGTTTCTTCCCTTTCAGCTTCCTAGTTTGTGGTTGTGACCTTGCCTAAAAAGGCTAAGCATTCAGCTTCCTTCAGGATCCAGCATCTGCTTGGAGAGTACTGAAGGCAAGGTACTCTCCGAGTTCAAGCCCAGGTGCCACTTGTGCTTCTCCAGCTTGCTGTCTTGCTGAAGACCCATACTGTCAAAAAATGTATGGGTATGGCTTCTGCACTCCTGTATCCAAGCATCAATGAAATGGAATGCTTACTACAGGTTTTACTTTAAAAGCTTGTTACAGTTACCTTTCTTTGTTATCTTTTTTTTTTTTTTCCTCCCCATAATTTATCATGGTGCCAATCAGTATACAAAATCCTTTGTTGCTGTAAAGGCAGTGTAGAGTCTTGCTAGCTTGCACCAGTGTCAGTTCTGGTCATCTGTACTTCAGTTTGCTTGAACCCTGGTACATAAATACTGTGTCTTGTGTTACCTGCTGACAAGGCAGTTTTCTCTCTTCTCTGGAGTATCTATGCATTCTGTCATATCTATACCCATAGCACTGCTTTCACTGGAGAGGTGCTTTGGGATGGTGGTGCATTAAAAAAATAAACAGACCAACCACCAAAAACCAGCAAACCACCCTACATGCCCCCAAAAGCCCCGCCTCTTTGATATACCTATGTAAACTTTGGCAGATATGATTTTAAAAATAAATATTGGATCAGTTCCTCTTTTATTTTCTTGTCAACGCCTGAGTTCAGTATTTGGCCCTGGAAGAGCTGTGAATGGCTTAATTAACAGCCAAAGCAGAGCTCTGGGAGGCAGGTGTTTGGATTGTGTAGGAGTTTGCTGATAAGATTCTTTATTAGACGGGAAATGCAAGGCTTTGATCTATGCTATTGGCAGATAAAGGTTTTCAGGTTCCTTTTTGTGCAGCATGTTAGGGTGTACACAGTATCTGAAGGTGTACATTCATATTAAATTATTTGCAGCTTTTTCCCCCCATGTTTCCTTATTTTAGAAAAAAATAGTGTAAGGCACAATTTTGATTTGCTTCCTTTAAAAATCAAGCAAAAATTTCAGGCTTCTTTCTGTAAAGTCTTTCCACCAAATTTTTCCTCTCTTGCTTATATCTCTGCATATGGTTATATTTTGTTCATATCTCAAAGCCTAGTAGAGCTGTTTTTTGTGACACAGTGGGTATATGAGAGGTCTAGTTAGATGATATGGGTGTAATAAAAGTGCAGTGCTCCTTTTTCCTTCAGTGCATAACATATCTGGGTTTTGCAGTTTGCACAGTGATCATTAATAAAGTGTTAACACCCTGCTCTTGTCATAAAACTCCAAAGCCAAGGAAGGCATGGTAGTCTTTCCTAGGCTTCCCTTTATTTGAATAAGATAAACCCCTTATCAGGGACTGCTTTGATCTAGTGTGCACAAACTACACATGATCTGTTCTTTGGGGAAATAAATAAGGAGGGAAGCAGCCCTGAATTGCTGTGTGGGTTAATTTAATGTATGTTCTTTTGTGGCATGCGGGAAGATCTTCAACTTATGCGTAGGTGCAAAGGTAATGAGCTCATTCTGTCACAAAGTAATGTGTCCTGTATAGTTATGTTAGTGTATTTAATGGGTGAGTTTTTAAGGGTTTTCCTAATGGCGCATTATTGAGATGCGGTCTTAGCACAGAGTAAACTAGTAATACTTTATTTTCTTTTTTCTGTTTTAATAGAGATCCTCGACCAACCAACCAGCGTGTCAACAAGCACGTGAATAATGACACCTATCTTCGGGTTCAAAACCTGACCATCTTAGTCAGAAACATTAAGACTTACTATCAGGTGAGATTTCTGCTTTCTGCTCATTAATCTGTGGTGATTGCTATAATGTTTCAGTTAGTGCAGGGGCTGGCGGCTCAAAAAGAAGCTTGCTACAGGAAACAGAGGAAATTGTGTTTGTGTAAAAGTACTTTTAGCCATGCTTTCCTTATTAAATGACAATGCAGCTACCTTCTCTGTCTCTCATGGCCAGAGGCTGCTTCCCTGCCCCTGTCTCTAAAAAGAAGTGTGCTCAAAGGCTGTCATAGCACTTGGAGATACATATAGTAAAAAGGCTCTTTTGTGGTGGTAGGGTATGTTATGTGAAGGGGTTTTCTAAAATGGCAAGGCAATAATGCTTCTGGGTATAAAACTTTTTTTAAAAAAGTAAGCTTCTCTTAAAGCGGCTGCCAGCAAGTAAATCATTATGAAGAAATGTCTTTAATGCTAGAATATAAACCTCGAATTGTTATACTACTAATAAAGAAAACCAAACTTTTACTTATTTTGAAGGTAGACTTCTTATGCTGTGTACCTGGTTTTAGGTGTTAAAGCAGTTTTGCTCTGAACTTTCTCTAAGACACTGAAGTGCAGGAATGTGCACATACTCACAAATAGTGCACTTCTTAGGTGACATCCTTGAACTGACTGTCAGTGTTCCTCTGCTGTAATAGTGGCTGCTCTAAAACCAGGGTGGTGACAGCTGAGCTCTTTTGCAGACTAAGATAAATGCTGGATGATGCTGGAAAGCCACAGGAGTGAATTCGGTTACTCTAAATAGAATTTCTGTGTACACACTGTTGTGTATATTTAGACTCCTTAGTGGGAGGGGTAACTGTTCTACTGTTTCCTTTCACACGTGTTTTGCCAGATTTGAATGCTGTGCAGTGTAAACCAGGCTGAAACCACTGAGGACTGTTGAAATCCTTCTCTGTGTGTCTCAATCATGTAATAGACAAAACAACTGAAATGTAGGAGTTGATGTCAGTGTGCTCATCCTGGATGCTTCATCTTTTCTGTACACGTAGGAGAGACTTTTGTATTGGCTTTGTCTTCAAAATACAGAAGAGATGTAATGCTTAACTACAGTAGTGCCTTTGATACCATTCCTTTCCTGAGCTTGCCTACTGCTGTTTCATGTTACTGCCACTACTCTGCTTCTGGACTTAGGGAAGCCTAATAGAGAGAGACTTCTGAAACTGTCAGATGCGGTGGTGACTCATCTGTGCAAATTCCAGTGGTCTGCTAGAAAAATTAAGTGTGTAACTCGTGTTTGAGATGAGGTAGGAGGGTGTTAATATATTTCTGAAGACAGCTGACCTGTGTCTCAATTGTTGAGAACTGGCGATGCTGATGCAATGTGATGTCATTCCTGAAACTTGTGATTTCTAAGGGGAAATTCCACTTGTGCTTAACTAGAAGCTGAAGGGTTTTTTTTGCTTATTTGTTTCTCTGTTACCCACTGAGCAGTGTAAACGTATATGGAGTCTACAAGGAAAAAGGACCATGTTTAAGGAGAGGAACAGGACTAGTCTTTCTCTCCTCATCCCCAGAAGATTTACAGTCTGAGAGTCTCTGGTCCTTCAGGTGTTGGTACTCTAAAGCTTTTAATTCAAGTGACTTTGTCTTGGAGCTGATAATCTGACCTCTTTTTAACAGTACCTGAAGAGAGAAATCAGGTTCAGGAAGAAGTGGTCCAGAATCATGTGTTATGTTGCTTGGTGTCTTTTTGACCTAGCTGTTCAGCTGCGTCATCATAATCCAATAAAGCTAGCAACAACCGAAATAGGTTAAGACATAGTTTTCATTGGTAAACAGTAGTTAAGGCTTGCAGTAGCAGGCCTAACAATGATATTCCTGTCATAGTCCAGAAATTAAGTACTATGAATCTTGCTGCCTGAGGACTGTATATCCTGTATGTAAACAAAGCAGTCATGAGGGCTGGTCATTCTTTGCATTTGGTGTTGAAAACATGTAGTTACAACAAATTTTTAAATAAGATTAACTTTTTTGTGATGATAACATTCTCTAAGAAACTTATTTGTCCTTGTCACAATCACATCTTCAGGGCAAATCCAGGGTCTAGATGTTAATATGAGATTCCCTTTCATGTGGTGGTGTGAAGTCTTCAACTCTTCATAGTCTGGGAGAAGTTAAGGCCATCTATGCTGTGACAGAGCTCTGGGTCTGATTGATGCCGGGGATAACGTCTCACACCTGTACTAATGTCTCTTGTTGGGTATCTGGAGGGTTTCTTGTGTTTTGGTGTCTGATATAAGTAGCTTTTACTAGTGTGGGTTTGTTTGTGGTTGGTTGCATAGGGGAAAAAAAACAACCAAATGTATGCTTTTGAATATGTTAAATGTTGTTAGGCCTCTTCTCTCCTGAATGTTAGAGATGTTTTTAAATAGGTTGAAGTAGTGGGCATTCTTTGACGAAGTAGTGTTTGTACATTAGCTTAAGCTAAAATGAGGGCAGTGTCTTCCTGACTGAAAACATGCCGTCAAATTTGGTTGCAGACTGGAAGTGGGAGGGAAAATTTCCTGACAAACAATAGGAACGTGAATTTGCTGCTTCCTCAAGAGAAACAAAAGCTCTAAAAATGCAGTGTTAGCCTTGACCTTTGACATTCCATTTCACTTAATGGACCCAAATGAAGTATATGGCTTAATTACTGAATTTGCTAGACCAGGTCTCCTAGAATGAGGAAAATGCCACCTCATGCTTTACTGAAGGATATTGGTAGATATCAAAGAATACTTGCCTCTCTCTGCATGCACTGGGCAGGCACGATCAAGAAGGTGATGTAAATTCATGGTACTGTAAACTGTATCTGAGGAAGGTGACACAAGTGGTTACTAAAATTAACTCTGATATTCAGAAGCTAGTTGACATTTCAGATCATAAAATTGTCTAGTGTATCTGTATCTAATATCAGGTTTCTCATATCTGTATACCTAATATCTTTGTTAAAGCAAAATTCGTATTAATACAGATTATAGTACTTCAGAAAACAAGGACGGGTCTAATGCAGAAGCTTGAATCCAGTTATCCTGCACAGTGTTAGGGCTTTCCTGATCTCTTAGGTTGAGGGTCTGTGCTGGGAGTGATGGAACAAACTGGGTTATTGGTGGAATTTGGCTTTGATTTGAGCCATAAAGATCAATTCCTATCTGTGCTTCAGCAGGCATAACTTGGGAGGGATAAATGCAATGAAGCCTTTTTCCTAGTTTGAGTAACCTTGCATTTTCAGATGATGAATGAACAAATCAGCAAACAATTATCTGAAGAGTTGCCTTCTCACAGCTTTCGGCTGCATAAAACTGGATTGCTGATGGCTACTAGGAAAAACATAGTGTAAAGGCTCTTTAAATGGGAGAGTATTGCTTGCTGCAGGCTTTGGTGTGTGTGGTTTTCTTATTTTATTTTATTGGGTATGTAATACTTGTTACTGGTAGTAGCAGGCAACGTCTGTGTTTCCCACTCTCAGCAGTTGCACCTTTGCAGGTCTGTTACTGGCTTGAGAGGTCCCTCTTGAAACCAGGCAAATGAGTCATTTTGCTCTGGGATTTCGTGAGCGTTCAAGAGAATCTGTCACTAATTGCATTTAATAACTGTTACAGCACTGGTTCACTGAAGAAATGGCTGGTCATAAAACTTCTGGAATTGGTGCCGTATCTTAGGAAAGGGCTGAGCACAGCAGAATGTTTTTATTGCTCATAGTGTGGGTTTTATGTGTCTCTTCTTGCTCTGACTGAATTCAGACACTTGGCTGTCTTTAAACTGGGGTTCAAAATAGTTTTGTAGGGAATAGTTTAGTACTGAGAATTACAGGTTACTGCCTGTCACTGCGGTGAGGATGTTGATTAAAGGAGTCAGTAGAGAACTGAATGTATTGAAGAGATGCTCATCCACTGTTCACTGGTGCAGGTGTTGTGCATCCTGGTCAAAGAGTGAAGTCTTTATGACATCCTACAGCTAACCACTGTATAGGAATGGATTGACCTCCAACTGTCATCTGTTGCCTTGTGTTAACATAGTTGGGAATGTTGGTCCTTAAGTTGACACTGGGTAGCCCTGTGCAACACAGATGAAATTATCTTGCTGTTCCTGAGCTCTGCCTTCACTTTGAAATGCTTCTGTTGTGAGCTCCATTAAGGCTTATCTACTGGTCCAATTAAATTGGCTTGAAAGTAGTTGAGGTGAGAGTAGTGCAAAACTGAATAATGTTTGGCTTCACTGAAATAAGCACTCTTGACCCTTGTTGACAGTGACTTATGGCCTTAATTCCCTGGGGCCTTGTGCTTCTTTTCCATTTAATTCTAGCTGTGGCAACTGTCTTCATAGTTGTGTGGTGCTTTCCCGGTTTCTGGCAAAGTTCATTGGCAGTGTTGAAAAAAATAAATAACCAAACAGGAAAAAAAGGAACAAAAAAAAGCCCCTTAAGTTGCAACAACCTGTGCAAGAGCTATTACTGCTGCTGGTTCTGTCATTTCTGATGATGGAAGAAGAAAGCTAGAAAATCTGAGGAGTGTTAGCCTATCCCTTTGCCATGCTGTAGAGACTATTTAAATCCTGTAGGTGCTGGTACTTGAAATATCTGTGTAACAGCAGCTGCCCTGATGTCTGCAACGTTTGGAGAACATGCTTATACCTATAGAGTGCTGGAAGAGGCCTGAGGCAGGCTGGCAGGGGAAACTTGAAGTGGCTTTGCTGTGCTTCTGCTAATGTGTCAATCCTTGGGTTTAGTGTTTTTCTAAGGAACTGAAAATCACTTTTGATACCAGTTTATAAAAAATTAAATTGGTGACAGGATCTGTTTTGATGTCAGCTAGTTTCCTTACCTTCAAAAATGCCAGTAATCACTCCAACAGTATATACTACATGCACAAGGAAAAATACTTACCATTTATATGCAATGTAAATAGCGGATGGAGAGAAGAAGAAAAAAAGATGTTATCATCCCTTGGCTAGTCCCTGCATGGTATTATGGCCACATCTGGACTATGTGGATGAAAAATGCTGTTGTAAGAAATGCTGCAACGTGGTCATGGCTGTAATTTTTTATGCCTGTATTCCCTGAAGTTGTGGCCACTAAATACCTAGCAGATTGCTTCATGTTTCTAAATAGGTTAGAAATATCTCTTCATTTAAAAAAACCCACAAAGTACTGAGAGACCATTCTGAAACCAGTTGTGACTGTGGCTTGTGCAGCTTCAATAAGAAACAAACCCCTTAGCATTTCCATTTAAATGGTGGTGTGGGGGAATGAGGATGAAACTGTTCTGTGACTTTTTGGGGACTGTATCCCCACAAATTCTACCCTTCCTACCTAAACTCACTTAGCTGGGCTCAGAGATAAAGGCATGTTTCTTTAGACCTATGTCCTTCTTTTACTTGGCTGCTTTATATTTGTGTAAAGCCAGTACAAGCAGCAGGGTTTTTGTCAGGCATGTTAAAGGGAGTTGCTGCCTGTGAGCCTGGCTGTTGCTGTGAGCAGTTTGGTGCTGGGGCTGCCTTTCTAACCTCCAGGAAAGAGTGACAATTTTGTCTTCAGGCTGGGGCAAAAGCTGGTTTTCCTGGTGGGTTAGCGAAAGTCTTGCAGATCAATAGCTTCCAGATCAATAAACAACTCCTGTAGTTGAAGCATTGAGTTGAGTTTAGAGCTCTTAACTGTACCGCAATCAATTCTTGGAGTGCCAGATTTGGGCACAAGTTATGGACTGGCAACTATACTCAAGCTGTAAATAAAGTTCTGGCAGTAGCAATGGTCCTCTTCTGTGAGTTGAGATCTTCCCTACTAGGCAGGCTGGTTCTAGTGGGCTAGCAGTCCAGTCCTTAGCAAAGTAAACCCCAAAATGCTAGAAATGCATGTGAATGTGTATTCTTAAATCAAAAAGCATTCTTCTGTTCTGATGGAGGAGAGTTTGTACCCACAGTGACCTACTGAAATTAGATAAAAATAAGATTTTTTTGCTAGCCTTGTCAGTTTGGTGTGTTAAAATACTACAAAATGCCTGGGTGACTGCTTTCATTTGGATTGCTGTTCCCTAGAGATCTTAATTTAGTAGCTCAGCTTAGGGAGAACCTTTCCTCATCTTGAGCTTTAAATTCCAAGATTATTAACTGAGAATGTCAGCTTTCTCAGGAATAACATATTGGAAGTTGCAACAGATAAGCTTTTTCAAATTCAAATACTTTGCTGATCTTGTGCACTCTTAAGTGCACGTTCTCTCCCTTTGCAGTACAGTTGGTGGGCTATGTGCATACAGTCTTCTGACTTGTTTCTGCACAGCAATTGTGTTGTTGCACTTACCAAAGGTAGCATGCATGTTTTTTGTGCAGCTGTAACTTAAGGCCACAACAAACAATGGTGAGCAGCCACTGAGCCTCTTTTTCGCAAGTCTACAATAAATAAGTTCGTATTAAGGTACTACTGTAGAGGTGCTCAGTGTTTCAGTAAGGCAGTGAACTAGGCTTCGGGCGATTCTGCCACTGGCATAACCTGGAGCAGGACCTTATTAGCTCTGGATTTTGTTTCCAATCTTATTTTTCATTTGATTTCTTTAGTTAAACTTGCTACACGCACAGACTGTTTATTTATGCAGTACTTAGCTTAATGAGGCCTTCTCAGTTCTGCTGCGGCAAAAATGTTTTGAGTTGAGTTTTCTGTTCTGCAGTAGTGTGGTTGTGAGCCTTGAAGGTTGTATGTAAGACTGGTATTGTGAAGACATTCAGTTACTGCAGTGGTGAGTGCAGCGCAAGGGAATGACTGACCTTGGCACAGACATTCTGGGAAATGCTGAACCAGTAATTTTAGTCCTTCACCTGAAGATAGTGGTACCACTGCTGCAAGTGGAACGAACATAAGAATCACAAAGGTAGTGATCATTTTGTATGGGTCCTGTTATCAAGTGTTTCAGTGAGAAAGAGGCTGAGACAGGTGACTCATCACGACCAGCCAGACTGGTGCTTTTTAGTGAGAATTGTCTTGTTCATTTCCAGAACAACTAGGTAAATATTTCTGCCCCAGAGTTGAAATAAGATGTTTTCCCAGGTTGGTGAGAGATACCATTTTAGGTGGCTAGTAGCATGCTGTCTGACACCTGACTGTTATCATTGGCTGTGATTCTAGGATGCATTTCAGCTGGTATGTTGAATTATGTCTGGAAGCTTAATAGAGGACTGGGCTTGGTGACCTATTTTTTCCCCTGAGGCCCCACATGCCTTTTAATACAGAACGAAATAGTGACCCCAAACAGATGGAAGAGAATAGGTTGGCTTTTAAACTACTTTATTGCCTTTAGTTTCCTGAAGCTAGAATATGGGAGAGGGCAGAATAGGCTGGCATGTGTCTGTGTAGTCTTGTCTTTGTTTTGCTTAATAAGCTAGAGGGGTGTGAATTCATTGTGCAGACAAATGAAGAAACCAAGCCAAGAAAAAAAGAGCAGCAGTGTCCTAAAATATGGAGGCAAAAGGAAGTGACCTGTAAAAATTTTACGGTATGGAATAACTGCTTGGTTCCCACCCAGCAGTATTTACTTAACCTCTGACATGTTAATTGAAAACAATTCTTGGGATGTCCAAATTACAGTCCTTTATATGTCCATCCACTCTGTCCTTTATATGGCTTTAAAAAAGGGTAATGTGAGAGTGTGTGTGGCTTTTCTTAATGAAAGCCAAGGCCTAACGTTAATCTCCTCGACTATTGCTGTGATTACCACAGGGTATTTCAGTCCTTTACTACGTATGTATCTTTTGGATATTAGGTTTAAGACGTAAGCCAGTGTTCAGACAGTCTCACCAGATAGCCATATTCAGTACTGCTGCCTAGATTTCAGCTAAATGTCCAATTTTTGTCAGTTGAAATTTTACAAAGGAGGGAATTAAGTTTCGTAGAGCCCAACAATTTTGGGTAAATGAGAAAATAGCCTGCATGCCACTTATAGTTGAAAATAACTTTGAAATTTAGTTTCGGTAAAAGATAACAAATGAAAGTTCAATTGCTTTATTGCTTGTGTTTCTCTAATGAATTCCATGTCACTTAGTCCTTTTCATTAAAAAGTCTTCAAAGAGACAAGAAGATGAATTTCACAAATTAATAAAGTATGATTACAAAACAACCCCCCGAATCATTTACCAATTCCCAAAGCAAATAACTTCTGCCTTTTTAATGCCAGGTAGTAAGTGAATGTGCTTCATGTGCTTACCTTACTTACCCATTCTGTCTATTAAAGTGTTGTTTAATCCAGTGTGGCATTTACTGAGGTTATTACCACATGCTGTATGGTGGCACACTGGATTCAGTCCACAGTCTTGCTCTTGTGCAACTCTGACTCTGGATTGAGGTTTGGTGTCAAGGCTTGTTCCAGTGACATCTTTGACTCTGGTGCGGAGTGAGCAAAGGTGTCTCTGTGCTTCTAACTCAGCTGGGCTAGGCTAGGCTTTCTACTCCAACGGCATTGTAATCAGCTTTTGTTTCAAAGATCTGTAACAAACTCTCACCTCTTTGTACACTGCTTTTTTTTTTTTTTTTTTTTTTTTATGACTTGTTAGACCTGTAAGCAATTCCTCCACACTGTGTTTTCATCTGAGGTGATATTTGAGATGCCTTTTTAAGCAGTGCTTGTCTGTCATTTTGAAGGATTAATTATCATTTTCAGGAGTGTATAGGAGATCTTGGAATAGAGCATCATATTGAAATGCTCATTTGTATTTACTTTTGAAAACAAAATGTGGTTTGCATTGTAAAGATCTGCTTAAGCTTATGTTGACCTCTGGTACTTCTGGCAAATGTGAATGCTCTTGGGCCAAGAAATGGGCATGCTGTTGTGTAGTCACCTGTTCTGGTTAAGAATGACAGGATTTACCCATCTGAGCAAGCAACAGAGCTGGGGACAGGAGGAAGTTCTAGTGTACTAGCTTTTTTGCTGAAGACAGACCGCAGGAAAGGGTATATTTCCAACTTTATACGGTGTATGGACTTTACACTAGCACAAATTAGAGAAGGCATCTGCTCATGAGATTGAAATGCTGTCACTTGCTGGTGTATGCATACATCTTCCATTTGCAAATATGTTGGTTTTAAAAGGAGGGATTTTTTTCAAAACAAACTCTAAAGCAGCAAATTAATGTGTGTATTCACTTTAAGCAGAAGGACTTTTTTTGTAGCTATTTAGATGGGCTGTTTGAATATAAGCTGTGTATGAGCTGGTGCCTCTCTTGTTTCCCATTATAATTAAGAGATGGAGCTGGAGAGGGGAGTTAAGTGTTTAAATTCTGCTGGGTCCTCATATGGCCAGTAAAACTGGCTAAATAAAAATCTGCTCAGCAGGCTGAAATGGCCCCTGTGGAGCTGTCACTGTCTGCTCTTTCATAATTAGCATTATTAAGACTCTAGATGTTTAGTTTATTTTTTAGACTTAGAATGACATAGTTTGTGCCCGTTAGGTGATCAAGATAACTGTGATAGACATCTGTTCCTTTGGGGGTGGGTAGGAAAGACTTGGGGCCTTTGCACAAAGGAAAAACATTGTTTGAATTCTATTTAAATATCTTCCTGTCCTGTGAAAACGATTATGTAGTTGGTTATTAATATTTTTTGAACTAAAATAGGTGGTGGTCTTCCTCTAGAAAGAGTCACCTTTATTTACCTGATGTTAAAGAACTGATTTTAAAAGCATCTGTAAGTTGTTTACTATATTGAGAAGCAAAAGAAAGATAAATTCCCTGTGGCACCTTTAAGAGTTGTTTTGTTTTTAAATGGTGATCCCATCTGTAATATAACCACTGGGAAGATATTTGTGAGGGAGTGCAGCATCAAATTTGTATCACAGAAAGACCTGTTTGGCATGGTGTGTATTAGAAGACAAGGGGAGGGTGGTACTGAGGTTAATGCCTGATTTATTTTAGAGCAGCTGTGTTACAGTAAAGCTAAGTGGATAGGGTCCCGCAGGAGGCATAAACATTTGCCACTAGAGACTGGAAGGAGGTGAATTTCTGTTAAATTTTTGATACTAAATGCAGAATTACTATGTATGTTAAAAGGCTCATTTGTAAGGATGCAGGTTCCAAAGAAACATAATCAGTCCTGAGAAGCAGATTCATTAAAAGTAAAGAATGCTTCACTTAAAAACAAACCAACAAATGCAACCCCCCAAAAAACCCACCACACGCAAAACCAACCCCCAACACACAAAAAAAAACCCCAACCACCACCCCAAACCTCCAAAGAAATAAAAACCTACAAAAAACAAAAACAAAACAACCCCCCACCAAAAAAACCCACAACATAAAATAACCCCACCCCCCATTTGACTAGTTATATGTTTGAGTGAGTTGGAGTCTCTTAAGACTATGTAGTTACTTCAAAGCAGAACTACAATTTAACCGTAAGGAGTTGCCTTTTAATGTAATAAATATCTTAAGGTCGCTTACTCAATTTTGATCTTTCAAGAGGTGGAAAAATCCCTAACCAACCAACAAACCCAAATGTGACAACCAAACCAAAACCCTCACCCTGTTGTGTTCTGTGTTATCCTGAATATGAAGAAGCTGTGGGTCAGTATTAGGGTTTGTCTTTGTTTTCAGGGTTTGTGGCAAATGCTTATCCAAACAGCACGTGGACGTGTCTTGACAGTTTTACTTGCAGTAGGAGTGAGACTGTAGTAGAGGACCACAAAAGCTGCCATTATCAGAAGCCTTGCTTACACTTCAGTGCTCTGGCACTTAATCTAGTTCCCAGCTTTCAGTCATGCAGAAGAAACTAAGCCGGAGTGCTGTGTTTTAATTCTCAAACTTGGTTGAGCTGTCTTGCATTTCTTCCAGTATGCATTTCCTTTGTAGCCTGAGCCAAAACCTTCATTGGAAAGGTGATTTTGATCTCACTTTTTCACTTCGCCCTTTCTCTTTATAAATTGCTGGGTCCAAAATCTGTGCAATTGAGGGATTCAGATTTGAAATAATTTGTTATTGCTTGAAGACTTGTCTCCATAAGACACAGCTGCAGTTTGGCCCCTTGTTTCTTAAAGCATCTTGGTTAACATGCAATTGTACTTTCTTTGTGATGGTGTAGGACCTGATTTTTAAGTGGCACTGACTTGCTCAGACTGACTTCATATAACCTGAGATGCCGAGCATCTTGCACGGCAGGGTCTGTAAGCAGTTTTGCTGTGATACCCTTGGATATTGTGAAACCAAAGTTGTCTGCCAGATCATGGTTTGCTTTGGCTGCTCTTGAGAGCATATTGCAGCCTTTAGCAGTGTCAAGGTATTTATCACACCTTATGAGTACTTGACATTTTGCAGTGTTTGTGGTAATGGTTTGAATATCTGCAGAAGGACCCATCCTGACATGCTTCCCCAGTCTTGAGCTTAGCAGAACGCCTAGTTTTGGAGCTTTCAGCATTCTGCCAAACCTGCTGGTAAGACAGATGCGCTCGGATGAGAGAGCCGAGTTGGTGTGACAAAGTAAAAACCAGTTGGGTTTATGACAATCTGAACTGAACCGCTGTGTGCTTCCAGCAGGCAGACTTTGCAGCCAGGCCTGTCACCTGTTTATAAGGGACAGATCATGTCAACATACTTTGCAGTTTGCTTATAGACGAGTAGAAATACACTTTAACTTCTTGACTCTAAAGGGATAGTCTTAAGTATCAAGTACGTTAAAAAAAGAACAATGACCAAACAAAACCAAACCACCTTGATCTTACTGATACTCATGCCAGTCTCTCCCATCAGGTTGCATTAATCTTAATTCCTCAAAGTCTTCCGTAAACCAGGAAACTTAGTAGTGAAGAGCAATTTATTTTTAGCTGGCTGAACACTGTAGAACAGTACTTAAGAACAAATCAGGAACTTTTGTTTTGTGTCTGTAACAAGTAGTGTACAATTCCTAGCTTAAAACTGTAGTATACACTGGAGTCTTGGCTGCTTCCACCAACCATATTTAATAGACAAAGGAGGTGGCAAGCAGATGCATTCAGCACATTTCTTTTAAGTAAGCTTTTTTTATGGCAGTCTTTAATGTACCTCTGCAGCACCACAAAACCAGAAGCTATAGCTTACTGGTTGTGTGTGTGATGTTTGCGTAGGTGAATCTGAGATTCTAAAGCAGCTGTTTGAGCAGTGTGCCAAAGACGGTTATCAGGTTAGCCCTAGATTTAAGTCATTGTAGTGTTTTTTTCTTTTCTTTTCTTTTTTTTGTTTTGTTTTGTAGTATATAGTGTTGCAGTTCTCTGTCTGTGTTTGTGTAACTGATAGAGTGGTGCTGCCAAAAGATAGATCTGTGTCAGCAGAGAAAAGGCTGGGAAAATACTTAATCCTTGTGGTTTTCATCCCAAAACAAAGCCATACTTCAACCCAGCCCCTGTATCGAAGCTTTGTACCAAAACTTTGCATCAAAGACTACTTTTTTTGAACTGTAAGTTTCATTGTGTTTGGTTGTTTTTTTTTTTTCTCGTTTTGGGGTTTTTTGGTTGGTTCATGGGGGCTTTTTCGGTTTGGTGTCTTTTTGGTTTTGTTTTTTGTTTGTTTAAGCAAGAGTGGTTTTGTTTTTTGTGTGTGTGATTAAACAAGAGCAAATGCACTGTGCAGGTATATGCTGTGACCTTACAGCTGCTTCCCTGTATCTTTCCTGTCTGCTGGTGCTAGTGATGGGGGAGTGGTTGACTACCTACCACAGTATTCTGCTGGGGGGATGTACAACCATTGTTTTTTTCTTTGCTGGGATGGTAAGGAATGGTTCCTGCCTCATACTGCACCAACAAATTGTGAAAGGGACAAGTGCGCAAGTCTGGAGATACCTGGAACTCCTTTCTCACTGTGGAGATGTGTTGTACTGTCAAGTTACTCATAAAAGTTATAAAGAAGCACGCTTGAGTCCAAGGGAGGAGAACTGAAACTGCAAAAAAATACTGCTAAGTATTTCATAATGGTCAGTTCAGATGTAAGATGTTCCTGAGGCGGTTACTGCAACAGTTTTTTTAATATTGCAAACATCAGTTTGATTCTACAGTAACAAAAATTAGATATGAATAAATAGCGTGGATTTTTTTTAAACTTTTTCATGTGCTATGGTAATTTTAACTGTTGTCTTACTCTACTTTTTTTTTTTTAAGTCCTTCTTCCCCCTTCCTACCTTCCCAGACATCAGGTGAAATGTTTAACTTGGCCTGAAATGTTTTGTTTTGGGCACTCATAAGAAAAGCAGTAGGAAAGAGCTAGTTTTACAAAACAGGAAAAAGTGACATTAAAGCACATCTGAGTGCCTTTATATGAAATAGGTTAAGAATATGAAATAAAATAAATGGAGCGGTTGTCAGAGGAAAACACTGTGAATGCTCTGACCCCCGAATACTTGCACTCTAGATGTTGATAGATTTACTTGGGAGAAAGGGAGAATCTGAGATGTGATCTCATTTACTGGGTTCATGGCAGTTAATGCACCAGCAACTTTGATATTTCCGCTTTATTGCCAGGTAGACTTCTTGATGTTGATGGTGACTGTGACTTACCTGAAGTATGAATCCGTATGAACTGGAAAAGACAGCTTCCCAAATTTCCAAAACTTGCAGCACAAGCCTTCCATCATGGGTGCCAGGTTCTAAGAATTGGTGTTCTCCATCTGTTGGATATGTTATGACTGGTGGGCATAAATGTTCACGAGTCAGTTCATGCTGTGTAGGGCAAGACAACAGAGAAACCGCCTTCAGGAGCAGTGATAGTGTCCCCCTCCTCAGATACATATTCAATCAGGGTTTAATGTTCCCTTGTGAATGCTTACACCCATACTGCCTCTGGAGACCAGAGCTTTATGGAGGCTGTTTGCTATTTTTGCTGGCCGTCTTGCTGTTTTGCAATACAAAAGGAAGTTCCCGTTGAATAGACTTTTCTCTTGCACTTAATGGCTTGAATTTCTACAGTTAATAGCTTCAGTCACTGGGGATGGCCTATTTTTTCCCTCAGGTGTGGCAGTTGGGAACTGCTGCTTCAACAAGGCGGCTCCTCCCCACAGAAACTCTGAAGCTTACTATGCTAACATATCTTAATACGTACCATCAGTATCTAGCTGCCTAGCATAAGACATGTCATTTAATTGCATATACATTTAACTCTGTATATGCAAAGAAGCGTTCAAATGGCATGCTGGAATTACGGTGCAGTAGTGCTTATTGCTGGGTGCTCTGAAAAGCCTGCTAGATGGGTATTCTCAGGTTTTTCTGCTAGTCTGAAATTATCAAAGGTTTTGAAAGGTTTTTGTACCCTGTGATGCAAGTATCAAAGCTTCAGGGAAGTTGTGTGTTCATAAAAAGGCAGAATTCACTGAGATCCACTTGCTGCACTTACTGTTGTGAGGATGGGCAAAGAGGGAGGTTTTTGTGTTGGTTTAAGCACTCTGTTTGTTTAATCATCATCTGCTCTATGTGTTATGGACAGTTTTGAGCTCTGAATCTTCCGGCACACACTGCTGCTGTATCAAAGAAAAATGAATGGAGTGAATGTGTTGCCTGGCACTTGGGAAGCCATCAAAGTTTGTATTTAACAGAATAACCAGGCTGACTAATGTAATACAGTATTAAATATGCAGCAGTCTAAAATAATCTCTGTTCGCAGGAACAAGCTTTTTTTAAAGCATATCATCTAAACAATTATTGAACAGGAAAATAACATTTTTTTAAAAAACCTGTCCTTCTAAGGAACCAACTAGGAGAGGGTAGAGTTTAGCTATACTTCTCACCTTTTTTTAATGACAAGTCATTAATTTTCCTTTGATACCCAGAGCAAGTTTGCTCCAGTTCCCAAGACATATGCTGTACGCCCTCGAGGGGAAAGGCAGTTAAGAATTACAAGGAGTATTGTGCTGCGGCTTCGTAGAAATAAGCAACCTGCTGAAGTAATAACCTGCTATGTGCTCCTAAGTCTCTCTGTATGAATCAGGGCTTTAAAGTGGTGACTGATATATGAGGAATATGTCATCTTTGAGATTAAGACAGCTGTGCTTGAGAGAGGAGGAGTACATTTATTGTCAAGTTCTGTAACTGACCTCCATGCAAGAAGATTCAGACTTGAGTAACCACTTAAACTGTTGCCACAATTCTTGAGATAATATGGCTCTTCTGCTGAGCCAGATCAGGATACAGGTTTAGCTGAATGTACTTCATTACACTGTAGCTCTAGCAGTGCAAAGGCTCAGTTCCTGACTGTATTAACTGCCTGAAACTTCTTTCTGAGCCGCCTTCTGTTGCAGAAATAGTCGATTTACACTAGTCTTGCTTTCGAAATATGTTAGATAACTGTTCTCTATAATGATTTCTGTAGCTTTCTCTCATTTGGGTAGGTAACCCTGCTGAAATGGTTCTTATGATGTTTCAGTGCCCTGTGGTATTATATAGGAGCACCTCCTGCTATGAAGTAGTGTCTCATTCTTGACCACTGGATTTCATGCAGACTGGCTTGGGAAGACCTTGGGAATGCAGTAATAAGCTTTGAAGTAGTGCTGTGGATCTGTTTCATGCCTGTCTGGATCCAGGAATTCAAACACAGTCTTTAGCATTAACCACTGGACTGCCCTCTTCCTCAGTTAATTGTATACATGTGAAGAAGAGCACGTTTGATTAGGCAGATGCATTGAAAACACACATCAAAGTATATGTTTTAACATTTAATTAAAAATTTACCTAGTGAAAAAAGCGTTAATTAAAGAATCTGTGCGTATTAAGAGTTCAGAACTTAAAGTTCATGTTGTTTGGCTGCTAAATCTTTAAAAATAATTCCATGAGGTGTCCAAAAAAAAAAGTAAAGAGTTTACACATCTAGCTCTATATAACTGACGTGAATTGTTATATATGTAATGGGGAGTTGTATGTTGCAAAGCAGTAGAAAGCACTTTGCATTGTGTGCATTCATAAAGAGGTGCTCATTAAAAATGCAATTTTAGTCACCACCTGTTATTTGTTTAATATGACAGGTCCTTTACTGCAGTGTTGTATTATTTCTGTCATCAGTCTTTTCCAAAGTGCATTATTCATCACTTTGAACCATATGGGCAGGAATATATTCTGAACATCTGATTTCTGTACCGGCCATTCCCTGAGGAAGGACTCTAATGTCCATGTTTATGACCAACCAGCAAAGCCTTTCCTGTCATCTTTTCTGAAGATTTCTTACCTTCTGTATACCAAAGATGCAATTAGGAGATTCACAGCTGCGACACTACAGCAAGGGGGCTGTACTTGATAAGGCAGTAAAGGCCTCTTTGCTCAAATTCTTAAGTAAAAGAGCAACTATTCTGGGAACAGGGGAGAGCTTTCTACAGATCCTGTGTCCTCCACAAACCCTGTTTTTTCTTCCCATGGCTTGCACCTGACGGTAGGCATGTGCTGAGGTGTGTGTGGAAGGAGATGTACGCTGACCTGGCTGCTGCCTGGTGTGGTAACCCTTGCTCTTCCCTTGCTGGGGGAGAATACCCAAGGGTCTCCCCTGTCAGCATTTCACAGAAACTTGTGAAAGTTTGATTCCTCTGGCCCCCTCTCATAAAAAAACAGGACGAAAAATGCTTGTTGAGTTGCTTTCATTCCCCTTCCTTGACTGCTCCGAATCTTCTCCCAATGTACAAGTGTAACTGGGAATAAAGGGCCCAATTAAATGTGCCATAGTACTGCATTTCAGCACTCTGGCTTTTTTGTGTGTATGTATCTCCTCTGCTTTGTACAAAGTACAGGTACAATGTTTGTGTCTCCCATTTCTCTTTCATGATAGTAGCATGTCCAGTAACACTTGCACAAGTTGTACACACTGAGTGGAGTATGCATATAGTGTATATATATTACCATATATTTTTTTCTTTAATGGGGGACAAGGGAATGAATAGGTGGCAAAGTGTCCTTTTCTTTCAGTATGGTGTGGAATCTTTTATTTAACACGACCAGTGGACAGGTTTCATTCTCATTCTTCTGCCCTATGCACATATCAAAAACCTGCCATACAACCTGGTGTAATCAGCAGTCTGCTCACAGGAGGGCCTGAGTTTGAAACAGCAGGAGTTTTGCAGCTTGGAGCTGAATGGTGTTGGCAGAGCCATTTGAAGAAGTTTGTTTAGTTCCTGCCCCATTGTGCTGAGCTGATTTCAAAGGGACTGTTGCCTCTACCTCATGAGAATGACTTGCAGTCAAAATTCACAAGCAGTATTCGCAAGTGTATCTACTGATCTGAAATGCATCAAATGCTCTTTTTATTTTCAGTTTTAGTTGTGCCTGTTTCTGTGTTGCTGCTAAGAAAGTGGTATCAGTGGCTGCAGATTAGCTTCGGGGAAAATGTTTTTTACTACTTGTACATTAATGTTCAGTAGTAAATTCTGGAAACCTAGCTGATCTGCTTATTTATGCTGTCAAGAGAAATTGCTTAGCTGGAGTTTCAAAGTTAAATGCCTGATTTTAGCACCCTATATTTACCATGTGTGTTAATGTTGTGGAGATACAAGTATTGGTTTATGCTGAGATTTAGAGGAACGGTGATTTTGGGTAGTGTTACTGAGGTGCCAGATAATCTAGAGTCTTGCATTAAGGTACTGTATTGTAACTGCTGGATTTCCTTTGATTATTTCCTCCGGATAGCAAGCATCTGTTTCTTCCTTTAAAATTAGCGGAAGCTTCGTCTTTTCTGAGGACTGAGAAGTAGTAACATTAGTTTAAATGCCAAGCTTCAAAATGCAAGCTATTACTGCAGGTTGGAAGAGCACAAATTCTTTTTTTGCAGGATTTCTTTTGGTGAGTAACTGCTAATTCCCATAGAGCTCCAGTTTCTTATCGGCCATTCATCACTCAACCAATTCATGATGCTTGCAGCAAAAAACAGGTTTGTCAAAGTAACTCAATACCTCCCCCAAAGTATGTTTAAACAATCATGCAGAGCCATTTTAGCAAGTTATGTGAAAAGCTGTGTGTAAACCAGAACAAGAGAGTCTTTACTCCAGCACTTAAAGCCATCAGCATTTCAGAGTTTGCAGTGGACCTAGCATTGTTCCTTTCCCTGTTGTACAGCTGAATCTCCTTGCTAAGGTTTTGTGCTTTACTGAGGTGAAGGGTGTAAACAGTCCGTCTGCTGATAAAATGTCGGTTGTGCTACCTTTCTCTGATCATAGGTCCCCTTAAAATTTCTTCTGAGGCTGCTTTGAGGAGTCAGACTTCTTCCAGACCAGCAAGGAGGTTTAGCATGGTTTGGAGGCTGCTAAGCTTAGATCTGCTGCTCAGTAGTTGCAACAATATAACCTTTTTTTGTAACCTGCTAAGCTTAGATCTGCTGCTCAGTAGTTGCAACAATATAACCTTTTTTTGTAACCTGTGTCTTCAAAAATTCTAATAATCGTTATTTTCACAGAACAAAGCAACCCTCATGTGCAAGATGTAGGCTGGAGGAGGTGGTGCTGCTCTCTGCAGCCTGAGGTTTGAATCGGTCTTGCCCAGCAATCTTTCTGGGGATTTACCCCCTCCTCTGCTTTCATCTAGCTGAGAGGCCAGTCCAACACGGTTGCACTGCTGTTGTTTTGTGATCTGGTTGATAGGGAGTGTAAGTCATTCGATAAGCCATATTAAGTTTCCCTCGACTATGTTGCTTAAATAGTGAACCTGAGCTCTGCTGCTTTAGGTAATGGATAGAATCTACGTGTGAAGCAGCTTGGAAATTGCCTAAAAACATACATGCCTGCCACCTTCACGTGCCATTAAAAGATACTGAATGTTAAGAAGTAGAATTGAAACATGACACTAATACTAGAAAAGGTTTTTGGTGGTCTGCATAGTTCTGCCTTTTCTGCCTGTAGCCAGAGCAGCCCCATGTATCTGGGGGGCTCCTGCTGGTTTTGAAACTTGTGACCATTTTTAAGTTGTTGTGGGTTTGTTTTTTTGGTAAATACAAGGTCTTGAAAGTTGCTTTTTGTTTCAGTTATAGGTGAGGCTTTTGTATGAGCACGTGGTAGATGAGACTTGCTTTCATACAAATGCTAAACATCATGGCTTAAAAGGAAATTGTATTTTGTTTACATAGAAAATCCAGTGGTCAGAAGCCTTAAAACTGGCATAGCAGGAGTATTAGAAGTTAATCTTCCCTGAATGTTAATAATAGTGATAACAGCTTACCTCTATTTCTGTCACAGATGGCATAAAGAATCTTCTGGGATGAAACTGCACCCTTCACATTTTTTCTTATGATATGGGTATTCCCAGGATGTTGTGTGCAGTAACTACCAGCAAGTACTGATGAAGAAAAGTATTTAAATGGGGAGAGAAAGTTTTCTTTAAAAACACGCAAATTATTTAACCAGGTTTTCTCTATCAGAAGCTTGCCATTGCTGCTTAACTCTGCCTAAGCTGTCTGCTAGGGCTGTAGTTAGAGGACTCTTGAACTGAGCTCTGTGGTATGAGGGTGGTGGGGAAGCAAGGAGAGTAAAGCTCTGCTGATTTAATTAATGTTAACAGTTTTGAGTTATCTGCAAGATTCACAGTAGATTACACAGATTGTATTAAGCAGGGTTAATCAGTCCTTTCAGATACTTAAAGGAGCACTGTTCAGAACTGGCAAGACTGAAAATTCTTCTTCAGAGAGTGTTTGCTCCTGCAAGTATGTGTGTGAATGCATAGTCTGGACTGATGTTGATAAATTTGCCCAACAGCTACCACACAGGGACATTGGCTATTTCCTGTTCTGTGTATAGGTGAAATGTGGCAGCTGTTGGAAGTGACTTTTTCCTTTCTTGCAGCTTTTTTTTTTTGCCATAACTCTCTTCTTGCCTAGGAAGTATTTCCCCTGCTGTACAGTTGCAACAGCAAAGGGATCTTTGTTGTCCTGTGATTGTGGACTCATTGTGGTTTGGTGGGTTTTCACTGCTAAGTGTTAATTATTTTCTCTTGTACATGCGAAATAGAACATGGATGGGGACTGGGTTTTGTAAGTGTGTAGAGGATGAATCAGTCGTAAGGGAGAGTTCAATAATTGCAGTTTTAAAATCTTAATGTACCACAGCACCTTGTGTTGTGATTTTCCGTACTTGTTCAATATGTTTGAGTGTTCACTTTTTCCCTTTTTTCTTTTCTTTTTCTTTCTTTTTTTTTTTTTTTTAAGGAAATGTTGGGGCACCTAATTTTTTGCGTGATTTCTCAGATTCAAAATAGCTTGAATAACTGAATTTTCTTGACCCTTGAAAGACTAACCTTGGTGTCATGCTTGTTCTTTACTATTTTGCAGACTTTCATGTTTAAGAAGCCATCTTGTTGCTTTGTGGTGTGGCGTGAAAATCTAGTGTTCTTGCTGCTGAGCCATGGGTTTCTAAATACTTGAAGATGGGGCAGTCTTATGTATGGCAAATCTAATGGCATTTCCAGAAGGATTTTGCTTGTCCCAGGTTTGAGCAGTGTAGTAATTCCAGAGTAAAAGCAGGGAGGAGTAGCAGAAACATGTATATATACACACATAACTGTGTGTGTATATATGCATATAGATACATATGTGTATATCCGTTTTTTTCTAGAGCATAGTATTTCTGTTCCTATGTGATGCCAAAAAGGCAGGGGCAGCAAGTGAACTTGGCTGAGATGGGGATGGCACAGATTGGGACCTGAGCCCCGGTGCCCTGGGACTGAGGATGTACTGGGGCTGTCCCAGGTACCCTCTTGGACTCTTGTCTTGAGTCGGTGCTGAGGACTAAGTGTGGTGAAGCACCACCCCGTTTGGTTATGGTAGCTCCAGGCTGGCCGTTCATAAAGTGATCAGATACCAGGGAAAGGTCGTCTTGGGGTGGAACCAAGGAGGAGGCTCCTTTGTCAACTGCTCAGTGGCAGCAAATTGGGAAAACCAGGGAGGCTGTTCTGGCAGCCTGACCTGGTAAGTGCCTGCTCTGCTGAGGTGCAAATTATTGGCAGTAAACTCTGAATAGCCAAGTGTTAACTGCAAATGTCTGTGTCTCCTCCCTGTAGGTAACTGTTCCCCCCTCCAAGGGGGACCCAGTAACTGCAGATAGATAGATTGTTTGCTTTTGAAAACAAATGAGTGTAGGAAATCCAGAAAGGGAACAATGAGAGGCCTAGAGGCTATTTTGAGGGCATGACCCCCGTTTCCTCTTGCTGCCCCTTCCCACTTTATTCACCATTAGTTTTTACCACTGTTAATTTCTGTGAGGTGTTGTCCTACACCCCCCACCTCACCCCCAACTACAGCACAGTGCTAAAGGTAAAACTGGTGATTGACACTAAATGCTGGGACTGTTTTCTTTCACTAGGGTGCTTAGGTTAGTTTGGGGAAGCCACATGAAATTTACTGCGGCTTCTCCACTGTACACTGCAGGAAGCATTGATGGTCTTTGAAATCCCTTGGGTGTTACCTGCCTGGGGCAATCTGCTTGCTACAGAGAGAAACACCACTGTACATTTGTGTGTGGAAGAACCATCCCATCTGACTTGAAGCTTCTTCCTCTACCCACCTTAAGAAAAAGTTTGCAGACTGTTACTACAGTGGCAAATCTTCTGGGTAGGGAGGGACTGTCTGGGTGTTCCTTGAATGTGTTGGTATTGGGTACATTAGATTATATTGATAATGATGTTGCATATAAATTCTGCTTCAGAATAATTGGAAAACTCATAACATTTATCATGCAATGATACCCCTTAAAGTTTCCTGGGAGTGTTTAACAGGGGTGTGCCTGAACTGAGGACTCTCTGCATTACTGGTACTTGAGGTCTCAGCTGGTTGGTAACAGGGGTTTGTCTGCAAGAGAGCTCTGTGATGAGGTCAGGTTGTTGCAGGAGATGAATGAGAAAGCAGCTAATGTAATCAGATGGGTAGCATGTGTGAGCTCCTTTGTTTTTATTTTAACCTACAGATACTGTCAATACCACCTTTCCCTCCCTATACTTCCCCAGCCACCTCATTTGTCCCATAGCATCTTACTGTCTGGTCAGGCATCCTTGCAGGGTAGAATAGCTTGTTCTTCTACTCTTTCTGTCTTCCCTTCAGACCAGCTGAAAGCTTTCCTGGTAAATCCAGCATGGATTTTTGCACGGTTGTCTGCAAATGCTGCAAGACCTTTTTCTTGCCCATGCTGCTGTCCTCTGTTGAAGTTAGATAATAAACTGATGACGTAGTGACTGCACTCTTAATGAAATGTTAATTTCTTGTTCAATACTAGGTGGCCCATAAGCTGCCCAAGCATGAGAAAGTTTGTTTGTTGAAAACTCATGGTTAAAAATCTTTAAATAAGATTCTGGAAATTAATCAGTTTAAACTTAATTGATGTTTAATTTTTTTTTCTTCACATATATGTACATGGTAGAGGGTTGGGTGAGAGAGCAGGACCAAGTGCTAACAGACCAGTTGCTCAGTTCTCTGGTATTCCTTAAGCACTGTCACAACCCTTTTCTTCACTGGGAGGAAAAAATTGTCTTGGGATTACCATTTTTTCTTGAGTTTCAGGCAGAGTTTTTTCATGCGTTTCAAAGTGAGTTAACCAATACATAAGTGTGTTATCCTGTAAAATCTCTGTTGGTCATCACTGCCTCAATGCTGTTCATGTGTATACTGTTCCTCAGTTTCTCGGTGGTGTTTTGTGCATTCTCCAGTACCATCCATAAAAGTTTCTCAAACGTAACATGAATTAAAACTTGTTTATTCAGGGAGTGTGATCCTGGAAAAACTGAGCATGTTTGTGCTTGTTTCTCAGCATTTAACTACTTCATATTGGAGCAGCTCTGAGGATGTTTGGATGTAGTGGAGGCGAGGCATGGCACCTTTTGCTAACAATGAGGAATACTTTTCTCTGATCTGACCCCACAGCAATCGAGTGGGTTACTGAGACAGTACGACGTTACCCAGTGTTAATAAGGATGGCAGGGTAAAGCGGCTTGTTGGTTTTGGGGACTGAGGGGTAGACTGAAAATTACTAGCAAGTTCTGCTTCGAACAGGATGTAAGAGTATCAGCTTAGTAACAATCAACCTGGATGTTTGTTTTGCTTAATATTACCCTTAGTCACTGATGAAAATTGACTCATACACTCACATTGAGCTCGGTTGCATCTGTTACGCCTTCTGTTTGCTACTAAAATATTGTTCATAACAAGGAATTCATTAGAAATCCTGAAAGTATCCCATTCTCGTGTGTCCCCTCCCTGCTTCATTAATTTCTTTCTAGTTTCACAGATTTGTTTTCTTATTTAAACAATTGGCTTTGGTTTGACTTTTCAATATTTGTACTAGAGAATCTCAAAATGGTTCTTGTCACACATTCCTCTTCTGGGATTAACAGTTTGTTTTACAGAGTTTTCCCCCAGATGCATCTTTCTTTCAAGTGACATTTACACTAGTAGATTACTTGATACTGACACTAGAGAAGTATACTACAGAAGCAGCTTCTGCTCATTTTTCATCTTTAGGAAAGCAATATTGCTGTGATGTGTAACTAATATTCCTACATCTTCCTGTCTCTTAACTCCTTTGTTATTCCTGTACTTTTGGCTGCTCTTTTTTCAGACATTGCATTATGATTGTCACCCCAGTGGGTGGCTGCTTCTTTGGAGTTCTTGGTATTTTTTTAGAGCCTGGGACTTATATTGCAGTGTTGAAGTTACAATGCAGATCTGTAGCTCTGAACCTTTAAGCCCCACGACTTGCCATATGCTTGCCTTGGGTTAATCATTTTGCACTCTTTCATGGCAGTATAGAAACTGTATTAATGAATTAAATGTATTTTATGTGAACTAGTATCATTTGCCCATTTAGGGTGTGTGTATATATATATATAAAACCCACAAGTCTTAGAGATACTTGTACAAAGGGAAATAGTAGAAAACACCTTACGTGTAATTTTTCTAGAAGTGCTTTTATTGTATTGGTGTTTTTCTTGATGGTGAGTGGTATTTTAATATTGTAAATTTTCTCATTTAAATTTTTTTGAACATGGGCGGGGGAGCAGTTTGTTCTTTGGAGTTCTGCATGGCTAATGTATTGTGGTCAGGCTTCAGTGTTAAAAGCTGAAATATACTTGTGCAGTTTTAGTTTGATATGAAAACTTTTGTCTTTATTATCCCAGCAAAATATGCTTAAACTGTGTATGGGAAGACTGACTTCCTTTAAAAACAAGTGAGTGTGCTTGGTGCTGAGTTTTAGAGAATTCAGAAGTGCTTCAAGTCTGTTCTGATGGCCTGTGGGGTTTCTTTTTAATGTGTGTTAGGCTAAATTATTACGGCCCTTGGAGACCACCATAGATTAGCTGGAAGCGTGTTCAACAGATGGATTGCATTTTAGCTGGTTATATTTGTAATGTAAAGTGACAGGCCTTTAACACAGCACATTTCATATTCCCTGTTACTGCATAAACCACCCCAGGACAAATCTAATGTGAAATAAAATAGAAGTCGTGAGTAATTTGTCTGGATACTGTTACAAACATGTGAAGTCACTTGCACATGATTTGAAGAGAGTAGTTGAGGATAAATCAATAGGCTTTTTATTTTCAGCAAACTAGGTAAATTAGTCAAAGGTGCTGCTGGCAATAAAAGCAGAGCACAGTGCTCCACAATTGGATTTTCTCCTCTCTGGGTCAAATCACTATTGCCACCAGGCACAAATAGAGCTGTATGTTGTATTAGCATAAGTGATTCATCTTGGAGTCAGTGAAACTAGGGTAGCAAATCTGCTGTTACATAGCTATTGAACACTTCATACTTTAGAAGTAAATGCACATTTTTTTAAATTTAGTTTGATTAAAAAAAAACTATTTCCTCTGAAACAGAGGTGTGTGGGGGTGAAGTTTCTCTGTTATTTATTCTAGTGGGCTAGAAGTAAAACTGTGTCCTAAAATACTTTTACATATATAAAAATACCTTTATTTAAATATACATAGAATTTTTGTTACACCTTGTAAACAATGTGCACTGTAAACAATTTGAATTGATCTTAAATCAAATACTTTTATCAGGACTTGCCTTGCCCTCTGATGGTCTGGAGTGATCTAGTTCTGTGCCAGCCTGGAGCAGTTCATTTAACCAGTTCATAAAGCAGCAAGAGTGTGTACAATGGATCACATTATAACCAGGGAATCTTACTTTCATTTCCTTCCTTTGCTTGTTACTATTTTTTTGTCAGCCTATTTATGCCTTACATATATATGACAAGCTCTTTGTTCCAGGTTTGTCTCACTATGTATCTTTACAGCTTGCAGTGGATGAGGCTTTGCTCTGGGCTGGGGCCTCTCCACTACTCTAATACAAATAACAAAACCTGAGCTGTAACAATGAATTAGGTGGATAGTTGTGCCAGAGCCCTTTCTAGGTGTTGGGTTTTTTTATATGATACTTTGTGCTATCCAAATTGCATATGTGTAATTTTTTTGTAACAAAACCTGATCTTATATACTGTATATTTACACCAAATGACAAAAAAATACTGAATGTATATCTGCACCCCACACATGCTGAGCATGGCTAAGACTAGGTATGATTCCTTCACATCCCCTCCCACTGAGATTCCAGTCTACAGTTGTCAGAACTGATTATTTTCAGCAGATGAGGCAACAGTTATTTTAGTGGCCTTTGGGTTTCCACTTGAAGGGTCTTCAGAAGCATGCTTTGTAATTTGCTGGTTTTCAGGAGAAAAAAAAAATCCCTTTAAAGACAGTTAATCCTTCAGTCTGTCACTTAACGAATACAATTGTTGCAGAGATGAGCAAAGTTCTTAATCAAATTTTATCATGTATATGATGTGTTGGCAGGGAAACAGTGAGTGCTGAGTCACATGTGTAGTGTCATCAGGCATGCTCGCATGGTAAGATGTACGTGGAAAACTTCTCAATAAAAGACCTGTTTGTGTTTCGCTTCCTTGTCATTCCCCAGCAACGACTTGTTTCATCTTGTCTAATCTTTTGTGGGACCCTGTTGTACAGTTTACAGAATCTTGCTATAAATTTCCCTCACACCATTCCTCATAGCGAAATAATAAAAAAAAAATCCCTTAAAAATTATATATATTGGAAGACAAATATTTTTTCTTTTAAAACATAACCTCCTTGTTGTAGGCTGCAGAATAACTTGTTTTCATTATTATATTGAAAATAAACTGGAAGCTTTGAAACCCCGTACTTAAAAAACAACTTTTGTGACTCAATTTGTTTAAAATGTTTTGATGTTAGAACTTGTCCATCAGTGAGTGTTCACTCTTTTTTAAAATTCTGATTCCAGAAAGGCTTGAGTTCAGTTGTCCCTTGGACTTGGAGTACAGCTTGCCTGAGAAACACAGCTCCCAGCCTGTCTTTGTGGTAGCATCCAAAAGTACCTTAAGATGTGTAGAGGCAAAGCTGCCACCTCATGCTGGTGCTGGGAGGCTCTGAGCTGGTGCAGATGGCTGCTGACTCCTGCTGAGACCTTATCCAAGTGTAATGTGTCCTCCTCCAGTTGTTTCCTACTCCAAGGATGTTAGCGAGATCATATCCATACTGAGGTTATCGGAGAAAGATGTTGGCTTTGCTGAACAGGTAGGACTCTGCTGAACTTTCCTGCTTCATTGGCCTGAGTTCCAGCTGAAATGTAAGCCAGATTCCCTGGCTAGGGTAGTGTTTGCTCTTGCTGGTATAAATAAAGCTGGTGATGGTTTTTCCTCGTGGGCATTTTAAGTAGGAGAGCACCATTTGGCTTCCAGTCAGCTGGGCAATTAACATTTTATAGCCAAGCAATATACTTAAATGGAATTGCTTGGCTTGAGCATTGAATTACAATGGCCGGTAGACTGCCGCTGTTCTTACATAATTTATTTAGCACTTGCTTCTTGTTTAGGATTCAGGCAGAGGTTAATTTGATTCTGCATGAGAAGCTAGTAGTTACCGTACATTAATGCTGTGCTGTACTGCAGTGCAGGGGAAAGTTTTTATGTAGTTTGTGTTTGTCTGGTCTCTCAGCCATGGAAAGGACAATTTTACCTACTCCTTTCCTAGCAATGCATTGTTTGCAAGAGCTGTTGGCTTGCTTACATTGGCACTTAAAAAATACAGCCAAGAATAATACCTTAAGACCATTTTATTCCATGCTGTTGCACATGTATTTTTAAGAAGTAAATGTGTATTGAAGTGTAGTATGGACCAAGAAGACTTTGTTCCTACAAAATTACAAGGGGCCCACTTACCCTGTTACAGGTAAATAAAACGTTAATATATGACCATGGTGACTTGAGTGTGGGAGCTGCTGCTGCATCTTTTCTGATGATCTGAGGCAGAGAGCAAACATCCGGGGTGTGTGATCTTGGAAGGATAAAAAGAGTAGGTAAAATGTGCCTCAGCATTCCAGAAGCAGGTTAGGAAATTTAGATGGAACAATTATGTTTGTTCATGCTCTTAATACGCCTAAGCACTTAACTCACTGCTTAGAATTTTATCCTGGGTCTTGTACTTGTCTTGGTGAGGGTCTTTTTGTGTGGTGTGTTTTGGTTTTGTGTGTGGTTGTTTTTTTTTTCTTTTTTTTTTTTTTTTTCTTGAAGCCGTCGACTGCTAGAATCAATACGGGGGAATTTTCAGCTCTATTTTTTTTTAAGCTCCTTTCTTAACAAAGTAATTGCAAACAGCTTGTAAATGTGAAGTAAGTGTGCAGCCAGGGCTTAGATGCCAGAAGGCTGCTAATGAGAGCACAGTATTTATTTATTTATGTTTAATCTCGTGATTTCTAGGTAACTTTAGTAATGTTTTTGAATCCTTGGGGTACCAGTCCTAGAGTGCCTAGCTGCTTTCAGCAAAATTTACCTCTGGCTTAGGCAGTATCCTTCTTGTTGCTCAGATCAGCTGATTGTCTCAGCCTGCTTCATGCTTTGGGCAAGGACTGATCAAAGACAAGATCAAGGACTGAACACCCAGTTTGACCTTCACTTAAAGCCCTCTCAATCAGTACAGGGTCATGTAACTCTGCATGCAGAAACCTTTTTTGGGCTTTTTTGACTCAGTTTGGGGGTCTGGCTCAAGTAGTGTAAGACTTGACTGTTGATCTTTATATTTTACAATGGTGTTGGGTGTTGACCTGCCAGCTAGAAGCATCATCCCTTCTTGCAATCATCGCTGCTGTAAAAAGAGCTGAGGTTTTGGACAAATCTCTTCAAGCTTAAAATATCATGGCCTTTGGCAGAGGGGCATTTCAGGCACCTACAGATGCTGCACAGATGCCTGATGGGGATTTATTCTGAATTGGATTCCTTAAATAACACTTCCGATACCAACATTATTTTTTAATGGCAATCTCATTAGCAATGACAAAACAAAAAGGGCAAACGGTGGTCTGAGGGAAATGATTCCTGCAGTAGCTGGCCTCCAAGTTAGTTAATGGTGTAGGTGTAAAGCTGGCAGCTCAGACTCTAATTGTTCTAATAATCGGGGAAGTTGTTACCATATGTTGTTGCTGTAGCTTTTACTGTTTTAACCAAGGTTTAGTTGTGCTGTAAAAATGATTAAAAGGTTTTTCACAGGAAGAACCGGGGTTTTTTTTCTTGTACAGTTGCTTTCTGGAGTACTGAGGGGTTTTGTGGGCTATTTAAAGTGTTTGAAAACCCTGCTTTGCTCTCCAGCAGCTCCTGGCTGGGTGTGCTGCCCCTAGCCATGCTGGTCGCCTGTGGCAGAAGGACACATACATGCTAATTCTGCCTCTGCTGCAGGGTCTTGCAGCTGTGTTTGATTTCAAGCATAACACCATCCTTATTATATAATACAATTGCTGCCCTTGTGGGGGAATGTTGCATTTTATCTACAGTCTCTTTTGCTGGCTGGGCTTCAGCAGCGTGTCCAGGTCCAACCCACCATCCAGTGTAGCTTATCCTGGGGGACAGTTGGGTCTTTGGAGCCTTTGGTCCTCGGTGCTGGTTCACAGGCTGTAGCAACACAGCTCCCTGCCTGAAGCCCGAATTTCTCTTTGTGGGGTCGTCAGGGTGGGATGGTAAGATGGTGAGGGAACCAGAGAGGCTCAACTGAGGCACAGCATTTCACTTGTCAACCTGTGTTATTTTTGCTTCAGGTAAGGAAAGGAAAACAAATTATTGATAAGTGACAGTAGTTGAAGAATTCTGGATTTGCTGTTAGGGGAGAGGAATTTGGTTCTGTTTCCAGATGTGAGATTTTTAGCAATGGACCCAAGACATGGTCACATTATCCCAGCTACTGAGGCAATCCCCTCCTGTCAGCTGAGCCTTAGTAACTTTGTGTTTAGTCCAAACAAAATCTGAGCTACATTCGTCAGTGTAAGAGCTTTCAGTTAACTGTGAGATGAAATGCGTTGTAGCTGTGTGTGGATGGTTAATTGATACATCCCTGTTAACAGAGGATAGTTTATGAAACAGAAGTAACTTTGTTTCTTTAATTCACTTTCTGTATCGTGGAAAAGGAGGGCAATGACATTGACTTTCCTCTATAAAGTGTTGAGATCTACCAGTGAGATCCACTGCATGATAGCTAGGTATTATCATCACAAGCAGTAATCTGAAGGTGAAGGCATTTGGAACAATATAGATAATAATCTGTTTAAATAATTTCTTTTAAAAATAAATGGGTCAGAATATCAACTCTTGCAACAATTTGAATCTTTCAATCTGAATTAAGAAATTGCTCTTTGCAGACTTGGGGCTTTTCTGCTAGTGTTTGATGACTGTCTGGTTCTTGCCAGAAAATACTAAGTTCAAACAGTTATGAGAGCATTCAGTCATGGTTATGTTGGATGGTATACTCAATTTTACAGAAGGAGCTCATGGGAATGTTAACAGCATAAAGGTTAGCTGTAATATCTTTTGTGTCTGCCAGTTAAATAGCTAGCGATCTGATGATTACACAAAGACAACGCAAATTCCTTATGCATTCCTGCCTCAGTGCCGCTCCACACGCTGGGTGACTGGAAGCACAATTCTTTTTTCTTTTTTCCCATGGAAATTGCTGGTTAAAGCTCAATACTTTGGTATATGCGAATTCTGATTTTTCTGTTTAAAACCTCAGTGCCAAGCTGTGTTGTCATAGCAGATACTGCAGTCCAGCCATGTGCTGTTAAATCCAATAGGTTTTGCACCTGTTTTGGTAACAGATGCAAAGAAACAGTTTAATGTGTCTCCAGTGCTCAAACTATAAAATGCATTTGGCTAATGACTCGGTGAATGCTTGGTCCACATTAGCCAAACATACGTTGCATAAAGGTCTGTAGAGCTGTCTTCTTAACAGCACTAAAAACCCCATTAGCTGTGACGCGGAGATACTTCCATGTATGTTTTGGGTGTGGATCAGAGGAAAAAATAATGAAATGTGTTACCTCCAAAACTTTTTTTGTTACAATATCCACTCTTGATTACTTATGAAATACTGCAGGCTCACAGAAATATTTCCTCTTTCAATTAGGCTTAATTTTCCTCCTGTGGTAACTTTGAAAGCGAAGAAATAACAATGGGATAACTCAGAGGGGAAGTGTTTGGGTGAATGGGTGATTGTTTCAGGAAATGTGTTTCTGTGCTCTGCTGCAGTACTTTTCCCCCTGGCTCTGAATGCTCTGCAAGTATCAATGCGTGTGCCCTCCCAGTGGCCTAGAGGTAGGTTGGGAAGTTGAAACAAGCAGGGAAAAGGCACTTGCCAAACATTTGGTGGAGTTGTGTGTGCGAACCTTTGTTTCCTGAATCCCAGCACAGTGTGTTAATCACACAACCATTCTCTTCCCACGCTTTTTATGTGAAATAAATACTTGCCTGAGAAATGTTTTCTTCGGATCATCACAAGTGGATGCTGGTAACTGCAAGTTGAAGCTAACAACTCCACTCCCATGCTTTGTATTTTACTGCTGGCTGATTGTATTACAATGCAGAGTCCCCATCGTAATACATTTATTTGTCCACCATCAAGGATTTTGCCTGCACCAGGGCTTGTAGCCTTTCCTTTAAGGCCATTCTGTCATTTTGGAGTAGCTTCAGGCAGCTGACATTCAGATGTTGAATCTGACCAAGCAGCGTACCTCCTTTCTCTCACCTTCCCCAAAATAAAATGACCTTTAAGTGAGGTTCATGACATACTTAAATCTGTTTTAGTCCCCATTAAAAACAACACAAATCTAGAATTTTAAATCCAGTTTCTCTGAGCAGTGCTAGATGCCTGTTCAATAGCTTTCTCCCACACCCATTTCCCCAGCCCATCATTAAAATCTCAGACCCATGAAATAATTTGACCAATTATTTGAATTACTCAAACTTAACAGAATGGCTTAGGTACCTTTGAACCAGCTGCATTTATATGCCCTGAAATGTGACAGCAGCTGTATGTTGAACATCAAATGAATACAGGTCATGCCTGGGGTAACGGCATGACTGATTGGTGTGCCTGGCATGGCTGTGCATTTATCCTGATTAGTGCCATGGGACCTTTTAAGTTCTATATTAGCCATTGTTAAAGGACGCAATTAGGGTATGTTAGCTGTGCAACTTGATGCTGTCTTCAAATACTGATTTCTCTGTCAAGTGGGGCTTCCTCTTGTGACCTCTGACCTGCCAGTATTTTAAAAGCTTTGTAATCGATGGTGTTCTGTATTCTTTGTGGTGTGATTGATTTGGATTCCTTCATACTGAGCTTTGCCTGTTCTTCTCTTTTGTTTAGGAGGTCCTTCAGCAGCTGATTGTAATGAATTTACCAAATGTTTTAATGATTGGCAAAGATCCTCTTTCTGGTGAGTAGTTTATTGGGTTCTTCACCCCCCTCATCTGAAATGTTAAATAAAAATTGTATTTGTTTTCTTGTGTTAAATTAGAATAGAATCATAGAACTGTTTAGGTTTGAAAAGACCTTTAAGATCTTCAAGTCCAACTGTTAACCTAGCACTGCCCAGTCCACTGCTAAACCATATCCTTAAGTGCCACATCTACACATCTATTAAACACCTCCAGGGATCTTGACTCAGGCATTGGAACAGGCTGCCCAGGGAAATGGTTGAGAACCCATTTGGTAAAGAAAGTTTTCCTAATATCCAATCTAAACCTCCCTTGAGGCCATTTCCTCTTGTCGTATTGCTTGTTACTGAGAAGAAGAGACTGACCCGCACCTTGCTACAGCCTCCTTTCAAGTAGTTGTAGAGAGCGATAAGGTCTCCCCCGAGTCTCCTTTTCTCCAGGCTAAACAGCCCCAGTTCCCTCAGCTGCTCCTCATGGGACTTGTGCTCCAGACCCTTCACCAGCCTCATTGCCCTTCCCTGGACACGCTCCAGCACCTCAGGGTCTGTCTTGCAGTGAGGGGCCAAACCTGGACACAGGATTTGAGATAGCCACACCAGTGCCCAGTACAGGGGGACAGTCACTGTCCTAGTCCTGCTGGCCACACTGTGTCTGATACAAGCCAGGATGCTGTTGGCCCTCTTGGCCGCCTGGGCACACTGCTGGCTTGTATTCAGCTGGCTGTTGACCAGCACCCCCAGGCCCTTTCCCACCAGCAGCTCTCCAGCCACTCTGCCCCCAGCCTGTAGCGCTGTGTGGGGCTGGTGTGACCCATGTGCAGGACCCGGCATGGAGCCTTGTGGAACCTCATACAACTGGCCTCATCCCATGGGTCCCGCCTGTCCAGATCCCTCTGAAGAGCCGTCCTGCCCTCCACCAAGATGAACTTGGTGTCGTCTGCAAACTCACTGAGGGTGCACTCAATTCCCTCACCCAGATCATTGATAAAGATACTAACCAGCACTGTCCCCAGTACTGAGGCCTGGGGAACACCGCTTGTGACCGGCCCCCAGCCAGGTGTAACTCCGCTCACCACCACTCTTTGAGCTCAGCCATCCAGCCAGTTTTTTACCCAGGGAAGAGTGCACCCATGCAAGCCGCGAGCAGCCAGTTTCTCCGGGGGAATGCTGTGGGAGATGGTGTCAGAGGCTTTCCTAAGGTCCAGGTAGACAATGTCCACAGCCTTTCCCCCATCCACTAAGCGGGTCACCTTGTCATAGAAGGGGATCAGGTTAGTCAAGCAGGACCTGCCTTTCATAACCCCATGCTGGCTGGGCCTGAACCCCGATTGTCCTGCACGTGCCACGTGATGGCACTCGGGCTGATCTGCTCCATAACCTTCCCCGGCACCCAGGTCAGGCTGACAGGCCTGTAGTTTCTCCGGATCCTCATTCCTGCCCTTCTTGTAGACTAGTGTCGGGTTGGCTAACCTCCTATCTGCAGGGACTTCCCTGGTTTGCCGGGGCTGCTGATAAATGATTGACAGTGTCTTGGTGAGAGCTTCTGCCAGCTCCCTCAGCACCCGGGGTGGATCCCATCTGGCCCCATAGACTTGTGTGTGTCTTAAGTGGTGTAACAGGTTACTGACCATCTCCCCTTGGGTTATGGGGGCTTCATTCTGTTCCCTGTCCCTGTCTTCCACCTCGAGGGGCTGGGTACCCTGAGAACTGGTCTTATATTAAAGACAGAGGCAAAGAAAGCATCAAGTACCTCAGCTTTTTCCTCATCCTTTGTCACTGTGTTTCCTCCTGCATCCAGTAGTGGATGGAGATTCTCTTTAGCCCTCCTTTTGTTGCTAATGTGTTTATACAAATACTTTTTTACTGTCTTTTATGGCAATAACCAGATTAACTTCTGTTTGCCTTTGACCCTTCTGATTTTCTGCCTGCATATCCTCTTAACGTCCTTGTGGTCCTCCAGAGTTGCCTGCACCTTCTTCCAAATGTCACAAACTCTCCTTTTTTCCCCCAAGTTGCAGCCAGAGCGCTCTGTTCACCCAGACCAGTCCTCCCTGCTGGCTGTCTTTTGTCACACGGGGACAGCTTGCTCCTGTGTCTTTAAGGTTTCCTTCTTGAAGAATGTCCAGCCTTCCTGAGCTCCTTTACCCCTTCAGAGCTGCCTCCCAAGGAACTCTGCCAACCAGTCTCCTAACAGGCCAAATTACAAACATGTTTTTAACTATATGTGTTTGTAGCCAAACTACAAATAGTACCTCTGAGTCTCACAGTTCAATGTATCTAATATGTAACATCTATATTTACATACCTGTACATAGAAATATATCTGTGTGTTTGCATGTCACACACATGTCATAGTGATTTCTTAACAAAGCTAGAGCAGCAACTGTTTGCTGAAAGTCCTGTTTCTTCACTCCTTGCTGCAAGTGACCCAGGATGTAGTCTGCCATAGGTGAATCATTTGTCCTCCAGCTTTTCTGTCCTCTGTGCTTGTATGATCAGTTCAGGTGTACCAATATGTACATGCCAGAAGGCTATTGTAGAATTGCCCTAAAGTGTGAGGAAACTGTTGCAAATGAAGTGTGGTAAGAAAAATATGTGGAGAGACAAGTACATATATGACAAATTGGAAAAACAGTGAGGAAGAGAATGGAAAAGGAGAAAAACATCTATCTGGCCTAGTTGTCTATGCAAGGACATCTGTCACATGAAGTATCACATCAAAAGTGACCTGGAAGCCAGTGAGCTCATGTCCAGAGTCCATTGTGTTTGGTGAGACAAAATTAAAGCTCTTTAGTCTGAAAACAAAGTTGATTTCTCCTTAGAACCACATTTCTGAAATGAAAGGTTTTGTTGCTGTGGTTTTTACTTTCTTTTCCATGCCCATTCTTTCTCTGCCTTAGTCCTATGCTAGTGCCAAGCACAATGTATTTGTTTTTACCAAAGAAGGAAAACTGGATGAACCCTGTCAGCAGTGATGGGGTAGTTGGCATCTCCAGGACAAACAAATGGTAGAAACCTTGGCTGAAGCTTTTATTTTGCTGCTCTTAGCAGCATTAGTGTGTATACATACAAAAAAGGTGTTTATATCAGAAAAGAATATTGACTTAAAAATGCTGGACCACTGAAGCTCATAGTCTTGGCGCTTCTGCAGTAACATCAAGCTGTGAGTAAGGCATGTACTTCAGCTGGCAGATTAAAATCTGCAATGCCAGTCTTAATTCTTCTGTACAGGCTACTGTCATGGGTGGAAAAGAAAATAGAAACAGAGGAGCTGTTGCTTTTCTTGGTCATATGGGGAATGGACAGAGCCTGGGCTGCTAGTGTCAAGAATGCTAGTGAATAGAGATGTCTGGGCCAACAAGGCAGTGTCTCTGCTGGCAAAGTGTCAATGGAAAAGGCTGGCTGGTTTCTTGTCATGGCCATTCCTGAGCGACAGCTGGCAGGAGGCTCATAATGCATTAACCATAGTGTTGGCTCCTGGGGAAGCTGTGCACTTGAAAACTGTCCTGTATTTAGCTGTAATTGCCCATCATTGACCTGCTGGTTTTTTTTCAGTACCTTAGATCGATCTTTCTTAGAAGAAAGTACCTGATGTGTCTCTTGTAGGAAAGATATCGGTCCTCCATGTGTTCCTTTCTTCCAGCTTCTTTGCTTCGCTTTCTGACATCTTTTAAAATGTGGTGGTTTGGTTTGTTTTGTTTTTTGTAGTTTTTGTTTATTTTAAAAATGCAGTCTTCTAAAATTTGTATTTTATCCATTGCTGACTTTGCATTGGCATTATTCAGAACACAGGAAGAGACGATAAAGAATGCAAAAATGTAACTTCTCGATGTCTAAAACTAATGGTGTGGGTGTGTATAAAAAATAGGAAGTTCTTGCTTAGCAATATTACACAATGGTCTTGAGAACCAGTCCAGGCTTAGACACTACAGAGGAAGGTGGTGACCAAAGACAGACTTGAGATGCACGTGCTCCAAAGAATGTGTTTCTAAAGGACAGGATTTCAAGAGCTCCTCATCTTGATCTTACCCTTCAGTAGATGGTCACTGGTAAGATGTGCTGAAGGAATGGTTAGAGAAGTGGAGAACTACAACTTCCTTCAGGAAGAGGAACCTGGCTGAGGGCTGATGGGAAGCTTGGAAAGAGGGAACAGGGAGGAGAAGGCTGTTGGAGAAGTTAGTAAAACCACTGCAAAAGGCTGAATGCAGGAATAGGCTGGAGTGAGCAGTGTGGGTGAGCGATGGCCAGGTGACTGTCAGGTTGATGTCTTTGTTACTGAGTGTGTTGCAGGGGGAGGGGAAGGCAGGGGTGCTTGGGAGGGGAGAAAACAAGTGAAATGAGTGATTCTCTCTGTTAGTGAGAGAGCTAAAGGAGGGCTGCAGATAAGATAGAGATGTGAGGATAAAGCAGCACAGGAAGCAGTGCTTCTGGCACGAATACAGAGAAGCACCAGGGGAAACTCACAGAGAATCGAGGAGACTGGGGGTGACAGCAGTACGGAGGGAAGAAATGATGGAGACAGTTATTGTAAAAGTGTTGTAAAGCCACAGCAATGGTAGAGGAACAACCTCTTTCGGGATCCATTATCCAGTCCAGGACAGAGACTCAGAGAGTAGGAGGAGAATCCTGGAGGAGGTATCTGCAGAGACAGTGCTGGGGCGATGCAAGGAGTACTGGGAGCTGGAGAGTGAGGTGCAGGCGGTCTGCAGGGTTGGGGTGGGTCTGAGAGGCAGTGGTGAAATCCTAGTTTTGCCTTCTCTACGCTGTAGGTAAGTTATCTGAATGAAAGGTTCCTCTTGACCAGAGCAAGAAAAATAGATCCCACAATCACATTCATGGAATGGGTAAGAGTGTGGCTTTGTACTGTTTGAGATGGGAAGGCTCCTGATGACTATTGATTCCATAGGTCCAAGACTAAAGAGCTGTTAGATCATTCAGTATGATTCACTGTGTAACAATTTCAGTGACTTACTCCTTGTAACGAGCCCATGTGATGTTTTGCTATACATGTTTTTCAGAGCTGTCTGTTCACCAGTGCTATCTGCAAATCTCACTTTTCCCTTCTAAAACACAGCCAAAAGTGTTGTTACGTGTGTTAAATTATGAACTGAACAGCTCTAAAGCTAAGAATGCTGTTCTTGCTATTTAGCTCTCATTTGGTACTCAACAGTTGGGACAGGGCTTCTGCAGCTCTGCTTTGAACATGAGGCTATCAGAAAAACAGAGCTGCCAGCAATAAAAATAAAAATGAAGTAGCAGTCGGGCTTTTGCATAGGAGAAGGCACATGTCTGCTGGGTTTAGGAATTTTACTTGCTTTCACGTCCTCTAAATTGTTTTGTTCTAGGCTGTGGCAAATCTGTGCTTCAGTTCATTTGGCCATGGGCATAGAAGTTGCAAAAATATTTGTGAGAAGATGAAGGCTTTGACTTTTCTAAAATATAGGGAACTGAAAAGAAACTTGAAAGTTTAATTAAAGGATTTATAAAATTTTCCCGGGAATCTGACTTGCAGAACTATGCAGCTGATGTTGCAGGATTTGTTCTCTTCACTGCACTGTACAATAGACAGCTACTACTATTAAATTTCCTCTCTGTTTTTCTCTTCCTCTGTGTTTTTTCTTGCTGAACAGCTTTTTGAATTCATTACTGCACCACAAATCCCCCTGTGCTCTGTGTGAGAATCATCAGCATATTTATTATCTACACAGTCACTGTAATCACCTTTTATAATTACCTCTGGTTTTAGCATGCCTTATAAATGGCAACTCATTCATGTGCCCACACAAGGAATATCAGTACACAGTACTGGTCCTGAAACTCTATTTAGAGACATTGTTTAATTCCTTAGTTTCCTAGACATGCTTAGTTTAACACAGCTAGTGAGTGTACTTGGAAACTGATGGCAGTTAATCCTTTGAAACAGTCATAGTTAATTGGGAGGGGGGGAATTTTAACTTTTTTCAGACCAAGAATGGAAATGAGGTTTTATTTGCCTGAAGTAGGCTCATTTCTGTCTCTTCAAAAAGCTTTGCTATTTAGATCCCCTTTTCAAATCACATGTTAAGTTTGTGAATGAGAGCCTGAAGTCCATGCTAACAAGTGTCTATAGAAACTGTTTTATATCAAAATCATAAAAGATGTCTACTCTCAGTGGGGTATTTTTTCATGTCTGGTTTCCTTCCTTATTTTGTTTCACAATCCTCCAGAAGCACAAAGGTTCATAAAATGTAAAGTTAATAACAAAACACTGCCCCAGTAGTGTAAATCTAGCATTCAGCTTTTCACACTCAGGATGTTGCGACAGTTGGGAAAAATGGCACTTGTGTTTCACCCCTTTCCACCTTCTCTGCACATCCACCAGCTGCCACGTGTAGCACTACACGTGCTGGCACGCCCTCTCCTCTGCTGGAGGAGCATCAAAGTAGAGATGTGCAGAAAGAAGTGGCAAAAGCTCAAGATTTCACATGCTTGGACTGTCTTGTTCCTGTTTTCTCTGACATCCTTCCTACCCCCCCTCTTTTTTTTTTTTTTTTTAATAATTTGTGGTCTTTGTACCTTGATCCTCCTTTTACTGTTGTTGTGTCTCCTAATCCCTCTGCCTGCCTTCTCCCTGAGTCCTGCCATCTGTTTCCCACCCACTGTCGCCCTGTGAGAGCAGAGGGGTCTCCTGGCTCTGACACAGGGAGGCTCCCAGGATGCACAGGTGGTGCTCGGGCTTTCCCTTCCTTTATTTTCCAGAAAACCTGCTGGCCCTCTCTCAGGGTTGGGAGCAGATGGTCTTTATTCAAATCCCCCAGGTGGCTGGCTCCCTTGCAGGCACAAATACATGGCCTGAGAGCATCTGCCCTGGAATTTTCAAAAAGATGTAAAAGAAAAGAGGGTGTGGGGTTTTTTTTTGAATGGGCACCTTTCTGTTTATGTGCTAGTTTCAATCCTGTCCATTTGTTTCCAGCTTGTAGGTACCTGTGTGAAAGGAGTTGCCCCAGACCTAAGTGTTTGCATCCTAGGTTGTAGGAGGACACTGTCTTGGTAAGGCTTGCTAATAGGCCTGGGTGGACCCAGCAGACTTTCTTCCCAACCGTCTAGGAAGGACTTGTGTCATCCCAATGTGCCAGCCTAGGGAAGCCTGCACATTCCTGCTTGTGCGGTTGCACCACCTCGCCATGTTAGCGCAAATCAAGGCTTTTGAGAAACGCTGCAGAATCATTCGCTGTTCAGGAGATGTGACTGAATTGGGAATAAAGATCGCTTGCTTTTGTTCAACATGCATTACAGGATAAATGCACTGTCCTGAGTGCAGAACTTAGCTGCTGTGCTGTGTAATAACTGTAGATGGGCTTCCAATTCACTTAGTAACCCTGGGCACTCCACCTAAACTTGTGGTATCTCAGCTTTCCTGGGGGATGAGATGAAAGGGGAGGGGGGGTAACTAATCCCTTCCTGGCTCATTCAGAGGTTTAATTGAAAACTCTCTCTAAAGCACTTTAGATGGATAGTGAGTTTTTTTTCATACTCATACCTTATTTCTTCTGAATATCTTCTGTAAATAATGTTATTCTATGAGGCTTTAAAATGTTACTCAGATCTAGCTTGAGTGAGAGTGATCTTGGAGTGTCTTAATGCCAACAAACTGCCTCCACCCCATGAGAAACAGCTTCTGAATGAAGCCCAAGGGATTGAACTCTAAGCAGTCATACGTGGTCTTCTGAAACACTTCTGTGGCTGACAAAGATCTGCCAAGTAGACCTTCCAGCCTTGAAAGTGTTTCTAGTGCATAGTATAATCTAATTTTCCTTATACGTGCATAGCGTGCCTGCAAGCATAAAATAATTTATTAAAAAAGAAATCTTGGAAAAATCCAGACAGCTAAGTTTTCTGTGAAAGCTGCCAGTAGGGAGAGCAGACTGCCAAATGTTGTGTTTAAAACAGTAGCAAGCTAATAATCTCACATTTACGTTGAGTCTTTACATTTCTCACTCCTTTCTATAAACGTTGGCTTGGCCTTTGCTGCCCAAGGGGCTTGCTGTGTCTGCCTCCTCTTCGTGATGGGAGGGCTCCCGTGCGGACAAGGTCTCGGCGTGGTATTTCCAGGCAGGGTCAGCCCTTGGTGGCAGAGCAGGGTTGACCTTGCTAAGGTTCTCTGCAGTATTAATACCTGTAGGTGTTTCACCTCACAGGGTCATGCAGCATCGCTGATGCCCATCTGTTATCTCGTGCAGAGAATAGCAAAGCCTCCCCCACTTTTGGTGCGGAGAGGCAGAGTATGGCCTGAATGGCTTAAGTAGCTTGCCTGTCTTGAGGATGGTGTAGATGCTCTCACTGATGGAAAGTAACCCTGATGTTTTCTAAATGAGTGATTTCAAGCCACTAGGCTCACCCTGAGGATAGTTGTGATGCTGTGGTGCGTGGATTGGGATATATGGTCAACAGGTGAAGGTGCCCAGAGCGTGCAAGGGTTAGAGTGCTTGTTTGGTGTCTACTCCTTCAGTCTGCCATAGAGAAGATGCTTTGCCCTTAGTAAGTTCGGAAGAATGAGACACACACGCGCACTGAAGTCACTTGATCTCCATAACTTGGCAACTTAATCTTGTGTCCCACAGGCATGCTCTTTTTAAGCCCTGGTCTGAATCTCCTCTGAAGCTGATGCAGAATGAAACCCAGTGCTGAAACTCTAATGAGAACTCAGTTTCATGAAAAATTGTCTTCTGACCAAACTAAGTTTCTTCTTGGGCTAGTAGTGCCCTCAAAGGAACTGTTCATGAAGTAACAGATACTTTTTTGTTGTTGCTGACAGGTTTTTTTTTGACACTGTCTATGTTTAAGGTTGTGTTTTTCAGAATCATACACAACAATCAGACTTTCACAGACTGAAATATTATTTGTATATTACATTGTAATTTTTCAGGAAAGAGCAAGCCATGGATTCTGCTAGATATGGAGAGAAGAGTAAGAATGATTGTATGACTTTCAAAAACAGTTTTAAAATATTCAGGGAAATAAACAATACTGTATTTACAGGGTGAAGTGTGAACTAGCATATTTTAAATATGTCTGTTTCTGCAGAAGGGAAGAATTCCTGCTTGCAAAATCTTAACAGTTAATAAATAATGTGGGACTTTGATATTGAGAATTCCAGTGTTGATTCATACAGTATACTGGTAACTTCTGTAGGGCATTCTTGAAATATTTTAAAGATCAACATTCCTAAAAGTAGAAAAATTTTATAACAGGTAAGGTACATGCAAAGAGTGGTTTAGAGCATTTGTGTGCTCTAAAATCAGGAAATTGGAAAACAAGTTAGTTCCTAAGCTGCCTGCACGTGGCTGCACTGGCTTGCAAGGTTCTGGGAGTGGAAGTAACCCCAGTGGTAATATAGGTCAGTGTGCCTTTGTGTGTCTGGGGGGGCTGCAGCAGCTTAATTGATGAGTCAGTTTAACTCTGGTTCCCTGGCCTTGGGTCCTGTACATGCCTCTAACTTTGCCGGTGCAGCCTTACAAGGGCATGGTGTTGATGGAGGAACAGTTGCACTCAGAAATTGTCTGTCTATACAGTGATAGGAGCAATTGAACACCCAAGTGGGGTATAGAATGGAAGCGTTTATCCCACAGTTATACGCTCTGTGTCAGGAAGTATAGGGATGAGAGAAAACTGTACACGGCCTGTTTCTCTCTCCTCTTCTTCCGCCAGTGTGGATGAGGACAAGCTTTTCCATAATGATTTTTTTAAATTTCCATATTGAAGCTCCTTGCCTTCCATCTCCCTTTGTCTGACTTGGATACATGTAACTTTCTTTACTACCCAACAATGGTCATGATAGTTTTGTTGAAACAAGATCTGGGGTTGGCTGCTTTCTCTCTCCCAGCTTTAGGAGGCAGCCAGCAGGGCTGTTGGTCACAGCAGGATTCCCTGCAGTAACAACCTGCATGTGTCTCCTCCTCCCCACCGCTCCCCAAGCATATGGTTAGCTGCATATTCTCCCTTCTACGTAACTCACTTTTTATTCCTCTTAGCACACGAGGTTTGTGCTTCAAAGTGTGAACAGGCTTTGATGCAGAACAGAGGCAGAAATTATTTGCGAAAACATTTCTTGGAGATAATTTATGTGCATGGAATGGCATTCAGCTTTGGGAAGTCTGAGTGGCAACTATTTAACAGACAGACAATTTAGGATAAGTTCTTTTTTTGAGACTAACCCTTCTTCGCTTCTGCCTAGGGTGTTTTTGTTTTGGTGGGGTTTTTTTTTGGAGGTGGTGGTGGTTTGGTGGGCTTTTTTGCACCCTCGTCAATCACAAAACAAAGGACAAGCATTAGGCATATGTGTTGAACTATTTTGAGGATTTTTTCCCCCCCTTGCATTGATCAGACAATGTGGGTGAGGATAACACGTAGAGGAAAAAAAGGTCTTACTGGATTTTATAATGGACACATATATATTGTTCAGGCACTTATTCAAAGGTCTTCTCTTTCCAGGAGAATGTTTTGAAAAAGATCACTTGCAAGCATGCAATTTGTTGTAAATATGTACTGATTCCTTTTTTTCCTCTCTAGGTAAAAGTATGGATGAAATCAAGAAGCTGCTGTTGTTGGTTCTGGGATGTGCTGTACAGGTGATCATTCATTAAGGCTTGAAAAATAAGATTTTTTTGAATCTCTTACTTTTTTCTGGACTGAGAAAATCCATCCAAAGATCAGTGCTGTATGAACAGATCTCCAGCTCAAGACAGCTTGTGAGCTGAAGTTGTGAGAAGACACAATAGGTGAATGAAAGAAATGCAGGGGAAAGGAAGCACACTTTATGATAGCAGTAGCCTCAATTTGTTGCCAGTGTGTAATCAGGCACGGATATGTGTTCTTGCAACTAAGTAGTCTACTTTTGATAACAAAGTGGGAAGAGATAAGCTTTAAACAGCGTTCTTGATACCAATACTGTTGTTAGTTTTCTTACCATTTTAAAATACGGAGTGGAACAGTACATATTAATGATAAACAAATAGATAATCCAACAGTCTAAACATTTGTTTAATGAATCCTGATTTTATTTGCATAGTCTTTTGATTGAATATTATGTGTAGAAAATCCAAAATTAATATATACTTTGTATATTCATGTGGGGATTTTTATGGGGCATTTGTTAAAATAAATGGACAGGCAATCTATATGGGAAACTCCCCAGAAATGCACAACTGTTACTGGATAAAGAAATCAGTGTTCTGCTCACCAAACTCTGTGGGTGATAAACAATAGACGTGTTGCAGGCTAGCCTTTGCTTATAATTGACCTTGTTTGTAGGTCTGTCTAGTGTTTTTGTCATGCCTTAGGACACTTACCCTGCTCAGCTATGTCAAGTCAATTATGTCAGGGTAAAGCTGTCTACATATGGCTGCTCTGAACTGTCTCAGTGTTGCATTGCAGCACAAAGAATAAAGGTCTAATTTGGCAAGCTGCGGTGCATCCTCAGTCCCCGTTTATGGGTCTGAGGTTCTCCCTACTGGAAGGGATGGTTGAGACTCGGAACCAGGCGCAAAAGTATACTAGAATGGATTTAAAAAGTAGCGTGTAACTTCTCCGCAATGCAGAGTTGTTACAAGAAGGCAGTAATGTTGGTAGTGTACAATCACAGATATACAAATAGCAGATGTCTGTCTCTTCTAAAACCTTAAGTAAAAGATTTACTAAAATCTGTTTGTCTGAAATGTCACTCATTTCTATCCAAAATGTTTCTCAACCCCATTTTTCATCTAAAGCACATGTTGATTTAGTCTAACAAGCAACATTATGCATTGATGTGGCTAGTATCTGAAGTGATGCATTTCTCTTCATTGCCAAAACCAAGCAAAATGCAAACAGCAAAGCAGACAGGTTAAATGATACAATGTAAATGCAGGTTTATGTTTGTGCAGCTCTATTAATGAAGCTGTGATGATTTTCTCCGGCTGTTGCCCCACCTCTTGATCTCATTGCATGTTGAACTTGTTTTTAGAGAGCAAAACCAGCCATTTAACTTAGCCTTAATTTTAATGACTGTAAAAGGTTTAAATAATTTAATGCGTAGTTTGGTTCATGCTCCATATGGAGCAATGAAGTATTATACCTTCTAGCATGACAGAGTGTAGATCTCAAACATTTTGTTGTTAGCAATGTGTAGATATTTTTTTTATTTAAGTGAAAAATGGTGCAGTAGGTTTTAGGATGGGTAGCACTGTTTCAGGTTGTCTTTTTTTCTTTTAACAGTGTGAAAGAAAAGAAGAGTTTATTGAAAGAATAAAACAACTGGATATTGAAACCCAAGCTGCCATTGTATCACACATTCAGGAGGTGGGACTCTCAGTATTGTCCGTTTTGACTTTTTACCTCTCCCTTCCTTGATGTAACAGGGTTGTGGTTTTTTGCTGTGAAATATTAATGCTTGGAATTTCTTAATGGATTAATGAATTTCACAAAAAAAAAAAAAGATGGAATATGTTACTGCAATCAAATTATAAGATGAAAATGATAGGCATTTGGAACATTACTTGGCTCAGTTGGCGTTTTAAAGAGATGCAGTGGTAAATGCCTTGCTTGCCAGTTACAGGCTGTTTAGAAGGAATTGTTGTAAGGATATATGCATAATATTTCCAAAAAGCACGTATAGCTTAGAAGCTGCAGTGTCCCCTGTAGCAATGGTGTAAGCACTTAGTCCCCGAGTCCTGTGGTAGGTGAAACACGGGTTCCCCAGTGGCTTGCTTCAGACAGTGGCCTCTGAGCTCAGATGGTCTTGAAGAGTGTACTCTGCCGCTACAATTGGGCGTATAGTCTGGTTTTAAAGAGAAGTTTGTTTCAATGACAAGTATTCTTGGATTTCTAAGGCTTCTGCAGAAGGAGCCAGCTTGCTTTGGCGACCCGAAGGAGAGCTGTATTGAAACAGCCCCTGCTGGATGTGCCTGGCCGGGAGCAGGCACTGGCTGTGGCTGATAGTCAGTGTGTACAGGTGTAGAAAGCCCAGTACACTCTGATTTGAGAAACAAATAGTGAAAGTCTTAAGACAGGAACTTCTTTCTTAACACTTTAAAAAAATAGTTCTGGTTTAAAAATAAATAATTTGTGATGAATTAAGCACATGGTTATGACAAGAGCGGGGACAACAGTCTCTAACTTAGCTTGAGAGACTTGCCTGACATTTCTGCTAAATGATTCAGAGGAAATCGGTTTGGGTATGATGGCTGTTGAAAGGTACACTGCTAGCAGCAACCAGACAAAGGCAGCTCCTCCCAGCTGTATCAGCTGCAAATTGCAAATTCATGGAAAGCAGGGCTTCTTCTCAGTGAGACACCAGCCTAACTGTTCAGTGTGGTCTCGGTCCCTTCAGATCGCTGTGGTGACCACCTCAGTGCTTGCAGTAAGACAGTTGCATACTTCTGATACGCAAGTACATGTGCTATTGATCACAGTAGGTATCTGATAATTTTTTAATTATTATTTATTTTAATTATTAATTATTAAAAGCCTTAATTATAAATAGAAAAAATTCTGGGTAATGTTATGTTAAGGTAGTTGTGTTTGTTTTTTACAACCTGTTTTTAGTGAAATGTGATACGTTTTTTAATCGATCAGTAGAAGAACCTGGAGGATGCAGTGTATACGGCGAACAAATTCACAAATCAACCAGTAGAAAGACATCTTTTTTTGTTCCTGTCCCTAGGTAACTCACAACCAGGAGAATGTCTTCGACTTGCAGTGGCTGGAGCTCCCAGATATGGCCCCAGAAGAACTAGAGTCTCTCTCCAGGAATATGGTTTTCCACCTCAAGAGGCTCATTGATGAGAGAGATGAATGCACAGAAGTACAATGACTTCTCTCTCCCATTTAGAGTTGATGTGAAGCAGCAGATGCAGGCTCCATTCCTTCTCTTGTGTCATGTCTGTGCACTGGGTTTCTATTTCTTCTGTGCCTTTCTACTACACCTCTGAAAATCTGTAGAAAGATTTTTCACTCTTGATTCTTGCATAAATACTAAGGTGTGGTGAAATGAGTGGTACAGAGGAGTGGAGTGGTCTCTGCACTTTGTGGAGAGAGTAAAATATTTGAAGTTGCAACTGTGTCTTGAGATTGTTGTCTCTGCGTGTCTGCTCAGTCATTTGTCTTTGAGTGGCTGCTTGCCTGTCTCTTCATTGTATCTACCATCATGGGTTTCAGTGTCTTCTCTAGTTTTTTTCTGTGTGAAGACAGCCCTATCTGTTGCTGACTCATACATTTCCTTCCCTTCAGATTTCTGGAGGAGGCTTCTCCCCTTCTTCAACCTGTTAATTTTCTGTCATGCTTTTGACTATAATTGCATTAATTAAAACTGCTACTTACTATAGGTTTGTTATGAATTCTCCAAGCAAAACAGGCTGCTTATTTTTAGCATTGGAAGGGGAATATTTTAGTGGTCTGAGCGTAGTGGAGATTGCTTTTCTCCTCTGTATAACCTTCCCACCTGGTATCACTTGAACTTTGTATAATGCCAGGCTAATAATTTTCTACATTTATAAATAATTTTTAGATACTTGAAAAACAATGTATAGTTATACTGTTTGTCTCTTGACACTACATACTTCCCTGTATTTCTAGGTCATTGTAGATCTCACTCAAGAGAGAGATTATCTGCAGTCTCAGCAACCACTAAGTCCTCTGAAAGCACCAAGTCCAGATTCTTCACCAAACCCAGCCAGCCCTCTTTCTAATGAAGACAAGCAGCACCTTGCAGTTGAGCTGGCAGACACAAAAGCTAAATTGAGAAGAATCCGTCAGGAGCTGTGAGTCATGAGTGATTTATGCTTCTAGAGAGACTTGTATATTAAGTCTTGTGCATCCTGAAAATACAGGTGCTTGTTGGCTTTGGTACGCTGGCCTCTATGGGAGCTCTCAGAATCACATCTTTTAGAAATTTTTTTTATTGATGAGAGTAGGAAGCTTTCTTCTTTCTTAAGACACATTGTATCTTTAAATACAGAGTGATGGCTACTTCCATTTTTCTTTTTGCATCTTATCTCTCTCTTCTGCTCTTCAAAATGTCAACTGCTAGCTGCACTTCTTAATTATTAGTGGAAATTCCAGAGGCCAGTGAAGCTAGCTATGACAGCAGTAGCAGCAATGAGATTTAAACAGAGGTACTTAGTATAAAAACAGAGTTGCAAGCTCAGAACCCTGATAAAGGTTCATCAGAAAAAACCTCTTGCTTTTATGAAGCTGTCATGACAAAGAGGCTTTATGTTCAAAATTTGATAGGAAGTTTCTATCTTCCTTTCCAGATTTCTAGTAGAGTCCATATAATCAGTATTGTTTGTGTGTGTGTAATTACTAAGATTTTTCTACCTTTTCAGGGAAGAGAAGTCTGAACAGCTTGTAGATTCTAAACATGAAGTTGAGCAGCTCACTCTAGAGCTGCAAAAAATAAAACAAGAGGTAAGATGGGCTCATTTTACTGTGACAGTCTTCCCTATTTAAAAAAGCTTCTTTCCGTGTGAGGCTAAAAATGCAAGTATGTCTGTGTTTTAATGAGGAAATCGAGTTACTCCAGCAACCTGTTTGATTATGGCTATGCAATGCTAACACTTTCAGCTTAACTGGTGAGAGCAGTCTCATCTTGGGCTGCAAATAGCCTAGTAATGCCTGAAGCATATGCAGCATGAGGCATTAGAAATGTCAGGGTGCCAACAGGCTGAACAACCTCTCTGCCACAGAGAGAATTTACTGGCTAGTGGAAGAATTCTCTTCCCCCTGAACTAGGGGAATGGTATTTGCCTATGTTTAAAAGAAGTAAGTATATAAATAAAAATAAAATTTAAAGAACCTGCTTTAAAGTATTAACTTAAGATTTTTCTCCCTGCTTATTCCTCACTTCTCACAGAATATCCACCTGGCCTCAGATGCTCGTTCTGCTCGAGCATACAGAGATGAGCTCGACTCGCTGAGAGAGAGGGCAAACCGTGTGGAGAGACTTGAGATGGAACTTGTTCGTTGCAAAGAAAAACTTCATGATGTAGATTTTTACAAAGCTCGCATGGAGGCAAGTGAAAATTGGGAGAATAATTTGCTGAGCAATCCTTAATGTTTGGCTTTTGTTGTGTTACCAGTTCATGTGTCATTTGTCATTGAGCTGACTGTAGCAAAACATCAGAGCAAGTAGAAATTTCATAATGTGTGTTATAGTCGTTGATTTAGCAACATTAAAACTTCTTTCAGGGGCAAGAAGGACTTGCTAAACTAAGTAGTTTAGCTAAACTATTACTAATAAATAATACCCATTGGTTTTAATACACTCTGCTTAGGTCAGCATTATGTGGCTAAACAGGACAGACCTTTCTAGATGCCTCTTGTAGAGAATCCAGACCTTTAGTCTAGCCTTGAAAATTTACTCTTAGGTAAAATCCCTGTGTTTCAGAGTTGTTCCTTTGACCAGCATTTTAAATATCATATATAAATTAGCTGAATTAATGTCTGGGTGTTTTTCCTTAGGCATTTGTAGCAAATGCAACAAAGGCTGGGCATTTTTAAGCATGACCTTAGATGACAAATGTAAGCCACCCCTTTTTGCAGCTGTTGCTTGTAGTAGAAAGGAGATAAAATTTGCATCTTCCCTAGTGCCCTGTGTAAGGTATGTCAATGAGAGACTTATAGCTTTGTTCCAGCACTAATGCTAGTTACTCAGCTTACTCACCCGCAGCTATGCCCATCCTGGAATTATTAATTAACTCAGGTTGGAATGAACCCTGGTGATCATCTAGACAAACTCATTGCTCACAGTATGGCTGACCTTAAATTTAGGTCAGACTACCCTAATGTTTGGTTCTTTCAGTTCTTTGAGCAGTTCTCACCTAAACTCTTGCCAATCCACATATGTAACACTTCAAGTGAAGTCTCAGGACTTGCTGAACACACAAAGGTTCAATAATTGACACCCTCACTATTAAATAAAATCCAGGTCTGAGGTAGAAGAGCGGTGTTGAAACTCGCATTTGCCAGGCCTCTGGCTGAGAACACAGACCTTATTTCTGCTCTATAAACTCTTTGTAGGTGATTTTTTTTCCCCTCTCTGACCTAAGGGGCCAGCTAGCTGCTGCTTCTTATGAATAGGTTCACTAAAATGGGTGGATATTAAATGTAGTAATAGACCACAAAAGCCTATCTCCCTGCTCAGTAATTCCAAGTTTACATTAGGAAGTATGAAGCTCTGGCTGTCTCTATTATCCTCCCTCAAGCGGGCAAATCAGTCGTGCATTAACATGGCACACTAGCCATCAGCATGGCATCCTGGTATTTCCCTTTTGGCTGTGCACTGGAGTAGCTTACCTGCTGCTCAGATGGTTTAGTTGGAGCTAGGAAAGGAGTTTTTTAGTCTTGTCTTCATCTGAGATCGAGGGAGTAGTTATTTCTGTTCTTGAGTTCTCAGCCTCCTTGCTTGTCCTAGAGCCAGCAGTTTCCTGCTCTGATGCCTGCGTTCTAATCTTGCTCAACATACCATTCAGTAAAGAAACCTCCACTTCAGTTTCAAATTTGTTCCAACTTCCCTTACTCCCTTTTCTATCCTGTCAGTTTTTGGTGAAAATATTGAATGTCAGAGATGAGTGCTGGCTCTCCAAGGACACCTCCCTGAAATACAATAGTGAGACAAAGAATATTTCCCATCAATACAGCACTTTGCTAATTCTGGCCACAGTGTGGCCTCTAGTAAAAGTTGCCGCTGCTGTAGGGGCTGAGCTCTTCTAACCTGCGGCAGGCACAGCTGTCTGCAGGCTGCTTTGTGGTCTAGAATAGCCAGAGGGTTTCACATTCTCACCACTCCCTCTTCCATCACTGATCAGTCTTGGCACAGCCATAGACTGCCAGTGTTGAGCAGTGGCAGCATCAGGCAAGCTCCACTGGTTTTGTACTGATACAGTCAGAGGATTCCACAGGGCACTCTTCTGTATTTTTTTAAGGTCATGAGTAGCACAAAGGCTGTGCATGGTAGCCAACTTGCCATGGTCCCTCAGTTTTCTGTCTTTGTCTGAAGTCCTCCACCCCTCCGAAAGAAGAGTTAATGGCTGGAGTCAGTTCAGTGACTGCTCAGTTTCCTCCCACTCCCTCAAAAAAACTGGTTTACCAATCCCAAGCTGCAAAATTTGTGCAGGAATGTAACGTGGTAGAGATTTTTACCACTAGATGGTACACTGCTGATTCATCTCATGGCATTTACTGGTTGCAGCTGGCTTTCTAAGCTCTAAAACAAATCTTAGGGAGGCGCAGCAGTGAAAATGTGTGTAAAATACAGCATAAGCTACTCTTCTATGGTAATGTGATGTCTTAAAGCTCATAGGGTCTTGACAGGGTTGTTAATAAGCAGTGTCAAATCGTTAAGTGGGAAGAAAAAGTGGATTTACCGTTGTGCATCAATGCAAAAAGCTATTAATGAGCATTTAAAAATCTTTTCTTTCTTTTAGTTCATATACATGTTTGGTAGTTTGAACGAAAAATATGGAATGTACTCTGTGTATGATACCGTAACGAGCTTTAGGAATTACATACAAGCTTACAAGTAGTTTCTGAAAGCACACAACACAAACCAGCAGTGGTGGTAGGAAGAGATTTAAGGAGCTATTGCAGAAGGATTGCAAAAGGAACAAGTCTTTCTCTAGTGAGCATAACACGTTTAGGCATGTGTGTTTTCCTTTTCTGTATGTCTTGACAAAGTTGTTCAGAAATGTCATTTTGGTTTGACCATTCTTCAAGGAACATGGAGATCAATATGCTCTGGAGACCTTACTCCTGGGGTGGCTTAGTGACATTGTAACTGTGAATGCGGGGGAGCATGCTTAATGCAGGGCTTCCTCTAAGGAGGTGCTTCTCTCCAATGTGAAGCTTCCCTCCAGCATTCCTCTCCATTGAACCTTGCACTGCTGCAGCAGATAAGATTATTTTCTGAGGCCAGGGAGTCCGCTTTGCCTCTTCTTCCTCCTGAATGCAATCATGTTTCCATGCGGGATGATAGGAGGAATTTCTGTGAATGTTTTCATCTCACATTTATATGTTTTCATATAGTTGTCCAAGGCAATGTTTGATTGTCACAAGATGATTACTGTGTCATGGCTCAGTAGAGGCAACTCCTGAACTGCCAGAAAGGAGGGGTTTGAACTCTAATAACTAGGTCTGGATGGTGTGCAAATTCTCTAGTTTCAGATTTAAACAATCTCATTGCTACCTTAGTTTCTAAAAACGTTTTCCAGTAGCAGCACACCCCGATTGCGCAACTGCCTACCCTCAGAGGTAATTGTGAGCATGTGAGTACACAATGCACATTCTGAAAGCTATTTCGAATCACAGTGATCCAGGATCAAACAACAATATATAATTTATGTTAGAAATTACAAAAGCAGGATTTGTATATGTTAGATATTAAATCATCACAATTTAAGTGATATAAAATGAAGAGGGGTTTAATCCCTTGCCTAGTAAATTCAGTGTATTTAAAAAAAAGTAATGAATCGACAGCCAACTATTTTTGCTGTTGATTTAAAAATAAACTCAAAGTTACAAAATAATGTTGATAGGTTTGTTAGTTAAGAAAAAATAAACCTTAATCCCAGTGGAAGCACCGGCATCACATGACCACCTGGGTCTCAGAAGTATGATTTGTAGCCAGACACATTTTTAGGTCAACTATGTTATCCCAGCAACTTCTGTGAGATGTTGGTGCTGACATTAGTTAGGACAGTTTTACCTTCCAGGCTTTGAGATGTAGCTCTACAAAGCTCTCATGGAGTAATTATTTAAATTATACAAACTTTTCAATATTAAGACAACCTCAGATCATGGATACACCAGTGAGCAACATTGACCTCACCATTGCAGGCAATTCCACCAGGTTATTAATTTAAGATTTCATCAGAACTGCTTTGAACTGACATGTCTGCCCCTCCTGGGCACTCTATGGAAAGTGCTTCAGTCTTCCATGTATTGCAGCTCCCAGGGATGCGTGGTTTGCTCCTGGATATGTGTATGTACTTGGCGCGCATAACTTGACTCTTCATGAAACACTGAAGTAACTAGTTCCTGCTTGGTAGGCAGTTTTGGGAATAGTTCTGACACCGTGTTTTTGAGGTCAGACACCACCTTTTTAAGGCTGTGGTCCAGATTGAGCGTGATGATCTAGCAAAGTAAACTCTTGTTATGTTGCTGTTTCATTACAGGTATTCTGGCAGCTTACATGACACCCAGCACATTTTATGTCATATATTTCCTCTGGTCTGCCATCTGGTTAGTGTCAGCCTTTTCAGGTTGTCCACCCCAGAGTGACCCTGTTGGGTCAGACTTGGCCCAAAATGCAGGTTCTGTAAAATTAGAGTTTCGATATTGTTGTTATTATTTTAGCTACTTGCATAGTCAGACATTTTAATTGTGGTAGTTGAACCGCTTCACAAGCACTGACATACTTGTCCTTTTAATGCTACTGTAGTAGGGAAATTTTTCCTCTCATGTTTTCCAAGTTGGTAACTGACCCACTGAGAGATCAAGGGCAATATGGTACCACATAAAGTAGACTTTCTGTATTATGCCATCTCCAGTCAAGATCCAGCAAACAACTAATATTACTTGCTAAATAAGGCTATTAAATCATGGCCCCCTGCAATATCAAAAGACAAGAGGAGTGGTTGTCAATCAGACACCCTTAACTTGTGCTTTACAGCTGTCTTTTTTTTCTTTTTCTTTTTTTTTTCCCCTCTGAATTCCAAATAACTGAGCCACGTAAGGCTTGTTAAGGTTGATTCTACTACCAAAAAAGAGAAGGTGGTTGCTGATTAAGCAGTGAAGGTCATTTGTTCATGCCTGGTGATCTTTCAGGAATCTACTTGGTTGGGATTTTTGTGGTCTGAGAGGGCAGATGTAAGCACTGATGTCAGCGGAGAGAATATTTTGAAGACAGTTGCCCAGGAATAAACTTGCCAAGCCATAAGCTTTTCATCCTGCCTGTGTGCACGTCTTCTGGTTTAGCATATTTCATTGGAGCAGGGGAGGGGATAGGGAGGGACAAAAGCAAAGAAAGACGAACGGAAATTTTCTTTAGAGAATCATATGATCTGCTTCTTGCCCCATTGTAACTTTTCTGGGCAAAAATTCTTCCTGTACCCATTTAATCTTAATAATTTCATAAATGTGTTTAAAACATGACCGAGAATACATGGCCAGATTTTATGCTTTGGACATTTCACATTTCTGAAGGTGAGATACATTAATGCACAGACCTTCATTTATTGCTTTGCAAGGAATGTTCAGAGTGCAGTATAATTAACTTGTTTCTAATGCTGTGACTATAGCAGAATAGTAAGTTAAAGTTTTTACTCAGTAAAAACAGATACACAAACTGTAATGGATAAGCAACATGGGCTTGTGCAGTTAGTGCTCTTGTGTGTGTGTGCGCTTAACACACAGGGTGTGTGATAAGCGATAAGTATAAAACAGCTTCTGTTGTGTAAGTGAAGTAAAATTCTGTCCATGAGAGAAACTTTATTAAACAGACATTTACATGTAAGTGTACTGAGGCAAGGATATGAACATAGTATATATTGATGGATAGTGCTCGCCAATGTGTTTTGAATATGCTATAACATCCCTTGAAAGTAAATAATCTCTTTTGAACTGGGGACTACAGTGAATTGGCTAAGGAAATGGTATTATAACAGTGGAATTGGAATTGAACAATTGTTCTTCTGCATCTTGAGTCTCTTTGGTCCACCTCTTGACCTAGTCTCATATAAAGCAAAAGGAACTCCATTAAACTTACAAAATTCAGGAAAAAACAATAAGAAATACAATTTTACTTTGCATTAATGACTCACATATATTTAAACATAGTATCATCTCCCAGTAAAATACCAGGTAAAAATATTTCTTATGAAACAGAGAAACATATCAAATTTCTTTCTTCTGTTTTGCAATATCAGTTTATGAAAGTCACCTGGTCTATGAAAAGTCAGTTTTTGTAAAGAGGTTAACATTGCTACTTTTTCTCTCTAGGAGTTAAGGGAGGACAACATCATATTAATTGAAACAAAGGCTATGCTAGAAGAACAGCTAACAATAGCAAGAGCTCGTGGTGATAAACTGCATGAATTAGAGAAGGAAAATTTGCAGTTGAAGTCCAAACTTCATGATGTAGAGCTGGTATGCACTCTCTTTTTCGTTATGCTATTTTTTTAAAGTTCTATTTTTATGCTAGACCACTGATTGCAGTGACAGAAACCAGTGGAGAAAGACAAATAAATAAACATTGCATTTACAGAGGTCTTCAGTTTGAAATTTGTGTGCATGAATTCTTGAAATATTGTAATGTTAACAGTGTAAATACTGCCAGTACTGCTTTGTGTGAGACTGATGATTTAATTTTATGCAAGAAGGTGTATCTCAATTTTAAAATACAGGTTGCTCTTGTACATATAGATGAAAGAGATACGAAAATCTGTCCATTAAGTAGAAATCTCATGGAAGTAGGAAATGAAATCTACTGTAGTAAATGATCTTTCTTATTGCAAACAAAACCCCCAGTGACTTTAAGAATCTATTACTGCTGTAAAAGACACAAAATTCCAGAATCCTTTCTGTGTAAGTCTGAGACATGGCTTATTGCTTCATAGAAAAGGAAACGCAAGAAGTGGCAGATTGTCTGCAAACAAAAAGAATATTGGGTTTTATAATCCCACTTGAAATAATAAATACTCTTTAATCTTATGTATTTTACTTAACAATCCTTTTATCTCTTATTATATATTTTGAATTCTTGTAGATTTGCCTGTATAGGGTTTCCAACAGGGTCTGTTGGAAACAAAGATGTTGAGGATGCTGTGTGGAGTTAAGTTTAATGACTGATTCAGGGCATTATAAGGGTCATGTCATACTTTAGCTTTTCAAAAGTGGCTGGTGATTTTGAATTATGCTTTTTTGGGTGAATTGATCAATTTTTGGGTAATGCTTTCTGAAAATTTGGGGTCGTCTGAGGCATCAGTTCAGCTGCCACAAGTGCAAATGGCCAAAATAGTCAGAGGATTTAGATTCATTCTCCAGATCTGTTTTCTGGGTATTTTAGAACCCAGATTACGAGGCAGATGTTACTTGCTGATCCATACGATTGGATCCAAGTTTGATGTGATGAATTGAAGAAGCTTGGTAGAATTCAAGATTATATCTGCAGAGTCTCCAGTGTGTCAGTGCATGATACTACATGCTTTTGTAGAGCTTCGCTCTGGAGACAGCTTGAATCCAGCCTGCCTTACCAGTCCTGGCTTGTACTGGCCCTGTCATCACCCAGTATGTTCTCACTCCAGTCACCCTCCCTCGAAGTGTGTCATGGACCTGAGCTGACTGAACAGGGCCAGTTGGGTATCTCTGCACTGTGTTCTGTGGCACATATGGTAGCCCACAGCAAACGTTTAATGGTGTACATGTATTTCATTGTAAAATCACCCAATGTTTCAGGAGAGTCTTCTGTTTTCAATGTGTGTTGTGTGTGTAGCAGTTCAGCTGACCCAACAGTCTTACAGATAAGCTGAATATGCATTTTCATTGATGCATGTCTTGCACAGGACCGGGACACGGACAAGAAGAGAATTGAAGAGCTGCTGGAGGAGAACATGGTCTTGGAGATTGCACAGAAACAGAGCATGAACGAGTCTGCACACCTAGGCTGGGAGCTAGAACAATTGTCTAAAAGCACAGATCTTGCAGATAGTGAGTACCACCAGCTGGGGTAGCTGCTGTTGTTGTCTCTTTCAGAGTAGACAGAAATGTCACACTGGATATTTCTAACTGAATGGCTGGGAGGAGTCTGTGATCTTTAGTATTCTTTAGTACAATTAGTACAGACAATTAGCTGGTCTTTAAGTCCCAGGAAGTAGTAGTGTATTCTGAAGTCATTTATTTTTACTAGGTACTAAAAAATGTAGGCAGTTAAAATAACTGGCTGATTTTTGGGGGTGTTTTGAATGGTTGATTTGATTTCCATAACTATCACAAACATAACTAATGCTTCCTTCACTAGTCAGGTTTTAGCATTGGTTTCTGTGTCTAACATTCATTCTGTCTGTAATACCAGCTTAAATAACAACGCTAAATGGAATTGGGAAACACAAGCTATTTTGTGCAGGTCAATGTGCAGCCTCTATTGATTACTTACCTGATTCTGCCAAGACTTGCATGTTTGGCTTTGTGTACCAGGAACAGTTTAACTTGAAGACAAAGGAACAAATTAAGAGTAAGCAGATGTTCAGTTTTCAGTAAAGCTATCTAAAAGAAAAGCTTTGTTTTGTATAATAACTGAATGTGTGCCTGACACCAATTGTCAAATCTACTTGCTGTCTAGGATCTGAGTTCTCTTTACTAAGATTAATGGCTAATTAATTGTTACTTTTAATTAATCTTGCAAAGCAGGTTTACTTTAGCCTGAGAGGTGAACGGCACTCTATATCTCCTTATGTGTAATCAAGGATATTGCTGATTATATTAGTGAGTGGGGAAAAAACACAGTTCTCTCAAAACTTACTCCATCTCAAAATTTGGATGGAGAGTATTTCAGGAAAACTTAAAACTAATTTTCTGGCTTGTTTCAAATAGCAAGTTTAGTCCCCTTCCCGATTTGGTTTCACTAGTGATGTAGTAGACGGAAGGATGCTAGTTAAATTTTGTTCTCTTATTTATTCATTTCCGTTAAGCATAACTTTCAAAATTTGCTCAACGGAGTGGTTTAACAAAAAATGGAAAAAGGTGAGATTCCTTCGCTGCACTGATGCTTAGGGTTTCAGCACCTCCAGAACCTCTGATTAAGCAAAGAAAAAAGAATAAGAGGAACTGAGAATGAGAATGTCAGTAATCTTTCGTATTCAGTAGGGGATAAAAGAAAAACAGTGAAGGAAGCCTGAATTAAAAAAAACCCTAAGAACATGAAACTTAAAATTATTTCACAGAAGTGCTATCCTATTTTTATAACAATTCTGTTTAAGAAGTTCCATTTCAATGCATGTTGCTGTTCTGAATGCAGCTTGTTTGTACAAATAGAGTCAGTCTGCAAAGCTCCTTTGGAAAAGAAAAAAAATTCCTGGATTTCAAGTTGAGTCTGCAAGGGTGGCAGGTAGCAGATTATACCTGCTGGTTTAGAATATTTTATTCAAAATACTTTTTCCCATGCTTATTTTTTAAATTAATTTAGATGGGCTTTGCTTCAGGACAAAACTCAACTGGAGTGTTTAGTTAGCTTACTATTTGAGTCTTCATTTAACCAAAACTGTATGAGTGATGCTCTCCATAAGAGACAAATGAGATTTTCCCATTCTCAGAAACTTGCTGGTTCTAAAGTGCTCATTTGCTGTATGTAATAGTGCTGATTATTTAGGAGGAATAAATGATTTTCTGAGATGTAAAGACAATGTTAAAGTCAATTTCATATGAAATGTGGTTTTGCGGTGAAGGGTAGCAATTATTCCATGTGAAACAGAGGGTTGCTCTTATGATTATTAAGGTGCTGAGCAAAGAAATGAACAGAACAATGAACCTTTGGTGCTGGGAGTTAGGGCTGAGAGGTAGTGAAACTTTTGATCTACAAACATGTAGAGTAAAATGAAATATCTGTGGTAAATCTTGCATAAATTTTGTTAGTTCTGAGGTTTCAACTTCAGACACTTCTCTCAGATCAACATTCTGATGGATGTCCTGTGCCTGGGTACCTGGGTACCTGACAGCATATTCTCGATGAAGTAGCTGTGAAGATAAACTTTGGAACTCACTTTTGTAAGAATCTTTTTCCATGGCTAAATATGATTGAATACCTAATATTCACTAGCTTCTGAAAATGCACCATCTTGCTGGTTTTAACACACACTTCACAATTGTTCACTTTCTACCTCAATTTATTTCCTCTGATGGAAGCTTGAGAGGGTATCAAAGTGTATTTTGCTACTAAAATTAAACATGCTACTAACATGGCTAAAGCAACTTTAAGAAGAGTTAGCAAAGTAAGTACCTTCTGAATTTTTTATTTGTTCAGTTACTTCTTTATTTATTAAAAGTCTTAATTGTTATCTGTGAAAATGGGTTCTGTTTTTAACAGTGTTTACTTAGCAGTCAAGCTGAAATGGTGAGGATCTGACTGCAGTTACAAGTAAATCTTAAGGACCTGGGAAGGGAGATGTTTGTGAATTGGTTGGTGCCACCTTCTGATTCTCATATTTCAACAGCCAGAAAGTCCTTTGTGTTTGAGTTGAATGAGTGTGCTTCCAGTCGCATACTGAAGCTAGAGAAGGATAATCAGAGCTTGCAGAACACAATCCAAGAGCTGAGAGATGCCTCCGTGACCTCCAGAGAGAGCAGCCTAAAGTTTGTGGAACTGGAAAAGGAAAATCAACAGCTTAGCAAAAAGGTAATTTGCTCACAGGAACAAACAGTGCTCTTTGGTTTTTAAACACAGTGCACACAGGGCTGTAGGGCATTCCTGGACTATGGGGGATTGCAGGGAATTCCCACATCTTCTCCAGAAGATTGGGCGTGTTTTTGGGCCCATCTATATAATTGCATCCTGACATTCATGTATTCTATTGTCTTCTATTCCACTGCCTACTTAGGTGCATCATTGTAAGATCAACCGTTCCTGTTTCATAAAAGATAATCTTTCAGTGCTCATTTACCTGTGTCAGATTATACTGTTGATTATGTCCCTTTTTGTCATCTAGCAGTCACTACTAGATAAGGAACTACGGCCACACTGAAGTGTTCTGTTTGTTTAAAAGTTTTAATATTGTTTCCATGTAAAGCAAATAAACCACACAGGGTTTTTTTATTTTTTCAAAAATAAAGTCTTTTTTAAAAAAAGCTTTTAAATATTCCAGGACTAGGTCTCCATAGTCCTGGATCAACTCTTTTTGTTTGTTTTGTCCTTTTGGCTATTAGATGTTCTCTAGTGTCTCCCTCTCTGCAAAGATCTGGGTTCTTTTAATCTTTGTAACAAACATGCAGGTCATCACTTTATAAAAATAAATTTTAATATAGGTGTGTTACGCTTGTCGTTAACTGTAATTACATTTAGCTCAAATGCCAGCTCGGTGCTTGTCCTTGTGAAACACAGTGATCAGTTTGCCTCCAACCACTAGTTTTATTTTTGTCTGGCTAGTAACTTGCATCCTGAACTCTAATTAATTGAGCCAAGTGCTGATGGGGAAGGAGGGTGCTTGCTAGTCTGACTATAAAAAAAATTCCATGTCAGTTTTTTCCACATTCCTACCTTTGCTAAATTATCCAGAACATGAGGCTAATTTCTCTTTTCCCATTACTACTGTAACCTGTGTGTGTGCTAGACAATAATACAAAGATTTTACTCTTCTCTGGTCTGCCTATGGGATAACTGAATGCTTTAAAGGACAAGGGGAGAAAGAATTTGGATATGAAAAGTTGTCATGGATTATCAGATTGTAACTAGCAGAGTGCCAGTTTCTCTACCAAGGAGAACAGATATCCATCACTGGTTCATTCTGGCTTCTGGAGAGATTCTTTTGCCAGGCTGAGAGACCGGTTCTGGTTCTTGGTTTTTTTCTGTGAACAAGAAAAACTGTAAAAGTTCAGATCACTCTACCTCTCCTTCCACGCTCCTGTTTATGACCTGTTATGTATGAGTAATTCACTCCAGCTTTAATTTACATGCTTCAAATTTGAGATCAAGGCATATAAAGCACTCAGCAGATACCTGTGGTGTAGAGTAATTTAAATCATTTGAACAACTGGGGGCAAGCTCTGGCTTTGCCTCAGAAAAATTCCTGTGGGCACCTCTTGTTATGGTACTGTACTGGTGCCAACAGTTCTGATTCCAGAATTAGTCTGATGTTTTTGATGATGATGAGTGTGTTGACATGATGGGGTCACCTACATGGTCTGGTAGTTACATAAGGCAAAAAACTGGTGGGGAGTGCCTGTGTGGTGAAAAGGGGGCCTTGTACATATCAGACCAACGAGGAAAAAAATGGCGGTTAGAAATAATTGCTATTAAAAGCAATTGTAATGTTTGAACTCTTCACCAAAGGAACACAGAATATGATGGGAGCTGTTGACTGAATGCCACAGGCCAGTTAGTTGTTGATGGACTTCACCTATCATTCAGGGACATTTGGAGGAAAAAAAAAAGGAGTAGATAGTATTCTATAGTCTGTGAGGCATGCAGTTACCTCTGAATGTACAGAGACCTGATGTGTAAAATAATTTGATTTGAGATGTTTGAATTTGTTGTTTTGTATTGTTTTTTTTAAAAACTGTTTCTCTAACGTTGTTTTTTTTTCTCACACATGTATCCTTTTAATTAGAGGGTATGCATGCCCACAGGGGAGTGTGCTAGGGGAAAGGGAGATAATAGGGGAAGTCTGTCTGATTCATTAAAGAATGTTTACTACAGTAGGCAGAGGAGAGAGCAACGGTTCTTAAGGACTGTTAAAGACAAGCCTGTATAAAGTCACAGGACAAGAGATAAAAAGTGGTTTTCTCAGATGTTGTGTGCCTGTGGAGTTTTTTTGTAACTCCTGAGATACCCATAGTAAATTCTTGCCTCCCCAAAGTTGTTTAAGTGGGCTCAGATTTCATCCACTGTGTGAGACTTTCAAAAATCATTGTTTGAGTATGCTTGGCTATCTACTGATCTAGTGTTTGGAAGGATCACCTAGCCAGAACAAGATTATTCAGGTAGTAGAAGAAGAGATGATACGAAGGAAAAGTCATGTACGTCCTTTTTTCCTTTCTTGCAATCTTTTCAGAGGAGCTAATAATAGAAAACCCTCATTTCAGACACAGTCAAGTAGTAGCAGTCCAAGTACCTGTTTTCTCTGCGTTCCTGACTTCTTGGACTGAAACTAGCTGTACACAGTAGTTTCTTGCTTGCCTCCAGTTTTCTGGGAGGTGCTAATGAAGACCAGCTATTGCTGAGTTACTGAGTTTGTTCCAGCTTTCTCTGAACAGCTCCTCTGAGAGCAATGAACCTTAACGTGGTTAGGTTTCTAACTGTTAAATCCTTCTTATCTCCAATCTGGGCAGCCTCTGCTTGTTTAAACACTTCCCGTAATGAGGCACATGTTGACATAGGCAGAGCCCAGCCTCCAGCTATTTCCCACTTGTAAGAATTATTGTTAATATCTTTTGCATTGACATTTTCACTGTTGGCAAAGTTTGTAATACAACACAAGAAGATGAGCTGGTACTTGTGCAGAGCTGTAGGTGCTCACAGTACTTTGGAAGCATAAAAAAGAATCAATCCTGACTTGGGGAGCCTAGCTTTCTGAACCTCTTCCTTCTAAATACTGAAGAGCTACTGCTTTCCAGTGCTTACTACTTTGAGTACAACTTTCAAAAGGAGGGAGTAAGAAGACATTGTTCACTGTAGGACTGGGACCTTATTTGCAAGTCTTTCAAATCCAGTATTGTCACCTGCTGGGGAAAGCAGAGGGCTAGCAGAGCATAGAGAGGGAAGGTAAACTTGGAAACTCCAGTGCTTTTCCTCTGTTCCTGATCATTATTTTTTTTTTTTAAATTGTGTTGCTTCCTGAATTGTCTTAATAATTTCCTCCACATTCACTGGTAGATTAAGGCCATCAGTGATGGAGAGGCTAGGAGGAGGGAAGACCCTCAGAAGGGTGAGCACCAGAAACTTAATCAGTCACTGATGACAGGACCAAAACAGGGCATTCAGGCAGGCAGGTGAAGCATTTCTTACTTCTGTACCTTATACGCTCTGATCTTAACAGGCATGAAGGAGATTCTTGTCACTGTGAGAAAAACAAAACTTCCATTTCCTCTACTGAGACTGGCAAGCTGCAGAAGGGAATGATTACATCTTTCAGCCATAGTGCCCATCTTGTTCCTCGCTGGTCTTCAAAATAACTTAAAGTTACTAAATAGTCATTGTGTTAAGCTGTGGCTAATGTGTTTTGATGCATTCTGTCCACACAGATTGAGAAGCTGCAAAATCAAATTGAAAAAGAGAAGCAAAGTAATCAAGATCTGGAGACCTTGAGTGAGGAGCTGATAAAAGATAAAGAACAGCTACAAGTCGTCATGGAGACTCTAAAAGCTGACAAAGACAGACAGGTACAAACTTCACAAATGTTAATATGAAAGTGTATGCCCAGTAGTGGTAATTAAGTGATGCCATTTAGAACATCTAGTTCTCTCAGGGAAGGCAGGGCAATTAGAGAGCTATTAGGTGGAGGCTGAATTTCATAGAATCATTTAGGTTGGAAAAGACCTTTAAGATCACTGAGTCCAACCGTTAACCCAGGACTGCCAAGTCCACCACTAAACATGTCCTTAAGGGCCATATATATGAGTTTTTTAACCACCTCCAGGGATGGAGATTCCAGTACGTCCCTGGGCAGCCTGTTCCAATGCTTGAGCACCCTTTCAGTGAAGTTTTTCCTAATACCCAATCTAAACCTACTCTGGTGTAACTTGAGGCCGTTGCCTCTTGTCCTGTCGCTTGTTGTCTGGGAGAAGAGACTGAGACCCACCTGCCTACAGCCTCTTGTTGTAGAGAGCGATAAGATTCCCCCCTGAGTCTCCTTTTCTCCAGGCTAAACAGCCCCAGTTCCCTCAGCTGCTCCTCATGGGACTTGTGCTCCAGACCCTTCACCAGCCTCATTGCCCTTCCCTGGACACGCTCCAGCACCTCAGGGTCTGTCCTGCGGTGAGGGGCCAAACCTAGACACAGGATTTGAGATATGCAGCCTCACCAGTGCCATGTACAGGGGGACAATCACTGTCCTAGTCCTGCTGGCCACACTGTGTCTGATACAAGCCAGGATGCTGTTGGCCCTCTTGGCCGCCTGGGCACACTGCTGGCTTGTATTCAGCTGGCTGTTGACCAGCACCCCAGGCCCTTTCCCACCAGCAGCTCTCCAGCTGCTCTTCCCCCAGCCTGTAGCGCTGTGTGGGGCTGGTGTGACCCATGTGCAGGACCCGGCATGGAGCCCTGTGGAACCTCATGCAACTGGCCTCGTCCCATGGGTCCCGCCTGTCCAGATCCCTCTGCAGAGCCTTCCTGCCCTCCAGCAGATCAACACTCCCTACCAACTTGCTGTTGTCTGCAAACTCACTGAAGGTGCACTCAATTCCCTCACCCAGATCATTGATAAAGATACTAACCAGCACTGTCCCCAGTACTGAGGCCTGGGGAACACCGCTTGTGACTGGCCCCCAGCCAGGTGTAACTCCGCTCACCACCACTCCTTGGGCTTAGCCATCCAGCCAGTTTTTTACCCAGGGAAGAGTGCACCCATGCAAGCCGCGAGCAGCCAGTTTCTCCGGGGGAATGCTGTGGGAGATGGTGTCAGAGGCTTTCCTAAGGTCCAGGTAGACAATGTCCACAGCCTTTCCCCCATCCACTAAGCGGGTCACCTTGTCACAGAAGGGGATCAGGTTAGTCAAGCAGGACCTGCCTTTCATAACCCCATGCTGGCTGGGCCTGAACCCCGATTGTCCTGCACATGCCACGTGATGGCACTCAGGCTGATCTGCTCCATAACCTTCCCCGGCACCCAGGTCAGGCTGACAGGCCTGTAGTTTCTCCGGATCCTCATTCCTGCCCTTCTTGTAGATGGGCATCACATTGACTAACCTCTAGTCCAGTCAACTGGGAACTCCCCAGTTAGCCAGTAGTTTTTTTCAAATGTAAGTAAAATGCAAAAAAGTACAGCATATTTTGCTAGCTACTGCTCCTGTTACCATAGGGGGATCTTCAGGCTGTTGTAAGGACAACGCTTCCCTCTTCGCGGGGAAAAAAGGCCTGAATCTTACTAAATGGGACACCGGTTGGTTTTAGGATGTGCAAATAAAGCCCTATTTTTATTGCTGAAGATTGGTCTTCTGCCAGCTGTGTGTCCTCATTTGGTCTGGTTGGGGGTTTTTTAGCCACCCAACATTTTTGCTGTATTTTAAAAAGATGGTGAGAAAGCATTTATGTCTTTTGGGTTGATATTTTAAATGCACCTTAGCTTTTACTGCTGTGCTGCAGTTCATATGCAATGCCTTGAAACTATCCTATTAAAGCTTAGTGCAAGGTGTCATCTATATTAATCTGACTAGCGAGGGAAATATAGGCACAGATCGTTGAAGTCTGGTCTGTATATTTGCAGCCTCTATTAAAATTTACTCCTAAGTTCTGTGGGGTGAAGGTTAAATAAGAAGATACCTTGTTTGGGTAGTGCTTTTCATCTTGATGGATTCTTACCTAGACTTCTGCCTGGGAAACTGCACTTTACCACCAGACTCCTACATTTCGTTAGAACACATACAGACTTTGTAGTAGTACTGAATGAATGCTTCACAGGTAGGGCAGGAAGTAAACCCAGAAGTATTCTTAATTGTCAGGAAAGGGCAGGGTCTGTTTTTTCAAGTCTTAAGTTCCTTTTGATTTATGTGGATGTGTATAGGTAAGAATCAAATGCAAACTGCAGACTAAGTCACAGTTGCTTCAGCTGAAAGGTGACCAGTTGGGGTAAGTGTACTGTTCTTACAGGAAGTGTATTCTTAATGAGATCTATAATTGCTGTAAATTTTCAAATGTTTTGGGGTTTCTGACACCTTATCGGAGATAATCTGTGTCTTCGGATCCCAAAGATGAATGTAAACCTAGATAGAAACATAAGCTTTATTAGGAATGGTTCCTAACAAAGCACATTCTTCAAGGTGTTCTCTGAAGGTTTCCTGTCTACTTTCTCCCTGTCTTGAACTTTTTGGCTGGTAGCAGGAATATAACACTTTTTAATTTTTTACAGTGATGGGTTACCGGAGGTAACAATTTTTTTCATTAGTTTTGGTTTCTGGGTTTAGTCAGTGAAAACTGTTGAGAAATTTGTCTTGGATTAAATGGATGTGGTTTTGTTAACAGTTGTCTGCTTCAGGACTAATTTATACTGTGCTTTGTAAGGTAGATGAGTAACACTTGCTTGACTTTTTTTATTGTTTATGTAGATAAAGGACCTTAAACAAGAAAATGATCACCTTAATCAAGTGGTCTTATCCCTGAGACAAAGATCTCAAGTGAGCAGCGAGGCAAGAGTAAAAGATATTGAAAAAGAGAACAAGATCCTTCACGAAACAGTTACAGAGACTAGTAGCAAACTGAACAAGCTGGAATTTGAGAAGAAACAATTGCAAAAGGATTTTGACCAGGTTAAAGAAAAAGTGGAAAGAGTGGAAGAAATGGAAAAAGAGCTCCATCGGCTGGAGAGAGAGAATGAACAACTTACAAAGAAGGCAGCAGCGATGAAAATAGTGACAGAAAAAGTGGAAGTTCTTGAGCAGGAAAATGGGAATCTGGAAGTGGAAAATAGGAAGCTAAGAAAATCCCTGGACACATTGCAGAATATTTCTATCCGGCTTGGGGATCTGGAAAGGGACAACAAGCAATTGGATGAAGAAAATCTGGAGCTTAGGAGAGTGGTGGAGACCATGAGATTTACCAGTACAAAAATGGCACAAATAGAAGCAGAAAATAAAGATTTGGAGAGGGAGAAAGAGGACTTAAGAAAAAATGTGGAAATATTAAAAGCAATGAGCAAGAAATCGGAGAGGTTGGAGCTAAGTTATCAGAGTGTCAACTCTGAAAACCAGAGACTTCAGCAAATTGTGGAGAGCAGCAGCAAAAAGATCCAGGAGTTAGAAAAAGAAGTACAAGGAATGGAGAGTGAAAATCAGGTCCTCCAGAGAAACCTTGAGGAGCTAAAGATTTCTGCCAAACGGCTGGAGAGGTTAGAAAAGGAGAACAAAACCCTAGAACAAGAAATGTCTCAGCTTGAGAAAGACAAAAAAATGCTGGAGAAAGAAACGAAACGGCTTTGGCAGCAAGTGGAGCTGAAAGATGCTATTTTAGATGATAGTACAGTAAAGTTGGCAGTTGCTGAGAAAGAAAACAAGACACTAGAAAAGGAAATTGCTCGATTCAGAGATTCATCTAATAAGCTGAAAGAATTTGAAAAGGACAATAAAGATCTCCTAAAGCAAGTTACAATTGATAAAAGAACACTAGCTACATTGAGAGAGGTAAGGAAAAATAATACTAATGGTTTTTTATTTCAGCTCTTTGAAGTACAAAGGGAGACATCTGTCCCATGACTAGTTAATACATGAGCTAGGATATCTTCACAGCCTTAACAGCCATTGCTGGATAGTGTGGCCTTGGAAAGTGGAACATACCAAAAACTGCAGTGTACCACTTGGTGTCTGCAAACACGTCTCCAAATGACATCTTTTCTCATGCAGAATAGGGTTTTAACACAGCTCCCACATGGTAGCTGTAAACCAAAGACTCTGATAATTTTGTGGTCACAGAGTTAGATAAAGTATTTGCTAACATGAGAACTCCAGCAGAGAGACTGACTCTTAAGTGTAGAAATCGGAGCACCTGTTGAGGATACATCCCTGTCCTAAAACAGACATAGCCAAGACAAGAACCATCCCAGATGACCAACCTAACACTTTCAATAACAGCTGCATCAAGTTTTTGCTTTGCAGCTATCTACAGTGTTCTCCTCCAAAAGCTTCCCTGTGGAGTGAGAGCAGCTCTGATCTCTTCCAGCAGCCCTCTCCACTGCAGAATGCCCTAATTGCACTTTTCCTACTAGTGATCTTTTTAAGAATACACACCTAGCATTAGGATATTGGCAAACTAATGATGTGTGTGCCAGAACCTGACACTTTTACAAGTGGCCTATGAGTGGATTCAGGTTATTGCCATGTGCTCTCATTGCCTGCCCCAGCTGCTGTTGTCCTGCCAGAAACAGGATTCCTGTGAAAGAGCATTCAAAAGAAAATGGTCAATGCTGCAGTGAAATAAATAAGTTTAGCCAGACTAATGCAGTAAGCAATTACTTACTTGGAAGATTTACTTTTATTTTACGTTTGGAAGCATTAGTGTAATTTTGAGGAGGGTAACAAAAGTTCTATCACAAACATTTGAAAGTCCTGAGTTGTGTTTCTATCCAACTTTCCTTAAAAATAAGTAAATAATAGCATTTCTGAGAAGGCTCCTTTTTAATCTTTCCCTTCTCATACTTCTGCAAATTTCCAGTGGTACAGACCCATACAGAAGCGTATCTTCTTTTCCTTAGTTACTTTGTATAGATACTACAGAAGGAGTTCATGGATGTTAAAGGGACTTGTTCACAGACCATGGACTGGAACTGACCTTAACCTTACCTTTTTTTTGCTGGCCACGTGAATGAATATGTGGCTAAATTTGTGATATCAGAGTATTAGTGAATACCTACAGTTTATGTTTAACAAAGGATTATTTTAAGTGTTATTCTCGCTTCTGTTTGATATCCAGGATAATTTTCTTCCTTACTTGAAGTGCTTTGGTAACTTTGTCCTTTCTTCATGCCTTATTTAAGAAAACTTCTGAGCAGCCCCATGAGCAATGTAGTTCTCTATGGTACATTTGCATTTCAGAGAATTTTGAATGGCAGGGATCTTTGAACTTGGCTATGCACCAAAAATGATTTGTCCTTTCTAAACATGCAGGCTGCAGTTATGTCTTCTCAGGCCATTTCCACGCAGCCCTCGCTTTACTGGCATAACAGCAAATCATTTTCCCAATATACCTTCACCAAACTCCATCAAATTTCCTCCTTGTCTGGTTCTGCTTAGGTTTCTTCCAAAGAAACCTAAATGAAACCAGAATGGGTGAGTAGATACCAGAATAAGTGACAAAGCTCTCCTGTCCCTTACACAACAATTTAATTATGCTTTTTAATTTTGGCAGTAGTTTACCGTATGTCAGAACTCAGAGTCAATAGTGAAAATGCACTATTGCCAAGTCCCTTTGTCCCTTAACCATATTATCTCAGGAAACTTTCATACTGATGTTCTGTCACTCCTGTGTGTGTGTGCCAGTGTTGCTGGGCTTTTTGTCCTAGCTGAGAGGTGGGAACTCCCTCTGCTGGTGTTCCCTCCTGACCTGCACACATCCCTTCTGTGCCACAAGGGCAGGATGTCTCCTGGCCTGCACATATTCCTTGTTTTGGCAGATGGGCAGGATGCCAGTGTTGGCAGATGTAATTCAGTACAGTGAGTGGGACAAAGGCCAAAAGTAGCATTCTTCAGATTTATTCCAAGTAAACTATAAATAAAAGCGATTAGTTTAATACTGCACTCTGCTGTCACCAATAAAGAATTTTAGCTGACCTTCTTGGAACTAGGATCTTATCCAATCACTTTTTTAGCACTTTTTAAAAAAAACTATAGTGCTGGGTCATTATCACTACCCTTTGCACAGCAACTAATCATGTGAGTGCTCTTACAGGATTTGGTCCTGGAGAAGCTGAAGAGTCAACAGTTGTCTAGTGAGCTGGACAAACTGAGCCAGGAACTGGAGAAGATAGGATTGAACAAAGAGCTGCTGCTACGGGATGACAATGGCAATGGTGACACGTAAGGAAACTGAGCTCTCACAGTCATTCTTCTGGCTCTGCAGGCTTTTCCTCAGCCTAACGCAAGCCCTTTGCCTTTTTTTTTTTTTTTTTTTTTTTGTTAAATTGGTTCTTACCTGTCTTACTCCAGTTACACTTAGTAATTTTGAAAATAAGGCTTACTTTTCTGTAGCAAGCTTGGCAGTATACTGCAAGTTTTGCAAAACATTTTCTTGGATGGAAGGAAGGAAGAAATGCCATTTTCTCTCTCCATGCTAGCCAGCATTACTACAATCCCTCTCTACCCCCTCAGCAGCTGGGAGAAGCTGAGTAGCTATTTCAGTGTGTATTCCTCCTCATAGTCTCTTTACAAGTAAGAACAGTGCCTATTGAAGTGTCTGTCATTACTCTGTAATTGGTGATCCAACCACCTCTTAACGTAAACACAGATGTTGCCTAAGAAATTCCTGATTGTAAGGAGTTCTTTTGCAGGTCCTGTAGTAATGAACAAAGAAACCTCAACAACCCTTGTCTACATAGGCCTTTTGGTATGGCCTAAATAGAGAAACATACCTGTCTTGTAGGAGTCTTTAGAATCTACTGTGGATTTTTCTCCTTGTCAAGAATGTACAAAAGAGCCATGACAATAAATTTCTGCACTGTAATTAGGGGAAAAAGAGAACTTTCTTATATGTAGCTCTTCATTTTCTGTAGAACTGTACTGGCATTACCTCTATTAAAATTGATTGGTTCCAAAAGCAGGTTCCTCAGCTATAATATATCAGTAGTAATCTGCGGCAGTAAAGGAAATAATTTTGCTGAAGAAGCAAACACATAAAATGTAACATGTGAGATTCAGAATGGGTGAAGTCCTCTAGGTAGATGGTGGCTCATATCCTAGTGGCTGGCACTGGAAAGCTATTCTCATGTCTTTCAGAAAATACAAGATTCTGGAGAGCAAAACTGAATCAGCACTAAAAACAACACTAGCTGTGAAAGAGGAAAAGATTGCAGTGCTGGAAGCTCAAGTGAAGGACTTTCTGAACTTGAACCAGCAGTTACAGAATGATCTAAATGTGGTAAGAGGTTAACTGAATTTTAATTGTTCACAATGTGGTTCTGCGCATGCACATGCATATTTTTTTAACTCATCAAGAACAAGTTATCTGTTACAGAAATACTCCCCACCCCCCATCCCATACGTGCACTTCCCAGAAACCTTTTATGACTAGTCTGCTTTCCCTTGTCCTTTTCTATATAATGGCACCAATTTCAGAAAAATTGTTGGGCTGGGGGCACAGCAGGTTTTTTTACATAACCACCATTTGCAGATCTCTGTTTTCCCATGTTTTTTCATTGCCATGTTCTTGCTTTTTCTGCATTGTTGAATGAAAGCATAGGCTGAGCAAGACTGCAGTTGGAACATCTCACCTAAGAACAGCCTGTTTGTTAGGTGACAGTGAGCTTGAGTCAAAGGGCACCTGACTGGAGGTCAAGAGACATGGATTCCTTCCTGTCTGTGTCTCTGCTTCCCCATCTGTTGAATGAGGGTACTGGTTGTTGAACCCCTTAATGTCCCTGCAGGGCAAGAGAGGAGCTGCATATTCCATCACTAATTTAAAATCCCACTGATAAACCAGTATTGAATGTTGGCTTTGCAGATAAAGAAGGACTTTGATGCACTGAAACAGACTCAACAGGATGGGCATTATGCTCAGAAGTCACTGAGGTATTCTGCAGAGAAACTCATTCCCAACCACCAAATGAATGAGAAATTGGAAACGGGGCACCGGGAAGCTACCGTGGAGCTGCTGAAACTGAAGGACAGGGCAATTGAACTGGAAAGAAATGTAAGCCTTCTCCTGTTACCTCTCAGACTTCCCTTGCGACCATGAGTGGGTTGCTGGGAACTGGATTTTTGAGCTTATAGGAATCTGATGGATTTATTGGAGTTTTTTGTAAGTTTACCAAATTCCTCAGGTATTTCTTAGGACTGCATGGGATATATGCTGTATATGTCTTGTATAAATGATACAATGGATATATATGTGTGTGTCTTGTATGACATTATTGCAAGGATTAATCCTGTGTATAATATCTGTCCTACCTTCATTTAATGCTGGGAAGAGTTTGCTTTTGCACATCTGTTGCAGAATGGTTATTGTTAATTGGTTCTCATCTTGGATAGAACTCCAAATGGTCAGGACAGCTGTTCCATTTCTTCCTGTCACCCCTTCAATGCCACCTCTCTTTCAGAATGCAGCCCTGCACACTGAGAAGCAGCTGCTTAAAGAGCAGCTGAAACATTTGGAAACACAGAATGTCTCCTTCAACAATCAGATCCTGACACTACAGAAGCAAAATGTCTTCCTTCAGGAGCACAACACTGCCCTGCAGACACAGACAGCCAAACTCCAGGTCAGGACAAACTTGCACCTCTGTGTCAGGAGCCTGGATTTGATTATAGTAATGTGGAGAAGATGACTGCTAATAAGAAATTGTTTGTATTGCTAGGCTGATGTTGATGATGAGGCCCATAAGGTGGAGCTTAGTTTGAGGTCTGAATTTCTCCAAGCTAGGTGGGAAATAGGCTCTGTAGCTAATGTCTAGTAGCCATCTTCATTAAGAAGGTAGGTAGTTAGAGAGAAATTTTTGAAATCAATATAGCAAAATCCAGATGTGGTGTTCCAGGAGCTGCATTTCTAGAATAAAAGATCTTTGCTCTTTTGTTCTGTTAATGCTATGCCTGTGAAAGAGCTTGGAAGAAATGGGAAGAGGACACAAGTCAGCTCCCAAGAGGCATTGTAGCAATGAATTCCAATCACAATTTTCATACTTTCAGACAAAATGTCAAAGTTGCCCGTGGAAAATGAGCACTCTTAAACATTGCTTTCATTTTTAAAAGATAAGCTTAGCTTGAGAAAGAAAACAGTTTTAAAGAACAGCATTGGATTAGCTCTGATTTTTTTTTTTAATGTGACTTTCCCTTTTCAAGCTTTTCCTCTTGCATGTTCACAGATATTTTTTTGTTCTCTAATCATTTCTCATCTGTAATTGATGTATATAAGCAACATATAAACGCACTACTTGTGTACTGAAATCAGAGTTAAGAGTGCTGCTCCATACACAGTAGTGCAGTTAATTTTGTTGAGTTTGGGTGAACTTAATTTTTCATTACTTGTACACAAATATAGGATAACTTTCAGCTTTGTACATGATTGTGGAGATGCAGTTCAGTTGCAAGTATTCTAGCTCATCTTGGTCTTCAGGCTCAAGAACTTTGCTGGTAAAACAGTGTTTTTTCAGTTTGGAGGTTATCCTGGTAGTTTTCAGACTGCTGATAGCATGGCCTTGTATGGTGCACACTGCCAGCAGTAATACCAAAATGATTCCAAATTGTCCACAGATGCCTTAAGTCTACAAAGCAGTGAATGAGTTTTTGAATAACTCTATACAGATACAATCTGCTACTACGTGTGTTGTATGTACCAGTAAGTCTAAATAATGAGTATTTGCTTTTTATTTGAGAAACTTTAGGTAGAAAATTCAACTCTGAGCTCCCAGAGTGCTTCACTGATGGCCCAGAATACTTTACTCCAAAATCAGCAGACAATCAAGGAGAATGAGAACGAAAATATACTGAAAGAGAAGGAACAGCTGAAAGCTGAGTATGAGTCGTTGCTTCAGGACCATGAACACCTTGCATCACTGCATGAACGGCAGTCTGCAGAATATGAAATGCTAATAAACCAGCACAGCTGCCTGAAAACATTACACAAAAACCTGGATCTGGAGCACAAAGGTCTGGGTGAGAGGTATGCTCAGTGCTCAGGGGTGTATTGTAGCCGAAATGTGCCCACATTACAATTTTAGCCCTAAATGTTGGTCTCCAATTACAAGTGGAAACTGCCAGGTTGTTCCCCTGAAAAAGTGTCTCCTCATTCTTGCTATCATTAGGAGATTAGATAATAGTATTTGCAAAGCTGTGGTTGTTAGACCTCTAAAGGTGGCAGACCACCAATGAGTCAGGTCACATTTAGGAAATACAGGCTTAGGTCTTGGGGATGCTTTATCAGAAGTAGCTTAAATGCCTTTACTACATTTAAGGATCTGTGCTGTAATAACATGCAGCCTTAAAAAGATTCTCCTTGTTCTACTGTGTGAGGTGTCTTTTCTAATCATACAGTAAGGTCTGCAAGTCACCTAGGTAATTACCTATGTGTGAGTAGTACATGTCTTGAGAAATTTAAATCATTGAAGATTGTGTGTGGCATCAGCATCATGACAAAGGAGGTGCTCTGAAGGAAGCCGTATTGAGCTAGTTGTGAGGTAGTGATGTATTACTTATTTTCTTCTAGTTCTCACAATGTAAGGCTTTTGCTTCAGGCCCTTCAACAGAGTTGTGAAATCGGAGTAGTCTGCTGTTTAGTTTCAGTTACTGTCATTTTCTGACAGTTGTGCATGGATTGAACAATATATATGCTGTACTACTACATAAATACCGCTCTGCCTGTGCCTCAAAACTTTTCTTACCAATTCAGTGATTTTCCTCAAAATACCTGTATTCAGGTTCAGTTTAAGTGCAAGACCGTGAGTCGGGTTCAGAGCAACTCAATGATGATCTTTGAGGGTGTACTAAGAACTGGTGCTAAATGTTCCTTTCCCAAAGACTAAGGAGCTGGCAATACAATGTGTGGTAGATTTTTTTATAAAGTACAGAAATAAACATATTATGATTAAAATATCCACCGGGGCTGTGTGACAGGACAGCTGCTTGGCTGTCAACTAAATGAGCTGTAAGTGATTACACAGATGCTGTTCCTGTTTACCAAGTCTTTCTGACTGATAAATGGTTCTCATTGATTCAGGCTTTGCTTGAGATTATCGCACTGTGGTGTGTTGAGGCAGTTTGCTGGGTTCTTTCTTTTCTTGATGAGTACCAATTATTAAACAGTTCTGGCCTAAGGAAAAAGTGGCTTTCTAAAAATAGGTTCTCTCTAGTGGTAAGTGCTCAGATCACCATTGTAAACATTAACAATTTACTGAGATGTGAATGCCAGTGAGAGATGTTGCAGGGGAGCAGATGGTGGCCTTTTCTATACTCAAAGCAGGTTGATTTTGGCGGTTCTCTAAATGCGGTGTCCTCCTCAGCAGATCAGTCTCAAAAGATACTTATAAAGGTGATTTGTCCAAGGACAGCCTGTGTCTCCATTTGGCTGTCAGAAAAAAAAGAGATAAGCCACTCCTATGTGTATTTTGTTTTTCTTCCATCATGTGCTACATGCAGTTCAGCTGGCTGAGGGAACAGAGGGGGGAAAAGTTAGAAAAACAGTTGTAAGAAGAAACACTTCTTCTGCCACTTTGAGGCATTTAACGGCTAAGATGAAATACCTCACTTTCAACTTCAGCTAGAATGCACCACCTGCTAAATTTTCCCAGAGCAGCTCAGGACAGCCAAGAAGTTTGTTTGTGCACTGTCTTAAAACACAGGTTTTGTTTGTCCCAGCTACGAGGTGTTGGGTTTTTTTCAGTAGGATTGCACTCCTGCATAAACCTGTGACTGTAGCTCGTCTAGAAAAATCCGCAGCAACTTTAGTTAGCTTGTGGACTCCTAACACCATGTACAGCCAAGGTCCCCAAGGTTTGTGTAGTTCACTCTGATGCATTCTAACCACAGAATATTTTCTGCACCTGAGCAAACTTCATTAAGCCTCCCTTGGCATACTGTCTGCACAGTATTGGTGCTGCAATGGGGATTTAATAATGGGTTGTGTGTAACTGCAGTGGAATGGCCTGTCATAGCCCAGCAAACCACAGACATGTGTGTTTGACTTAGCAAGGAAAGGAGAGTTGGTATGTTAGGATCATTTACCATTAATAGCAGTTTTTTAACCTTGTGGTATTTGGCTGACTGTCTCAGTGAATGCAGAAAGGCTGGAACCTTTTGCTGCATTTTTTAGATTGCTTTACATATTACACTGTCTTGGTTTAACCCCAGCTGGCAACTAAGTACCATGCAGACACACAGTGGGGTGGGGGAGAGAATTGGAGGGGAAGGTAAACCCCATGGGTTGAGATAAGAACAGTTTAGCAATTTAAATGTAGTAGTAATAATAATAGTAATATTAATTATAATCACTAATGAAAAAGGAGACAACAAAAAGAGAGAGAGGAATAAAACCCAAGAGATGCACAATACAATTACTCATCACCCACTGACCAATGCCCGGCCAGTTCCCAGTGATCAGCCCCTCCTGGCCAGCTTCCCCCAGTTTATATACGGAGCATGATGTTCTATGTTATGGAATATCCCTTTGGCTGTCCTGGCTCTGCTCCCTCCCAGCTGCTTCTGCACCTCCTCACTGGCAGAGCACGGGAAACTGAAAAGCCCTTGACTTTGCATAAGCAATACTTAGCAACAACTAAACCATCAGTGTGTTATCAACATCATTCTCCCACTAAATCCCAAACCAGAGCACTATAGCTGCTACTAGGAAGAAAATTAACTCTATCCCAGCCAAAACCAGGGCATACATGTTACTAAGGGGAGGTACTAAGTTACTAGCTACAGTTGATTCCCAGATCATTGAGCATTTCTTTGGGTCTTATTCTGGAGAAGTGTAATCCTGCAGAGACATTGGAAAAACTCATCTCACTGGAAACACAGAACCCCTGCTAGTGGAGGGTTACATACAGCATGGACATGCATTATTATGGTACTAGAGTTCTGGCTGGTAATTATTTTTCTGGGTTCCTTTTACCACCTGTTTTTTATCATAGCTGAGCATTTTTAAATTATCTCAGTCACAAATACCTATCCACACAGAGTATTTCTGCTAACAAACAGCAGAAAGAGTGAAAGCCAAAAGGAGTAAAGAGGGATATGGTTGTTCAATCCCAGGAATGGGTTGCATCAGAGCCAAAATGGATTTTATTTGCATGTATAAGAGAATATTTTTAACCCCCCCCCCCGTCCAAGTGCCTGATGCTAAAGAAATGGAGTGTTGAATAGCCCGTGGGGTGGGTAACCTTGTGCCCTGTGGTAGAGCTTGTCAGGTTGCACATATCCTGCTCAAAAGGTAGATTCCATGCTGAATCTGGTCTACAAGAAAATTTTGCCTGGGGATTTCATTAGGGCTTCAGAGATGCAGAATCGCTTGCATTTTTGCAGACAGTATCTTCTTTCTTACCTTTCACCTAATACTTAGGGGAGCAGCTGTGGGTCTGCCTTAGGGCTTCTCATGCTCAAAGGCAGCTTGTGGAGCTGGGCCAAGGTGGTAAAACTGGTCCAGTATACTGCTTCCTTTAAGTAGCCCTCTTAAAAAAAAAAAAAAAAAAGAGGGCTTGGATAAAAATGGAGTAGCCCTATCATACAGAAATGGCGAAAGAATTCACAGCACAGTTTCTGCAAAGGCAGCCATGGTAATCTCTGCCAAGGGACTGACTGTGGAGTTCGTCTTCTCAGGCTCTGGATTGGCACACAGTCTGTCTTAAATCCTTCTTGGAGCTGGATATGAAACCTTCCTCTGCTTTGGTTCTTCCATTTGTTCTATGGACATTGAATTTGAAATGTCCTGGAGCTGAATGGAGGAAGAAGATAAATAAATAAAGTTAATTAAGCTCCACTGTTGTTACTGGGAATGAATAGCAAAAAGCAGCTTTTGTCTGGGAGACAGGTACTTTTCTGTGTGGCCCTGGCCCTTCAATGGACTGGAATTTGGGACAGGCTGGAATTTGGCCCTGGGATGAAGGGAATGGTAGTCTGAGAGAAAAACAAGTTGGCAGGAGTCAGTGTAGTTGGTGCTGTTGGCTGCTTTTGTTTTTGTTTTGAAGTTTTCATGACTGCAGAGTAACTGCCCTGCATTCATCTCTGCTGGGACAAGGGTCACAGATGATGTTTTGTTCTCACTAGCTTTTTCAAGCAATGCTCCATCTCCCACCTAGTTGCTGTTTTCCATTTGCTTAGAAGGCTATTTCTTTGTGACTGGCACAGGTGTACCTGCCCAGGGGTATTTCAGGGCAATACCCTTCTATCACAGTCACAGAAAAATGTGCTGATGACTTCTGACATTGACTGCACCAGTGTCCCCAGCGGCTTCTGCGTGTGTGTGTATGGGCACAGACCTGACAGAGGTCACCAGAGAAAAAAGCCTTCTGAGAACAGCTTGCTGTTTTGCGAACTGGTCTCAAGCCACCTTGTTCTTTGCAGCATTTTCCAAATGCAGGGAGGCTGAGCCTGGCTAATCAGTGCTTGTTCCAAGTATCAGGGGCATTGTTCCACAGCTCTGGGTTTTTTTAGCATTCCAGAGATTGAAATTAAAGACACAGTTGGTGGCACCTGCCCTCTCTCTCTGCCTGTCTTCCCACCCTGAATGATTCATGCACAAATTGTATAAGCCAAGTGGTAGTGGAAGCCTGGACATGAATACTGGTGTTACTCTTGGGCTTCTCACTAGTGAAAAAATAGAACCACTCGAAGCAGGTGGGTCAGCCCCTGCTTAAAGATGTTTTGCTGTCAGCTCACTGATATTAGCCTCATCATCTGTCTGGAATATGCAGGAGATTATTACCTATGCAGGATGCTATTACCTATGCATATATCCTAATATGCATTAGGTTGTTGTCTAATAACCTGTTGCTCATTCCACTGCTTTCTTGGTGCTTTTTGGCTGCTGCTTTCTAGTCAGGTTTTTGAAACCTGCCACTGACAATTATTTGTGAATGGGATTCCAGTTTAATGGTGCAAGTTTCCACTCGCTCTGGAGACTCATATGCTCTTTACCAAATGATCAGAATCTGGAATTGAAGTCAGGTTCTGGCAATTGCATATCTCTTTGCTTAAAAAATGCTTTTGTTTTTTCTAAAAGCCTCCCTGTTGACTTACAGACTAAGCTGAATTCCCTTGCATGGTGTGGAATTCTTCAGCCTTGGTAGATATTTAACCACACAAATGTGTATGAAACTAAGCAGGCAGGAAAATATATTCTTTCTGGTTATTGTGGTATTATCTATTAAAAATCTTGAACTAGAGGAAGAAAAATGTTTATATGAAAGCTAAGAGTATGCTACTCCTCTTTTTGCAGATACAATAGTTTAATGAAACACAAGGCAGAACTGGAAGAGTTGGAAATAGTTTTAAAAACTGAAAGAGAGGTTTTGCAACAAGAGAGGAGATCAAATGCAATAACCACTGGAGAAAATCAGAAGCTGAGGGAGGAACTGGACAGGTATGCTACCATTGCTAAAATCTGTATATGTCGTCAAAAAGTAAATTGTGCAAAACACACAATTGTTTTGGTGTGTTAACTGTAGCTCCAGAATACCTTCATTAACGTGTCTGTTAATTTATCTCAATTTGTCTTGTTAATTTGATCATTTTGTTTAACTCGGTTAAGATTATCAGCTTCATGGACACTGTCAAGAAATAACTGTTACTCAGTGCTTCAAACATGGTCTGATCCTGGGACTTTTGCACATTCAAACTAAGCTTCCACATGTGGTTCAGTTCACAAGTTTTTCTGTAATGAGTTGTTTGCAAGCACTTGTCTTTAAGTAGAACTACAAATGCTCAAAATGCCCAGATACCTTCTAGAGTTGCATGAAAAGGTTCCTACTAATTTTTTTTTTTTTCCTTAAGGAGAATTATATTATGCTTTTCACATAATATGATTTAGTTCTAGGAGTTACTATTGCTGTTTATTTTCTGCGGCCTAGAGAAAGCTGCTATTTGTTAGTACTTGAAAGAGACTTGATTCTTGTTATTAGAAGTGGGCTTAGTGATTCATATGATCACTGAGTAACTGTTAACTCATGTTAACCCCTTCTGTGAGCTAGCAGCTGAACTTTACGTAATGCAGCAGTAAAATGTACCCAAACCTGTATCCCTGCTGGGGCGCTCTCCATTATAACCAGTTCAGTGCCTCTGTTCATACTACAAAGGCATTTTGAGAAACAGTCTGGTACAAATAAGAGGCCAATGTACCAAGTTAAAGCAACATCAGATTGAATCATATTTAAAAATCACATTAAGTTCAGTCACAAAAGTTTCATATGCTGTCCCAGTAATACACTTTAGAACACTGCAGAGCTCTGCAAAGGTTTTCTCAGGCTTGCTGTTTTCAACTCTGTTTCTCCAGGGACAAAGGAAGATGTTGAAAACTGTTGATTGCAATGCTGGCAGAGTAAGGCTTAGCTGATCTGTCAGCAAATACGGAACTTAATCTTTTTTATGTATCTATTTGTTTAATGTTTTGCCTTCGTGATTTGTAGACAGTTTTAGATTTACCAAAAGCTATAAAGGAATCATCTTACAGCATTACAGTGTTTCCAGTTCAGGACGCTTTAATACTCATATTTCATGCATCGGGAAAAATTCTGTGAGTGTTCTTTATTTGTGCAAAATAGAGCTGCCTTTATAGCCAAATGCTTCTAAATACATTGTGCCTCAGAAATTTATGGTGTTTCTTGCACATTGAGGAAATAGCAGTTTTAAGTTTCATCTATTTTTCTTTTAGTTCTTTTATAGATCTGAAATATTTTATAAAGCTATTACTACTTTCTTAATAAAATTTTATTATATGCTTAGAATAAAAACGTCTTTAGGAGTTAGTCTTTGGAACTTAATGTTTGATTTAGCGATAGCTGCACACTGATGATGTGGTCTTGAACGTGAGATACTTTCTATGAAATGTCCTTCACAAGCCTGCTGGCTTCTTTGTCTTCAGGGTGAATTTCTTGCACAACCAGCTAAAGGCAGAGTATGAAGGGCTGCATTCACACACTAAGGAGCTGAAAACTTCCTTGAACAACTCTCAGCTGGAGCTGAATCGTTGGCAGGCTCGCTATGATGAGCTAAAAGAACAGCACCAGTCCATGGATATCTCTCTGACCAAGCTGGATAACCACTGTGAGGTGAGTAGCTATAGACTGGTATACTGCTGGGTTCCTGTTAGAGAGCTGGCAATCAGTGTGTGAAGGTTTTGGCACACTATATATAGAAGGTCAAGCTATGCAATCGTAAGAATACCCCTACGTGCTTTGAAGTTTATCAATTGGTTGCTATGCCATTGTGTTAGCTTGATTATGGTGTACTCCCAGAGAATCCAGATGCAGAGGAAAGATTAATTTATCTTGTTTAATAGCTCCTGTCCCGTCTAAAGGGAAATCTGGAAGAAGAAAACCATCATCTCCTGAGTCAGATTCAGATGCTGAGCCAGCAGAATCAGATGTTACTGGAACAGAACATGGAGAACAAGGAACAGTATCACGAAGAACAGAAACAGTACATGTAAGAAACTAAAGATCTGAACTGTAAAACCTAAAAAAGTATTTTGTTTGTCTAGATGACAAATCATCTGTCAGGAGTAGAAGGACAGGCAGGGGAATGATAGGTCTACTTGATACTGGCTAGAAAAGGGGATGTTTCAGAGAAGGTATATGTAATGGGGAGAAGCTACAAAATTTCTTCACATTGCCTTACCACAAAGGAATGTGCAGGAGACACCTGGATGAGCACAGCTCTTTTTAAATGACATAGATGAACCCATGTGGAGAACTTAGTTACAAAAGATGGAATGCTAAACCCAGCAGTACTTCTCAAAGACGTCTGAAGAGCTTGGAAAACAGCTGAGTTGCAAGAAAAATTTAGTCTTAGGAGAATCATTCTATGTTCAGATTCCTGAAGAATAGCATATATTAATACTCCTAGTTTTTGTCATTTTCATTTTAAGAAATACTTCTATGTTGTTTTTAAGCATGCAAGTGTCAACATCTGTAGCTGCATCCCCCATGCATAGGGTGACATTGCTTAAAGTGAGATACCCTGTTTAAACATATTGGACATATACAAAGAACACTGTTCTCACAGCAGTGAAGTTCTCTTATAGGTGTGAAAGAAGTAAGAAAAGTGTTCTTAATCCCAAGAATTTAAGTCTGAGCACCTCAGGATAATGTGGGAGTTACTGACTGAGTTTTATTTCAGTGCTGGATTATATGGTTGAAATGTTAGAAATTGTTTACCAGAATTGGCTGAATACAGTTCAGATATACTCTAGGCATATTTATCCAGGTGTCTTGGCAGTTCTGTGATGGAGGCACATTAGACCTGCTACTTGAATGAAAGATGATTTCATCCACTGTGCAGGTTAACAAAAGGAGGAGTAAATAAAAATAATAAGATTACATGGCACTCATGAATGCTTTGACACTGCTCACAGGAGACCACCACCACAGTAGTCTTAAAAAAATCAAACATTATTTATTTCTCTAGTTAGAACAGAGTAAACAAAACAGGAATTAAATGCCCAGTTATTGTGTAGACAAGAAGTTCAACTATGTAAGTAATAACCTTGAGTAATTGTCAGTGATCTGTGAATAAGACTGAACAATCAGCAAACAAATTTTCAAAAAAACGAAGTAAGGTTAATCTCAACACCCACCAACAAACTCTGCCTGAGTTATTAGTGAGTAATCTAGCACCAATCTATTGTTCTTTCACTTTTCATGCTATGGCATAAAAAAATAACATGTCAGCAAGTTGGGTATGCTTTTTGCATTTGCACTCTCTCTAAAGAGACAGTGAATAAGTTCAGTAGGATTCTGAAGGTTATGCGATAGGAAGATACTTCAGTCTCTTTGTTCTCTTGGTGGCTTTTGGTCTTTGATTTTTTGATTATGCTTCATTTCATACAGATGGTTCAGAATGTCCTTTCTCCCCTTACAGTGATAAATTGAATGCCTTAAGGAGACACAAGGAAAAACTTGAGGAGAAGATAATGGATCAGTACAAGTTTTATGATCCTACTCCAAAAAAGTAAGTCTTGTATGGGTTCAGTTCTGCTATGTAGAGATTTGTGAGGGTGAGAAAAGGCTCTCCAGAACTGGAGATAATAGAAATTTCATCTGAAGTAAGGACAGTGTCATCTCCACTTTCTCTTCACTCTCACTCAGCAAGCCATTCCCTGAAAAAGCGGGTTGTGTTACAGTAGGTTGTGTTAATATAGAGCACAGTACTTCACGTGGGGTCCTCTTTTAATAATGGGATCTGAAACAGTATTAATTCACTTTGCCCTGTTGAATATCATCTTGTTCCTGGCAGAGGGGAGGGACCCCCAGTACGGTGACTAAGCAGCAGAAGGAGATTCCAGAGCTGTTCTTTCAAAGGGGATAAGCAGTCTGTTGGAGAGAAGGGATTTTAAAAAATATATCAAGAACAGAAAAAAAAGAGCCAAGCTGTTTCCACCACACAGTGCTGACTGATAGCCTTAGCAAAGAGAGGGATTCATCTTTAAAAGAGTTTTAATTTCATTCCTTCTCTGTCTGTTCCTGTAGTAGAGCTTTTTACACTTGAAGTGTCTTATGTGGGTCCATATGTGTAATTTAGATTTCTAGCAAAGGGAATGGTTGTCTTTCTCACATTTCTCATGCTGAAGAAACATTTCTGTAAAATAATTTTGACTTTGGGAGAGAAATGGATCTGAAGCTCTGAAATTCATGCTGCATCTTTCAAACCAGTTCGTGACAGTGAACAAGTAAGAATGTAGAATGGCTTGATGGCTTTAGCACAGCTGTAAACTTCTTCAAGGAGCATTTCTTGTAGTGTTTTATGAATCCCATTCACAAAACCTGCTTTATCAGGAAAAACCACTGGATTGGAGCCAGAGCCTTAGTTAAACTAATCAAGCCAAAGAAGGAGACTACAAGGGAGCGGTTGAAACCAGCAGCAGAAACCCCTCCATGGCATTCTGAATCCCCAGAGACTGTAAACTCTCCATCTGCCTCCCAAAAACTGAAACATCGGCAGGAGACTCAGGATAATATCTCTCAAGGGTCAAACTCTATGGAAGAGAAAGAAAACCCTGGGGCAGCTTCAAACAAAGGTAAGGAATGCCCAGCCTCAATTAATGAGCTGAGCAGTATTTTTGAAAAATATTAAAAAATGTTTTAAAAAGATTTAATATATCAGATATGTTAATACTCCATCTCATTATGCTTTATATCCCCTTTTTAGTAAACTAAAAGTTTGAGTAAGCAAAAAACCACTAAACTAAAAAGCTGAATAAACTAGAAGGTTGGAGGTGTTTTGTTTTGGCTTGGTTTGGTTTGAGTTTGTTTTGTTCCTCTTACCTGCTTCTCCCTTCAGCTTTTGTATAGAGTTTCTTGGTTTACCTGAATGTATTGCATGTTACTGAGTAAGCTGGTGTAAATACTTCATTTACTGGGTTTCTGCAGCAAAGCATTTTAAAGTTGGACTGTAAAATATTGTGGTTCATTAGCAACTGCTCTTCAAGTGGTTAATAGCTGGTCTTGCAGCCACTGCCAGGAGATGGCGCATATGTAAAAGAAATAACATAGAAAATGCTAATTTATTGTAATCTAATTATTTTGGGAGGTTGTATTTTGGTTTTTGTATCAAACTAAGAATTTTGTAATGTAAAATGATGAAATTATTTTTTTGAACGCTAATGCAAATGTAAGAAAGATGGAGTGATACTTTTTTGTTTAGTTAGTTCATGCAGTAAATCAGGTGTTCCTAATTATTGGAAATTTAAAAGAAAGCTCCTCAAAATAAATACATTGCCTTTATTAAAGACCACAGAATATCTCAAGCTTTGCTTATTCTATTGAGATCACTTCTGTCAGCTTCTATATTAGATCGTTGTCCTACAGGAGTACTTTTCAAGAAGCAGTTTTTAAATTAAACCTTACATAGTAATTCCTGTCTTCACACTGCGGAGTGTGGGAAATGGAAGCGGAGCAACTGGGGGCAGTAGAACTGTTGCTATAAACTGCTGCCAAGTGTCTGGCTAAAGTTTTTGTTTTGATTGGGGTTTCTATTCTATTTCCTTTTCTCTATTCTGATTCTTCAAAGTGGTTGATACACTTAAAATAAAAATGCATATCTCAGATCATCCATGTGATTCCAGGATATGTTAAGTATTTAAGGTGCATCCAGAGTTCAGCCTGGGAATTTGGGCTTGGGAGTGCCAGAGATAACAGAAAGTCTCTGGGGCTTCATTCTTTCTGATGTTATATGAAACATGCTTATGTTGAGATGATGAGCATCAGTATTAAAGCCTAGAAGACACCTAGGAAATTTGAGTATATTATCACCAAGTAACCTATTTGATTTTACTTTAAGTAAAAGCATTCTGGGTGATTTAACAGTAATTTCTTAATGGACTTGCTTTTATTTTATGTATATGTGTTAATCTATGCATTAATCTGAGTCAGATTAACTATTATTAACTATGCATTAATCAGTCCTCTGAATATATGTGTTAGTCTTTGTTGAGCCTTTTTTGTTTTTTACTGGTTGTGTAGTCTTTAATCTGTTTTAAGACAAGTTTAAGTTTTATTTATAAGGGTTTTTTTACTTTTTTTTCTTCTTCTTTTTGGGATACCTGGGTGATAACAATTTAGCTGCGCAGCGCAGAAAGATTGCCTTTTTGAGAAGCAAAGTGAAGGATAAAGAAAAGTCTCCTAAGTCTCCATCGAATCATCAGTCTCTCTCTAATCGGCTCCGGTTCTGGTCTTCTTCCGACATCCCATCCTCTCCTAATGAACCTCTTTCTTTCCCGGAATTGGGATATTTCTAACACCTTCTCTTTAGCATTTATCTTCATTTATTTCTGAAAAATATTAAAAAAAAAACAAAACAAAAAACAACACAAAAACCCCAAACCACACGTGCCTTAAAAGAACACACACCTTGATAGAAACACTCAGCATGTCTTTACAATACTCTAAATACAAGCACAGATTAGTGAACATGGACTTAAGTTTTCCTGTAGAAGATGAATCACTATTGCACACTGTGGATCATATCTTCAATGCAGCACATTTTTAGGGGACCTCATGGCATACAGTTTGCGTATGTATATTGGCTGTGGTGCTGTTGTAAGTAAGTGAAGTTGCTGTGTGCTTCGATATTTTCTTGCAATCACATACTTGCATCGTGTCCAGTTAAAATGTTGAACTGATTTGCTGTTGCTATGCTTTCTACAAGGCTGTACTCTTCCTAAAATATAAATCTAATGTGTAAGCAGACTCAAATCCTGGAGATTTTTTTCAGTATTCTGTGCTCCTAAATGCTAAAAATGGCAGGGGTTTTAGCATCTTTTTCTGCTTTTATATAGTCTAGCTTTGAATGTAGATTGGAAGCTACTGGGAAAATTATTCTCCGCAAAGCGTCTTGACATTTGCATTCAAACCTGCTGTTTAGCAAGGTTTTATGCTTCCATCTATGAAAATTCATCTCAAATTGAGCTGCAGTTTCATTTTTTGCTGCTTCAATTTTGAAAGAGCTTTTTTGAAAGAAGAAAGTAAGATTGGGAATAACCTTCATCGTGGATCCATTGCCCAGTATTCTTACTGTCTGATAGCCATGACCTGGAGGCTTCTGAAATGAACCTCCGAGTCCGGTCCCCACTCTGTGTTAGAGAAATGTGTGGAGCACAGGCGGCATGCTACGGGGAGCTCAGCAGAGAGGCCAAAACATCTCATCTTTCTTCTCCCTCTGAGAAGTGACCCTCTGTGGCACAACCAGGGACACTGGCACAGCAGTCTGTTGCTGCCCATTTTGGGATTTGTAAAGAATGTTTGTCTCCAGGGCAGTTGATAATTCTGGCATCTGTGGAAGGTGTGCATCTACAAAGTCAATTGGAAATACAGATTTGCATGCCAAGTTTTAGCCAGTAATTGCCCCTACAGGATGCGATAAACCTGGGAGAAAGTGCCAACTCTGTGCTATGGAGTCCACACAGACTGTGGGAGAGAAAACATTGTTTCTGAAGTCAGCTTCCAGGAATCATCTAGGATGACAGCAACTTGGTCCATTTCTCTGATACAACTTTGCTGCTGCTCTGTGCTTTAAACTAACTGTCTGTCCATTGTCTCTGCAAGTTGTTAACTTTGACCACTGCACTCTGCTGTGTTTTTAGCATTGACTTACTATTAGTTAAGCAAGTACTCCATAGAAATATATAGAAAACTAGAATCTTGTCTCATTAAGAGTGTGTTTCCTCTAGTAAATTCTTTAAATTTTGCTCTATTTTATGCGTGCCTTAAAGTGTTACATCTGCATTACAAGAAATTAATTAACCTACCCCATCAATAGGAAAGATGTCTTCAGCTTTCTGAATCTAAATAGTATTCTAGTGCAGGTAGTTTTTGTTGTTCTCATGCTAAGATACCAGGAATTCCACTTAAAAATCGTTTCACTAGAACATCATAGGAGCAGCAGAGTTTTAACCTTGTAGAGACTGACCCACAGGAAAGATCTAAACCTGAAAGCAATTAGCTTAGTGTGTGGATCATGCTAGATAATTTCCAAATCGGCATTATTTCTATTTGAGTAAGAACATGACTACTGTCACTCTTTCCTTATTCTATTTTATTACTGAAGTAATTGCTTATAAAATGTACCTGCAAGGAATAATGTTACAGGAATGTCACACCTCCCTTACCTTTTCTGCATTCATGTCTTTGCTCCTTTTCTTCCTCCTTTCACGGTAATTGTTGCATGTATAATATCAACCCTCCCACTAGCGCTAGGCAGCCCTTGTCACTTCCACACTCTGCAGAGAGAGCACACATGATTGAAAAACTGGTGGCAGAAATTTCCTATCCAGTACTGGACTGTTTATGGAAAAGCTTGCAAAACTAGTGCCTCTATTGTGCGGTTTCTTTGTGCCTGCTTGTCATGTTTGTATGGGCTGATAAACACAAATCTCCCAGTGCTATTTTCCATTGACTCATATTTATTTACTTCTTTCCTCCTCAGTGCTAATGGACCTGAAGCAAAAGAGGAATTCCCATCATGGAGGCAGCAATGATAATGTTGAAGTCTCAGCAGACTCTGCAACAAAACACTGCTGTGTGGAGCTGGGTCCTAGGACTTACTCGACCTCAGCTATTCATCTGCACACTTCCACCCCTATCTCCAGGCTCCAGAGCAGACCAAAAGGTATGCAGTGCATTTGATATACCAGCTGTTGGTACAAGTCAGGCTAATTCATAGTTCCTGCTTAGCTGAAACATGGCTTCTAGTGGCATTCAAGTACAAACCAGAGCATTAGTATTTTCTCTTCTACTTTATCTGCTTAATAGTTTAATTGTTTATATTTAAATATAGTCAAATAGTTTAATTGATCAGGTACAGGGTTTTCTTGCTCTTGTAATGTCATCAATTCAATAGAACACATTTGGATGTCAGTTTTTCTGGGGTTCCCTGCCCAGTGGTTCACAGCAGAGGTTAGAAGATGGCTCATCTTCTAGTATTGGCTTAATAAAACCCTCTTGATCACCTCAGTCTTTTACGCTGCTGGAATGCATTGGAGACTGACCTGAGGGATTAACCTTCCTGTGTTTAATACTGCCTTTTAAGTTTTATGGTCTTTTCAGGCTATAATTCAGAAGATAATCTATGTGAACAGTCCCCTGAGGTGGAGTTTGCAAGCACCAGACAGCATGGTAAGCTTGTAGCATGTATGAATGCTCTAAACTTCTAAACATTAAGACTTATTTCATTCTGTCCACTTGAACTGTCCCGGAGCATTTTAGTTAAATGAACGTGATAGAATGAGATGTAGTAATGTAACACCATTTTCGGAATGTGGGTCTAAGTACTTCTATTTTTCTGTTGAGAAACTTTTAATGGACGTTTTCCCAAAATCAATTTTCAAAACCAATGCTGATGTTGAGATGACTTGCCTTGGCCCGTAAACAGACCCTTTAATGCATGTCCTACAGATTTGTTGCTGATTTTTCTGGACAATGTTCAATTCCTTCCTGAAGGGATTGAATCGGCAATAAAAAAAACATTCAGGGTTGGGGGTGTGCCTGCATGGTAGGAACACTGGTGCAGCAGCAGCACTACCTGCTAAGAGATTTGTGGAAGACTTAATTTGCAGGCTGGTTGCCTGCTGCTTCCAAAGAAACAGAGAAAGAGACAGCAACTTATGGTTGAACTTCTTCAGTATTTACATTTCTTTGTTTATAGTTGCTGTAAAAGCAAAACCCAGAGCACACTACTTTGTGCAAAAAATGAGTGAGAGAAAGAAGATGGATCCTGAACAATTTGACTTGAAAAATGAAAATGGCTTCTACTCTGTACAGACTTTGGCATCATGTATATATTGCATTGTTAATGTTTCCAAAGTGACTTAGTTGCACCCGTCCTATTTTCAGAAGGCAGACTGTAGCCAAGTCTTTTAGAGAATCAGAGGTACTTGAGATCTGTTTGTTCAGTGCTTGTTTTGTATTTTTCAGTGTCCAGGCCAAACAGTTTGGAGAGCAGTAGAAACGCTTCCAGCAGTAGTTCGCCACTCAATTTGAAAGGTAAAGCTTTTACAGCTGAATTCTGACGAACAGGAAGTGAAATCCCATGTAACTGTGTGCAAAATGCTATTTTCCATCCAGTAAAATTTGAAGACTGTTTTGAAATTGTAACTGTTATGCAATCTGGATATAGCTGTCTCGGGAATCAAAACTGCTGGCAAGAAGTATTTTTCTAAGATTGATTCTGGCAAGGGGTAGCTTTTAAGACACGCAATCTAGTTTTGCTTCAGTCTGACTGGCATCGTATTGTGGGAACTAATCAGGCCACTTTTAGACTTTTACGACAATAGGTCTCTGCTGTTCTTACTCTGTACACAACTTGTGTATGGAATCACTGTACACTGGAGATTTGCTTTAGCTGAAATTGTGCATCCTTGAAGGATGTGGAAAAGCCCATTTTAAGCTTTCCTACTGGCAGGTGCTGGCTCTCAGATCACACACGGCCAAGACTGGGAGATCTTCTAGTGGCACAGAGGTAGTAAAGACCCCTTTACTATCTGTGTTATTCCTGTCCTTTGGACAAGTAGTTGTGCTTGTTTATCACAGGGGCTCAAAGTATGTATTGTAAGACATTTACTAGTCCTGATTTTTCAAAGTTCTGACTGCCTTGAGTTCTATAGGGGAAGAAAGTAAGGTCAAAAATGCCACCTAGTCTGTGTGGAAATAGCCCTGAATGATAGCCTATCTCAGTGAGACATCTACTGCAGTGAGGGAAGAGCAGTGTCTTTAATGATATTTATGCTTTTTCTCAGGTTCCTTAGATCATATCCATGGCAGAACTGAGAGCCTCAGCAGTGAAGATACGGTGCCAAGCAGAGAGACACCAGCCTTGCTCCGAGACACCTATCCCTTTCACTCCGCTTCTGCTGTCTTAAGCCCTGGCAGCAGGCATGAATCCTCCTTCCACAGGAACAGTTTGATCTCTCATGATATACCTCAGAGGAGTACTCCATCACAGTCTTATACAGGCAGGCAACGGTCAGCCTCACCTGGCAGTGAGATGGTGACTTTGGAAGAGTTCTTGGAAGAGAGCAACAGGCTGTCCCCACCAAGTGTAAGTAAATAGAGCCAGATAGCCCATCACATATGTCAAAAGACTGTTCAAAGCTGATTTAGGGGGATGAGGGCATGGGTAAACATGGAAAAACAAGAAGATCCTTGTTCATACATGTGGAACTTAATCAAATCTGGCAAAATGAATTAAACAGTTCCGACAACTAAGGCAAGATTAACTTTCACACAGCACTGCTCATTTATTTTGGTATATCAGCTATGGCAAGTCAGGCAGATAATTCACTGCAAGTACCCTGTATTGAACTGCTGGGGCTTTTTAGTGTCAAACACTTGTGGTCAAGGTTTTATATTATAACGTTAGTTTTCAGCTTCAGGTATTTTTATTTGTGAATTGGTAAATTTTCAGTGTAATTTTCAGCTGCTAAATCTGTAATTAGAAATGAAACGTAACAGTTTTCAATTGAAGTGCAAAATACGCAGTTGTTCAAAACATCTCCTAACCTGAAAATACCATCAGTGTGTTTGAGAGAGAATATTTTTCTTACCGAATTAGGTTCTTTATGTTTTCACCATGCTGTGTGCTGACTGGCATGTCAATGTTGGTTCAGTGACTACCGTAATATGTTGCACACTGAAGTGCTTTGTCAGAAATGAAATGTTTGGGTTTTAGATGGCATTTGTCTTTTACTGCTCAGGCAGTAAAAGGCATTTTGTCTTTTACCTCTTATTGCCTCATTATCCTAAATAAAATTATTAGCTTTTAGGGATGTTTAAAATTTGATAATTTTTTTGTTGTTTTTTGTTTTCATCTGTGACTACCTGACCATGTCTCAGTTTTCATTCTTTGTGTCATCCTTGTTCCTTTTCAGTGTCGGCGCAGTTTAAATGAGAGTGAAATGATTTCATTGCACCAATTTCTGTTAGAAGCTGATGCACTATATCCCTCTTGCTACTCCCTATGTCCTTCCCTCCGTCAGGAGCCTTCACAGTCACTTGAATCGGTCCTCAGTCATTCATGTCGTGACAGCATGAGGCACAGAACAGGCAGGGGGAATAGGAGATCTGCTTCACTGTATATCCCCAGGGTATCCATTGTTCTTGCTATGAAGGCAACAGCTCCCAACTTACCACAGCTTTTGCTAGCATATTAATACCCATAGAAGCATACTGTAACTCTTAGCTGTTATTTTAAAGGCTGCCATAGCACTTGCGTTAATTGCTTGTAAAGTATTTCCAGTGCTTGTTCATAAACATGCGTGGTTTTGGAGGACTAGTTGTTCTGTAATGTTAATGTGCATAACAGCAGTTTTAAGTGAATTTAAAAATAACCCTAACATTTCAACATCTAGTTGAGCATAGAAATCTTCCTGCTGCACTATTACCATTGACAGTGTTCACTTCTACCAAACCAATTTTGTGACTGGAAGAAACTTTTGGAATGCTAGTAAAATGAATATATTAAGCTTTAACATACTGCTTGGAGAAGAGTAAAGAAATAAATTCCATGAGCTTGTTTCAGCATGTCTTTTGTGAAGACAGCATGTCCCTTAACTGTTCTGAGCATGCCTTTACACTAATAGTCCAATGGCAGCTGATCAAACATTACCATTTTTCGATTGCATGGACCATCCCCATGAAATGTTTATTGTATATTTTCTTTTACTGCCAGGTTAATTGTCTGACTTGAAACATGTAAGTTAATCATGGGCAAACAATTATATCTCCATTTTTGTAAGGATTTTCTGTGCATTTCATTATATTGTATATGCAGCTTTTAATACATATGTAGTATATTGACTGGGAGAAGTGAGGGGAATCAGTGGAGAAGCAATGAAACTTTCTTGAAATGCTAACGCATCTCACTGAGTTATTCTCTCCTGTCATAGCCGTGGAGTTACAGTAGAGTGTTACCCAGATGAACTGTATTCTGGAAGACAGGCCATCTTTGATATTCCCTGATACCCACAGCTCATGGCATTAATACGGTACTGATGTTTCAGTGACAGTGGCTGATGTGAAAGGAAGCAAAAGAGCTGCTGCCCAGGTTGCATGTGAAGTGCAACTCGACAAATTTATGACAATTAATCTGGCAAACAAAGCTGTCATGATCTAATGATGATGAGTATGTTATCTCTTGATTTGGATTTATACCCATTGTAAATTCATATCTTCTGTTCCCCACTTTAAATATAAAATCTGTCATTGTGTTTTGGTTGAATTAAATGGGAAGGAAGATTATCTACACAAAGCTCTACATGATTCTTTAAACAAAAAATGTCATTAACGTAGCATGTACATGTTTTCTCACACCAGGACACCTCCAGTAACAGAGATGACTTGCTCAGCGATTATTTTAAGAAAGCAAATGAGCCTTCAGCTACTGGGAACCTGCTGGTTCAGCCATCCAGAAAGGAGGCTGCTAAGATGCCCACTAGTCTTGTTGCTCCAACTGTAAAAATGACCACCACCAATGAAGAAGGAAGAACAGCGAAGCCTGGAAATCACATGAAGCCAAACCTCAGACACGTTGAACCTGAGACTCCAGTGAACTCCCAGGGGTCCCTTAAGCTTCCTCACACACCGCAGCACCAGCCTGCCAGTGGGATGCGGCAGATGGCACAGCCTCAGCAGCCTGGAACTGTGAGCAGGAGGAGTACATCCCTGAGCAGGGCATTCAGCTTAGCTTCTGCAGACCTCCTCAGAGCCACTGGCCCAGAGACTTACAAGCAGGAGAGCCCTCAGAAGTCAGCAGCAGACCTACGTGGGGGCAAGGACACTGTCAGTCAGACCTCTGGGGCTTTCACGCCAATGAGCTCCCAGGCAACTTTAAGAGAGAGGCCACAGTCTGCAAAAGTGGCAGGCTCCTTGCAAGGTGTTGATTCTCGCTGTCGGCAGCTTGATGCAAGGCGCCTTTCCCTGGCCCCACCGAAAGATGAGAGGCCACTCTCCTTCCATCAGTTCTCTGCCTCACCCACTGCCTCCACCAGCAATCTGAATGTCCAGCAACAGGAGTGCGTGAACCCTGGGCAACACTATTCACCCACACTGCACGTCCCCTCCAAAGTCAAACCAAAGCCAGCCCCTCGTACTGGGGAGGTGGCCGCAGTGGCCCCTGCCAGAGCTGTTTCCAGCAGCACTGAGGGAAATATTTCCCTAGGGCAAGGCCAGGGTGATGCCCTACTTACAAAGTGCCAGGGTAAGCTGCCGGAAGGCAGTGCTGGGGCTATGGAGGAGCCTGTGAGAGGAAGCAACTCCAACAGCACTCCTGGGTCTCCAGACTCACAGGGGGATCAGCAGACAATTTGGTATGAGTATGGGTGTGTGTAACCCATGGATGCAACTAGTAATGTGTGTGCTTGGCATTAATGATGTCTAGGTAGCATTTGTCTAGACAGGTCTTAGAGCAGCATGCAGGTGATGCCTTTTCAGTGTTCTCCGGGAACTGTTTTCTGTTTGGAACAGGTATGATTAAGAGAAATAAGGAGGAAAACCCCAGCCCTACTTTTGACACAGTTGTGCCTAAAACAAAGTGGAAGCTTGACCTAATATCACAGCAGGTTGGCATGTGATTTTCACAGGTGTTGAGCATTCCTCACTCCAGGAGAAGCTTAGCAGGGTCCTCTGTCTTCGCTGCACTGTGCACCCCTTCTACCTGCATTAAGTAAGAGTTTCACAGGTCGTGTGTGTGTGTGTGTGTTGAACCCCACCCAACATTGACAAAACTTAACCATACTGAAAAGGTCATATAAAAGCCACACTTCTCCCCCAAAGACAGATCAGATACTTGGCTTAAGTAGTTTAAAGGTAAAGCTGAAGAGCAAAAGTATGTGGCTTTAGCTGTGGATCTGTTAAAATCACTTCTTGCCACAGCCATATTTTGTAGAGGTAACGTGCAGACTTCAAGGGTCACGTCTCAACCTTCCCCACTGGGACTGTGTAAACACAGAGGCACCAGCGCAATTACCCCAATGCCTTCACTATAGCTGCAGTTCAGTGGATCCTTGACACTCTGCAAGCCAAGTGGTGCTGCCTTTTGAAACTTGTTTTATCTTTTATACAAACACTGGAACTAATGCAGCCTTTCAGGGAGATGCCATTTCAATTGCAAAGGTGGCATCTCATGTACAAAAGTGTCTTGTAAGTATGTATATAAGAAGCTCAAGTATTGTATAGGAATGCTGTGTAAATTGTATTATTACATCCTTGTGTGCATGACTGCCCACATACTAAGTGGTATGTGGGATTTTGTCTCTTAGAAATCCTTGTTTACATCTCCAAGAACTTTGCTCAGTATAGAAAGCAAAATAATTTTGTATACATGTGAAAGAAATATACTTTTAAAGATCTATTTATGTGCAAAGAAGCTCCTTGTATGTTTCTGTCCAGAGTGTCATCAGCTGCTTATGTATATATGATCAAATGCTTATCTTTAATTCTATTTCACCTTTGTAAAGCTGGTTTTTTTTGCAATAGACTAAATCCTTAAAAAAAAAATTAATACTTGTTTTGCTGGTTCTGACTTAATCTAGTAAAAGCTAAAACTGATTCATCTGAGGATGTTTTTGTTATCTAGTATGTAGTAATCCCATTCCGGAAACTACAAAATTGTTTATAATAAAGATTGAAATAAAATAGATGGATGTTGTACTTTTTTTTTTTTTTTTCCTTGGGGAAAGAAAATTCCACGATTCATGGTGCTGGATGGAGATCTGTCTGCAGTAGCTTTGTGTAAGGCTCAATATTGATTTGCATCTCTGTGTGGCAGAGTTGTGTTCATCTTTGAACGTGAAGGGAACAGCAAAAGGAACTTTCTGACTTCTCTGTTATTTTAATGCTAACTACAGTTTTGCAACAATTTTAAAATTATGTGCTATGCAGCCATTTCAGAACATAGTGTTTTTGGTAAACTAAATTTCTCCTTCCATAAATTCCCTCTCAACATTGATTCTTGGCCAGACCACTCAAGGTGAAAGGCTGGCGTTTCTCCCTTGTTCCAGCTCCGTTTTGGAGGCATGTGCTCGATGGCTCTGCAGGCTAGGCTCCTGGGGAATTCATCTGTTAGTCGTCCATTACTGCAGATCTGCTTTTGCTGTAAGTACCTGCTTGGTCACTTACACTGTAGTGATCGTTGTCTTGAGTTATTTGCAGTTATTTACTTTCTCAGTTCTAGTACATTTGAATAAAAATGTATGTAATACTTACGTATTACCTTTCAAGTATGGAATAGTTTAAAATACAGATGTTATAACATGGAACAACTTCAAGGAAAATTTTGGCCTAGATGCCTGTGCTGCTGCGGCAGGCGCAGCCATTTTGCAGTCTGCCCTACTCATTAATGGTTTTCAATTCTTTGGTAGATGCATCGGCTCCCGGGGCGGCGTGCGCCCAACACCTGCTGCGCCATCAGGTAAGAAGCGGGGTGGGTGTGAGAACAAGGCCTGCCTGCAGCTAAGGTGCTGCTAGTCTTGGGTGCCTTCTGGGGTGCCTTTCTGGGTAAGCGGGTGCTCACTGTCGAAGCGACATGGGGGGAGACGCCTCTTGTGTTCCTCAGAGGGCAGCGGCAGCAAATCCTCCCGCCTTCGCGCTGGTGGAGCTGCCGTGAGGCACTGGCTGCCGGGAGCTGCCAGGAGAGGTGTTTCTGTGAGGGGAAAAGTGGAAAGGGCAGAACTACCAGGCCATTTCAGGCTTCTCATTCCTTCCAAGAAGAAAAGGGAAACTGGTGAAACGCCTGTTTCAATTTGCATGACTTGAAAGGCTGTTGGGACGTGCTGTGCAAGGGCAGGCAGCCGGGCCTGGCCGGTGGGACTGCTGGCAGCAAGATGGTGAGTGGCCAGCCGCAGCCATGCAACCCTGTGTGTTGGGCACAGGAGAAAGGTGCTTGTCTCTGCAGGAGCCCTAAGCTTTGGCACACTGGCTTTTCCCAGCTCTGTGTGGCAAAGGGCCGTGGGATGCCGATACTTTACGACACGGAAGGGTAGGCACCAACTGTGTGCCAAATAATGCTGTGAACTGTTCTGAACCATTTAAGTAACATTGGATAATGGAGTGCCTCAGTTGGTATATGTGGCTCGTTAATTCTCTAGATGATGTTTTGTATCAAAGGACAGGGTTTTGAAGGGTATCGCACGCCAAGGAGGCAGCAGTTGCCGATAGAGAGAGCCCAGGGGCTGTGGTGCCTTCGGCAGCACACGCTCCCTGCAGCGCGCTCAGAGGCTGAAGTCAGTGAAGCTGTTTGACACGTGCTTAAAATTGCACACACTGCATGATGATGGCATTTGCTTGAAGTATCAGAAATGGTTGATGTGGAAATTGCTTCTAGGGAGTTGTGTGCTCTGCAGCATCTCCTTACCAAGAAATCTGAAGCCTGAGGGGTCATTCACAGAGATTCCATGTCATGGTTACCTTTTTCCTCTCAGATATTGCTGTTCCTCAAACTTGGTAGGTAACCATGAAGCGAACAGACCTTTTCTGATTTCAGTTAATTGAGTCTAGAACACAAAATCCCCAGAAGAAGAATTAAAAAATAGAATTTACCTTTTTCTATAACAAGGGAAATTCCAACTGTAAGTGCATTGTAAAAAGGGCTAGTACTTTGGTTTAGAGAAATGAGGTTTCAAGGAACCCGTGTGGTTAGCAAGTATTTCTGATCATCCAGATGTTTGGGTTCAGCCAAAGGCAAATGACTTCAAGACAGAACACGGAAGAAATGCTCCAGAAATAATTACGCTGAGAGCATTTGAATTGTGGCTTTGCATTTTTAGATGAAAGGGTGCAGAGGGGGATCAGTTGTGGTAAGCTCCACAAAAAAAATTTATCCTAACAATTGCTTCTCTGCCTATCTGAGTCCTGGAATATCAGATTCTGGCAGCACTGGAGCTGTTCAAGGGAAGGTGGAAGCCTTGGGAATGTTTTTACAGACCACCAGTACTAGGCAGAATTAACCTGACCTAACAGTGCAGAGTGAAATAGTTCAGTTACTAAAAATAACAAATGAAGTTATCATTATGAAGGGTTGCTAGACGGGAGAAGTAGACCAGGCTGTGAAGGTCTGTCTTGAAAGCTGGTACTAAAGGCTTCCGTAAGAACTAAGAGAAAATGGCATCAGCTGGAAAGTGGTGAAAAAAAATCTAATTTAAGAGAGTACTGGTAGGAGTTCAAAGTGACTGAGAGAAGCTATGGCAAGTTGTACAACACTACATGGTGTTTTACCAGTCACAAAGATCTCTTCAAAAGTATGAAGAGAACAGTGGACAACAGATAGCTGCTGTTTAAAAGCTTCTCAAATGGGAAAATCCTTAAAAGGCTAACTTGGGGCCTAGAGGGTGAAATGTGACTTCATGAAATGTGACACAAAGTTGAGGTTAGTTCAGATTTGGAGAATTGTGAAGGACACCATTAAAGAGTAACATGGATGAGCGGGCACTTCAGTGGCAGGCTACCTGTACCTACCTCTGCTGAAGTTGTGGAAAGGACAGTTTATTGATTGTTGGAGGTTTTGGGGTGAGCAGTGGTAGGGGAGCAAAACTGGTTTTTCCTCATAGCTTGACAATGAATATGTGGTTATTCCATAGAAACTAGGAGCCTAAAACATGTCCAAAACAAAACACAGAATGCCATGGAAACTACTGTCAGCTCTCTATCATTCCCAGATGCTGTTCTGCTCAGCTGTAGTTAAAACACTCGCATGTTTTTAACCAAAGATTGTCAGAACTGAGGATTATGTAGCTCTGATGGTGAGGCTGTGCCAAAGTACATAATGTGTGTGTTGCATATCAGAATGGGGAAGAGCAATAAATCTAAGTGTTGGCATTAGCCATGAAAAGCATGTATTGCACGAAGGGAAAACGGGAGCCCAGCTCCCTCCTCAGTGAGTGACACCCTGTGGTGTGACCTGAAAGTCATGCTAAAGGAGAGAGTTCTTAGGAAGGGGAAAACGAAGCTATTGGTGAGACACAGGGCACCATGCTCTTATGGAATCAAATAGATTAATGTAATAGCCTCATATTTTAATGCTTTGGGTTTGGTATGAAATAGTTTACAGGAGAGCTAAACAGCCTCTGCCTTGAGAAAACATCATCAGGTAAAATAAAAGAGGCTCCCTCTCCTCTCCAACATCAGGTGGTGGCTGTCTTCAGATTCAGGAGCTGGGCCAGTTCCACTAGGAACAGTGGGCACCTTCTCCATGTGAAAATGCCTGAAATTTGCAAGTCAAAGATCACGTTATGTTTTTAGTAGAGGGCGTGCTCTGAAAGTGTGAGATATTAATGGCAAGTAAAGCACAGTTTATGTTTGGAAACATACTGCTAAGAAAGAACATGAGAGTTTGAGAAGGATATTCCAGCTGGAGAAGCACAACTCCCCACCGGACTGCTGAGGCATCTCTAGAGACTTGCACTGGAGGGAAGAGGGAGTTTTCTGCAAGAACTAAGTGGGAAAGTATGTCTGTGAAGGACCAAAATGAGCTTTCTGTAGTGCTCCTAGTCTGATTGTTTTACCATTTGGCAGGGTATTTTGAAGGTTATGGGATGTAGAAGTGTATGTTCCCTTGCTGCTTTAAATATGTCTGACCAAAGTTATCCCATTCTTGTTAAACCCACGTAAAATGCTTTCCTGCACCTTTGCAAGTGGATTTTTTTCTCTAGTTATCCAAAACTGGAAATTTGCTTGTGTGTGTGTTGTGAGCCCACAAAATACCTAATCCACAGATGTGCGTGTTTCAGAGCCACTGGTTACCTGGGGATGTTCAGCTGCAGCATCTGAGCCTTCTGCAGGGATGGAAAACTCAGTGGAAAATTTCCAGTCAGTTTGAGAGTGCTCCTGTAGGACCCTTTTGGCTATTTGTGAGTGAAAGTAGAAGAAATACTGAGAATCAGGGAATGTCTGTGAAGGTAAAATCTTGGGATTTTTTTTTTTTAAAACTGCAGTCCTCTGAACAAGAGTAGCTTGCTCATAGCAGTGCAAAAGCCTGTCAGAGTTCAAGGAGCATCTGAATGATGCTCTTAGTCATACAGTTTAGTGTTAGGTAGTCTGTGAGGAAAAGGGAGTTGGGCTCAGTGACCCTTATGTGTCCCTTACAACCTAAAATATTCTATGAAAAGGCAAATAGAGAAAACGGGCTGGCACAAGCTGCCTGGGATAGACCTCATATCGATTTAGTTGGGATTTAAATAAAATTAAGCTGAAGCTGGTAACCGTTAGTTTCTCTTGAGCTTGCTTACACCTTTTTTTGGTCTGTGAGTAACTGAGACAAAAAGGTAGAATGCTTTGGAAAGCTGCATTAACAGCATTGTGTAAGCAGGACTGGACAGCTTATGTACCCCGTTTCCATTAGACCTCCTAGCTATCCACATAATTTTTATTGTTTCAGAATTTCCTTCCTTGCTTATTTTGGCTTCTTTAATTAAATGAAACCACCTTGAATCCCTGAAGCCAAATCCTATTACTCCCACGAACACAGATTCTTTTCCTTGTTTATTTAACCAGCCATATCAATGGTAACAGTGTGTCCCATTTGGCAGATCCTGAATTCCCTTCAGTCTCCCACCCTTGTCCTATATGAGCATGTGCCTGTTTTCTTCTTACGTAATCAGGCAAATGAATTAAAACAGATACTAGCAAGACTTTATTGGGTCAAATTTCACCCACATAAGGTGGGTGTTTAACAGGTTATACTTGTTTAGCAGACGGTGTTTATCCGGGAAAGGAGAGTATACTTTCAAGTAAATCTAAAACTGAGAAGGAAAGCAAAAAGTGAACTCGGTAACCACAGTCTATTGTTTTTAGCCCAATGTCTTTGTAGCAATGTTTTACGGGAAACACCAGTATCTGGAGAGCTATGTACATTCAAACTTTGACAGACCGCCTATTGCAGTTGCTGTAGGCCAAGGACATTTTTGCCCTTGAAGTACTGGTTCAAGGGCACTTAGGCCCCATCTTCCCCACTGCATCAGAACACTGGCATACAGACCAACTTATGACAACTGTTGTTCTCACATAAAATTCCCAGATCTGTGGTAACAGAAGGAAGAGCAGCAGCACAGGAGTTCCAAGTCCACATGGCTATCCATCTTCAAGAACTTCACTTACCTGTGACCAACCTTCTTTTCCACATCTGAATGGAAGTTCATGCGTGCATTCATGGTGGGTCCAGCTGGTTACTCCCAACACATGCATAATCATCCATGGGTCCTCCACAGCAGTTGCAAGGCCACACATCAAAGCCAGTGTCTCTTAGTGGCATAACAGCTTGGGAAAGAATGAATTCAGTCTGTTGTTCTGCAGCTAGTAAGAACAGAGATACTCTAGCCTGGACTCTGGAGTAGCTGTGATGATTACGACAAATTTCTCTGCCCCTGCCTTCTAGATTATGACAAAACTTTTAATTTTTATAGTCTTTGCACAGAAGTTCCTGCATTCTCAACCTGCTTTGTGTCTGTGTCTTTGCATTGTTCAGTGCTGTGAATAGAAACAGGCAGAGCTCCTGGACAACTGTGTATTATTCCTGTCAACTCGCCCTTCACTCTGTAAGAGCGAGGCCTTTCTCCCTTTACAAGTGAAGGGGAGAACCAGGTACCTGCAGCTTTACCACAGGGCTCACTTTAAGACAAGTAGACTCACCCTCTACAGGCCCTTAATTCTCTTCAGACAGTAACTGGTAATTCACACGTAGACATTAGACACAGTACTAGTACGGCCCCAAGTCCAGCCATGCAAAGCCCATTTCTGGTGTGCAAAATGATGTCTGTGTTGGATGTTGCACACACAGGTGCAAAAGATGGTTAAATTACACTTTCAGTGTAAATGAAACCTGTTCCCTGCCTCAGGAAAAACTACAGAGGTATAGGCTGTCTGGCAAAAAACCCCGAACTTTAACCTGTGGGGTTGGCTTGCTGTCCACAACTAGTTTACTGAGTCTTTGCTGCCCTTCCAGGTTCCTACCTCTGCTGAGGTGGGCAGAAGTAGGAAATTAGGAGCACTTCTGATCATACATTTTGAAGGCGCTTGGGAAACACCAGCACGGTGAGGATAGAGAGAGGATTTCCCGCTGGTTATGAGGCGTGGACATGTTCCTGTGATGAGCTGAGATGGTCTCAGCCTGTGTCACACTAATGCCGAGCTTTAGTTTGTGGCAGAAGATCCCCAGTTTTTCTGAGTTCCCAAAGGTGTTTCCAATCTTTTTTTCACCTTCCAGAAAGTAGCTGCTGAAGGTGCCAATTGAGAGCTGGTTTGGTAACCTCTGAGCCAGGAGGGAATTTATACCTGCTGAGAAGGACACTCTCACAAGGAGAATCCCTCGAAAGGGATAAGGTACATTGCATTAAGAATGTATCTGTACCCCAAGGTAAATTATGTGACCCCAGATTGCGTTTTTGGCCCTGCAGAGCCTGGCTGATACCTGGCCAGAGCTGTGCTAGCCTGTGTGAGATAGAGCTGAGGCACCAACCTACCAAGTCAGCCCCAAGGCACTGCTCACTAGCAATGGAGGTTGCAGAAGGGGTCCCCTGCATGTCCTGACATCGTCTCTTCCTCTGCGGGGTGTGATGGTGAATGGGATAAAAGTCTGGTCAGCAGACATTACCAGCAGAAATGAAAGTCTTTAAAATAGGGAAGCTGGGAACCCCGTGAAGTCAGATACTGAGGGGGAGGAGAGGGGTCTAACCTGGCAGCTGCTAGCACAGTGGCAAGGGCAGACACCTGAAGTTTCTTCTGGAGGTAGAAGGGTGGCCTGAATGTTTGAGCTTATTTATGAGATGTGTGTTAAGCAATGGCATTTCCCACTGGTAACTCTTGAAGCCAAGTTCACCACTTGGGGCACATTCTGGGCATAAATTCTAGGACATTGGTCCGTGTTCCCAAAGCACCTGGAGTGCAGATCTGAGGACTGCGCATGTGCCCTGCAGAGTGAAAGCTGAGACCTGTGGAAAAGGTTAAAATAACACGTAATGCAGTGCAGACTGGGACAAAACAGAAACAAGAGAAAATAGGAGAACAGATAGATAAAGCAGGGTGCCTGGGCTGCAGTGAAATCTGCAGCAGTGTTCCCTCTTGCATGCGAAGCCTGGTGTTGCATAGCCACCCGTCGGTGCAGTGTAAGAGCTGGACCTGCAAGGGCTCTTTGGTGGTACCAGGATGGAAGGAAGAGCAGTAGCAAGTTCTTGTTTCTCAGCTACGCAAAATGGGAATGTGCATGTGGATTATCACTGCAAAAGAGAGAGAGAAGTTATTGATTTACCTTCTATCCTCACAAAATGGGTGCTTGAAAGGATTTAAAACAAACTTCATTGGAAACTTGATCCTTAAAGGCAAAACATAGATCAGGTAATTGGAATTAAATGGAGCCAGTGCTGCTAGAAAGGGCCTCCATTGGAATATGCTTAGAGAGGAGTGCTAATGACTGGAAATGAGACCGACGTGGGTGAGCAGAGGTCTGGAAAACGTGGTCTGTGAAGAAGACTGAAAAAATGGGATTGTTTAGACTACAAAAGAGAAGTCTAAGAGGAACAGTATGATTAATTCTCATTTATACGATTAACTTTGGAAAAAGTAGCAATAGACTGTTTTTCATGTGCATCCACAGAAGGACAAGAAAAAATAAATGAATTTAAACATGGAAACACAGATTTTTGTATTAGTGCAAGCTTTTTAAGAATGAACCTAGCCAGGGGATGGAGACATTGCCAGAGGAGAGGCAGAATCTTCCTCAGTGGCAATTTAAGAGAAGGTGGTAAAGCTCTGGAGGAGACAGTCTAGCTTTCTTTATTGGGGCTCTGAGTAAGGAGATGGTCTAGATTACCTCCTTTCTGATGCATTTCTGTGGCATCTGTGACATTGGTAGCACCAGTTTATCTCCATTTTTTGAAGCTTGCTGCTTCTGGTTCTGACACATGCAAGCCAGGAGCTATTCAATTCAATGGAGTTACTTAATCATCACACGCATTAAAATGATTTGACCAAATCGAGCAAAAAGCAAGAATTGCCACTTGCACAGAATAATAGCTATTTGTCAGCTTTAATAGCTGCTGTATAATTCATGGAGATAAAAGGCTACAAAAACTGTCATTTCTTTTCATTTTTAGAATTTTAAATACAGACAAACATGCAGTTGCTGAGTGTGTGTGATGGAGGCTGTGGTCTGCAGCAGACACTGTTCTGCCCCCTTGGAAGTGACAAGGACAGGTGACCGAAGCCACCAAATCCCTTTATTTTAGCAACCTGTTTTACAGCATATGCATGCTAAGTCAACCAATATATAGTGGCTGGGTGAAAGAAAAGCAAACCAGGATTTTTCTGGACTTTATTTTACTCTCATTTTTGTAAAAGGAGGTTTGTGGAAGTGATTGTTTCTGCTCCACTTACAAGGCCTGATTTACCAGCTTTGCTGGTCAAGTGCTGCCTTTTTAACATACTCTGATAGACATGTATGTCTGATGTGTCTGATGGCCAAGGTTCTGGCTCTGCTTCCTGGATATTCTGGTCATCTGTATCTAACATCTGTCTAACACATCTCTGAGCACGTTTGCAGTTCAGCGTTGACAGAGAATTGCAGCCAGGGTGGGAACTGGGAAAGAGATACTGCCACGTGTTACTTCCACTGGCTGTCTCTGCTTTCCCTGGCACCCAAAGGGTTAATCACTGTCTGTGGGTCTTCTCAGGGCTTGTTCCCTATCTGTAGCCTGCACCCTGCAGGAGGTGGAAATGCTTTCCTCGCAGCCACCAATGAGCCCTGGATACCAAAGTGATCTCTGCCCCTGGGAGGCTCTCAGGGAAGGCAAACAGTCCAATGCAATGCCCTGTTGTTCCTTATTGAAGAGTAATACACATATTACTAAGGAAATAACTGCATTTCATTTTCTTAATATCATCTATTATAAATTCTTTAAATCTAATAAAAAACCTGTGATATCCAAGGGTACATAATTGTGGATTAAAAGGCACTGGAACAAATGTTTTACTTTGCTTCCTGAAAGATCACACTCAGAGTGATTTTCTTAATATATGTATATTTTTATATATGTATATAACTAAATAGTACTAAATAATAAAATAAAAAAAGACAAAACAAAACAAAAGACTGAGCATTCCAAATAGCCCTGATAAATTTGATTCAACCCTTCATATTCTTCAGTATTGCACAGGATGTCCAGCCCCTGGTTGTGCTCCCGCGAGCTTGTGCCTTGCCTATTCAGCTAGGTATGCCGTCTGCATCTCTGCCATCCTCCAAGCAGCACAGTGAGCCGGCAAGGGACTGTTCTGTGCTTTTTGCATCCTTTTCTGGCCATGTTCAAGAACTCCCTATTTTGTTCTGCTGCATCCCTCCTCAGAAACCTAGAGAGGTCCCTTAGCCCTGCAGATAATCTTAGATCTCTGATCTGGCAGAGGAAGGGCTCTGCCATCTGCTAGTCTGCCATACCTGAAGAGCCCTTTGCCTGTGTTTAGAATGAGGAGTTATCTTTGATGCTGGTTCTGATGTTAGGCATGGGTGCTCCTGAGTATTTCCAAGTTTTGTAAATGTCATTGTATCTTCTTCCTGGTTTTTTTGTTCTGTTTTGGGTTTGGGTTTGTTTGGTTTGTTTCATTATGTTTTGTTTTGGTTTTTTTTCTGTGCTTATGTCACTTTGCTTTCCACCAGGTTGAAAATGGAGAACGCCTCGGAATACCCCACACAAGACTCCCATTTCCAGACTTACTGCCTCTGGCCACCCTTGGACCACTGTTGCCCCATTACAGTAAGTAGATGGGAGCTCTCGCTAGGTGCTGTACTGGCCTCGCAGTGTCACAGGTGTCCCTACAGCAGCATGGCAGAGCACACTATATCAGGTGAGTTACATACCAGTTCAGAATCTGAACTGGTAACAGCTTTTGTTCCCAGCTTCAGTGCTGTTTGGGGCTTTGTTTGTTTGGTGTTGAGAAAAAAAAAAAGTTTGTTTACTTTTTTTAAGAGTAGTGCATTTCAGTTTGAATGACAGACACTTCAATATGTATCCCATGGTGCAGCTTTCACTCCTGTGGGAGTAAGACTAGTGACATGAGTTAGTAGGAGGTCAGATTTTACATATGCTACGGTCTTCCTGAACGACCTTGGACAAGCCCTTTGATCTGTTTATGCCTTAGTCTGTCTTGCTGCATAGATGAGAGAGGAAGACACCTCCACCACCACCACCCCCTGCAGCCCTTGCTCTTGCACAGTCAGGGAAGATGCTCCCTTCTGCAGAGATCAGCTTCAGCTGTGTTTGGACATAACTAGATCTGATCTCAACAAGCTCTAGAAACAACTTACTGTAAATAATAGTAATAACACCATTAATGCTCTGTATACTTTGTAATACGCCTGCATGAGGCTACATCTGTGTGTGTTTAGATAAGCTGTAAGCAGCAGTATTTGGGCTTTGCACCAGCTGCTGTGATCAGAATGCGGTTATCTGCTGGTTTGTGCTTGTGACGGTAGGTAGGGATGGAACACCACTCTGTGCATTGCAATCTCTGTATTTGGTGTCTGCTTTTGGCACTCTCATCTCTTTCATTTATGAATGAGGGAGGGAGGGAGGAGACGGCTGGGCTGAGCCGACTCCTTTGCAGTTGAACTATAAAGAGCACAGGAGCTGAAATGCAATCTCCTCCTCCTCCTTCCCTGCGCTGTTTCACTGACAGCCTTGCTCACAGCTGGGAGGAGGACAGCCTCACCAGTAGCCTGAGCAGGAGCTGGGAGAACTGAAGTTTTGTGCTTTTCGCACTGCAGGGAAGACCTCTTTGCATAAACTCTGCTCACAGGTGAGTTTCATTTTTATCTCTTCATTCTTAAAAGCAAGTTAATTTTCCATCATTGAGCCAGGTTATATTATACAAGGTTACAACCCCTGGAAAGGTGGAAGGACAGGATTTTTGGCTGTTTTTTGGCTAAAGCAAAACAATGAGGCAGTCTAAGGACTCAACCAAAATCCATGTCCAAAAAAAATTTACAACTTCATAATTAATTGCCTTGGCAAGTTCCCACTAATGGGGACTTCAATAAAAGTTCTTCTAAAAAAACTTTCTTGAGTTCCACTTAGGCACAAGGAGAGCTGATTGTTGAAGTTGTATTGATGAAAGAGATTTGCTAAGATAAACCAAGAAACTATTTCATGTTTGCAGCAGCGAACCAGAGCAATGGCCTGTAGATAGATTCCGCTAGTCATTTTCAGAAAACTTAGTAGGACCGTATAAGCAGACTAGATAAAAGATATTTTGAATGACTAATAAGTGATTTAAATACCTCATTTTGCCTGAGAACACAAGGCAGAAGTTACGCCTAACAGGAAACTGCTAAACCACATACCTTGGTGTGTGGGTGCTCTGTGTACGCCTATATAGATTTGTCTTTGTATCTCACAAGTATGTCATTACTGTATTTTCCAAACAATAAGACACTCTTATTGCTGCAGTTCAGAATCTGACTTGGGACAATTCAGATGTGAAGGTTTGTTTAGTGAAATTAAATTTATTCAGTCAGAAATGAATCCATTCTATTATTTTTTTTAATAGGATTTAAACCCCTTTGTTCATTATCGTCGGTTGCCTGTGTTACAAGTACATTTTTCTGGTTCTTGACAGTCTTTGTAAAGAAACTAGAAAAGTAAATTGCAGAGCAAACAGCTTCCTGTGTGCATAGGGAGAGGAGCTGAGAAGTAGAGAATTTGGAAGAATATAGCGGCTATGTCCTGTCCTTTTCTGTTGGGAACGTACGCAGGTATTTATTAATACAAATTTAAGGAAACTTAACAGTGAGGCAAGGAAAAATAACTACACTTAGGCTCATAAGACATGACACTGTCATTTGTGAGCACTATGGGACTTTCTGAGCAGTATGTTAATCAGTTCCTTCCGTGACTTTTTCCACATTAGCACCCTGTGTTCACACTGGCTCCAGAAGAGTATGGTGTCTGACCACTTCTTCTTTCAAGTTTGCTTTAACCAAGAAGCCAGTAAGAGTGAGTCAATCCTGTGTATTTAACAGCCACTCTTTCATTCCTTCTCTGAGGAAACGAAATTTTTTACTGTCCTCATCCCTATCCTTCTTGCCTCCCCATCTTATTGTTAGTATGTTGTTCCCCCATATCATGCTGCTTCTACACATGCAATTGTAAAGTCTTCCTGTTATATGAGGGAAGAAGCAGAAGGTACTATTTGAGCTTATTATACACTTGCTGCTATACAGCTGTAATTTGGAAGATAACATAGAAGGAACATCCCCAAAGTTTTAGGAGTCTTCCAGGGTTTGGCGACTACACCATGATAAAATACTTGGTTTATAGAATGGAGTGGTATGTTGTTCTGCGATAGCGGGCCACAGCCGAGGAGGTGACAATGTCAGCATCACAGCATTGTGGTTTGAATATTACAGTTTCAAATGAAGAAAGCTGTGACAGTTCCAATATCTCATTAAAAAACCTCATGTCACTTGTCAACTTCAGTGAGATGTATTTATCTCACTTTGTGGCTGGTGAACAAAAATTGACTCCCTTTGTTCTGGGACCTGAGGAGTGTAAGCGGTCCTAGACAGTAGGAAAATAGAGGGGAGGGAGATGTGGAGAAAGGGGGGAGAAGGGAGGAAAATGAGTCCTCGTCAAACTAGGTGTACATAGGTGCCGTCATACTAGATGTCATTGAATAGGGTCAGCCACAGGGATGGCTGGTTCCTGGGGTCAGACAGACTGTAAACTTCTCACCTGTGGCTGAGCACAGTTGCACAGGGCCAGGTGTACAAAGGTAGGAATATTAAAGTAAATCTTCCTCCCCTAACCAGCCCTGTGGATATTGTTACTCAGATTAACCAGCTGATGCTGTAACTGAAAGTTTTCTTGGCATCCCATTGAACAAGCACATGGAGAAGAATTTTTTTTTTTCCCCTGCCGGTTTTTCTAGACCTGACCTGAGGGTGCATTCATGTTGCCATGGGGTTCACTGCCACTGACTATTCTTGTTTTAGTGTGGTGATAACCAAAGAAAAAGTTATTTTGGACTCACAAGGACATTTACACAACTTGCTGATTATTTTTAAGTGAAGAACTGTGGGAAGAGAACTCCAGACATAGCAGCCTTGTGAGGCTCATTACCTTATAATTAGCTGAATGTCTCCTCTAAGAGGTTTGTTTTTCCTATAAAGCTTATTTTGAGTGGCTTTTAATGCTTGTTATTAATTATTCTGCCAGCTGAAGCATTTGCAGAGCTGCTGGCCCTTACAGCTAATGGCAATGGTTTTAAAAAGACAAAGAACAGCTTTAATGTTTAGAAGAAACTGGCTGATAATTTGAAGGAAAGGTATTAGTAATCAGCAGAAGCTAAGAACAACACTGCAGTTTATTCTCTGAGGGATGCATCCACTGTAATTCCTGTTTCTCCACTGGAAACCACACTTTGAAATCTGTTAATCTACTGGGTAGCAAAAGGAGAACTTTTTAGGCACTTCATCTGGAAGCTGTAGCTGATATGCCTGAAAAAGAAAAGACTAAATAATAGGTTTAAAACATTGTTAGAGGGAGTCTGAGAAATGAGCTCACCTAAAAGTGTACTCTGTTCCTCTCCATGGAGCCCTTGTGCCAGAAATTGTTTCTGTGGCAACAAATTTGTTTCCAGCTGGGTTGTCTTGGAGTTTGATCTGGGGCTGCTTAGGCTCAGATCTGTCATCACGCCAGGGGCAAATAGAAATGCAAACCCGATCTGGCCTACGGTGATGGAGAGGGAATTCTGCTGCTGTTACTGTCTCTCCACGAGAGATGTTGTCCTGACATTCTCCTCTCAAAAACTGCTACGGACAGCTATTGCTGTTAGGGTAAGCCTAGTTTCTCATTTCTGGACATCGTTGCTTTCTTCTACAAGCTTTCAAGCTTCCTTTCTCTCACATTGCTATGGGTCGACAGTAAAGACAGCTTTGAAGAGAGGTCAGATAGCTAACAGAGGAAAGGGAGTTCAAACCTGAACACATTACAGAAGCAAATGCAATCAAACTATCAAACTTAAGTCACTTTAATGACACCTGAATAAAATGCTAAAATGGGCAACTTCAGTAGGGAAGAATGGAAACATTATTACAGAGATGCTTTGGTTTGGCTTTCTTATAACTCAGTATTTTTGTAACAATTGGAATTTGATCATTTTATATTTGGAAACACTTTGTCTTTCATCCATTTTATGGTCCAGGTTTAAGGAGCGATCAGACATAGCTTTCAAAATAGTAACTGTCTTTTAATCTTGCAACAAGCTTAAACTAAAATTCCTTAACTTATTGTGTCAGGACATAATTATTTGGAATTTGAACTTGTGTCCAAATTTCAGAGATGGTCTTACACTTCCACCCCAGAGTAGGTCCTGGATTTCTGAACATCTCTCAACTTGGGAGTCCGTCTCCTGTGCCAGCTTTTCCATTTCCTGCCCAAGAGCTTGTGAGAGCTCCCCTGCAATGAGAATTTGATTCTCTCCTGTTTCTCTAGTCAGATGCGTGTTGGCAAGCAGAAATGGTTTACAGTAAGGTTGTCGCTTTTGCTGTGAGTTGCTTCTCTGATACTATTGAAGAAGGTTGGTTTTCTTTTTTTTTTTCATTTCTGAAGTCATGGTTCTTAAACTATTTTTTTCACTTTTTGTGTCGAACCTTTTATCCAGATTAATACCATTATTATGGGCATTTTATTTCTCCCAGTTTTCTTTGAAAGAAGAGTAGAGAAGGGTCAGTCAGTTTTCAGCCATATGGATAATTGAGTTTGTGCCCCCAGGCTGGATGCTGGGATTTGTCTCCCAGGAAAGAGATGGCAAACCTGCTGGGGCTCTGACACAGGGGAAGCAGGCAGTCACTGCTTATGCAGATACCACTGTCATCCAAAGGGTGGGATGGAAAAGTGCTGGGAAGAATATTTAGGCTCTTAGGCAGGATGCTGAAGTGCACGAATTCAGCAGCACTGTGCTGAGGAAGGCTTCTCACACCATATGCAAGGCCAGACAGAGGTATAGAGAGGCAGTTTCAAGGTATGACTAAGAAAACGGAGGAGGGAAGATGAATTCATGTACATCAGGAAATGAAGGCACTTGGGAGTAGGGAAAGGCCAGACTTTGTTTAAATCTTAATGAAAACAAGACACTAACAAAATCATGTGACTGATAAAATACTTTTAAAACTGAAAATCAAAGGAATTAAGGAAATTAAAGTTCAGGAAATGAACATGTAAGCAAGCCTGCAGATACAGATGCCAGCACTTTGTTTAGAATTATTTATCATTTGGGGACTAGGTTGTTGGAGTCCTGTATCCTCAAATGAAAAAAAACCAACCAAGAAAGGACCAAAGTTTTCAATAGTCATCTAGGGAGTGAGAACAACAAGGGAAAGAGCACAGAGGAAAACCTTCTGCAAGGCGTGCTGCTTCTACATAATCGTGAGAAGTCTGAGAAATAACACTGGAGAACACGCCTCACATGCGAATATTGACTTAGATCTACAGGAAACTTGGTAAATCTCCAAAAGGGAAATTGCAAAAAAGGAGGAAGCTTAGTATTAAAGGCAGCAAAAAGGAATAACTTAGAAGAGTTAAATCTCTGCAGACTAGATGGGGACTATTTGAAGACATGCACAAATGCGTGTGCATGCAAGCACACCCCCACCCACCCCCAATGCTGGATCCAAGGAAGAAATACAGAAATACGGAACTGGAGACAAAAAAGACTCAACTGAGTCTGAAAGGAAACGAGCACGGCTAAACAGTAATGCGTGAAAGGGCAGATGGTGTGCTAGACTAGAAAGAACTAGATCTAGAACAGAAACATGTCTGAAATGCAGAATGGGGATCAGTGTAAGCCAGAAACACATAGGACAAAGGCACAAAAGCATTATTCCAGTTTTAAATGGCAACAGCATGCATGCTTCAGTTGAACAGGCTCCTATCCTATGATTAACTTTGTCTCTTCGATTAAAATAAATCCAAACAGAAGAAAAAGAATGAAGTCAAAGAAAAATGAGGGAAGGGAAAAAAATCTCCAAATATTGTAAATAGCTTTTCACTTTACCATGTCTTAAAACTGTTGCTGCACAAAATTAATCATATAGTGAATCATATATGCAGAAAATAGCATTTTAAAAAGAGACGACTTTATAGAATATATCATTATTTGCTGATGCATGGAATAATGAAAGCATTAATGTTCTCCTTGAACAGGAGATGTGCTCAGTCTTTTTTAGACACAGCAGAGTTTCAACCACATTTCAGTTAGACCTAGCAAGCAAAATTTTTCTCTGAGATTGCCTTTACCATTTGTCAAACATTATTGGTCAAAGACCGATTATTGATGTCCCAAGCTACTGTTTGTCAGCAGCACTGCAAAATCAGTTCTATCCGCTGAACTATCAGTAGAGGAGGAGGAAAAATTGTACTGATGGATGTTTAGTTGCTTTCCAAACTGCTTTTGGTTAATGTCATAGCTCTGTTTGGGAGGGTATGATGTGCTGATACTTGGGTTTAATTATACCTTGCTCTGTCTGGAGGCGGTGGCATTATAAAAGGTGCAAGCAGAAAGATATTTTGGCCCAGCTTTGGTATCCAGCTTGTTAGTTTTTGAACAAAAGTTTTCCCTTGTAACCAGAGAGTGATGCTGGGGAGTCTTGGCACAGGGGACTGTCTTGCATGTTGTCGGCACCCCCTCCCCTGTCTGTGAAAGCATATGGGTACAGAGAGCAAGTTGCTCTCAATATATGCATTGACTGTATCTGTATAGTGCCATAAGCATCTGGGCAAAGGTACAGGCTTAATATCTGGCTGGCTGTGCTCAGCCTTGGTTTGTGACTGCTGACTGGTATGGGATGCCAGCAGTGTGCTATGGCCCATGTGCTATAAGTGGGTGGCCCATGCTTAGGCTGCTAAGAAATCTGTGGGGTGACTCCCACAAGGCTATGGCTCCCTTTGGGCAGTTGGTCTGTGATGCAGGGGCTGTATGGCAGTGCTGGGGGTAGAGGGGCATGCTGGCAAACCAAGGAAGCCAAAAATCATGGAAATTCAATAGAAATATGACCTAAACTTTAAGTCACTGATCTATATGTAAGACATCTGGCATTGTCTGATGGAGCACAGTGCTTGGTGTCAGAGCAGGCTGCAACATTGGATGAGGCAGTAATACACAGTTTGGGAAAATGAGTCAGAAGAGTGATTTTCCCCAACGATGTAGATGGTAAAATGAATCAGAACTCTTTTAGTTCAGAAGGGTAAAGTTCCTATTTCTCAATCACAGGCTACAACACTGTTGTTCCAGTCCTTGTTTCTTACTGGTAATATTGCATGTTGATCATGGTTTATATGGTTTCTAATCAGTAAGACCTGTGTAATCTTGGCTTTTCTTGCATTGTCGTTTTAAATGAGGATCAGCGCACAGATTCAGGATTATAAACAGTTCTGTTGTCTGTGATTGATCATTACTTACTTGCCTGCTGCTTGTGCCAATAGAAACAGCACAGTGCTTTGGCTTCTGCATCAAGGAGGCTTGTGAGGACAGGGAATTTGACTTGGCTGAGGTTTTAGTTGAGGGGAAAGGAAGACTTGGAGTTGTTCTCTGAGGAATACAGGGATTTAAGATTTCTGCAGAAATTGGTGTTGATGTGTTTTCCTCCTCCTGCTGTCTTGTACTCGGGCAAGTCATCCACAAAGTCTTGGAGAGATGTTCCATGTGGTAGGAACTAATCGCAACAGCTCAGCAGTGAAATACTTGGAGGGTCATGACATCCACCTGGCTGATCTTTAACAGCAGGAAGGAGGGGACAGATGAGGGTCATTTTTAAAAGCTTTGAGGCAGCTATAGCATGACTAATTCCTCTTATGTGATTCACCAATACCACTTGAATTGCTTGCCTGAAATTAGACACTGTATGAACTTATTACCATAAATAGGGATTTTTCCAAAGTGGTGTTTCTTTTTAGCACTTCCCTGTGCTCAGCCGGTTGTTCAAATCTTGCATTTGGTAAAAACATCCTAATCCTAGATAATGACTACGAAGTAGTCTGAGATACTGCATTGACTGTGCCTATTTTCCTACCTGCCTTCCTTACCCTTCGTGTCAAGTTGTCCTTCATATGTGCAGGCCTCATCTAAGAAGTCCAAAGTCATAAAAACCTGAAATGAAATGGTTCAGCAGCAGAACATGGGTTTTTTGGTACAGTTTTTGTGCATGTGAACTTAAATAGATTTCACTTTGCTACAGCTTTCAGTTCTAGGAAAAACCTTTCAAAATGAAAGCTATTTCATAAAAAATAATTGGAAAATTATGATTTGTTTCAAAACACAATTCCTTTGTGGAAATTATTTTACTTCATGTCAATTGTACGATACCGTTTGTTTCCATGCTATATTGCATGTCGCTAAGAGGGACGAGTTGTGCCAAGTTACCTGGCAAACAATAGTGGAGAACAGAATGGAAAGGCCCTGAGAGCTCCCCAGATATTTCTTTGCCTTCAAGGGACATCAGCTGAACCATTCTCAGGTTGTCTGCCAAACTTTAAGACCTTCTGTGATGACAGCTCTACTTCCACGTACCATCTACCCCAGTGCTCCGTTTGCCTTTGTTAGTGGAAAGATTTTCATGGTGTTTAACCCAGCCTCTCTCATCTTTCCAACAATCTTTTACATGTTTGAAGGTTTTTGCTGTGTTGGCCCTCAATCTGGTCTTCTTTAGACTAAACAAGCCCAACTGCCTCATTCTTTGGCTTTGCTAGACTTCTGACGTTTCCCCTGCATTTCTCCTAACCACAACCAGCAGATCCCAGAGGATCTGTGCACCTCTGTAGAGCCTTGCAGAGGTGCACAGGGCAGAGGTCTGGTACCTACAGGCTGCTGAGATGTCCCAATGTGAAATGAGTATGTGGGTGTTCTGTAAAATTGTGTGGTTGACTTCAGTTCAGTATGTGACCCCTGGAACACCCACATCCTTCCTGGTGTTCTGCTGTAAAATAGGACATGCTTTATTACTGACTTCTCGTATCATACGGAAATACATAATATGTCGTATACAGCAGTTTGCACATCAGGTAAGAAAGAAGCTGGGTAGTCAGTGCTCTAATTAAAATGACAAATGTGAGCCTAGGATGATAACCTCTTGGATTATTCAGGGCTTTTTCTTCTGAAATATTGACATTTTCCAGGAATAGAAGTTTTGCGTTTCAGCAAGTCCTCCCAGTGTAGCTTACAGGGTACTGTGTTACTATAAGTTACTGGTGTGTGGTACCTTAGCTCTTATGGCCATTCAGAAGTGCTCAGCTGCTTGCTTTCTGGGTGGCTTCCTGCTTAATCGAGAATTTGTTTGTTGGTTTGACTTACGAAGTGAGTTGAATATAGAACTATTAGATGTGTGATCCATACTGATTCAGCTGTTCCTTACAGAGCTTCATGATCTATGGGCCAAGGCACTTGTAAGATTAAACTCCATTACCATGTCATTACTGATGGGAAATGAGCATTGGAACTAGATTTAGAGGTCATTAAATTATTTTAATTAATTATGTGGCTAATAGACATGGGCTATTTTCATTGGCTTCTAGTTACATTCATTCATCAGCCCACGTAGCTCATGTTAGGCTGCACAGGTCAAATTTCTCAGTTTATGGTCATGTCAAATCTAGTGCTTTCAACAAGTGTTAAATTCACTATGAGGAAAAAAAAAGAATGATTCAAGTATTTTAACATGAACCTTCTACTCAGATCCACATGATCGGTTCCTAATGACAAATTTACAAGTTGAAGGCATGAAACTCTCAGCCACCCCACCACTGTGGGCCAGATGGCATCTGAAGTTTGAGTGATGAAATATTTAATGTAAAAAGCTTACTTCAGACTTCGGAGAAATTTGGTAAACAGAAATTAAGAGGTTGGGACAAATTCCCAGGATTTCAAAGTTTGAGCAAATGGAGTGATTTACCCAATGCTGTGAATAATTGCATGTCTGTGCTAGGGAAAACTGGACAGCAGTGACTAATTAGTCTTTTGTTTATGTGGGTTCTGAAAAAATGTTGCTGGCTTCCTTCTTTGACAATAGGTTTATAAATGGAGTTATACAATGACAAAAGTAAAGTAATTTTGTAAAGTAAAGTGATTGCATCCCTATGAGTAAAAAATGAAGCAAAAGGGGCAGGAAACCTGCATGGATGAGCAAGGAGCTTCTGGCAAACCTCAAACAGAAGAAGGAAGTTTACAATATGTGGAAAAGGGGCAGGCCACTTGGGGAGAATATGTGAACATTGCCAGAACATGCAGGGATGCAATAAGGAAGGCTAAGTCTGTTTGGTGAGGGATGTCAAGGACAACAAGAAGGGCTTCTTCAAGTATATCAGTAGGAAAAGGATGACTAGGAAAAATGTGGGCTGAATAAGGTGGGTGCCCTGGTGATGAAGGATACAGAGAAGGTGGAGTTACTGAATGCCGCCTTTGCTTCAGTCTTTACTGCCAAGGCCAGTCCTCAAGAATCCCAGACTCTGGAGGCAAGAGAGAAAATCTGGAGAAAAGACGACTTTCCCTTGGTTGAGGAGGATCAGGTTAGAGATAATTTACGTAAACCTGACACTCACAAATCCATAGGCCTCAATGGGATGCACCTCCAAGTGCTGAGGGAGCTGGCAGACGTTATTGCTAAGCCATTCTCCATCATCTTTGAGAGGCCATGGAAAAGAGGTGCTTGAGGACTGGAGGAAAGTTAACGGCATTCAAGTCTTCAAAAAGAGCAGGACCCAGGAAACTGCAGGCTGGTCAGCCCCACCTCCATCCCTGGAAAGGTGATGGAACAGCTCATCCTGGATGTCATCTCTAAGCATGTGGAGGAAAAGAGGGTTATCAGGAGTTGTCAACATGGATTCACCCAGGGGAAATCATGCCTGACCAACCTGGCAGCCTTCTATGATGGAATGGCTGGCTGGGTAGATGAGGGAAGAGTGGTGGATGTTGTCTACCTCCGTTTTAGTAAGACATTTGACACTGTCTCCCATAAGATGCTCATAGGTAAGCTCAGAAAGTGTGGGTTAGATGAATGGACAGTGAGGTGGATTGACTGGTAGAGCTCAGAGGGTTGTGGTCAGTGGTGCAGAGCCCGGCTGGAGGCCTGTAGCTCGTGGCGTTCCCCAGGAGTCAGTGGTGGGTCCAGACCTGTTCAACTTACCCATCGGTGACCTGGATGAAGGGACTGGGGGTACCCTCAGCCAGTTTGCTGATGACACAAACTGGGAGGAGTGGCTGATTCACCAGCAGGCTGCGCTGCCATTCAGCGGGACCTGGGCAGGCTGGAGAGCTGGGCAGAGAGGAACCCAATGAAGTTCAGGAAAGGCGAGTGCAGGGTCCTGCACCAAGGGAGGAACAACCCCACGCACCAGTACAGGCTGGGGGCTGGCCTGCTGGAAGGCAGCTCTGCAGAGAAGGACCTGGAAGTCCTAGCTTCTCCTGTCTTTCTGAGGTAGGGTGTGAAGTAAGTGCTGTTGCCTATCCCAGCCCAACTTCATCTTCTCCGGAAGTATGGCAAGATTCACTTGAGGTGAGTCTCCACGGCTGCGAGTCAGTCTGTAAATGCATGGATATTTATATTGATTGTCTGATGTCTTGTTTGGGTTAAAGCTAGGCTTAGTGTTGTATAATTATCCAACTACTCTTTTTTTTACAAGACAGGTGTTTTGTCTCTTTTACCCCGGTCCACCATAATTTCTGAAACATCATCAACAATAGTTCACATACTGCTTTAGCTCATTCCCTCAGAGCGCACATAGACTTTCAAAATATCTATTAGCCTTTGCTTATCTGTTTTTTCTGTGCTCCCATCCTACTGTTAAAAACAATTCTGTTAGATGCTGGGTCACAGTTTTGGTTCTAAAAATTGGAATATAAAATATCAGCAAGTATTTCAGCTATGTTTAGATCTCTGTTTGTGCCTCATATGTTCTCTCCCTTTACTTTTCTTGTGTGTTAATAGAAACATTCTTCATTGCCTCTTATAGCTCTACTTGTGACCCTTTTAGAATCACAGAATCATAGACTGGCTTGGGTTGGAAGGGACTTTTAACAGTCCAAACCCCCTACAACGAGCAGGGACATCTTCAACTAGATCAGGTTGCTCAGAGCCCCACCCAACCTTATCCTGAACGTTTTCAGGGATGGGGCAGCTACCACCTCTTTAGGTAACCTGTGCCAGTGTTTCACCACCCTCATCACAAAAAAAAATCTGCCTTATAGCTAGGCTGAATCTAGCCTCTTCAGTTTAAAACCATTGCCCCTTGTCCTGTTGCTGCAGGCCCTATTCAAAAGTCTGTTCCCATCTTTCTTATAAGCCCCCTTCAAGTACTGAAAGGCCTCAGTAAGGTCTCCCTGGAGCCTTTTCTCCAGGCTGAACAATCCCAGCTCTCTCAGCCTTTCCTCATAAGAGAGGTGTTCCATCCCTCTGATCATTATTGTGGCCCTCCTCTGCACCTGCTCCAATAGGTCTGTGTTTTACATCATAATTGTTCCTTCCAATTGAATCCAGACATCATTGGGCCATTTCCTCATACTCAGCCATGTACCCCAGTTTCCACTTTCTTCTGCATTTTTTCCCCAAACTTACTCTAAGGGTATTAGCTGGTTTCTGACCATTTTCTATTGTTGGACCAATCCCTAGTCTCTTCTGCTGGTCATTGCTTCCCAGCATCTTTACATGACCTTATTTTTTCAGGCTTTGTGAACCAGGATCAAACCAAGCTGACAAACCCTCAAGCGTTGTGGGAAGCTTAGTGTGTGAATTTAGGGGCTGGTGTTTGTGTAGGTAATGATCTGAACCAAATCCTAAACTGAAACAACCTCTGGTTTCTGGTTCCAAGACATGCAGCACAGTTGAAGTCCTGCTATGATAACCAAGTGACTCAGGCCTGTCTGCGGTGTGTGACAGGTGCAGGGACAGATTAAACAGCAAGAGAGCTACTGTCACATAAAGATACACGACTACATTATGCTCCCTGTTCACAGACGTGGGTACTTTGCGAATGAGACAAGCTGTGTGCACAACTTTTGCAAATTCCTACAAAGTAGTCCTTTGGTGCAGTCCCATTTGTCTCTGCTAAAAATACGTAGGTCTAATTCCAGGCAGATTTCTGATGAGGAAAATTGTAGCAATGTTCACTGAAACTGGAAAAAATCCACCCAGACTCCATGCTAGTACTTGGTCCGAGCTGAAGAGGCTGTTGTAAGTGGCTCTGAGCTATTTCCTGTGCTGTGCCAGCAGGCAGCACTTAATGTCTGAGCTGCTCTGTGGTTCGGTGCGTTGGGGAGTCATGATTTTGTTCAATAGTTAAGGCACAAAGAAACTGGGAAGAAAAGAACCTGTTGTTAAACTGCTCGGCAAGCAATGAAAGTTGGCTTGTTTAAATCAAGAAAAAGTGAGGCTTGTGAAGCCTCCTTGGCTTTATTTTTAGTCCAGGAACAAGAGAATTGTTTGGAGCTGATGTAGATGGCAAGACTCTTCTAATTTGTTTCCCAGACTTCAGTTTAGATGTGTATCATCTAAAAGATGCGGGCATATACGAGAGAGAAATATTGCCTGGAAGTGTCTGCAGACTTTGTGATACTGAAGGTGTTACATAAACTATGCTCTAAAAAATCACAGCTGCATGATTTCCACATTAAAGCTGTCTAAAAGGAATGCCTGTGTGTACCCGTTCATAACTTTCAGCTTTACAATTATCTGCACCCCAGATGTTTTTCATACAGCAGCTTTTTCATTTTTCTCCTCTTCCTACCCAGACAAGGTCAGTAAGGAACGGGGGGAGCTATTCTTCTTTTCTCTCCTATACCCTCCATCAACTTTCCTTTAGTTTCCACTTTTCCAGATGGCTTGTAAAGTATTGTGCATTATGTTTTTAATAATAAGGTGGGCTCTTCTGCACCCATGTGTTTAACACTGCTATCGCAGTACTTTGATACCAGGTTTCTTGGAAAATCATACAGTTTCACTCCCTGGCTGGCACAGAGCCATTTTTACTATACTTAGTGAGATGGGAAAGAGGAACTGCCTTTATGTTTTCCATTTGGCTATTGAGCCTCTTCCTAGCCAGGCACAAGGGGTCAGAGGGCACTGAGGTGCCCCAGAGCCCATGTGCTGAGGAGGCTGAAACAAGGGGAGGATTTCCTGGCTCGCTGCTGCTGCTGACCAGAAGAGCAGTACAACACATCTATTGTACAAGCAAGAATCTGGACCTTTTGTTTTTCATCCCCATCTTTGAAACCAGGGAGGGTTTGTTAGCACAAGGCAAAGAGATTCATAACAGCCAGCCTTCTCTTCCTGCCCCCTGTCCAGCACTTCCTCCAGGAGCAGGAAATGTTGCTGTAATAATAAGTGTATATTATATTAGCATAATGTCATATCAATAAGACTTTTGCTGTTGCCTCCACTTTCTGCATTCTGGCAAGACTTCTAAGCTAAACAGAAATGAGTTTTACAATCATGTTCTCTGTTATGTAAACATAATTTAATAAAAACATTTTGAGTCCTTAAAGGAAAAGAAACATTTTCAAAAAAACTGCAGCTGTAGGGTACATCTCCTTTTTCTCATACCACGATGCATACTGACTGGTATGTAACTGGCTGGGTAACACTGAATGGAACTCAGCGCTGTTGAAATATGCTAGACATATAAAGACAGTGACTTTTCAAAATTGTCAGCAGCTTTTGAATTACTATTTGGCTTCATCAGCAAAAGCTGGACACCGCCTGGACACTTTTAGCTGGTAGATCAGACAATACATCTCAGATTTTTAGGCATTTTAGATGAGAACTAGGTGTGCCAATCATTCTGTGCAGGCTAACTCTTACATGTAAAAGTCACCAAATTAGCATACAGAAATGAAATGGTATCAAATACAAACTCAAATACAATTGTACTTGTCCTGGAGCTCTGGATTGGAAAAGGTAGGTGATGTAAGTAGGTTATCAAATCTGCCTTGGCAAAGATTCTGTGTGCTGTCCTTGTGGGTGTGGAGCCAGGTCTCCTGTAGGCAGAAGAGTTGCACGATGGTTATAAAGCCATTAAGAAACTGGTTAGTGTTACAGGAGAGCTAATGGCTCCTAAGTAACAGTCCTTTGGGAAATTTATACATAACTTTAGTGATTAATTTCTGCTGTATGTGTCTGCACTGCTAACATTATCATGCTTATTCTGTGGGAAGGTTATGGCAGCCTCTTGAAGCAAAATTCAAACTGAACCAGTTTGGTGACTCGCTCCTTTAAGGAGCATTTCTCCTGCTCTGCTTGATTTATCCATTATAACTACTGTGCCACCCACAGTGGAGAGAATGAGTCTATTAACCCCCAAAGGAGCTGTGTGAGAGTGAGAGGAGCTTGCACTCTGCTAGGGTTGACCAGTCTTTTGCACAAGATCGCTGGACATTGAAGTTAGAAGTTTTGAGAGAGATGAGCTTACGTTGGCCTGTTGTTTCATGATTGAAGGTGTGTGAAATCCCCAAGAATACTTCCACCAGAACTCGGGCTGATGTTCTGTCTTTTGGTAAGAAAAAAGCAAACGAATGAAAAACATGTTCTAATTCCTAAATAATTACGTGTGCCCTTGAGTTTGTTGTGATTTTTGTGGGACTGTGCTACACTGTTTGAGGCTAAACACTGAAAGTCTTTGCAGGTTTGGTCAGTTATTTCAGCCAGGCAATTATTTTCTGACCTAAAGCAAGTGGTTTTCTTTTCAGTTTCTGCAGGAGCAAAGGCCATCAGTATTAAAACAAAACAAAAAAAAATATTTGGCAGTAATATCCTCAAATGCTGCAGCTTACAGTAATTTTACTGTCGTTTTCATAAGGATTGCCTTGGAAAAAATTCTATATTCCTAGACAGGACAGAAGATGACAAGAATACGAGTTAGGATACTAAACAGGAAAAAGCAACAAGGCATTATGTTTGTCCCCGAACAGTGTTGTCTCCTTTTGAGTCCATATTAACTGAAGCTGTAGGAAGAGCACACAAACTGTTAACTTTACAGAAGTATATGCTACAACCATGTATTTTCTTGGAAGAGACTGAAAGAAATATAGTCTCACTGTTCTGCATCATCAGGTAAAACATACATCCCCTTCAGAGTGGGCACAGTCTGCCCCACTGTTTTCCAATTTGAAAATTTTTTTCCAACTGAGCATTTGTGTCAGTGTGAATATATCACTTGAGGTCATAAAATGCTGAATGTAATACTTCGTTTACTCTAGGGTTTAATCACTGTGGGCTGCCTTAAGGCTGAATGCTTGTCCTAGTTGAACTGAGTGCTAACCCATTGTCAGCAGTGATGTTTGTGTCTTAAATAGTAATAGTATAGTATAGGAATGATTTGTATGGATATGTGCATTGATTAAGGAAGATTCTTCAGGTAAAAACAATCACATTCATATTCAATGAAAATGAAAAGGAAAGATACAAATGTGTATGTAGTAACAGTAAATGAGTGTTTTTGAGAGTCAATGGCAAATAAGGAATCCGTAATAACATATCCTGCAGGACTGAGACCATGGGGTACACTGTACCAGACTTTTACAGTGTCCTTCTGACAGAAGGACAGCTTACTTTTGGGGCTGTGTTTACAAGTAAATGTAAGAGAGACTTCTAAAAATTCCATTATTTTTTTATCCTGATGGGCTGAACAGCATATTCCATGGTATCTTGTATCTAAAGGGAAATCTAAGAAATGGAAATTCAAAATAAATTTTTTTGTGCACCCTGCATCCTGTAAGGAAGTTTGAGGGGACTTCTGGTTTGCCAGAGGCATTTTTTCCATCATGGAAAAACCATATTACTGTATTACTGGTTTTGTGTCTCACCTGCAAAGCAGAGAGAATATTTCTTCACCTTTTAGATACTTTAGATAATCTAAAATGACAAATGTTTGTAATTTGCTTTGGGATTCTTGGACAGAAAATTTTCTGGTACTTTTCTGCTAAGTACTAGGACTTATATGAATCATGATTTCCCAGCAAGGCTTTACCTTCTATCAAAGACTGTAAGAAATTTAAGGCTAGGAAAAAGCAGCTTACTGAAAATGGTACTATATATTTGACAATCGTATCCCTTCTGAAGATTTTCATGTGTTTTACCTTCAGGTTGTTAACATCCTGCAGCAAGCAAGTCATCACTTCAGCCTAAAGGTTTGTGGAAGAGATGAGCGATACATGAAACAGAATAAAATTAAATTTTACGTCTGTTCATTCAGGATCCTGATGAGTGATACACGGGGAGAGGTAGAAGATGGTGAATTTCACAGAGAATGCAACTGAGAAATGCACTATTAATCATGATATTCACCAGACATTATCCCCTGTGGTATACGTATTTGTATTTGTATTAGGCTTGCCAGCTAACTGCCTGTCACTGTACTACGGGTATTTACAGATTAAGGCTAAAAATGAATTGGGTGTCTATCTTTGCAATTTGACCGTAGCAGACCTGCTCTATCTATTTTCTTTGCCATTTTGGCTTCAGTATGTTTTACAGCATGACAATTGGACCTACGATGAGCTGCTGTGCAAGATTTGTGGCATCATCCTGTATGAGAATATCTATATCAGTGTGGGCTTCCTCTGCTGCATCTCCATTGACCGCTACCTTGCAGTAGTGCACCCTTTTCGCTTTCAACGGTTTCGGACAATGAAGGCTGCAGCGATAGTAAGCATCATTATCTGGACCAAGGAAATAATGACCTGCTGCTTTGTCTTTACGCATGGGGATATCAGTATGGACGCTGACAGCCATGTGGTGTGCTTCGAGCACTACCCCATCAAAGAATGGGAGCACAATGTCAATTACTACCGGTTCTCTGCTGGCTTCCTTTTCCCCTTCTTTCTGCTGGCCTTCTCTTACTGTGGGATTTTACGGGTTGTCCACAAGAGTCCCGGTACTCAAAAGAAGAAGAAAATCCAAATTAAACGACTGGTTTCAAGCACCGTTTTCATTTTTTTAGTTTGCTTTGGACCATACCACATCCTTCTTGTGGTTCGCAGCTTGTTGGAGAACAACTGCTCATTTGCTGAGAAAATATTTAATATTTACCATTTTTCTCTCCTGTTGACTACTTTTAACTGTGTTGCTGATCCAGTATTGTACTGTTTTTCCAGTGAAAGCACTTACCAGAACTTTGCCAAGATGCGAGACTCTTGTTTAACATGTTTAGGGTGTCTGAAGACTGAGACAAAGGAATGTTATCCACTGAATGCTCCAGAAACTCCCAACAAGCCACAGCATGAGCAACCACCAGGATTATTACAAATATCACATGATGGTACTGGAATGAAGGACTCCTCTGCAACTAACGTGGGCAGTTTATAACATTCATCAAAAAAGATATTAATCTAAAATCTGCAGCTATGGCTTTGTTTGTGTATCCATCTGATTTATCCATGTATTACAACGGTGTTACCTCCTAAAGTCTTATTAGCAACGCAGTACAGTGAGGTCATTTCTGGAGGTGTTTGGGCCTTGCCAATAGCGAGGAAAGCACATACTGAATCAGTTCAGTTACAATCACATGTCCATTGTCATTGTCGCACCACTCAAAACCTGTTGTCTTGATGCCTGCGTTGACTGGAATAAGCTAGTACTCATGGGGTGTGGGTCTGTTGAATTTGTCTTTAACTGCTTTCTGTTTGCCCCTGTAGCATCTAGAGAAATTAATTGTCTGCAAGCTGTCATCATCTGTTGAAAAGGTTGGAGACAGAACACATTAATGTCCCCATATGTACTTTTTTTAAAAGAAAAAACCCTGCATTTCTGTAACTCTCTGAAATAACTTCCCCTTCAGCTAGTTTTGAGGCTGGCAGAGACCATGCCAGAACCAGCCTCCTAAAACAACCAATTCCATTCACAAGGAACTCGGCATCTGCTGAGACCTTTTGTCTGTTGACTGCTGAGTCTGAGACCGCTGAACCTCAGCGCAAGGTTGCTATTGACTTCCAGAGGTATGAGAACTCTTGGCTCCGATGGGGATAAGTAGTTTGGTCTGTTGACTTGGAAAAGAAACAGGAGGTTGGTAGTATGTGAGGCACTTTGAACCCATGTGCTTCTCTGAGTCACTGTGTTCAAAGACAAATTTAGTTACGTCTAAATTCTACTACACCTTCCTAAGGATTTGATTGTGTCCTTCACAATCTGTGTGTCTTGTGCAGAACACACCATGTAGGCAATTAATTAACAACACATTTGTCAGGGAAGCTGTTAAATGGATTCTGATCAAAGTCTCTTTTCTCCCACAGATACTATTGCTTAAGGTTTGGTCATTGTTCAGGAAATACACTATCAGAAATATGATGTATGAATGTTCTGTTTCCTGGTTTAGGCAGAAACAAAAGACAGGAATAAGCGGAGTTAATAGCAGTTAAAGATGCAGTCGTGCTCTACAGAATTGTTTCTACCACCATTTCCTCTCTAGTTTCGTCCCATCCCCCGCCCCCCCCCCCCCCCCCCCCGTATTATACTCATGAATCCTGTATGATGATTCTCTGTATGATGATTCTTTGTGATCTGCTCCTCACACCTTCTTGTATCTGTAACCATTACACCATGAATGTTGCCTTGTCCTTTCACTTCTCTGGTTTGAAACCTTTCTTGAGGCACCTCTCTCCCTGCAACCTGGAGCTGATAACTTCCAGCAGTATAATCAGTTTAGTTTCTTGCCCGCCCCAAACGTCAAAAGATTCTCTAGACAGATAGTCTACTCCTGGTATCTGAAGTATGTCACGGTAATACAGCCTTGCTTGTCGTCGGTTTCTGAAAGGATTATATTCTAACAGTTTTCTGGAAACCACCTTGAGAGTGCAATATTAGAAATAATTTAGGGATGTGTTTAATAAAGGATGTTTTTATTATTTTCTTCATATATTTGTTCACTCTTTGTTTGAAATAACTATCTTATGAGTTTAGCCCACAGTTTCTATTTGTGAGACTACAAATCTTCTCCTGTCTCTTTCAGAAAGGGTTCATGTCCCTACTCCCAGGAGGGGATTAGGTTTGCATAGGTTAACATTTGGTTTGTTTAATTATTTTACATTTCTTTATCCTTAGACCAGTCGCCAAGCTGGATTAATTACCTTATATATGCATTTTTTTTCTTGTGATCATTAGTGCTGTTTAGCTTTACTTTCTCCTAATCTTTGTTCTGATCTCCTGTATCGACGGGGTTGTAAGGCCGGGACTCGCCACTGCCGTAATGCCGTGCTTCTATTTTGTTAAGCACCGAGCCAACTGCTTGGACTCCAATGACCTGGCAGGCGGTTAAGACACACACATGGTTTGTTCTAGGATGAAATATTTGTTTTCCTGTTTATGCTTTACTTCTTTACAGTTACCCACGTTGTTTAAATTAGACAGCTGGAATGCAGAGCATGCCATATTACATCAAATTGTCATCTGAGGGATTAAGGCTTATTTGAATTTGTACTTTGATGTGGCCAGCTTTTGGTCAGCTGCTGCAGTTTCAAATCAGATGGAAACTTGTGTAATGAAGTCCAGCATTCTGCTACAGTTCTCAATGTTTAACCTGCTAGCCCACAAGAGAAGGGGGAGAATTTTTTCTTCTTTTTTTTTTTTTCTTCCTTCTCTTTTTTTCCCCTGAAGTCAATATTTTATCAATTCTTTCTATAGTGTAACTGTTAGGCTTAGGCTGCAGAACTGTAACCAATGTGGGAAGAAGGTAACTCTCCCTCAGAGCTTTGCTTTCCATCTCAGCCAGAAACTAGTCAACCAAGGGTCCTACTGTGGTTGCTAGAGACATGCTACACATTGTTATTGGATTAAATACAGTGCTTGGGACTGCACATGAGAAGGGATCTTAAAAACACATTAGAGAAAAAGACAAATAAATTATTACGTTCTATATTTCTTATTGAAATCTGAGTGTTAAAACTTGTATTTTCAGAAAAAAAGAGCAAAAGCTTACTAAATGAAGGGTTTTTTTGACAAATGTTAGTGTTTGGAAAGAATAACATACATTGCACCTGTCAGTGTAATATGTCAGTAAGCTACTAAGCACTTAGCACACAGAGAAGGAAATCAGCTGCCTCTTTTCCCAAACAGACTTTTTAAAATTATGCCCATTTCATTTTGTGGGTTCTGTGCAGCAGTGAACATATGCCATCCTGCAGGCTTACTGGCTTTGGCAAAAAGCTCAAGCATTCATAGGAAATATTTTGCTTAATAGTTATAGTTTGGAGAGTTGGGAGACCTCTAAAGGAGCTATTTTCTAATTATGAAAGTTCAAAGATAGTTCTACCGCAACATCGTTCAAGAAGGTTTTAAATAAAATGAATCTAAAAAAATGTCTGATCTATAAAATATACATTGGGAGCCTTGGCGAATCTGAGTGTCTAGCAGCCTGTCTGGCATTAAGATTTCTTTCTCTCATGTGTTCAACTGTTTTAAGTCTTTAAAGGCTGTGTGTCCTCAAGGACTTCAGAAGATTGATGTTCAAAATACACCAGTGTTTGTGGTAAGAACTGATTTTTCTCGTTCTCCAAAAGTTATGTGCTTGTCTTACATAAAAGAAGGAACCTTCCTGGTAAAATTCACCTGCCAGGAAGAAAAGTAGATATAAGGTGTGGAAGTCCACGGTGCTTTGGAAAAAGCAGTGGCTAAACACAACTGCCATTCTCATCCTGTTAAAGCACAGTGGTTTGATGCTCGCTTTTTGTATCATTATAATCATTTTAGCTAAAGCATCAGTGCCTGAGAGGTGCATAGATACCCTGTCCTCTCTGCTGCAAGGGCTGACAACTAGCAGAAGTTCAGCCCTGACATTTCTCTAGAGTTAAAGTAAAAATCACAGCTTTAAATGACAAAAGTCAGGCACAATTCACAACTATTTGTCATGTACTGGTTCAGCGTTAGTAGGCTTTTAAGATACAATTTAATTTTGCTTCATTTAGTCTTTTCAGGAGCTGAATTTCTATAACTGGAATTAATCCAAATGTTCATTTCCATAGTTTTATTTCATACTGAACGCAAGTATTTTTTAATTTCCAGGAATGCTTTCATTTTTAAGTATTAATTTTTAACCACTATTTATGTATTTAATTCATTTATTCTCAACGGGATACCCTTAAATGTATACCACCTTTCTGTAATACCCAGAAAGGGACAAAAGATACACATGGTAAACTAGTAGTCCGAAGGAGGCAAATGGTATACCCTACCTTTTACGTGGGAAGTTTGCAGTGCTGCCCTTATTTTCATTATCTCAGTTACAGCTCTCCCCTTATCTCCTCACACTTCCACAAAGTACCCACCACCACCACAAGACGACCATGTTAGAGGGGCTACAGGAAGCGTGCAAGGGAGCTGTGTCTAACAGCTTTCCCTACTCTAACGCTGGGGTTTTTTGCTCTGAACCTCCCCACTCCACTGCAGCTGTTTTCCCCACCACAAGGTATTTTTAAATCCAAGTTGCTACAAGAGTTACTTCCTGTTGCAGTTATAAGGTTAGTAAAATTGGAACAGCAGTGCAATATTTCATTTTATAGTGACAAGCTTTCTTTGTAAAAGACGGATCACCTCTTAGTATATAATACCATTTAATATCCATTCTCCATTATATAATTACAGAAAAGAAAGGTAGCCCAAAAAATCATCACAATGACATCATATCCCCTTCTTGCTTCACAGAGATGTAACACTGAAAGGTTGTGGGCAGCCCAGACACCAGAGATGAAAAGTCATCTTTTTCTGATTTTTTTATACCTTGTGAGAGGCTAGGGAACAAGGAACTAACATGGGGGCAACTCTCGATACAGAAATCATCAGGGGCAGTCACTGCTGCGCTTCTTGAAGCAGCTTTTCAATCATAAGCGAATGGGTGTTGTAGAAGGGCAGCCCATCCACTTCCATTTCTAGACTGGCAGTTTTTCCACTGCGGACCCCATGCTGCACAAGTGCTTTCAGAAGCTTTTCTTCCTTAAAACCAACATAAAAAGAGAATATAATTAAGATTCCGAATCAGACAAGAGCATTCATCAAGATCTTTCTTCTAATTCTAGGGGAGACTGACCACATCCTCCATATTTATTCTGACAGCCGTTTGCTAACAACTTTTTCCCTTGTCCCAAAGAATGTGTGTAGCATCTGGAGCTTAGGGAGCATCAAAAGGCTTACATTCTTGACTTCTATTTAATTGTTGAATGATCTTGTTCTCCACACTCCCTCAAACAGCACAACAACATCAATTTAGTAACACAAATCCTTTTTTTTGCCTGGTTTCAAGTTCCTATATTGCATAAATCAGAATCAGAGCAACCTCCTCCCAAAGTATCTCAAAAACCACTACCTATCACTTCCCCAGTGTACCAGCTGGCTGCAGATGCATTTTTAAAGAAAAAGAACAGAAGGGTAAGAGGATACATCAGGAAAAAAGGTTACAGGGAGTAGGTACATTGGCAATCACTTTCCTTTCCTGCAGCTTCTGTGATCTGTGTGCCTTTTGCTCTCTGTCCACTTTTTTCTATTGATTTTACGAGAATTTGGGTTGCTTAGGAATGGGGGAATAATCCTGAAATTGTGCTTCCTTGGGATTCTCTGAAATAGTGCATACTTTTGTTTAGAACTGCAACTCAATTTCATGTTTATAACAGTTATTTTCTTGCTTAACAGTAATATAAGCAGATAACAAAGCATATTCCAAATTGAGCTGTTAAAAGTACACAAAGGGAACAGAATCCTTGGTTTTGAGTACTACCAAAACAGCCCTGCCAGCATCCTTGACAAACACTTCTGTACGTTTAATTACTTCTTGTTTGATATTCCCATCCAATAACCTCTAGCAAAGTCCTTTATCTCCTGGACACAAATTGACAATGAAAAAATTATGATGTTAAACTCTCTAATATTGTCTTATTAAGTGTTCCGGTTTTTCCTAGGAAGACTCCTCAACCATAAAGATTACAATAGCTTTAGATCTGAATTTTGACACAATATAGTTGTATTTTAAATAATACAGTATATGGTCAAAATATAAGAATTTCTGAAAGAATTAAAGCATACTTTGCATGGTCTATTACCAGATAATTTAGTATAATTTAGTAACCTGTTTTCTGAATGCACTTTATTATTTGCACTTTATTATTTGTCCTGTATTTTCTCTTAATGCATCCTGGTTCTTAGCTGCAACAAAGTTACATGAGGCACCAGTGTTCTATTAAAGAAAAATTATGCATAGTTACATGGTGTCAGTCTTGACATCATGTAACAACACTGCAATGATACAGCTATTTAAGGAAATTATCTGGATACATCGGTAGCTTTAGAAGTGCTACTTTTTAATTTATAAAGCTATAAATATCCATCAGCTTATCTCACATGAACGATCAAATATGTGAATGCAAATATAATCAACTGATCTTTCTGCATGAGAGAGCTTTTTCTTAGCATCTATATGCAAATTGGCAAATTAGATCTCTTGTGTCACGGAAGAGACACTTGAATTGGATACGCAAAACATCATTTCTAATTTGAATTCTTCTCCCACATGCTCACATGTTAGAGCACTCTGATCTGCTTACGTGGGAAAAAGGCTTGCTTGCTTCATACTGCTTAGCTATGCCTGATAAACTGCATCCTCTCATCGAATGCTGTTCTTTCCATTTGAAGGAACAATGTAGAGCGTGCTTCCTTAGCTGTAAAGTGCTGCAGTTTGCTCAGAGTTCTCTCTTTAGCAAATCATTATGTTGGGAGTGGGGTAACCAGAAAAATAACCCAATTAATAGAAAAAGAACTTGTTAATTTGCACTTTGTTAATGGGAAAAACTCCCTTAGACAAAGCTTATACAGAACACTAAAACAAACATCATATTTGAATATATTTCTCATTTACAACGTAATTAACATTCTTATAGGTCACAACTTCAAAATCAGCACCATACAGTTCATTTCTTAACATTAATAAAGAGTTCAGTAAAATAATGACTGCCTGATATATTAACCTGGATGTGAGATGCAAGGAAATGCAGAGCTGACTCTGGGATGTTTAGCATTAGCTATGTTTGGATATGTATGAATTAATATATTTCCCTAGAGTCACTTCAGTGTAAAAGTACCATGAACATCTGAAAAATCAAACCAATGTTGTATTAAACAACACAATTATGATTCAGTTCCACAAATGAAAGGTAAGTGAAGATTGTTTAGATCCAATTGTTTCTTGTTCATCAAGTTCTCAACAAGGAATAAATGCAATGCAGTGTCTTTTATTAAATAAAATATATGTAAAGACTAATCCATGCACTTAGAACTATCTCAGCATTCTGTTCAGTGGGAATGTTCAGCTCCACAGTTCTGGGCTTTATTGCGTGCAATCCTGACACTGCTTGAACACAAGGCTGCAGAGAAATAACCTTTGTGTTTCAGGGGAGTTCTTCATCCAGTAATGATCACCTATAGTTTTCGCGGAAGGAATGCCATTTTTGGAAGAAAGACAAAACACATTACAAGAAAGCTGTTCGGTGCTTAGGCACTCCTTCAACTGTCTTCTTTCCAGTTACAAACAGAGAATATGAACACTGACATGGGTATGTGTGGTGGTGCTCTTTAACTTACGAGAGTAATTATTATAGCATTAAAAGAAGTTGGATTGGGCAGAAAGTAGCCATATAAATATAAGTGGTCTGAGGGTTTTTTATATTAATGGAGTGTGTGAACACTAATGTGTTCAATCATCTGCATTGTTTACTGTTGTGTGATTTATAATTAACGATACCATATTCTCTTGTCAGGCATTTTGTAATTTCCTGTCCTCCACAAAACTGTTTCCATTAATTTATCTCAATAGATTTTAGTTTTGCACTTTCAATAGCCCATTATTGAATCATTCTCAATATTCCCAGCTGTATAGCTTAGTAAAAACCAAGAAGGATTTCCTGTACACAGTGTCACATTTAATTACAGTAGCTCGTTACCAGGAATTTTGATCATAGTAGTTTTAAGGATACATTAATTTAAAGGGCAAAACCACTGAAAGATGAAAAGTAATTTATTTTAGGAAAAGATTGTGCTGAAAGGTGCCATGTGCTTTGTTAAGTCAAAGGATAGGTGGCTATACAGCTATGCTAAACATAGGGATCAGTGTCAGTTTTGTGACCTTTAAATGAAAAATCAAAATAGCAAGAATTTTCAAAAAATGTTACCTATTCTAAAATACTTAAGAGGTGTTTTGCTGGCATGTCATGCAGAACGTACTCTCATCAGCATAAATTCTCCACTGTTGTGAGCAATATCTATGGTAGACATTTTGCTTAGCATTCTTGCAGGTCATAAACTTACTGGTTTTGCCCAGGTGTCTATAGAGGTACTCTACCAGTAAGACTGAAGTTTGAAGTTCCTAAGTTATTACAAGTATGGTGGAACAACCTTGCCTGATTGTTGAGTATATATATATATGTATATTAAAAAAACCCACCCAACAAAAAACAAACCCTGCCAAGTTAAAAATAGAGCCATGTGCTCAGCAGGATGAACACAGATCACAGTCATTTCTCACCCCTCTCGGTTATTTTACTTTTCTCAGTCTGAAACCTTTGTATTCCCAGAATATCACATTGTTCAGAGTTGCATTAATCAAAACAGATTTAAAAATATTCACCTGCAAGTCTTGAGTTTAGAAACATTCAAAACTAATTACAGAAAGTTTCTAACATAACTAGAAAAGGTGGAAAGATCAGAAGGTGCAAATATCAGAAATATGGAGTGGCTTCTGTATTAGAACTCTATGACTTTTGATTTTGGAAGAGGGACATCTAAAGAAGGCTACAACAGAGGTTTATAAAATCATGAACAATACGAAGGAAGTGAACAGGTAATTTTAATCACTGTATTGCAGTGCAAGGATTTCTTGCACTGCCCATAAAATTGTAGTGCTGTCTTGTGCTTGAAGTCACAGCACACGTACACATGCATTTTTGAGGATTTTTACATTCAATCAGCCTTGAAGCCTTTGTGGAATATTCTAAATACAGTGTGGTTGCTCATTCACCAGTGACTTGCAAAAGTCACCAAAAGACCAGGTGAAAGTAAGCTATCGAACTGGACTAGGCAGGATTTAGCAGCTGGTAGCAAATCCTATCTGCATGTCACAAGCAAGTCACAACTCCTTGGTCCTACAGAAATTACCTTGGTAACAGAAGGAAGTGCTGATAGCCAGACCGTCTTCTGTGATAACTGCGGAAATCCAATGGCTTTCCTCAGATAGCGGTCATGTATTTCACAAGTGCTGAGAATATATAGAGCACAGGCGATGGCATAGCCTCCCCAGTTAGAGACCCCTGCAAAAGAATGGCACCAGGAAAAAAATGGAAAAACCCCAATATCTATTGCAAAGATACCTAACCTGCATAGGTCGGTAGGCACATAAAACTGAGTCTCATGTAGCGTGGTGAAACGGAACATGAATATATATTAAATATTGACACGAATTTGGAACATTTATTTCAGAAATACACAATTGCTTAACATACTGAAATGTTTTCTAGTATTATGTATTCTAGTATTTCTAGTACAGATTGAATTTCTCTAAGTTTCCATCTAGTTTAGTTTGTGGTTTGTCTTTCCAACAAAGCAAAAACTCAAATGGGCATGGTCTGTAGCACGGTTCCCCTTGGCTTAGTGTGATGTCCATGAACTGTCAGGAGCCATGTTACAGCCTGGTGTCTTTTGTTTCTAACCACACAGAGGTAGAAGATTTTGATAAAGTATCCTAAACCAGGCAAATTTTTACTGGTGTCAGATTTTATAATGGAACGCTGTACCATTGCAGAGAATCCCTTTTTGGTCACAAAATGAGGCCTGATTAAAGAGTTCAGCTATTTTGTAAGATACGAAGCTATGGTGAAGCTAATTGTCTGTGTCTTGATGATGTGTCCTTGGTGTAAGTGTCATAAACAAAAGGACATTCTAACACAGTTAAGATCCATAATTTTTCTGTATGCTGTTATCAAATCAGTGCACACAGTCTTGTTAGACAGCTTCTTTGTCAAGACTCTATTGGGGATCATTAGATTTGAAACTTGCTCTGAGAAGTTGTCTCTGCTACCTGATACCTTTTCCAGAGATGCAGAATAGCAAAATTTTCAAGAAGTGTGGAAGTTGTTTTAGTGCATGTAGTTTTGCATACTTAAACATGTCCAAAGCTCCACCTCACTTCCCTTTGCAGGGTCTGGGTGTGACAGTTGCTTTCAAAGTAAAAATTATCAGAATTGCCAAAACAGCCACTGTAGATACTATATACATATAGCCATAAGAAGTAGATATACTTATCACCACACTCTCATTTCTCCCAGAAATTGCTGTCTTAATATCAAGATTGTTAGATACCTAGGTTAGAAACCTCAAAACCTGAGCCTAAGTACCCTATAGTCCATGCAGTTCAGAAATCGGCCCCTGCTGAACACAGCTCTTTCACTTGCAAATTTTACTTTGCGCTACTTAAGATGTTAAGGTAGCAGAGAATTTTAACTATAACATTCAACTTTTGTTGTACATCAAGAATGTACACCTGTCCTTAAGTGGCTGGTAAAAGGATGTACCATCTCTTCATGTAAAAAATATAACTGATTTAGGCCTGAAAAGGTCACACCCACAGAAGCTCATGAATTATACTGAAAATCCATATCTGCACAGGTATTTTAATTCTCACACAGATCACTTCCGCAGTCTTCCTTGTTATTTTATTTAAGGTGTGATTTTTTCAAGAATATTCAGGATTTGCCCTCCTATTTCCAATTAAATGCGCTTTCTCACTTCAATTAAATGCGCATCCTCAATTTTCAGTCAGTCCTGCTGAAGCCATAGTTGCTTAACTCTTCAGAAAATGGACATAATACAGAGACAGATTTGTTTGCCCGGGATGACTTGGTCATACAAATAAAGGGCCAACACAAATTAGTTCGAGAGACAGATGTTTTCTTGTCAATTCTGTTCTCAAACATCAGCAACTCTCCCACCCCCCCAAAAAAAATCCCTTACCAGCTACAATAGTAAAATCAGCTTCAACATCACAGGCTATAACATCTCCATTTTTTATGTACTTCTTTACAGCACCTTTTACTTTCCCCATTCCCAATTCATTTCCTCCATCTCCAACACCTTTATGAAAAGAGAAAAAGACCAAATGAGTATGAACCCAGCATATAACTAACAATCCTTTCAGAAATTTAGAAATTTCTGAACAGCTCATAGCTTCACATAAGGCGATTTATCCTTTTTCATCAAGTGTCTAAAACCAGAAGGTTGTGAATGGAATGGCTGAAAGCATCACCTATCACACACTAACCTGTAAGCGTATATGTGCAATGTATGCTGTATTAGTGCATGCAAAAGAAATAAAAATTATCAAGTGCTCAAGAACTGCAGATAGAATTAAGATAGTAAACTTCGCCTATGGAAGGCCTTAAACAAGTGTTCGGTATAATGCATTATCAGAAGTACATTAGCACAAATAAAGAAGAAAATTAATCCAAAATAAACCTGAGGAATTTGTCCATGACTATAATAAAGCAAGCATAGAAAACTTTGGCTTGTTAAAAGCTTTAATTAAAAAAAAAAGAGATTAAAAGTAGCAAATATTTCAGAAAGTTAAGCAAAAATATATGTAAGGACTTTGGCAGAAGTAGGACTTGGCAATCTGTTTTACACAATCATTGCGCCACAGTATACAAAGAGGCCAACCCTGTGCACTATAACTGTTTTCATTTTTTCTAATAACTTATGAAACACATAGCCAGTCTTCCTTTTTTTTTTTTTTTTTTTAGTGTTCTTATATTTGGGGTGTGGGCCCTTGATTTTTGCTGGCCAAGTAGAAAGGCTATGTATTTGTCTCAGTGATTTCAGTAAAATCAATGGGACCTATGTAATTTCAGGAAAATTCTGGGCAATCCTGTGTTTGGGACATAAAATTGTTAGATGTCATTCTGAGATCTGGAGATAAGGATAATACATAAATTAGCAGCTTACATGAAAGCTGGATAGTACCTCTAGTCTCTTACTAATGTATAACAACACCCCCCCCCCAAAAAAAAAAAAAAAAATTCCATCTGTTTAAATGAAAATCAACATTTCTCTTTCACCTGTTAGTCTAAAAATGGCATTTTCTCAACTTGGAAGGTTTTATAGAAAATTCCTAGTTCATGTCTCTGAAACAGAACAGTCAAGAGCTCTAAGTCCTCACTGCAACATATCGTATTTGAATTTGAAATGTGACTATGAATAGTATGTGTTACAGGAGAGAATTTATAGTATTTATAATTTACACTTCAAGCCCTGAAAAGTGATAAATTTAACACTTTGAGTAACTGCATAAACATCTCACATAAGTCTGTAGCAAATTTCTTCTCTAAGAGAAATAGAAAATTATTTCTCAGCAGCAATTTTTTATGTAACTCCTTAAGTCTACATAGTCAAGGAGAGCATAACTGAGTGACACAACTTATATAAAAGGATTTAAATAATCTGTTCACAATTATTTCGGTGTTCAGACTTAATGGTGGTTTCTAAAATCTGCTTGTTGGTAGTACTTTTCAAATAGGTAATGACATAATCATGGTGCCTCTATCATCATATATAAATATGGTAGTTACTACTGGGTTGTAAGAATCCATACAACGTTCTGATTTTTCTTATATTAAAAATCCAAAATTTTGCTCTTAATAGTCTTTAAACATGCTAAAATGAATTCTTGTCATTTGAAGATCGTCACCAGTTTCTTTAACTGAAAGATACTAATCTGTTTTTCAGAGGGTTTTTTCTATCAGCCTTGCTTTGCTTTTTCTTGTCTTTGTGAAAGTCCTGTCACCAGGATGGTTTTGCAGTTAGTAGATCTACAGCTGTGGATAGATCCCATTTGCATTACACTGGGAGGAAAAGAACACCACGCTGAAAATTTTTCCTGTACCATCTGTTTTCTTCCTCCTCTACACATCAGCAGAGGACTACATTTTACTCTAGATTTCCAGACTGAGATTCACCTGACAAAATACAAGCCATCTACCCATGAGCTGGTCAGCTATACTTCTTTTAAAGTCAGCAGAGAGAAACAAACCCTTCAAACATTCAGTTCATCTCACCCCAAGGCAGACATTCCAAATATAGATGCCTAAAATAGACAAGATGAATGCTCTTCTCCTAAAGGCCTGAGTGCTTTCCAGGCAGAGAAAAAATAGCTCTCTTGGATTTTCCATGAAAGTTTTCACTGACTACATTGGCTTCTAAACTGCATTCATAAAAAACACATAAGATGTCAGTCTTCTATGATAAAAAACATTTGTATGAAAGGGAAATGTGTGACAATATTTTTTCACGCAGCACTTTGGAAAGCTTTTCATTAGCTCCTTTATAAGTAGCATATAGCTAGGTCAATTGAATAAGCATATAGCTATGTCAACTGAAAAAAAATAGCATGTGGTTTCTGTAACGTCTTAAACTTTTACTTCAGTCTTTAGTGGAAAATGAGCCCTTCCAACCTCAGCCTTTCATGTCTTATTTTTTATTTTCCTGAAGGCTACTGTTTACTCCATGACTTTTTATGATACCAGTACCCATACAATTGTAGGCATTGTTCACAATTTGTCTGTAGTCAAACTCCTAGATCAGATTTTTTTTAAACAAAGACCTTGTTTTAAATGCAAATCTTGACAGCCATTAATCAGCAGGTAACAAATGTTCTAACATTTCCCCTCTCCACTTACTAACACAATACTTCTTGCCACCGAGCACACTATGTAAAGATTTCTGTAAGGCTGAAAATTTGATCTTTCTAGTATCCTTTTCTAGTCTAGAAAGTTATCTGAATACTCTGCCCTAACATAGTATAATATTTGCATTTTATTTTGGAACTAGACATATGCCTCCAAATTCCTGCTGACCACGAAGAAAGTCAAAGATAGCCCCACCAGAAAAATTTACCATAATCAGTAGCACTACATTGTCATCAGTAATGAGATATAGGATGCAAAGGCCACAGCGCAGATCGGTGCCTTGTTAGGCTAGGCTTTGCAGAAATACATTGAAGAAAACCAACAGCCATTCCAAGAAATTGTAATCAAATTAAAAGAAAAAAAAGAGACACAAAAAGATAGCATGATAAGCAAAATAAGAAACGTTAACTAGGTAACAGACAACATAAAGAAACAATTGCATTGTTTTTCATTAGATACTCAGTTAGTCATCCAGCACAGAATATCCATATACACAAATTCCATGGTAATCAGAGCAGGTACTTTCATTACCTTTTGAAACTTATGACTTGTTAAATCATTTCCTATGCAGACATCTCTTTAGAGAAAATTCACAGCAATGGGACACAGCGAATCTGGATAACTGCTTCTTCTTAACAAGTCCGTGATATTTTTAATTAATGACATTTCATAGTATATTTGAATATTCAGGGAACGTTTAAAACAAATTCTGCTGAACAGATTTAAATTCCCACCTTGCAGAACACTCCAAACTCTGCCAAATCAATAACATTCTTTGACCTGCTCTGGCAGATATTTTAAAAGATTAGGGCATTTTTATTAAAGGAATCAGGATGTGATATTATATAATAGCTGGAAAGACCAAGTCCCTGTATCAACACTCTAAAAACAGGGACAAGAATTGAAATCAGCTGCAGCAGATCAAGCTCTGAGGCATTTTGCTAAACATCTTTATGAAAGGGAGTTTTCTCTATCTTTATTCAGTCAATCTTTGGCTTTTCTACCAAGATTGCCAGCAGAGTGCCATCTAGAGTGCTTCTTTTTGAATGATGAGAGTTACTCCTCAGGAATAGGAAAAAAATGGAATTACATCTAAACAAAACGTACTGCAAGTTTTCAGAACATACAGAAACACCAGGGAACTCTTCTGCTATACAGCTTTAAATGATTCCAACACACTGAAATCTGACTATGCATTGCCTCTGCAGGAGCTCTGTAAATTCTGTGGAAACATTTGAAAAACGTCAACACTGAGAAGTCAAAGTTCCTGTGTTTTTGGTAACAGGAGTGAGTCCACAGCACTACAAGAAATTAAAAAGCCAGACTGGCAGACATGTTTTAATGTGAGTGAAATCAGCCTGACATGGGTACTTACTTGTTTTGTGACACTCATTTCTGATTTTGTTTCTAATAGTTACACAGATTAAAGATCTCCAGGCTCTGTTTTGGTCCACACAGAGTAGCAGGAGGCATCTGATTGTACAAGAGCGTTGTACAACACTTGTATAGATACACCTTGATCTATGTCATATTTTTTCAAAACCAAACGCAATTAAACTTCCAAGAAAGGACCACTGGCAAAAGAGAGGAGCACTATGTTGACAAAAGCATTCTTATTAGAAGTGTTAGCGAATGTCGATGCAGTTGTGACAGAAAGGACAATGTCCTCCTTTAAAGATTATTACCGTATACATATATTTTGTTAGAGAAGGCACTATTGTAGTAGATGCAAATATGCAATCTCTGCTTAAGAGAATGTACTGCTAAAAGACAAAATAAACTAAGATTCCATTCAGACTGCTGTTTTAACACAGGTATAATATTCATAAAAATAAATATAATATTTAATATGTAATGTTTCCATTCAACAGTCATTTGCTTTCTATGCTGCCTTCCACACATAACATGCAAAATAAAGTCTGTGTTAAAAACTACATTTAGAGAAATGTATGTACGCACACTGATGTATAGATAATACATCTAGGCTTGGGTTTGGTTTTTTTGTCCTTAAATAACTTTGAAATCAACTCCCTTATTTTTTCCAGCTGTGAGAACTTTTCAATAGAAACTTGTACTTTTTCTCCAGTAACGGTCTCTTTAAATTCAACCACAATGAACAGCTGTAGCCTGCAAGCAGTTACTCAACATCTGCCTCCTGCTCCCCTGCACTTCCACTAAGAGTTCCCATTTTGTGCTTCTTTCACTTTGAGAATATAACACAAACTCACACATACCTGTTGTTGTGACTCCTGGAATGGTTTGTGCAGCTAAAAACAGGTCATCTATGGGATCCACAAGGTGTTTAATATTCACTTTCCTGGCATTGTAATAATTGCCATCAGCAGCCATCCCAGCACGCTCTATTGCTATCAGGTGATCAAATCTGGTTAGAGAGGAGTGAAAAAACAGAGGAGTTGAAGCTGTGATTTTCACCTAGCAAAGTTTTCTGTTGGCTGCTTCTCCTGGTGTGCTTGGTTCTGTGTTCTGACCGTTTTGGGATTCAAGGTAAAACTTGGAAACTGTTTTGTTATTTCTGAATGTAGTTCTCTACAGTTTATTTTAAAAGGTTAGTCTATTTCTTTATAGCTTCAGTGCAACTCCCTCAAACCACATTTGCCACCAAGAAATGGAGAAGTTCCTGAAATCCTCCTAACCAGCAATCCTTTGGGTCAGCCATCTGGCCATGCTCTGTTTCATGTTAAAATAGGCAATACCTTGTAAGACAGTAGTCTATAAGTGTTTTCAAAGAAAACAAAAAAGTGGAAATTAATGATCATCTAAATCCTTGGTAGTGCAAATATAATCTCTTCTTAAAGTACACTGCTTGGCAAATATTTTTTTATTTCTGGTTAGGGATTTTTTTGGTTTGGGTCTTTAGATTTGGAGGATTTTTCTTTAAGTCTATGGCTGTTTTGCTACTTATGAGAGTAGACAGATGTGCTACAGATGTCCTACATTTTAAGCAGAATTTTAGTACTCAGTTCTGCCACTGTATGTTAGAATTAAGTTGTTTTGCTTCTGCTTCTCCAGTTTTACTGTTAAAAGGTTACTAATTCTGCTGAATTACTTAATGTTCTTGTGGGTGGGTATCTACGGTGGTTCCAGAGACCTTAAGCAGGTTAGTTGTCTACTTTAAAGAAACACTTCAGCTTTTGGGGACTGAAATAGAAACTGCCTGTAATTACATTATGCATAGCTATAAACTATATTTGTAAAACTATACGTAAAAACCTAAGACATCACGCATACTATTACAGCATACAATTATAGCATAAGTAATCTGTGGAAAGAAATGAGAATTGAATAAGACGGTGAAGCAAATACCAGGGTGAAAGATCTTTTTATTAAAGAGAATAAACTGAGGGTAACTACATTTAAATGCTTTACAAGGAAAGATCAATAGAAATGAGCAATGTATGCCTGCTTAAAGGAAATGTAAGTTGCCTGCTAAGTAATGAAATGTGCATACAGCTACTTGGCAAATTCTCCAGTGCATTAACACTAATCACACACTGTTTAAATTTGAATGTTTCCCTAACATTGTACACTCAGCAATACTTATGCAAACAGTTTAAATAATCAATATTCAGAAATGCATGCATACATCTATGATGTCGGTTTTGGCTGCCTAAAGACAATAGGATGATCACCTTCACACTATTACAAACACATGACATTTTATTAAATCAAATTGGATTCCCCACTTGTCACACTTGAGCCAAAGCTCTGGAAAGTGAACACACTCCACAACTCTTTTCCTAGCCCTTTCACTGACTCTGACATAATAATTCCCCCTTCTGATTTTCTCAGTGATTTAAAAACTGGTAAAATAATATACTCTGTGAGTGTATATATATCTATGGAATAACAGCTGAAAAGCTTTTGGAAATTTTTCGAAGGAAAAGAGCTAATTGATGTATGAAGTATCATTTCTTTTTTTGTACTCCAGAAATGTGTAATTACAGGATAATATGGAATTCTGGGCTCTATGTGTGCTCCAACACTGGTTTCTAAGGTTTTTTTCTGTTCACTTGAAGTGTTAAGGATTTACTTGTAACTGTTATGCCGTCTTAGATCATGGTCATTATTTTTATCATAACTTTACATAGTAGAAGTGTGATCCATTCTAAAAAACTGAGTACACATACCTAGGTCTTCCAGGATTCCCACCTTCACACAAAAACATCAAAGCTGAATCGGCACCTTCCCTTTGATAACTCAATACAGGGACAGGTCTCTTCAGGATTCCTACAAGGGAACAAAATACAATTTGGATACTATGTACCTCTCTTTTTTCATTATTTTTTAAAATGTGTGTTTGAATAACTTAGAAAAAAAGTAGAACAGTTAGAATAGTAAGGATTTGATGTCTTTACACAGTTCCTGATAAGCTCCCTGTCGCCTTACTTCTAATTTAAACTCATTTGGATGTTAGTGCTAGTAAATGGGACCTTGAGAGGTCTGCGAGAATGAGAGCAGACATCCAGAGTTCTTCACAAACAGCTAATCCAGAACCAGTACCCAGGCACATAAGTACTAACTTGATGCCAGCTGGGTTTAAAACCATGCCATTGTGGCAAGGCTGATCAGAGCTTAGAGGGTTCACCCCGGGTCATCCTCTGAAAAAAAAATAAAACCCGGTACTAAGTGACAGTGAGAATAACTGAAGTAAACCTTGGCTCAAATTGGCAAGATAAAAACTGGAAAAAAAAGGTGTGTCTTACCTAGTTGAACAGCCTCGTCAATAATCTTTTTATTGAGATTCACGGCTCTCTGATCTGTTACTATGGCAACCTCTTTCTCCAAGGCCTGCAGCATGGCTGCGACAGCCAGCGTGCCCGGCGGCCCGTCGTTCTCCTCGGGCGGCTGGTGGGTGCAGTGGGTCGGGAACCCGGTGGTCAGCAGCACGGCCCGCGCATGGCAGAGGGACAGGCCAGCCTTCAGCAGCTCGTCCTGCCGGCGCAGGGGGGCTATGCCCCGCTCTCCTGCAAAAGGGGGTTTAAAGAGAGTGGTACGCTTCAGTATGTCGTTCTGTTGAAGTTTCTGTGTGGGTGAACCTGCATACTTTAATGACATAAAATGGGGTTTAAAAAAAAAAAAAAAAAGAAAGAAAAACCTCTGGTCAAGGCAGGAATTGGGGTAATTTCCTCAGGAAACCTAGGAAGGTGTAGGATATGAGTAATGCTGATAATGGGCTGTGCTTCCAGGTTAGGAATTTCAGTTAACTGGATTTTGTAAATTACTATACCTAGCATTTCTAGGTATTGGTGTAAATAGCTTTTTCTTTTTTTTTTGAGAACTTACTGCACATTGTTTCCATTTCTTTGGCCCTCTGCTTTCCTCTGATCTGCTGTGACAGTCGTGCTAGACCACATCTACCTACTGATGCTAGATTGCAACTCGGGCACCCCAGATCTTACATAGGTTTTGATACAGACTTCAGATGAGTAAGCTGGCCCTTTGTCTCTATTTAACTCTGTCTGCATAGAGAAAAGTAAATTCCCAAATAAATCCCACTTAATGAAATTAATAACCAAGGAAGTGAGGATTCAGAGACATGGTAAGTTACCAAGGGACTTCATAAACTCAGTTAATACAGAGGTGACTGCTAAAAGATCTTGTAACACTTCATGTAGTAGAGAATTTTTACCTGACCTTGAGGAACAGGTAAAAATATATTAACAGATGTCTCTTCTCATGGGTCAGCCCCTACAGAGGCAACGCGGTGCTATTGGTGTATGTCTGCCACTGTTCAAGCACCTCCTATCCCCTCTCCCTTCCCTGGCACTGAGAAAAAAATGTTCACAGCATAGTCCTTCTGATTTGCTATCGTTCCTGACAGCCATGAATACCAGTGTGACGTGCCGATATTCATGGGCTGATGGTGAGAGGTAAGTCATCACTATTGTTTTCTAGCCTACCCGCATCTTCATCTTTCTCACCTTCCCCCCACCTGCACTTTCCTATTTTTGTCCTCAGTTTCCCCTCTGCCATTTCTCCCTTGGTTCCTCCTAAATAACATACAGGCAATGTACAGATAGTGGACATGGAAAAAAGTTCTGAACAAAACATAGAGCAAGAGAAGCAGGGAATATTAGTCTCTGAGAAGTGGGGCATGTTAACTGAATTAAAGTACTGTACTGTCCTTGAGCAATAAAATGAGCTAGCTCTCAAGTTAGGTTCTGTGTTTCTGCAGAGCATGGCATCGTGCCAGGCTGAACTCCAGAGTGGGAAAAGGAGGGGCCTTGTGAGTAAAAATAAACAGACCCAAACATGCACACAGCCCAGACCTGGAGCTTGGGAGAGCTGGACATAAGCTGTTTTCCACTACTGCCTTCAGAGGATTTCAGAAAACTTATGGGAAACTGATCAGAATTTACAGCAGACAGAGGGGGCTAATTCAGTGTGTATTACAGGAACGGTTGCACTATTCAGTTTGCTTTTATGTCCCTCTCATCTTCCTTACGCACACGTGCAGCCCCACCTCTCAACCTTCTGTGGTGGCCGGGTCACTTCAGTCCATCACGAACATCTCTGCGATGAGTATGTCAGCAGAGTTTGTTGTAATTCCACCCATCACAGAGGGATGTTTGAAAAGCATATGCAACTACCACAACTTTCTGGTAGGAGCACAGGGGTCATAAACATGTGTAAAGAAACGTGCTATTTACTCAACGGTGAATACCAGTGTAGCTGCTACCAGCATGCTGTGGTGCCATGTACTTTACATACCAATTTCAGTTTTATTCAGCAACAGTTCTTATTCCCTGTGGACTCTCCAGTCTGCTGTAAACATTGATGCTTCTGTGTACTTTGAAAGTATACAGTCATCAAGATCAGATCTTCCATTACCCCTAAGGTGGGATGGTTTTGGCCAGACTCTGATATTGAGTAGAGTAGCAGAAAATGTAAGGCCTAGTTATATTAGCTCACTGTATTCCACAAATAATATTTTAAATCTTAAAATTGCCTTTAGATTTTGTGTTCTTGAACTTTATGAATATCTGAAAAAGCATGATAGGTCATATCTACCTCGTAACAAATCCACTAAAGGAAAAGAGGTGTCTTACCGGGATCTATTCCAATTAGGGTCTCTAGAGTCCTTATCTTTTGGGCTGCTTCTGCTGACACAATACTGTAATGCAGAGGATCTTGAGAAATGCAGTGGACTTGTGGGACTTCTCCTGAGGATCTGACTGTGACATCATCATTCTTTAGGTCAGTAACGAACATGCAGCCAGGAGAATGAGTAAAAGCTAATGGAGCTCCTAAAATAGGTGAAAAAACTTCAGTTAAACTCTTTGAAATATCAGAATGACAAAGTCACAAAAATTTATTTAATTACAAATATTAATATAATAATATAAATAATTATATTAAACATTATAAATAAAAATATTTAATCACAAAAAAATATTTAATGTAACAACACCGAGTCTCTGCCTGATGATACTTCTAAAAACAGGTGATATTTTAAGTTACGCTGCAACAGTTAATGCATCTTGAGAAAGAAATTTATGCATTTACATCTGAAAATGTTTTCACTTTTACAAAGGTCATATGGGTAGTTGATCAGGTTTTTTTACAATATACTCTTTGGCATAAATCTGAGGCAACTTAGGAACTGAACACTAGTATCCTTCAAGGAAGTCTGTCAGGAGCTGGCAAATCTGAAAATTGCATTTGACACACATGAAGTGCATTGACATAAGAACAAGTTAATGCTTAAGTTTGCACAGCGTGTTGGTGATACCGTTTCCGTAAGAAAAAACCCTAATTTTCTAGGTTCTAGTGCTGCTGGAAGCTATTAGAGTCTGTCTTGTACCTTTGAATATCCCTGTAATAGGAGTTGACATAGTTTTGTCATACTACCGCTTGCTGGCTAGGAGTAGTCCTTTATCAGACTAAGAAAAGGGGGACTAAGAAAAAGCATCTCTGCACAGTGTCTTGCCAACCTAGCTAGAAAACCTGTAGACTGGCAAGAAATAATGACAAAAGGTGACCAGTAAGTCTTAGCAAAGGGAATCTGAGCAGCATCAAACCCCACAGTGAACAATAAGCTTATTTAGACCTGACAGCATAGTAGCTCCCTAAACTGAAAATATTTGCTGTCTTTATGTTAATACCAGAAATGTTGATCTAGATTATACCTGATTTGGCAAAATTGGTATGTTGTTGGATAAATCACAGCTAGTATACTTAAACAAGAAAAACCTTACTTTGTTAGGATGGTGAAATGGGAGGAGATATTTCTTTACAAGTATATATGTGCTCGGTCTGTGCTAGATCTGTTGGGAGCTAGTAATTTAAAAGCAGCTGGGGAACACGGCTGTTGAGGTTTAATATACCTCACCAAACCATGTGACTAGACAGTATTTCTTATGAGAAGCTAGCAGATTATTCTGAACTACCTAGCTGAAAAAGGAGCACAGCAAGATACAAACTGTCCAAATAGTTCCTGGAATGCATTAATGAAGACTGGTTTTAACACAGAAAATGGCAAAATAAACAAAAGTGAAAGTGAGTTCCAGGCAAAGCCAGGATAGACAGCTGCTTTGGGCAACAGGCTGTAGAGAGGTTGGCAATTTTTTTCTCTCCTTTTTCTGCAGCAAGGGTGCATGAGGTAGATGAAGAGAACTGCTGGAGAACATAGGAATGAGCAGGATTTTCAGCTCGGATCTGGGGCCAGAGAGAAGGGATTGTATGTAAGAAAGAAAAAGAAGTGTCTGCTCCTAGTACTGAACATATTTACAGCAGGTGTTGGGAGCAGTTTAGATAAACATCTGTAAGGAGCCACAAGGTTGTAGCAGACCCTGCAAGAAGGACAAAGCAGATGACCTCCAAATGCTCTCTCAATTATACTGTCTTTGATTATTAAACTTTTCAGTAAAAACTAAAATATGATATTTCATTCCACACTAGTGATTTAGAGCAGTATATAATACTGTTGCTGTGGTTTAGTTGCATCTTCTTGCCCTTTGTGCTCATGTCTTTTATAAATGGTTATACATGATTGGATAAAGTGTAGGACAGCTCTGTGCAGAGGACAAAGCTTCATTTATGTAAAGTGTGTCACATTCACTTAATTTTAGAACAAAACCTGAAAGCTCAAAATTCTTCAAGAAACAATTATGAGCTGTTTTCCAGGTCAATCAATTTGGCAGCTCTTGACAACACTTTGGAAAGATTTCTGGCTGCCTCTTTTCTTTTTTTTTTTTTTTTTGTTTGTTTGTTTTGTTTTCTTTTTTTACTCCCTTTATTATTGTTTTACTGCAATGTAATAGAAAATACTATTTTAAAAGGAAGAAACATAAAAACAAACGCCTTTAAACTTTTAGCTTTTAATAATGCTTAAAAAAAAGATGTTTGGATGCTGCCAGACCTTTAGACTTCTGCCTTTAAAATACTGAAACAAAAGTGATGAAATTTGAGTAAGACCTGCCTTTAAGGCAGACCTGTCTTTCACAACTGAAAATAGTCCTGCCAAAGGTGGGTTTTGTTGTTTGCTTGGAGTGGCTTTTAGCTTACTCTAAAATCAAACCTGCTGATCAGTCAATGCATTCAGTCCATGTTTTTTATAACAAAAGAGGGGGGGGAAAAAAAAAAGAGAGAAAAAGAGATTGAAGGATAATTTGAAAAAGAGTCTCCAAACATAGTACGTACTGCAGTTGACTACTGCTTCTATTGCTGTTACTCCACAGGCCCAAAACACTGGAATATCACCAGGGTGAAGGTGAACTGGGTCCCCATAGTCTGGTTTGGAAAGATCGTTTATTCCCAGCATACCTGGAATTGATGAAAAATTAAATCATGAGAGATTCCAGTTAAGTAGTAATACCACAAAGCTGGGGGAGGTAGACCCCAAACATCATTGAGTGACACTAAGCTAGGGCTGCAACACTGGCAAGTCCCACTGAAGTGGCATATTTAGTTTGCCTTCAAGTGCACGTCCACAGAACCTGAGCTGACTTGCTTTCCCTTTTTGTACTTGATGACACCAGTTAAAAATTTACTCACTGTATTTCTGCAACAAAATACAAACTAGATATGTATGCCAAGTTTCCAAGATATTATAAATCTTCTCTACCAACAGAAGAATGATATAACACTGGCAAACAAGAATAAATGACTGCAATGCAAAACGAGCTCTTTCTAGAACACATTTTCTACTGCTTTATCTTCCTACATTCTTCAGGTAGAGAGATAAGTGCGTGCTCTTTTACCTCTCTGGGTTAGATAACTACATCTTGCTCTTACCCAGCATCACTAAATTGTCTTTTGTTTTATTCCAACATCTACTTGTAATATTCTGTCAGAATTATCATTCTAAGCATTTGCTACCTTCCCTTGGTTTTAAATTTTTCACATTCTTTAATATGCCACTGTCTTATCTGGAATTAATTTATATAACCTGTATATATAATCGTTTATTCTTTTCTGTTAAAAGTAAAATAAACAGCGTGACCCTCACTTGCCCAATCAGCTTGTTGCTCTACTGAAAGTAAAGACTTCTTACTAGTTCCTCAGATTTAAGAACTCAGACAAAATATACCACTGGGGTGTACTGTTAACGATGACATCTCCTTCCATGCTCTGCAACGTGATCCTTCTGTATATGCAGCCCATGAGTCTACTGATCAACAAATTTCTGTCAGCAGAGGGAATTTTTTTTTACTGTGAACTATATTCATCTGACAGGTGTTTGTCTGATTTTGTTCTTTTCCAAACAGCCACCTCCTGCCTGCCCCCTGTCTCCATTTTCCCTTGCAATGACTAGGCCTATGTTTGTTTGAGCTGAGTTTTTTGAAAAAATATAGTCTTGTCATCTATTTATTCTGTCCTAAGCGTTGTGCTCAGTGTATCCTATTTCAGTATTTTTAAAAATAATGTAGTATTTACTTTCACAGTCATCTTCTAAGACACAAAATGCAACCACACATACTTCTCCCCATGCTGTCAATCATTCCTACCCTGTCACTGGAATCTCTGACAGCAAGAAAGTATTCACATAGAGATGAAACTGCACACATTCTAGAAAAATGTTACACTTTTTTTACTAAAACCACCCCTGCCATATAACTTACCTACTTCAGACAGCTATCTCTTAATATCCACAAAATCTCTGTGTTCAGCTCATTAAAACCCCTTTTTTTAGGATTTTTTTCTTTTTCTTTTTTTTTTTTTTTTTTTAATTCAGGTTTGTGACCATTAGGAAGGATTAAACCAGTAAATTTACTGGTGCAGGTATTTCAGTCCTACCACTTCCCATGGTTCCCCCTTCATTTGTGCATGTAGAATGAAAAATGAAAATCACTGACCAGGGTCACCGATGTGAATTGGTGCTCCGTGGGCTTCTTTTAATTCAGATGTTGCTAGCACAGCTGCTTCCAACTTCCTTTCAGGTATAGGTCTCATTGTGACTACTAAGTTGCAGCAAAAAGTATAAATGCTGTAGCAAGGCACAGCTGTCTGGCAGTTTAAAAGAATCCAGAGTATTAGTAGGAATATTGAATAATAACTCTGAAGTGTTAGAAGAAATAAGTCTAAAACTTTGTATTGTACTTCAGTTTAGAAAGGCCACATAATGACATTAATTATAAATACTTTTGAAAAGAATTCTTAGCATAATTTTTTTTTTTTTTTGTGCAGGAGTGAAACATTCCATCCTTGAGCTTCTTCATATAGATCACTAAAATTAATTTTATAAAAATCATTATGCATTTCCTGCTTCGGTACATGCAACATATGGTGTGGTAAGCTCAGTATATTCTGAATATTGTCAAACAACAATGGTGTGCTCCCTATACGGAAAGGGAAAAAGCTAAAAACCCAAAAGTATCAGACAGTGACAAATCTACTTGATCTGAGTCTACCATCTGTATTTGAATTTAGGGGAACTACAGCACTCTGTAATATGCAAGGGTCAGGAACTCTTACTGCTGCAGTATCCACTTCTCTACAGAAGCAGCATGCCACTTCCATGCATAGAAAATCTTTTGTGCGTCTAGGAAGGCTCTGTGGAGTTCCTCATCCTCACTGACTGGGATGCTGAAGCACCTTTTCTGTTCAGAAATAAACCAGCCCGGCTTCTTAGAACAACGTATCTGATACCTAAATTGCATTTGAACATAAACAAGATATGTAGACAGCTAGAGCTGTATAGAATTCATTAACAATCTTTATAATAAAAATCACACCTGTCACTGAAGAAACACACTGTACAGTTCTTCACAGTATTGACATGCTATAAACTGTAATATTGTTCTAATCCTGAAATATTATAAGCAGATACTTGTCTTTTTTGGTTTGTTTTTTTTTCATTAAGCTTGGGAGAAGAACTCGGATATGAGAGACATTTGCACCTTCATTTTGACCGGGAGTATAGTGAAAAGATATATGTGAAACGGTAACACTGAAAACAGCACTCAAACTAAATGAAAAAGGCATGCAGATGTATACTTAAGTGTTCTTAATATTAAGGGTCTACCTACTGGAGCCAGAGACTTCTGTCTATGTTAAAATCTACACTACAAACTTTCTGAGGATGGTTACAGTTTTCAGTGCTATGGTGGACACCTCAGGTCTGTGAGAACATCTTCTGTCCCAGTGGTCTGCGTTCATAGTAAATATGCAGTTTAAAGGCTCTGCTGTCACAGGGAAACCCCAAAATATGGCTGTCATAGCTGCAGAAAAAAATGCTGCTGCCATGGCTCATAAAAGGAATATTCCTATTGCAAGCAAGAGCTGGTATGGAGAGCAGGATGTGTATAAAGGCATGGTCAGAACAGTGCATAGGCTACCAGGTGAAACAGAAGGCAAACGAGAACAGATCCAAATGAAATGGCTGCCACAGCACACAGGGAAAAACTTTGTTACTGTAAATTAATAAAAAAGTAGATCAGCCTTGCAGGAAGCTGAGGAAAGCACTGTAGTGAGGCTGGGTACATTTTACCCTATATTTTTATGCAGTCAGCACTAGCACATGCCTAAAGTTACTATCCAGGTAGGAAAAAAATTTCTTATTTTGAGCAATAGGAATATACACATAATGTGAATATGGACAAATACAGGCAAAGTTACAACAAAGACTCTGTGTGTGTCCATATACTTACCTTATACATGCTTACATTACATTTTTGCTCAACATTTCGTACAGGAACGCCAGCATTTTGGACTGCTTTTTCAAAAGAGAAGCTGCAGCCTAAATAAAAAGTCACCATGTCCTTAAGTTGTTCAGAATACTCCTTTAGGCTTTTCAGTGATCCAGTATAAGCTCCATGCTCATATCTTCTGTACTGTAGGCAGTCAGTTCTAGTGAAATAAGAAGTTATCACAGCTTTATCATATTTTTTGAAAACACAGTGAATTTTTTGAATTGACGTTAACCCAGTATCAAGCCACAAGATAGAGCCTACTTTATCCATTTATTTCCTGAGGTACAAAGAAACAAACACATGCAAATACCCCAGAACACCTTATTCTGCAGAAAACCAAGCCAGTAAACAGAACATGTTAGAGTTTGGTATTTTTTAGGTTTCACAGGTAAATGTCTCTTATACGTATGTTGTTTTACCTCCGGGCTTCAAAAATTAGGGAGATGTTTTAAGTCTTGCTTTCAGTGTTTACTATAGAAATACATCTTTCAAATTTCAGAGACTACAAATATCATGTGGTTACCATGCTTGCATTACTACTAAATAAAACAAAGGTAAACCCCTGTTATTTAATTCTGCCAGCTCAGACTGCAAAACATTTAGAAATTACACAAAATTTCACTTTTGCATTAAAGAAATAGTTGTAATACTGACAATTATCATAACGTGTTTCTCAAGAACAAGATGATTAGGCTGTTATCCACAGTTTTCATTCAAAGGTGTAACACCAAGAAAAGAAACTTCTTCAAAATGTACAACAGCGTAAGCAGGCTGTTCCCTGAAACCCTCCTAATCACCACCAGCATTCACTGCACAACAGCAAGCGGAGCTGGTCTGTAGTTACCTGATATCAGAATCACTACTCAGAGGACATTTCCAGTCACCTGGTTTACTTCTGTACAGCAGCGGCAGGGGTCCGTTGTTTGCATGGCAAAACTTCTCAAATTCGTCAGCAAGGGACTTGTGCAAAATCACAACGTTGGCCTGTTTATAGCCTGAAAATGTGAAAGGTAGGTATGACTGGTTATTAATTCGGCCTTTTGTTTGTGAAACAATAACTTTTATATAGATTTCTTACATGGTCTATAAAAAACTACCTGAAGGAAATTTTGGTTCAGAACTCCGTAATAAAATTAATCAACTTTTTGAAATGTTTCTAAAATCATAGCTAGATGTACTCTGTGTGTGAAGTTATTCATAGGTAAAATAGTTGGCAGGCATGTGTAATACTGCATAATTACTTCAATAAACATTTATATGCATTTATACATAAGCATAGTTTATTACCTAACCTGGGAGATTAGTATTCTATAGGAAAATGCTTTACTTTGCAAATGTTAACACAAAGACAAAGAAAGGCTAGTGTACCATACTTTCACCATTTTTTTTTCATTTAATACCAAGCTATAAATCATGGCCAGTCCAACAGTAAACTCCTGGTATCTTGGTGTTATGTAGCCCATTCTTTAAAAGCTGTTGGCCATGGAATTTTACTGTGGGCTGCAATTTAACAGACATAATTACAGCTTAGAAATAAATTCTTGTGTGAATCTCAGTCATTTCTACTATTTCTAATTTTAAAAACTAAAATTAACAGAACCACTACACTTTCTTCACTTGGAGTCAACTTTGATTTAAAAGGTTGTTAACTACTACCATGTGATAGCTTCTAAAGACATTAACGTTTTTGCAATGAGCATCAACGAAGAAAGCTCACATTCATCTATTCAGCAAAAATTTATTTTCTGAACAGTAGTAGTTAATACCAATGCCATTTAAATTTTCCTGCATGTAAATACCAGCTGTTCAAATACAGAAAGGAAATTTGGAGTACAACTAGTCTGTGGCGTATAAAACTGCCAATTAACAGTCCCTGACTCCTGTGTTGATACTGTCTTGAAAAGTTATTACTGTGTCTGATATCATACAGACAAGCAAGAGGCTGCATAGAAGCTCTCACTTTCTTAAATGCTGTGGTAGTCTGTCAGCCAAGAGACAATTGTTTAGTTGAAATCAATAATCTCCCTTAAAAGGCAGAAAATCAGCCACATCTTACTCTTGACAAAAGCTAACTAAGAAATCAAAAGATAAAATTCTATTCCTGATGGAAAAATGCAAAGCAAAGGCTGAGGTAAGCATGTATTTGCATACTGAATGTGCCCACAAACTGCTCCCTTGGGAGTACTCAGCACAAAAATTCATTTTATTACTAGCAGAAGTTACTAAATACAGGAACAGTTTCTTGCTAAATACAGAAATACATTTTTGTTAAATAAACATACTAAAGTTACCACTGAATAAAATACTATATTCATTTATCCTTGAACTTCATTCCCTGCCATCTATGTGAAATGCATAGGTGCTTTCTACTTTGCTGGTGATAGTTATGAATCCTTACATTATGGTTTTAGTCAATGCATTCAGCTCGGACTACACAGAATTTAAAATATGAGTCACAGCTGACAGACTGAATCTGCAGGTTACTTTCAGGTATTCTGTGAACTCAGGAAGCTTCATTATAACTCTTGGACAAGTTTATTGCTCCTTCCAATAACTAGCCTTACTTTCTTTATAGATGAAGAAGTATTTTACCCTTCCTATATCTTCTTACATATATACTTGCATTACTATCGATCATTATGAATATATTAAAGAGCAATGTTAGTGAAGCTAGCCATGCTGACTGACCTGTGTATTAATTCAACACACTCATGTCCCAGTTCAGAGAAGTTTAGAAAGAGCTTTTAATTTCTTTGGTGAATGACAGTGAGGGCATTAAGAAATAATTATTTTACAAACAACATAATTTTAAAGGATTCTGAGAAATACCAATTACCCTAGTCTTTTTTTTGTCTTTGCATAATGTAGTTGTACGCTCACGGCTGTAAGTCTGAACTTGGTTTGTATGTACACAACACTTTTTTCAAATGTTAAAACTAACACATTTAAAACTACTGCAGCAATACATTCACTTAAAAATACAGTTGGAACAAACTGTAGATTAGTAATACTGTAACATGTTTTCTGTTAGTATTTTTCAACTTATGTTCTGATGGAAAAGAAAAGCATAACTTCAAGACTCACTATGATTCTAAAAAATGACCCTTAAAAGTTCTTATAGCAATGCTACTACACACAGCTTTGTTGATTAGCTACTGGCCACAGTATTTTTAGTTAAGTTACATGTTAAAGTTGATGGCGCGGACTTCTCTGCTTCTGTGAAAGTCCAGCTATGAGAGGCAAGACAGAAATCAGTTTTCCAGAATGCCTTCAGTTATCTGAGTACAAAACTATTTTTCCCTCCCCCTTACAATTTTCAGTCTCGCCGGGTCAGTAATTTCCAGCTTCTGTAACAAATGAAGCAGAAAACCACTTCTGTAACCATACGTCTCTAATTCTTCCCCAAAGTGTATCTGATGAGCTAAGCAAGGTCTGTGTGAAAAACATGGTATGCCACGCTACAAACATGATAACATATGCACGAAAAGCCAGATTTAGTGAAAGATTTTTCAAATATTTTCTGCATCCGTAGTTTCTCAGTGACAAAACTGGGAGCTGAGGGATGCACTTCAAACATTGAAAAGTCCATGTACTTTGCACAGGTAGGATGACATCTTTTCTCTGATACAGCTTTATGATTTAGTAACACATTGCCAGGTGCTTACAATGGGATTTCAAGAACACCAAAGTGACCTAAGAACATAAGTCAACATTTTCTTCTGTTTTACTTCAGTGCTTTTGATATTCCTACATTCCTTCACAAACAAAAACATAAAACACGTAGCTATGAAACTAAAATGGAGTCACTTTTGCACTTAGAGCTGTTAGATTTACTTACTTTCTGCCACTCCAGAAGTATTACTAATACTGAGTCTGCTGCATCGAATCATTTTTCTTAGCACATGGGGAAGGAGAGATCGCAAGCCACCCGTCAAAAACATCTCTTCATCCTTAACAGAAAGGTAATTATAAATATAAACACAAAGCATATTTTTTTTTGACATTTTAAATTCTGATTTATTGGAAAACTTAAGCTTAATTTTCCTCCTCGTGTCCCACCAAAGTTATTATCACTGGGAAATTCTAAGTTATAACCCTAAAGGCAGATCAAAGTCAAAAGGTTGTTTCACTGACATTTTATGACTAAAAGCACTCTTTCAATAAATTAGCCAGAGACATGCACTTGAACATTCAGGATGAAATATAAAATTTTGCTAGCCTGTAATGTATGAAACAGATTTCTTTCCTCCCTGATAACTATTCATTTCCTAGAGTATTCACTTTTCCAAAACTCATTATAATTTTAAAATTGCAAAAGCACAAATGGATTAACCTACCAAGCTCTAATCTGTCATATTATTTCTCTGCTCAAAATGCTTTTAGACAATTAGCAATGCAACCTTGCGGTAAAGGGAGAACTATTTCAGAAAATGTCATTTTAATGTATTCCACGTGCATTATACTTTTCAAATATTAATTATGTAGAAGTGAATACTCTTGTGGCTACTCTTCCACTGGGAAAGCAGACATATAGATGTTTAAGTCACTTGTCATACAATCTGGAGTAGGAGCAGAGATAAGTACCCTAATTAAAATCAATATCTGACTCTTTTTATATCTTTTGGAGAGTTATCTTTTTTCTGCAATCTAGTCAAAGTTCACACAAAGTTTTTTCCCTCAACCTAAACTACATAATAACTAAAAAGAGTTTATCACATCGCTCTTAGGAAAAAGTAAAAGATAGCTCAGAGTAAAATAACTTGGCTGCTTATGATTTTAACCTTGGTTGCTTTTGAGTAAAGAAACTGAACTGTCCTCCAAGTAATCAAATTACCAACCTCCAAGTTTTTCTTTAATTCAGAAGAAGCCATACTTGATGTCATTCGTAAGAAGTAATAAATAAGATAGAAGCTGTGCTGCTTTCTTTTAAAAGATGCCAGTAAATTAATGTACAATGAGATGTTACAACCTTCTAGCAAAAGTTAACTTTTCTGTTAAAGGCCCACAGTTTTCTTACTATAACTATGGTAGTACAAAGTTTCACTCTCATGGTGAAGTGGAATGTAAGTGAAACACTTTATTGTGAAAATTTATACCTCTGAGCAACTAATTCTTTAATTAACTTGAAGTAAGAGCAGTGATAGGTTTTGACAGAAATTATACTTTCATTATAGGTTGCCTGTCCAAATGTTTCCCAAAGCTTGCAGAATTCTGAGAGGTTAAGTAGGGTGCACTGAAATTTGGAGTAAGCTTTGTATTTTTCTTAATTCTGAAATCTTTATATAACATTGTCAGCCAAAAGAAATCAGTCTGGATTTTTTTCTGAACTCTAATTTACTGCTTTCTAACTATTCTCATCTTCTCTGCTTTTACATTATCACTCTTTATGCTGCAAAAAAAAATAGTCGTCATTACAAAATCATGAACAATTCCAAGCACACACTTTGAAGATAACACGAAGTTGGATTTAGAAATGTAGCTGAGCTCTAATCCAGGCCTATAAGTGTGAATTTAAGAGACATTATTCTTCTGTAAAGAGTATTTCTAACACCACCCTGGAATCACTATTCCAGCAGTTTCAAATTAAACACAGTGATCTTAATAAAAATTTCCAGATGCATTCATTAGGTTGTTTCAGATTGTTTTTCTTTATTTCTGAGCATCTTTGAAACTATCTAAGTAATCTATAGGATTGACGGCCTTAAGAACTACTAGCTTACCTGGATTTGAAAGACAGTCTGAAGTTCAGGAACTAGTTTGGCACAAAAGCTCTCTTCAGCTAGGTATTTTATCGCAAATTCCCTGGTCTGATGTTGGGTAAGCATGATTCTGCCCTCATAAAGTACATGCCCAGTAGCAGAAATGGAAGCACCTATGAGATTTTACCAGCATACTTTTAGGGCCCTAGAAGTTTTAGGTTCATATGACAGTGAGTGGCTAACGAACTACAAACCCATGAATATCAGTAGTGCTGCAATGTCGGCTCCAAGTCCTTTACAGAAACACTTGTGCTTGTAGTTCCTACGTGTGACCCTAGCCCCTAGCTGCAAAGCAACACGTATTGTCGATGGCTGGTTAGGAATTGAATAATTTCAATGTTAACTTTGTATAAAAGCAGACTGATTCAACACTTCCAGTTGAGATAGAAAACTCACCTTATGGCCGTTTGCTATCACTAAAGTTCCTGTGGTGATTTTATAAAACTATAGGGAAAATCCAATCAGATTAACATTCTGAGTGATAACTTTAGACCACTGTATTGCTATACAATATCAGTACTAGATTATGCTGCTGTTTTTCTTTTTATCATCTATCCAAATTTAGCAACTAATAAACTCTTAGACGCTCATAGTAAAACCTAGCTTTTGCTCTTTGACTTCCTCAGGGAGGGCTAGTTTCGATGCAGTACGTTATTTCCCTATGCTAGGGGGCATCGTCAGGTTTAGATTTCCCAACCACCTCTAGGACCACCTGGAAAATTGTTGGAGCCATCGCGACCATGGCCTCTTTGGAATGACAGGGGAGAAGCACCACAATAACTCAGGTCTTACAGCACCTTTTCCACTTCGTCCCATTAGGATGCCTCATGAGGTGCACAGGCTGGCTTCATGGGGCCATCGAGCAGCGCTCTTACTAAATGGTCTGGTACAGCTCTTAATCGGTTATCAGGATCTGTCCCCTGGCATAAGTTTTTTTGACTCCTTTCATTTTGTTCTGAGATAGTTTCAGATCACGGTAAGTATCAGTTATCTTGTGGGGGTATGTTGGATGATGATACAGCTAAAGACAGGGTGCAGGGTAAGTATTAAAAAGCTCTTAGGAGAAGATGCTGACAGCTTATGAGATAGTTGTTGTGCCATCCTGTGTGGTGTCCCCTCATTAAGGGACCCGAAGATCTGGCTTTCCAGTCTGGGTTGCCTTTAATGGAATGAACCTCTAGATACAGTCCTGGGTAACCAGCATTTGAAAATCAGGTCATTTAGTGGCTGTGTAATGACAAACTTCATACTTAACACAGACAGTCTGAAAAAATCCTTGCTCTAAGTCATGTTGCTCACATCAGACTCCCTGACTTACAATACCAACAACCAGTATTGCAAAGCTTCGTAGCACTGAAGTATCAAGATCACTTTTAAAGAACCTTTTCTTAAACATTTTGTTCCACGTTACAAACACAATAAACACTTTTCTTTTTAGAGAATTACATGAAGGTTCAACATATTTTGAGTTTTACATATTCATGTGAATAAATACTAAAATACATTCATGTCTGACACGTTAAGATGGCACTTACTATTGATTTGTGGGCACTACTGTGTCTTGAGCTGCACTTCCATATCTTGACAAAGACAATGGAACTTCAATGCTGGAAAGAGATGATAAGGTACAAGAATGGTCTGTAAGAATGATGTATGGAGCTGTGTGATCAGACAATGATGGCAGTATGGCATATGCCATATCAGTTGCTCAGAATAATGAATTAATTTGTCAGAAAAATATTGATTTAAATGACATTATATTAAAAAGACACGTATATTCAGAAAAAATTTGCATCAAAGGGGCAGTCAGGAATTACAGATATGTACCAGCTTTGGTAAAAGTTCTAAATAGATCTTGGGTCTGGTTTTAAAAACTAATGTAAAATTTTTAAGTGACATCTTAATTTTGTATATATCTGTGTAACGTCACTTCAGCAGAGTTAAGCACAGGTACACTACCTGATTAACTTGGCCCAGCTGATTTGCAAAATATCCCATTACCTAGACAACAACAATTTTCAGGAAAGCCAGATTTGGAAGGTATTTTTTTATTCAGAAATTGTGATCAATTGTTGCCATGTGAAGCTCTAAGTTATTAACAATTTCTACATGCTGTTCTCAGCACACTAGTTGAGTAACAGGTGACTGAGTACTGTGTAATGAAGTGCTGATCTTTGCTGAGGTGATTGGAATGGGACTGGTTCTAAGCCTCATCTTCATAACTGATTGTAAAGAATATGCTCTATTTCCCCTGAATCCTACAACTCATGCTAGGAAAAAGGCATCTTGAGAGGAATGTTACTATATCCTGTTACAAAACCCTGTTGCTCTCCGGAGGTGTACCCTGGCCTGTCATATCGCTTCCAGATTCACTAATTCTATCTTTAAGTCACCTCTGGTAACAAAGTTAGTTACTGTATATCAAAGTAAGAGTTAAATATTCAACAGTAATGCTTGGAAAATGTGACAAATGCCATCCACCTTTGCCAAATAATCTGCAACCCAACATGGAGCAAGAAAAATGCAGTTCCAGACAAAATTCAATAAAGAGGTTGTTCAGATGACTTGCATGATGGACTAAGTAGCCTCATTGCACCACCCTATTTGCACATCCCAGGGTATTTCTTGTTTCCTCCCTCTTTCTTTTGTCTGCAGTGTGCCTCTGTTGCTGCCACCTTCCTCCCTGAGCTCAGACCTCTAACTCCATAACTCCAAGCTTGACTGACCTTTGTAGGGCTTCCTTCCTTGGTTTGTCTGACTGCATCCTCTGGCAATATGGGATTTTGGATGCCTTCTCTCTTCTCACTAGCTCTTTTTAATTTACATACTTGCTGTATCTCTAAGTTGTACCACAAACTCTCTCTCGATTTTCAGCCTAAAATCAGCTTTTCCGGTTCTCAGTCTCACACAAAATAATCTAACTTCAGAAATCATAAAATACAATAAATGCACAAATAGTTTCCTAGACTTGTAAGATGCAGAATCCTGTGAACCTCATTATCTATACTTACGTGTGTGTGTGTATCCCCTCTTAATATTATAGATAAGCTTGGATTAAGCATAGGTTTTGTAATTATTTCCTCCTTAAATTCTGACAGCAGAATCACTGACTAGCCTTGCAAAGTTATGTAACTTTACATTCAATTGTTGATTGACCTATAGTTTATAAAGCATTTTTACAATCTGCAGAACATAATCTCTTTAGAGAAAAAGAAATTAGTGCAGTAAATGGAATATTTTGTATTACATTAGAGCTTTCAAAATGTGAACCTGCACATTTCTCAGATATTTAAATACAAGCATAGATGCTTCACAGGCCCAGAATGTAAGTTATTCACTACACAAGAAAATGGAAAAATGTCCTTTATGTGTCAGAAAGATTACACTTTGAGATGCAGTGGATGTGTCCATACAGCTGTACTAAACTACACCAGATAAAAATGAATTTAAAAAGTACATAATAACACAGAAGGATTAAAACATTCTTCAGAAGTGTCAGTGTGACTGCTTCACCTTTACACGTGTCAAGTAAATTCATGAAGTAAAACTAAAAACATATACTTATTTCTGTTGGTTTAAAAATGGATCACCTGAGAATAAACAGCCTGTAAAAAGTACTGGTGAAAAAACTGACAAACAAGTAGGTTTGAAGATTGCAAAGTAGTTAATACCAGTTTCTGATGTCACTGATTACAGTGACTGTCACAGGTCTGTTTCTCCAATGGTACTGATACACTGATAAGAATATGGTTTAATGCAGTGATTTTTCAAAGTATAGTCTAGAGACTTGTTTACAAGGAGCCTAAGGACTCTTACGAAATACAATCCTGCATTGTTTATATCACTTTTGTCCTATTTTCAGTTTAAAGTTTGATAATAAGAATGGGTGGTGGCACATACAGGTTCATTGGTCAAAAAAGTGCAGGGGTCACAACTTAACGCTGCTGGGCAGGTTTTTTTAGATATGCAGATAGCTTAACCAAAGCTGTTGCTCTAACAGGAACAGCAGGGTAACTTGAAAAATGAGCCAGCCCATGGGCTGCCTCTACTGATACATAAAGTCATCTAAACTAATTATAATCTAACAAACCCTTTGTGTACAATGCCTTGCCTAGTATGAATATGGTTACAGAGGTTTGTTAATGTAAACATGGTTTAAAATGACCTGCTGTTTAATCATCAAGCTGATTTGAAATTCTGCCAAGAGACTACTGCAAAAAGCACAAACTTCTCTGAAAATTTACTCCATTTGATTTTCCAACTGAGTCTCTCAGTAATACTTGTGATGTTTTATTTGAAGAATCAATTAATGATTCTTTTTCTCCCCATCTGCTATGAATCATTTTGAAGTACAGAAGGGCTTTGTCTATCATTCCAAAGAGGAAGTGCTTTGTGTATTTTCAGACAGCAGCTCATCCAGCAAATTAGGATTTAGCTTTACATTTGAAATACAGGGTTTTTGCCTTTGAAGTTTATGCACCTTTAAATGAGGGCTGCAAATAGAAATTTAAATCAGTTTCCACTAGTGTTCCCTCTGCTTCTTAATGCAGCTAGCCTATACTAGAGACTGTGCAGATTGTGTCAGGATCAGAAACTGATGATCCATCGACGTATCTTTGATGCAATCTGGCTTGCAAACAAGACACAGGACATTTAGTTTATTCCGGTATACTAAGAACAAATAACAGAAAGCAATTACCAGCTCCAAAGCAGCCATTTCAGACAGCACTGTGTGTCAGTGCAACATGACTTGCACAGGCTCCCTGAAACTTCTGCCACCACATTTGCATTATTTTATACTCCGCTTCTGCTCTGGGACAAAATAAATTGTTTTTCAGGTGGAGAAATGTGGGCAGAGACTAGAGAACAGTTCACACTGGGCCCTACCCTTCCACAGGCACAATCTGTGCAAGATCTCAGATGTTTAAGCTTTTTCATCCTGCAAAGGATGAAACATCATGACTTACACCCTTCCAACACCTTTGGTCATGTCCTCATACCTGCATACCCTGCCCCATCATCTTACAAAAACACATGACCAACAAACTTTAGAACAGCTACCTCATTTATGTACACCATTGGTAAGGTATGGTACACGCCTAAGAGGAGACAAGGACCTTTACCAAGATTTTACAAGGCCATTTTCATGCCTTTGACTTTTCTGACAGGAATACTCACCAGCTGCAGTAAGAAGAGACAGCAAGCAATCTACCAGAGGTTGTTTTCTTAATAAGATGACAAGAAGTGCTTATTCAACTTAAAGAAATTGGGGAAAAAACATGAAGGTGGTATTTAAATATAGTTTCCCAATCTACATTGAGCTAGAGAAGATCTTTAGAATTGCTCCACAATTCGCTGGGCTGGGTCCAGCCACCAGTTCTCTGTCTTGGCCTCTTGTGGCTCTGAGCCAGCCCCGGAGGGCTTTGCCCACAGGCCGCCGCTGTGGCCTTTCCCCTGCCCCTCAAGGCAGCTCTGACCAGGGCACTGCACGCTGCAGCCAAGGTGACCAGTGTTGGCTGGATGAAAACTCAGAAAGGGAGGAAAATTTTTCTTCCCACTCTTACTCATGCAGAATGAAAGCAAAGGTCCATGGGACAAAGTACAGTGACTTGTACTGCTTTGTTTGCAAGGCAGCAGCCACAGGTGCTTATTTTGATAAGAAAGTATGTCACTGCCTAGGTTACACCCAGTCACGTCATGCATGGTCACAGGACTTGATGGGGTGCCCGTTCCTCCCAAGGAATTCCATCTGGAGATAAGCAGGTGAGTGATGCTCTGCTCCTTACACACCATAAAATAGCACCATGGTCCCCAAAAAACATGCCACACCCCTATTGTCAGGTCGTCCAAGCTGCCCCCAGGATTACGCCGCTTCTTTTGGCCTCACGTCTGCCAAAAGGTGCTAAATCACTGCACCCATTGCTCCTCACCAAGCAATTCTCCTCAGATATTGTCACTGAAGGAATGAATGCAGACTGTGTATTTACACAAGGATAGCATCCTTGAAATGTGGGTGTCTCAGTATGCTGTGTCTGAGGAACCTCCAGTAAATTGTACCTTTCCAAACACTACCAAGAACAAACACCTTTGCCTCCACTGATACCTGTAATGGAGAGATACTGACTTTTGTTTTTCCACTGCTTCCTTCAGCTCTTAGCCCAAGAAGTACTTGAACAGCTCAAAAGGACAGAGCATCATTTCCTTGATGGAACTCCAGGCTTAAGTGCTATTTGTATAACCAGGTGAATTAGTAGCAGGCTCAGCAAGGATACCTCATTGCAACCTCCAGGAGCAAGCGTAGATTAAGTGCTGTTAGCTATTGTGTTATGCAATGGCAAACAGTATGCACTTGGACTGCTACTTTATCTTGGGGCATCTACGCTGCTCACATATTACATGTTAACCTGCATCAAGGATGCCTGGACAGCTTTGTTCGGCAGCATCCATTCCAATTGGAAAGGCTCCGTGAAGTTACAGACAAGTTACGGCTGCATTACTGTGTTTTCATTACTGTATACCTGACAACTATGGTACTGTGTGGCAACTGTAGTTGTTACGATGTTGCTACACTGATCTGATTGTCCAGTTATCTGTAGGAATCAGGAATTAACTGGTTTTATAGACAAACGGCAATCACACTGACCGTGGGAAGGGAGGTTCTGCAAGTGGTATGCTGGTGCTGCAGAGTACCAACAGTGCCCCCAGTTGCCCTCTCCATTTATGAACTCATCACAGTCATTCCATTCAAGACCAGCATATGATGTAATCCCACTGGGCAACTGTCCTCAGCCACCAGAATAATCCTTGGTGAAGCAGAACATGAGTTACCCTATATCCATAGGCTAAAATAGTGCCTACTGCCTAGAAGAAAGATGGGTTTGAACTGAAGCATTGTGTTCTGAAAAGGAAATTCCCATTGACATGACACTTTTAAATTGCAGGAAAGGATACAGGCCCTCTTCAAACTGTCCTTGGACAGCCTGACCCCACAGCACATGGATGTTCTGGGGCAGTCAGTCCATCAGGGTACCCTCAGAGCCACTGCTGGCGGCAGATGCATCACGGCTGTGCAGCTGTGCAAGGGAGAAGTTCAGGAGCTCTGCTAACCTTGGGTCCTAACGCAGGTCACGTGAAGAACTTCTCATAGAAGTTTCTGATTACAGACTAGATCAGGTATCAGATGACTAAATGCTGTCACTCTGTTAGCTGTTCAGTGGCTCATACATTTCACTACTGTGTTCAATGTAGTTACAGCAGACAAGAGTGAATATCTCAAACCGCTGCCTTCATATGCAGCTTTAGCAGAGAACTCAAGATGTTGAAAAAATACACAGTTCACCCTTCTATCTCAGAGAATTAATCCTGTACTTTTACTGCTTCTCTCTACATTCTGTGGGTAAATAGAGTAAGACCTGTAGGCCTATCATCCTCATACCTTTTATCATACCATTAAAATATGGTGGTTTTTTTTAAAGCCAGCTCGGTGTTAAAGAGATGACTCATAATGCTGCATCCGTTGGCTGACTTGAAAGAGATGTTAATGTCATCATTTCAATTTTCATTACCAAACAATAAGAAGGTAAGGGCTGAAAATGTCTTATGTATATATCACCTCATTTTATATTTTTAAAACATAAATAAGCTAAACAGGTTGGTGTATCTTGGTGTGTTCTACTCCCAAAAATCCATTTTGATACAGATTTGAGCCTCTATTTTGTACAAAAGCAACACAGAACAAAATTTAAGCTATTAGTATTTTTTGTTTATTTATTTATTTAAGGGTTTTGTTCCCAGGTGTACTTGAGGTAATATGCATAAAACCTTGTCTCAGAGCTTACAGTTTAAGTACTCAAATATATAGTACTTCTATGAATATAAGTGTCAGAGATAAGTAGTCTTATTGAGTTCAAGGACAGATGAAGTGCTGAAACACTTGCTGTATTGCACTTCATCTGCATAAGTGTTTGCATACAAGCCATAGATTATACACAGATCTGAGTAAAGAAAGATGTGACAAAAAAGTTGTAAGAAATACGCATAAGTAATACGTACTTTTTATAAACATGTGTGTATGGAGCAAGCTAACACCCTTGATACAAAATAAGTTATAATTAGTATTGATGAACCATACAATTTGGAAATAAGGGTTAACTTTTTTTGTCTGCTTAGAAACTATTTATCCTCTTTTCTGGTGTTGGGATGTATGCCAGACAGCCATTTGCAATAATGTAGCTTAAAATTACACATTCCACCTATTTAGAATGTGCTTTATGATACTAAGTTTTGAATAACCATTTTTGTTCTTGGATTTTTTTCACATAACTTACTATATGTCCTAAGTATGGAAGAGTGTGTGCTAAGTTCTGTTTTGTTTTCAAATGGGAAAAGAGTCTTTGCTTGTTTAAGCATTAGGTTTTGATCTGGCTGAATTTCCCTCCTTCTCTGAAATGGATCTTCACTTTCCATTACATCATAGTGCCTTACGAGTTCCATGGTATGGATTGATGCATGAATAAAGTCTAAATAATTCAAAATATTATTACAACAGTATTCTTCAGAAGATAGGATTAAAGTTACATCAAGCCCAGTATCCTGACTTTGATAGTGGCCAATAATGCATACCCAAGGAAGAGGTTAAAATCAGAGCAAACATTGACCAAATTTAGCTAGTATATCCTTCCAGCACTCTATGACCTGTGGTTCAGGAACTTCAGAGCTAAGCACAATTATTTTTTTTGCAGAGGTTAACATAAAAACTCATAGACAGGTGGACTTACTGCAGTTTGCAGCATATCACATGTATTCCAGTAGCTACCTCCTAAATTAAATTACTTGGGGAACTGTCTAAATGCAAAAGCCAAGAATTTTGCATGGTTAGGATTCCAGTTCCAAAGCTAATATATTTAAAAGTAATGAAACCATCTTTATATTAGAATGCAATCTGCAAACATAGGCATTCCTTTTAATCCTAATTCCATAAATATATATCCTCTTGAGACAAGCATCTTAGAAGGGTGTTCCAAATACACTTACTTAGCTATCACCAGCAATATCTTCTCCCAAAGAAGGGTCAGAATACATAGTATGTGCAATGAAAAAAGACAAGACAAATTAAAAGCACTCAGAACCAAGTCTGAATGTACAATTAAAATAGAGCATTCACATTTGCAAAAACTGAACTTGGAACATCTATGGGTTTTGTCTCCAAAAGATTAGTCAAATGTGTTGGATTTTGGTTGTGGGGGAAAGGGAGCAGTGAGTTTGGTTGAAGCCTAGGCCTATTTAACTAGTTTCTCTTTTAATATAACTAGTATGGAGACGCATTTTTGGGACCAACTGGAATTTTGAAAATTGAGTGAATATTTGGGAGCAGCATATCTGGACAGAGAAAGATAAAACTACAAAATGGGTAATTGCTCAGCTACTTGGAAATAAAAAAAAAATGGTATAGAGCAGGGTATGTTGTATGATATATTGCTATATCATACCTATCAGGGAGTGTTTTGAATAATATGCAAAGATGGAAGAACATTATCATTTGAATATCGTCTGAAGGTGTTTTCAGTACTGAAAGAAGAGAGAGGATTTTGATTATATAAAAGGAAGATGAACAGGCATCCATTACTAGAACCTGCTATGATTTCCAGTCAGACTGATGGAGCAGTAAAAGGTTGCTATTAAAAAAACATAGTTACTACTGCTAAAACATTTGAATAGATGATGGTAGCTAATGACTTTCAAACTCCATTCTCTACTGATAGATCTTTTTTCCCAATGGAAATCTCTTCTCTAGTCTCACAATACTTGTCTTTGTAAATTAAATTACTTTGATATAGAAATTTTGGTATACAAGGCTAATTTTGAATCTATTAAGCACTTCAAATTGCAGATATATGAGATATACAATCATTGTGTCCATGGGAAAATTGTCAGAAATTGTGCAGGTTCACTGGAGCGTGAAAATACACGACTGGAAAGAAGTGAGACTTTCTTGCCTGACATCAAAAATATAGTTTACCAGCTGGCATATAAAAGAATATAAAACCATATCTAAAAATTAGCAAATCTGTGTCCTCCTGAACAAACAATACACATGCTTTTTTCCCCCCATTTACTGGAAAGTTTAAAAACTAAGCATTCTGAGTAGATCCAGCTTCAGTTTGGAAAGTATTACACAACATTTTCCACTCCTTTTTAAGAAGGAAACTATTGCAATCAGTACTTGGTCTCAAATTCTAGGGAAAAAAAAAAAAAAGGCAAAAAAAAAAAGTGTGTGCATATATATATCTATGTATATAAAATATATATCCATTCATTCCATGGTTGATCACATAAAGCAAACTGTTCTCAATTAAAGAGAGCTATTTCAAGACTGCATAAATTTAACTGAATAAAAGACAATCCAAACTGACCATCTTATAGTTCAAATAATAGAATTATTTGTATGTGACTTTTCCACGGTTACGAAGTATACAAAAGAAAATATGCAAAACAAAGTGCATTACGTGGGCATTGTTTAGGATATAATCTATGTATATTAAAAATAGCTAAGAATATTAACAGAAATACATCCAACTTCCATGGCCTTGGGTTCATGAGCTCTGCAGAAGAGACACATCTCAAATGTCTGTCTTAAAAATGAACAAGAAAAAAGAGGACATCATGCTTATAGATGGCCCATTTTTTTCCCAATAGACATGTAATTTTTGTAGGATAACCAATTTCTGACCTTTATAGTAATTTCAGTGAAAACATCAAAGTTTTCCCAGTTTTCAGTTGAGCTCTAAGGGCTTTCATCATAGCACATTAATGAGAAGGTTTTTTTGGGGGAGCACCTTTTTGTTCTGGGTTTGTCTGTTGCTCAGCACCGAGTGCTAATCTATAGCCAGGGCTCTCCAGCATCACTGCAGTGCGACGCAATCCCTCACCTGCACTGAACACTTGCCCTGTGACTAAAGCCATAAGCATAGATTGAAACTTCTGCTGAAAATAATCTCAATTCTGCCTATAAAATAACATTTAGAATTAATTCATTAGCTCTTTTTGTAATAAATCAGAATACATTTGTGGCTTCTTTGAAAAGTTTATGGATATCGTAGGTAACTTGACTGCTGGGATATTTACTTCATGAATAAGAGGACTTAATAGGTAGATGCAACACAAGCAAATAACCTGGAAAAAGATGAGCCTCTCCTAAGTAAACAGCTAGAGATTAGCAATGAACATTCTATGAACAGGAGATAGTAAGATTATTAATAAGATGGATAGGCACACTTTCTTGAAATGTTTTGGGTTTATGGTCATTCTGGACAAGGTTCTGTTTTAACAGGACTATATGACTTCTATATTTGTCACTTTCAAGAATCTTAACAGGTATAAAGTTTCCAAAACCAAACACAACAACCAAATCAATAGAGCCAAAATAGATTGAATTGTATCCCAAAGCTTCAACTGTGTGAGAGGGTGCACTGTGAAGCTCCAACCCGGAGAGGTAAAAGCATTAAGAGATGAGTGATGACATGCCGATATGCAGCATCACCTGCATGTATGCAGCTATGACAGTGATATCCTTGACACTGTAACTGAAGACAAGAGAGTGTTGCTGCTACTGTAGCAGAAGTCATGGTGCGGGTGGGGAGTGGCAGTGCGAAGTCTGCTCTCATGGCATGAGTGGGTGGGGTGTGAAGGCATTTACTCCTGCAGAGAAAGGCACTGGGAAGATAAGGCAACTGTTGCCTTAGAGGAGGAATGATGAGTTTCTCACGGAATATCTGAAGTCAGAAAGAGTACATAAAAAACTACAGAAAGCACTGTCCTGATCTGGCTTGAAACACAAGATTAAATAAAGGGTTAACACTCGCTCTGTGTTTGTCAAAAGCAAGGAGAGCCTCAAGATTTTTGCAGAAATCCCCTTTTTGCAGAAGTACCAGGACTGCAAGTGGGCTCATGTCCAACCCCAGATGATTCATAATTCTGTTTGCTTTTGTACTTGCTACCCAAAAGCAATTATTTTGTCTTCTGTATAAACCAAACCAATATCTCATGCTTGTCCACTGTCTTCAATCACATGGCTTTCTAAAGAAAAACAGTGTCGCACAGTGGAACAGTTTAACCAACTTATTATCTAAAGACTTAGGAAATAATGGAAACCATCTCACAACAACTCACTACCACCCAAAACCAAATACTCTGGTGGGAAGACAATGTAAGGTCACGTTGCAGGTATATGTTAGATTAAGTTGAAGTCATACCCTAACTCCTCTGCATATTGCAAGTAATTCTAAAAATCTGTGGGGTTTGCCTCATTTGACTTCCCATTTTGAAGATGCATCTCATTAGAGTCACAGGAAGGCAGCGCTGAGTCCAGTGGGAAGCAAATCACTTACTATGGAATTTCTGTAATGACATGGTGGGTTTGGTGTAATAAAATCTGGTTGAATAGGAATGCGCTCTTTTGAAGCTGGAGTGAGATGTGGTATTAGTGTAAACCTTCATTAAATCCAAGAAAATGCTGGGGGGTGAGGGGGTTGAAGTAGCTTAGAGTTAATGGAGTGATTTACAATGTCAATAATCTGCACTGCTGTAATATTACCCATCAATATGTTAACAAGCAGTCACAACAGAAAAGTAACTTTGAATGTGACATGCAAGGAGGAGGATGCCAAACCTCACTCTTAGCCAGACTTAATAAATGACAGCCAAAGAAAAACTGCTTAATGGGGCATTTCTTTGCATAGAAGTCTAACACTTCAGAGAAAATGCAAATCTTGAGGAATTTACAAAAGGAGTGTAAAATGCCTTCCAACCAACTGCAGTTCTGATATACTCTTGAAAGATTGTCACTCCAAACACTTTACATTAGAAAAGAGGTGTATTGAAACTGAGGGTTCTAACATCTAAATAACCTAGTTTTCCCTATAAGCCCTTTCCTTAAGAAAAGTGAAAGAAATGAGGCTGTGGATGGATTACTGAAAGCTCAAAGAACTGCTTGTGCCTGGTGCATAACCTGTACCTACAGCAAATATTTTACTGGACATTTTGAGGTGGGGGGACTAGCGCTTCACATTCTGGGTTTGCCTGTGAAATATGGGCAGATCCAACAAAAGTATGGAGGAGATAAAAGGTAACAGTTCTTCACTCTCTTTTTTAACTGAATCATTATGGAGGTTTTGAGCAACTTAGTCTAGTGGAAGGCTCATGGCAGGGGGTTGGAACCAGATGATCTTTAAGGTTCCTTCCAATGCAAACCATTCTATGATTCTACGGTCAGATGAAACTAGCAAATAGCAAAGTCAAAGATAAACAAATGGCGGGTTATTCATAGACTGCATAGCTAAACCTTAGAAGTTTCTTACCACAGTTTGCTGTAACACTACTCAGCTGCTATTGGCCAGTGCTGGAGACGGGATGCTGAGCTAGACATACTCTAGTTTGTACCCTATATCTCAATAAATCATTATGGGATGAAAAATTTAAGAAAAAAGTAATGAAATGGTAGAATTACTGAGTACCAGTTACCGGTTATCTCTAGTCCCAAGTCATACAGTTTATAGTTCCAGTGTAGATGATGCAACTTCAGTTAAAAATCCCCATTTTTTTTAGTCTTATTGAAAATTTGCCATTTATCATTTTAGATACTGGGTTTAGGACCTGATTTTTCACAGTAGTGTTTTATATCTGGTGTGTGTTCATGGAATCATGTTTATCTACTTATTGGGTTTTTTCAATCCTTTATTTTTTTTTTCCCATTCTTTATAACTAAAGGTAATCTTTCAAATCTTTTCACCAAAACATTTTCCTGGTCCTTTTAAATAATTTTTTTTAGTTGTAATGCAGCTTATATTAAATCATATTGTATTATATTATATAATATTCTATTACACTATGTTAAGAGGTGCTTTCCAGTCACCTGATATAGTACTTGGAACTAATGGGAGTTTTAGTACTTTTTCTGAGGAGCTCCAAGTTCCTTCCAAACTCCAGGAGGCATATCACCTGAGTCTGGAAAAAATATATATATAAAATAAATTTATCCATCTGTTTCAGAATTTTCTCTTCTGTTATTTCAAATCATGGGAGCATCTTATCTTTTTGAATTTAAAAGAGTAGATTCAAAATCAATAATTATACAACTTTTGTCAAGGTAAAGGGAAAAGGGAAAAATGTATCTCTGCAATATTGTTCACTTTGTTAAAACCCTTTTTTGCTCTATGCTAATTTAACATATGCAATATCTTTAAATATGTCAGTAGCAATAAAAGTTGTGGAAATGAACTTACTAGTTTTTATTTATGCTTTAAAAACCTGCCTTTCCCCCTTCATTTTATGTGGCACTTCTTTTCACTTATCTCCTTTTTGGTAGGATCTCTTTAAGAACTACAATGCATACCTTTAAGCTCTGCTATTTAATCACTTTTTTCCTCATGTTTTTGCTTCCTTCTTTGGGGGTGGAAAGCAGCTGCATGGCTTCTGCAACTATCAGGATGTACTCATGGTCTCCATGCTGAGTTAAAAGTTTTAATTTCCTCATCTCTAGCTTTCAGATCATCTTGATTAGCTTCTCCTTCCTAAAGTCCCCTTCTCCGAAGTTTACAGTCAATTTTCAAAATAGTCGGAATTCATATCTGAGTCTTCTGAAAAGGATTTTGAGTTTAATTACACTGCAGTCAGTATTACTCAGCGCTTTAATAACACCATTATGTAGAACAGCGCTCTATGTTTCTTCCAACAGATTTAAAAATGATATCAAATTATTATGAGTGAGTGAGGATTAGGACCCAAAAGCCAATTCTTTGTATTAACTATAAATTCCATCTCTACCTAGCTTAAGCATTTAAGCGGAAATTGAAATAAGCCCCTATTTCTGTTTTAATAGATAGGTCTTCTTCCTTTCCCCTCTGGACAGCGTTCATTCATTTTCATTCTCCTCATCAGAAACCGAGTAACATAACGAATATTTTTATCATTTCTCTTTTATAGCCATGTAGATTTTTTAACAATTAAACTTTTGAAAGTGTTGCCTGGAATAGTAGTTGTAGCTGTACTGTTACTGAAGAAAAAAACGCCCAAAACAAATGAATTTTCAGCAAAGAACTGAATAGTAACTGAAACAGGACTTAAGTTTAATCAAAGATGTAACCCTAGAATCAGTAACACATCTTCACTTACATGCACTCTTTCAAGAAACAATCCATTTCCTGACAGAGTTGTACCACTTCCGTTAAGAGAATTATTAGGCTTGGATGCTTAGCATAACTTCTCCTTTCATGGTAAGACATTAAGTGGTTTTAAAGAGGTAAAACTGCTGCCCAGAGCAGTTTCATAAAAAAATGCTTTAAACAGCGAATTTACCGACCTGGTGTGTTTTTCTGATGGTTATCAAGCACAAAATGTTCAATTGCAGATTTTTAAAAAGATCACAGAGAATATATGTAAACTAGACACTAGAACTAGAACTAATACTGTGCTAAAATCTCACACAAAAGCTGCTTCACATCATGACTGTCTTTCATGGGCAGTCCTTCCCTAAATTCATTTTGTGGTTTCCAAAATTTTATCCTCTTTTTCCCCTGCTGTGCAAATGCTCTTCCTGGAGTGATTAAGGGGAACACTGTGTATCATCTGGCTTTGCAACATTTGTACTCTGAAAATAACACCTATTTCTGTAACAATTTGATGACCACAGGAAAGCCCCAGACGCCCCCAACTTTAGCTCCATAGAAACTATGTCTTCCTTAGGCAGATGCCCTTCAAAAAGAAAGTAAATCAGGTCCCTCAAAACTGTAAAGTAGTGAGCCCCTGGAAGTGTGCAGCTATCGCACTCATTTTCTCCTTTCTCTCTTTCTCTCATTTCCTCTCAGAAGTCTGTACACTGAGCATTTCAATTTCACCTCAGCCCTCAAACCATCTTGGCACACCACCTCTTTCAGAACCGAAAAGGAAATGTTGTGACACTTTTTCTTAAATGAAGTTCAATAATATCTTTCCATGTGGGTATTTCCCACAGCATTTTTTCCTCCCTCTCTTCACAATTAGGAATGGCAAGTAAAGACGCATATTTTTGAACAGTTGTGTTGTGGGGTAGAGAAGGGACATCTATCTTTAGAACTCTGTTACTCCATGTTCCCAAACTTGCAGCACATGCTCAGCCCAAACATTGAACTGTTGGTTGATTAACCTGTCAGGTTGCTCTTATTGTACACACAAACATGAAAATGCTATTTACAAAAAACACATCTAGACTATGGAATGAGAGTGGCTCTGCATTACCCCATAGTTTTTAGTAATTTTTACATCAAATGTTTTTCCTTTTAACATTGGAGAGGTGATTTAATGAATGCATATCATACCAATAGTAATTTTTTGTTCAGTGTTATAGCACACACAGAAATGAGTATTTAAAATGCAAATAACATTTTCAGTCAGTTAAATTGCACTCAGAGCTGCACTTCTAAAAGCACAGTTTACATATCAAGGGTGGTTTTACTTCTCCAAAATACAAAGGAATCTCTTACAGACCATTTGTACCCCCCGTGGGTCTACAGTCCACCATTGTTCTGTACTTTCACATGTCTGCTTTGGCTGCAGGCTCAAGCCAAATTTCCTCCCTCATCTGACTCTGTGACTGTCTGTGTCAGTGATTTAAATAGGACAAAGGCAGAATCTGAGCTCTGACACATGACTATCCATATTTCTGACTGCTGGCATGCTTTTCGGAATGGCTGGGCCCCTGACTAGTACTCTCCTAGGCAATGTCCTCATACAACTTGGGGGCTAGTGTAGCTCAGTAACAGTTTTCAATCTGCATAAATCCAGGAGGCAGTACGGAAAAGGCCACCCTGTTTTGAAGGGGAAAGAATTTAGCTGTGTGCATGCAAGCTATGCCATGCCATGTCATGCCACTTGCCCTGACAAGAATGAGTCCTATCTGCTTTATTTTCTGGTACAGATATAGATGTATGTTTCCACCTATCTGTAAATCTTGTCCACACTTAAGGCTGACAAAACTGTGTCCTTTTACAACTGCAAAGCCACGGGATACTGCTTCAAAGGCAAAGGTGATGGAGGTAATGAAACCAGCCCACTATGCCTGGACCATCCAACTGAAGGTAGGTCCACTCTTAAATCAAGCACACGACCAGGTTTAATCCTCCACTGCTCCCAAAATTTTAGTTGAAATGAAAACTTGAACATAGTCTTGTACTCAGGGACTACTGACAAGGGGTTTAGGATTTTGGTGCAGTTATAGCTCTTTTGTCTGTCAAAAGGTGGGATTCTTTCCAAACATTCAATAGGGCTGCTTTGCTGTTCCTGGATATGACACAAGAAACCCACTACAAAAATGTTAACACTGGAGAGACTGTAACGTTAAAAAATCTTGATTTTTTAAATGGAATGACCATGTTACTCAGTTACTTTTTCCAAGGTGCAAGCAAATCAGTGGGTCCCTCAGTGATAACAATGAACTTTCAGCTCATGCAATAGTACTTTCCAAGCCCAGAAAACTTCAACCTAAATATATAAGGTAATCACTCTGTCTTGTTATAAGCATAGCCAGCAGCTACAACAATCAACCACTAACCATGGTTTGATGTTTTTAGGGTCATGACCTCATTCTTTAAAGCTGTTTTAGCTGAAATTTAAAGGGAATGAAGAGTAGCTTTTATCCTGAGGCAAATAAGCAGATAAAAGTCTGTCAAGCTATGATTGTCAGAAACCAAAACTATTAGCAACTACTGGATTCAATGCCAGCTCCACTCACACTGAGCGGTAGTAAGGAACAGAGTGGAGTCAGATTTCAGTTTCTCTCTTCTGAGGCTGCCAGGGACAGGTAGTCCAAAGCGTAGGCTAGTACAGCCACTGGATGAAATACAGTACTGGTCTCTTCAAAATGTAACATCTGGGACACAGAATAATCAGAAGTGGTTGTTACTCCTTGTAAAGAAGAAAAACTGACACTCCCCGCTAATTATACAGATGAGGCATTAGTTACAAAGATGCAAACATTTAATTTAAAAATTAACTTTATCAGTTTATTTTGTATTTTCATTATTTTCCCTTTTGTGGTTTAATATTATGCTGATGTAACATTTACTGTCTCTGCAATAGAGAGGCTTCTAAAATCAAGTGACAGAAGTTAGGGAATCTATTTTTCAGTTTGGAAACATCTTTTGCAAGCTGACTTTCTATATTTATAGCCTTGATATAATACTGTTGGAAAGGCAGTAGCTGGATGGATGTTTTCAGGGAAGTCATGTGTGTATCATATGCTACAGGGAGATACCTCAACAGAACACCTGCAGTGCTTTGTAGAAAAGACCTTCGAAAGTTTTACCAGGAATACTATGAAACCCTTAGATAATATTTTTAATTTCTGGGAAGAAAACTCATCCCAGAAGCACCCTGAAACTGAGGTCTGGTATTTAAACGATTCTATAGTAGAAAGCCCTTATCAACCTCAAATAGTTCAACCCAATCTCTCTACAGGGAACTGTAGAAATGCGTGTATGTATATATACTTACATGTATTTTTTATGTATATGTATACAAATGCACACAAAAAATATACGTAATACTGGAATGTGAATAAAGGATTAACAGAGGACACTTTTTTCATTGATGTTTGATGTACCAGAATCAGACTCTGCTTGAGCAGAGCTGTCCTGTGTGACACGGCATTGTAAATCAGCTTCTTGTCACGCAGTGTCAAATGACAGGAAGCCACAGCATTCAAAAGCAACAAGCCAGAAATTACTGTAAATAAGAAGTGGAGAGAAAAGTGACTTGTGTGACCTGTCTCAAGGAAAAGTAGATGTCTTTAGATGTGTCAGATGGCTTCCACAACTTTACAGGCCTGAGAGGCTTAAGTGAGATGAACAGGCCTAATGAGATTCAAGACACATCTTCCTCAAAACCAGAACCAAACCCCACTCTCAGGATAGCGTGTCGCACGCAACTAATGGCACCACATGAGAATGCCCCGCGCAGTGCGTTGTGAGCAGGGTACCCGGCGGCACCTGCCAGCCCCTCACCCCGCAACCAGGCAGGCCGCCCCCTCACCAGCGCGCCCTGAGCCACCATCACCCCCAAGCCCCGCTCTGCTTTGTGACCTTTCAGCGACCTCACAGGTTGTTTTAACTTGCAGTAAATTCAGCCTCTCCAGCCCCCAAGGCGACGGCTCCGCCCGTTGCCCAGCGGCCGGGCCGCGGGGCCGCCTGCTCCCCCAGCCCCGGCCGCCCCCCCGCCCGCGGCCTCCTCAGTGCAGCCCGGCGCCGGGCCTGCGCTCACCCGCCACCCACGGCCCCGTTGTGCGGGACTCCGCATCCTGCGTGCCCCGAGTGCGTACCGCACGGCCGCGGCGCTGTCGCCCGGCGGCGAGCGCTGGCTGAAGGCGGACATACCGACGTGCCACACTTACGGCGGCAGCTCCCGCGCTAACCCCGGCCCAAGGAGGCGGCCGTGCCGCGCCGGCGTGCCGCCGCTGGGAGCCCGCACACGCCGCCCGCGCCGCGCGGGGAGGCGCAGGTTCAGCGGGCGGCCAGAGCTCTGCGGGAACCCCCGTCCCGGCCGTCCCTCGCTCCTCCCCGCCGCGTCGCGTCCCTCGGCGAGGGGATGCCCTGCTCCCCCATCCCGCTGCCGCCCCCGCCGCCCCGCGCCAGGCTGGAGCTCTGCCCGGCTCCCCCCTGCCGCCACCGCGAGTGGGGAAGCCCACGGCTGCTCCCCCCCACAAATACGATGAAAGCAGCCCGTAACCCGCAGGAAGGGCGCCACCGCAGCTCCCTCAGATGATTGCCGCTGGCAGTGGCCAATCAGCGCCTTCCATTTTCTCTAGGCAACCCAGCGCCCGCCCTCAAGCGGGCGGGGGAGTGGGAGAGGCGGGCGGGAATGTTTACAAACAAGATCAGGGAGTAGAAGGGATTGGGGGAAGCCGGGGGGCGGAGCCAGCGCCTGGCGCAGCCGGTGGCCCAATGAGGGAGCGCGCCGCTCGGCGGAAGGGCGGGGGAGGCACGTAGGACGTTCTCTGCCCAACAGCCGCTGAGGTTCGCGGGCGCGCGCGCCCAATGAGCGTCTCGGCGGGGGGAGGGAGGGGGTGTGAGCGCCTGAGTAGGAGCCGCTCCTCACGGCGCCCCCTCCTCCCGTCTGGCTCAGCCTATCCCGGCTGGGCCGCGCCGGGCTCGGCTCGGCTCCCCTCGGCTCCGCGCCCTGCAGTTGGGCGGGGAGGGCGGCCGGAGCAAGGGGGAGGGGAGCCGCAAGGACATGGGCTGGCTCTGAGGGCCGGGGGAGGGAAGCCGACGTGCGTGTGCCTCCCTGTATTTTAATAACTGTTTGTTGTTGGGTGGTGTGGGTTTATTGGTGTTTTTTTTTTGTTGTTGTTGTTTTTCCGTTTTCCCCGAGGCGGAGGGGAGAACAGCCGCCCCCAACGCGCCTGCATGGCTCCTCTCCCCCGGAGCGCCCCTGGAAAATAAAATCCGCCTTAGGCCAGGTGACGTCCCCCCGCCTCCACGCTCACACACACGGGGAGCGGCAGAGGCGGGGGAGCGCCCGCCTGTGAGAACATGGAGGGACCCTCGGGCCCGGCGGAGGAAGCGGAGCTGCCGCTCCTCACCGTCAAGCACGAGCTGAGGAACGGTGAGCGGGGCGGGCCGGGGGCCGGGGAGGTCATGGCCGGGGGGGGTGTCGGCGTGGGGCGCTGAGGGAGCGCTCCTGCCTGAGGGGAGGGCGGCAAGGGGGTGGCGGTGGGGGCCCGGGCTGCCGGGACTGGGGGGAGAAGTGCTGAGGAAGGAGCTTCAGGAGAGTTGATCGGGACCAGTAGGGAAATCTCGGTGAGGAGGAAGAAAAAGAGGATGAGCTGAAAGACATGGGCAGGAGCGTGTGAGGTGGGGGCGGGGGGGTCCCTTCTTTTATTTCTGAAAGAAGTATTTCAGTTGGACTTCTACTGCGTATTTGGCTCCTCTGACCCACCGCCCCAGTGGTATTTGGCGCTTTTGAAAGGAGATAAGGGTTAGCTGCCTTTTTTTTTTTTTTTTTTTAATTATGTGTTTGACTTTTATGGCTGTGTCGGGGGCGGAGGGGGGGGGGCGACGGTTGCTGTTTGTTACAGTCCTAAATGATGTCGTTTTGTGTGACAGCTTTTCTCTGACTTCGGTGAAATGCCAGAATTGTAGGGAGGGGAATGTGCTAACATGTAGCCGCAGTTATCTGGCTTTTAGGTCTACGAAATCTTCTTTCAGCTCAGTAGTTACTTGTAGACCCTCTGGAGAAGTAGTTCAACGTGTGAAATATGTATGATCTTTCAAAGATACAGCAGAAATGCTCTGTCGTAGGTTGTTGTGTTGGGGAAGATCTTTATATATTTTTAATAGGGACTCAGTGCTGCTCAGAAGTTTCCAGGCAACTTGAATATTGCAGTAACTCTAGATTTTACTGTAAATTTGAGGGTGCGTGTAAAACATAATCAGGATGTATATTCTCTATATGTCTTAATAGTGAAGGTGCTATTAACCCATGCCCTTCATTTCTTTTCTCTCACCATCTTTTTTTCTCCATGATGAAGTAAAAGTAAATATACTATGGTGTTCATCGCAGAAGTTTGAGAGAACCGCCCCCCGGGTTAATGTAGTTGACACTGTAATGGGTCGATGGGGAAGGCAAGTGGTGGTACTTGGTCTCTTCGTCGTGTTCAGCCTTCTGTCCCCCTGTCATTTGGGTCTAGGGGCTCGGTGGAGGTGCCCCAGCGGCACGTAGCTATCACTGCAGCTTTTAAAAAAAAAAAAAAAAAAAAAAAAAAAAGGCGGTCTTCCTGATAGCTACGCAGAAACCAAGAAACCAAAGGGACTGTAGTTTCCTTCTTTCAAGAAGAAGCAGTACTGTTGGTGGAAAACATACTTGTCTCGTTGGGAGTTGCTAGATTTCAGTGTGCAGGAGAAAAAGGGGTAAGGGGAAAGGAAGCATAATACATTTATTCTATATGTTTACCTAGCTATGTCTAGTGCCTTTTCTAAAAGTTGAGACAGCACATATCCCTGTGGGATAGTTATTTAAAGATAGTTTGAAGAATAAAAATATTCATATAATCTAGACAAAGAGCTGTCTAATATAGCAGAATAAGCAATTATCATTTTAATCATGATCTTAAAGCTTTGCAGATTCAGGAAGTACCAGTACTTTTAATTTTAAATTTCTCAACCTTGTTTGTGCCTTTTTAAGCTTCTAAAATTCAGTTTAGTGGGACTCAGTTGCTTCTCCCCTCCTCATTTGCTCTTCCTTATTAAGTATTTAGAAAACTGCTTTCTGAAAAATGCTTTCTAGCAATGGCTTGTCTATTTCTGGAGCATTAGGGTGGAGGAGGGAGCTACTCTGTCATGTACTCCTGGGAGACTCCTACTCCTGAAGGTGTCAATAGTGTCATTGCTATGCAGGATTTATCAAGATACTGTTTCAAAACTTGTCCTTACACAATGCACAGAGGTATGGTAATCTGAGGATAAAAACTGCAGTCAGCTTCTATTGATATGGAAATACATAAATAATCTATAGCGTACTTTGGATATTTTCCTCAGGGTTTTTTGTACTGGGTCTGGCTGTGTGGGTGCCCAACTACTGGCTAGGGTCAACTCACTACAGTTTTTAAGCATGCAGCGTGATTATTGTTTCAGTTTGAGAAAGAGGGTGAGAGGATGTGCAAAATTAGAATTGAAGCCAGAGGATCTTTGTTGTTCTTGAATAGTGACGTTGTATACCATGAATATCTTTTTAATGTGTGATTTGTTTAGATTGTAGTGTTCCTCTAGTGGAACTCTTCTCAGTGTTCTTTCTTTGGCGGTGCTAGCTCTGTGACTAATCATATGATTTAGAATTACATATTGAAAGTAGCTGTCAGTTGGAAGATGAAAAAGAGGTCAGTCTCCACAGTGCTTTGAAAGAATGTACTATTGTGGTAGAAATACTGCCTTCTTTGAGAAGGGAGTGTCTCATTTTCATATTGTGGAAGTTGCTTGAAGCTCTTGATAACAAACTCAAAGTACAAAGAATTATATAGTCAAATAAACTAAAATGCAGGTGAACCTACAGTTATACTTTGCATTTGATATTACTTGTGTCTTGGAATGGCTCTAAAAATATTAAACGTGTTAGAGGCATTGGTTATGGTCAACTGAGTAAGTGAACAAACTATAAAACTTGAATTTAAGATGAAATTAGTATCTTCAAGAATGAAACAGATGATTGTTGTTACTTTCAGGCAAGTAATGCGGCATATGAAAATGCACAGTTAGAGCATATGCAGTGCTATTTCTACACAAGCTTCCAGCTGATTGTTATCTCTATCATACCATGGTTTGACCTCTTTTAAGCTTTGATTTTGAAATTACAGTGCTGGCTTTGATATGTAGGGTCAACCTTAATTTTAGCTCTGTATCCCATATTCTTAGGGCCCTGAAACTCCTCTGTTGCGTGACCAAAAAGCAATCGCTGAGAAAACATCACTTCATAGGCATGTAGATTGGGTTTGTGATAGGGAAGGAACTGTGGTGCATAACATTTGAATGCCTCTGTGAGATGCCATGTGATTTGTTGTATTACAAATACTGGGCACCACTTTGTGTATATAGATTTTATTTTAATGATACAAAGAATCAGAATGTCCCCCTACTGCTGGGGAAACTGTAAGCATGCCTGTGCTTCAATGACTGTTCCTTCAGTTGGTTGTTTTACAAACCAGACACAGCAGTGACTTTTAGGACGCATTTCAGTTAATAATGATTTTCTCCTAATATATTTAGCAACTTTTTTTCTTTTCCTGTCACACAAACTAATTCTTCTTTCACAGAAATCTCACAATTCAGCTACTTCAGAATTATTACCATCTGTCTTTGCTCACTTCGGGAAAGAAATGAGTTTTTGAGGAAAGTGGAGTCACCTTTTCAGGAAGTAGAAAAAAAAAAAAAAAGCCAAAGATCAAATGGTAGGAAGTGGTGACTGTCTCTGTCTCAGATTCTCACTGAAGTTGTACAGTGAAAATAATGAGAAAATGAAATTTTCTCCAGTGTCTGTTTCTGGAATGTTGTAGAGGCAAAGGGTTTTCTTTTTGCTTTTTTTTGCAGGTGAACCTCAGAGTTAGTAAAACTTCTAATCTCTTTGGAGACCTAAGAAGTTATATATTCTTTACAGTGAAAAAAGAATATAGTTGCTTTTTCACATTTTCTGTTTCCTGGTAGTGCTTTGGAACTGAACAATGGGAAATGTAAAGGCTATTTGAGAAAAAAAATTGTGTGATAGGGCAGGATTTGGGCAGAGAGGGAAAGACTTGTGATGTAGAGAGGTAAGAAGGAAATAGAACTGTTAGCAGTGAGATTTACCCCCCATCTCCTGTTGGCTATTGTCATACCTCTTGTTTTGGGGAAAAAATAAAATAAGGATCAAAGGATCCTGAACCTTCAGTGTATGTGACTAGGTAGGAGTTTGCCCGTCGTGCAGCATGCATGTGTACTCCCTGCTTTGCCCAGTGAGAGGCAGAGAGTAGCAAAACCGGGATCCTGAAGGGAATTTGTGAAGCATTTCATGAATGTATGGGTGATAGGCTGTATATATGTTGTTTGTTTTGCTTTAAGACATTGTTCTTTTCCTTTTGGCAAGCCCCTTTTGAAGAGGATACTGGATTCATTTTAGTGCTGTCACAAACTTTGGGCTAAAGAACTTGCCTTAGTTTGCAACTTGTCTGACTATAACACATGATGTGCAAAAAGGCATGTATAGTCCAGAAGTCAATGTAGTGATGGGCTGCAGGGCTCCAGAGGCAGAAGAATTTGGAATTTCCACTTGAGTCAAATAGTCTAGTTTATAATTCAGTATGAAACTGAAAGGCTTCAGACAATAAATACATGGACTATTTGAAGGGTTTAATATTGCAAATTATTATTTACTCCTTTTTGAATGAGAAATTAAACTAGAATGGATTTATTTGTAAACTATAAGGTTCATGTTACTTTGTAAGGCATTTTGAAAATTCCAATGGCTAAAAAACATGATGAATCATGCATTAAATAGAGTATTCAAACTTCGCTATGGAGCTGTACCTGTCACCTTTGCAGTTTTTATTTTTAGAAGGAAAGCTTTATAAGAAAGATACTTTTAAAATTTTTTCCTGTAAGACAGATTTGACTCTGTACTAATTCTGTATATTGATTGGAGATCAGGAGATATTAATAGTTTAATATTTCAAAACTTGGATTGCTTTTACTTCTACTTTTGTCTTTTGAGCACTAAAATATATATTTTTTTCATATTGCTGTGGGAAGTATAAAGAGTGTTTTAAGAGGGTTAAGTTTATGAATCGTCTTTAATACAACTTAAATCTGTGGATTTTACTCTTCACAGAATCAATACTTAAAAAAATTTTTTGTAGTGTAGGAATTTATCTTCTGGTAACTTTGATTATGATAAACTTTGATTATGAAGGAGGAGAATAACTATTGATCTCTTGGTCTGTCTCCCCATCGTTGTCCCCCTGCTCCAGCTTTGGAATGTAATAAACCCGATTAAAATGATCTGTAAAAGGGTCTGGTACCATTGCTCATTTTGCTTTCATTGCTTCAGTGTTGTTCTATAAAATGTATGACTTAAACAAAGACTAGTAGTCACAGTTGTCTTTGTCAGCTTGTTTAGCTTTCCTCCAATGTATTCTAAATATGATGGTTTAAAAGCTCATGCTGGATTCCACAAGAGTTAGGAGAATTGTATGCGACTTGAATACACTCCGGGATTTTATTCAGGAGGCAATTCAGAAAAGACTTGCCAGAGTTGATTAAACATATGAGAAAGCCTGGGTATCTGAGGGTGTGATTTGATCCCCTTCATTGCTTGGCATCTTTTGGTATCTTATGTTAAACATTCTCTTTCCTGCATGCCCGCACACGCTTCCCCCCCTCCAACTCCATGATGAGGTGCAAAGGTGCAAGCTCTGCTAAGATTTCTTTGCTTCTGACTCATTCTGTAGGTAGGCAGATGACTCTGTTTATGAAGGACTCATGTTACACACAGTCACTTTATTTGGTTTTGTGTTTTGTTTTGGGAGCTATTGTGACTGTTTCCTCTTCCCATTTTTTGTTGATGCCTGTAAATATTTTGTGCTGGCTTGGACAGATGGTTATAAAAGCTATACCTGAGAGAGGATAATTTTGAAAATAATTCTTAGTTTCCTGGTTAATGTCTCATGAACTAATATGTAAATACCTTTCACCAACATTGAGGTTGTCAGTTGCTCTTCTTTTGTTGATAAATTAACCTACGTTTTGCTACTTTTTAACACTGTTCAAAGTGTCTGTGATTGAATAAAGTGTTAGTGTATTTTTTAAGTGTTGTACTGATTTTTGATGATTGATTCATATCTTATACTTAGATACAGTTTCTTGTTTGAAAAGGTATGCAGAGTCTTTAGATGTTTTGATCTGTTTCAATTCTGTTTGGCATTAGATTACCCATAGCAACTTTATTCATTAGCATTTTACCTAATCTCATTCTGGGATTTTTTTGATTATTATATGATGTATTGTATTACTGCACATTAAGCTTCTAGCTAACCACGGAGGTGCTTCTAGGTTGAATCTTAGTGATTCATCTCACAGTAATGCTAAACCTCATAGCAAAATCACCTCTGTAATAGCAGAAGGGCTACTGCTGATGAACACAAATGAATCTTAACATGGAACACTTTTCAATTCAGACTATCGTGAGTCTGGATTGTTAATCTCAGATATCTACACTTTTATCTTTACTTTGTCTTCTGATGTACAAATGGTAACTTTGGTGGGATAGTCTTCTGCAACTTCAGTCTGTTTTCATAATGGTAATGATACTTTCTTGTCATGTTCCCCATGGCATTTCATGCTTCTGAATTTCCATATTGCATTCAGCTTAGCTAGTACTTCAGAGGTCTTTGTCATCTTTGGCTGTGTAAAGTTTTGGCTTCTAGGCCTTCTAGAATGGGATCAGCAGCTTTGGGATCTTGATTGTTATTCTCCCCACCCCCACCCCCCCTGTTCAGATGGTCTCCTCTTTAAGCATCTAATACAGAGAATGAAGAGTTGTCACTCCCGTTATCTTAGTTGTGATCCTGGAATTCAGAGTAATACAAATTGCATTTTCTTTTCTTTGATGTGAGTTCAGAACTGTGTGCATGTTTTATTTTTGCTCTGATTTCTTTTTTGGCCTAAGAAAAATGCAGGTAATCTTTGAGATGGTATGCTCTTTAAATTCCATTTTAAATTTGCAAGGTAGCTCTCTGTCCTGTTTAAATGATACTCTTGTTCAGATACTCAGTCTGTCAGATTTGAAGGGCAGTGGAATGTTTTTCACTTAACAGATAGCTCTCAGTTGCTGTAACCAGTTACAGTCAAAGTATAATTTTATATATAGCAGAAAACCAGTATAACATCCTAGATGTATTTTCTTTGGTGTCTAACAAGCAATAGTTGTGTGGTTTCTATTACGTGGTGGGTTTTTTTTGTTTTGGCTTTTTTTTTTTTCAGGAAGGAATTTGCTAGTTTTGCTTAATTTCAAGGAAAACCACCCACTCTTCACTCTGAGTAAAGGATAATCTCGAGTTTGTGTTCATACAACTTTGAAACCAGCATCTGTTCTTTGTTGCTGTGACTTAAAAGTAGATCTGTTAGGTGAGTGGAGATGGGTCATTCTCTGAAGAAGTTAGAATAAAGTTGGTCTTGGTACCTCACATTGGACACGTAATAGAGAAGTATTACAGAATTTCTTCTGTCCTGTTTTCCTTCTTGCTTCCTCTGTGCTGCTTTAAATTGTCTGAGTTTCATTGTTCTGCTCAATAAAATAGCAGAGCTGTCTCACGTTGCAGAGCACAGCAGAGACAAGTCACAGCTTTTGGGCAGAGCTTGTCTTTGAAGGTTACTTGAATCTAGTTCAGTAGAGGAAGCTCTACTTTCGTTTGTTTGCTTCAAAACCTGTATGCAATGGAGTCCACAAACAGAGGACACAGCACGTTTTAACTTGAAAACAACTGCTGTTGAAATGTTATTTCTTAAGAAGTACAAGTAAAAACAAATAGTCTTTACACAGTACTAGCTTGCACAGTTCTTAGCTCACACATGGCCATTTCAAAGTTCAGGTATATTGCAGGTGACAGTCATGTTTCTTATGTCATCTAGAGATCCTCCATCAAGCAGAAATATTTTGTTCTGGTTCCCAGAGTTAAACAGACTGTCCTACTTCAGGGAGCTGAGAATGACAGTACTGATTTCCACGCATTGGTGTCCTTGCATGTAGAGGTTTGTCTTTACAGTGAGAATATTTCTAGATATTTGCTTTCTTTTTTACTTCAGAGGTGAAAATTCCAACCAGTACCACTGTTTCCTCATTGTTTTTATGGATGCCGTGATGTCTTGGGCTTTCCCTTTAGTCTTTGTTTCTGGGTTGATCTGTTATATCTTGCTATTGCCTCAGCTGTATACTCACCTGTGTTGGTCTAATGCTGCTTACTGTGAACTACAGCAGAAAATCAGTAAATGGAAGCTCTTCCTAATTGTGCACCTATGCAGTTAGCTTGTCTCCTAGAGGGTGTAGGCAGGTTACTGCTTTTTATTCCATGATACACCACCATCCCTTATACTGCTGTGTCATGTGTGACTTCAGATCATTTGTGGAGAAATGCTCATCCTGTTGACTTGGGCAGTACTTTCTTCCTGTCCAAGCCTGATTCCCTTCCTTGGTACTCTTCAGCTGATGTGTCAACAGACTTGAAGAAAAAAGGGCATGAAGAAGTAAATTTTCCATTTCCAAAACTGCTTTCTTTGTGCTCAATTGTTAAATCAAGAGCATTCCCAAGCCACTGTTTCTGAAGAGCATCTTTGTGTACACTGAAAGATTACGGTACTACTTGCTAGAAATAATGCTAGCTAGATGCTGGTGTGTACATCCTGTTGCATTCTTGACATTTACATTGTCTTCATGCAGGTTGCATGGGCAGTTGTTGGGTCATGTTCTGATACTGATCCTAGCATGGTGATGCCTGTGAGGTGGGAGAAGCCTTTAACTGTTCTGTCTGTAGTAGCAGTAGCCTTCTTGTTGCAATCCTTTAAAGCTTCTAAACTTGCAACAGTTGTCTTGTAATTGCGGAAAGGATTCCTTGTGAAGATCTTCCAGCAGTGGTCAGTTGGGTTCCTGGGAGCAACCGGTGGATAGGATAACTGATCTTTGGGAAATTACGTATACTCCTGAAAGCAAGTTGAAGGAAATGTTGGTGTGATGACTTTAGTTCCGGAGAAACTGCACCTCATCTCAGCTAAAATGTTGAAAAGTGCTGTGCCTGGTTTCAGCATATGAAGACAAAGAGCTGCTCTAGTAAGTGTTGTTGGTAAGCATATGGCACAAGCTCTTCAGCTTGCTTTTCTTGGGGTGTGACTTTCAGAGATGGACTTGAGTGCAGTAACTGAAACTGTTGGAGCAAGCCATGGTAGTATTGGGAGAAGCACTTTCTGGAAATTTTTAATCTTTTCTTGTAGCTTTGGAGATCTGGGTGTGGGGTTTTGTTTGTGTGGGGGTTTTGGTGGGTTTTTTTGTTTCAGTGTTTGGTTGTTTTGTTGTTTTTTTCTAAAGGGTCATGCTACTTCTTGCTTTATAGGGAACAATAAAGTTTGTACATCTCAAGTGTCCTATCATACCTCTGTGTTATACAGCACCTTTTAGCTATCTGGTCTTGTGGGATGGCTTTTTTCTCCCAGTATAATGCAAAAAGGAGGAGGTGGGACTTATTTTATAGTGATCATATGCTGATCTGTGATGTAATTTTTCCCTTTTACTATGAGAATAATATTACAATAACCTTCATACTATTTAATTTTTCTTTTTTCTTTTTTTTTGATAAGGCAATTAAATATCCTAAATGGAAGTAAAAATGGGATTAAGTGGATAGTGCAAAATTACTGCTGACATTGAAACAAGTACATAATAGTTCAAACTAGGTATCACTCAGCTTTTTATTGTGTAACTTCATGAAAGTTGTTGGAAAGGTTTTACTAACACTATTGGATGTGGAATACCAGTTAAATTGAGTTTATGATACAGCTTAGATTAATGAATTGAGTTTAGGGATTGGATTGCTTTAGGACTGTAGCCAGCACTACAAATCTTCAGCTTGTTACTGGAGATGCAACATTTCTGTGTTCCACTCTGTCTTCCTATTCGGTTCCAAGAATATGATAGGATTAAATGACTGTTTTCTTTTCTAGAATGATGTTTAATTGAAAAGCCTTCTGCTGACAGCTCTTAAAAGATGTGAGATGATAATGCTTTTTTTGGAGTACTCTGTAACAGAAGATCCAAATCAGTGGATTTCTCAGTGAAAAATTGCTCCCTGCTCGGAGTTCAGCAGTTAGCTTATATCTAGAGAAATTTTATGTCCTGAATCTCTTCGGTGACATCCACTGCTTCATTAAAACCATGGGTGCTCTAGCCCTGGTCTTGTTAGGATAGTCCGTGACTCCTGTTCTCCCTGGCAGGAAAGACACTGTTTTGAAACTGTTCACGCTGAGTACCATTCTCAGTACTTGTTAAGAAGAGCAATATGTAATACTAAGTTGCTTCAAGGCAGACTGCTTTCTAACTGTGACACAAGGTACTAGTCTAATTATATAGACACCAGCTCAGTCTGGCTTTGCCTTACCTGCTGTTACTCCTTTCTTGGCACATGAGGGCATCTTCCTTACTGCAGACTTCAGCAATGACTGTGATGTATCACTAGCAACAGTGTTTCTTTTATTTGCAGTGAAAGTAGTGCAGCAAGCTTCAGTTCAATTCATGTGGAGCATATTGCCTCATTGATTTTTTTTTAATGATTCTGATACAGTCTTGCTTAGTACATGTTATTAAAATGCTACTGATCACAAAAGTAGTATTTCTCCAATAATAATTCCACTGTGCTGTGTGGTTTTGAGCTTTTTTTGGTGGGGTTTTTTATATGTAATATTAGGATAGCTTGTAGATTCCCTCAGACTTGCAAAAATCATTGTCATGTGTACTTCTGTTTGTACAAGAAAAAAAATCTGAAAGCTCTTTTAGACTTTCTCATCTCCCAGTGATTTCAAGTGGTCTGCCTGCACTTATTCCAAGTTTGATTAATCTCTTGTAAAGATAAATGGTAAGAATTTGAAATAATATTTTAGACATCAGTGCCTTGCATGAGAGCACTAATGTTACCCTATCCCAACTGGATGCAGTTTGAGTATGTGTACAGGTTCCTAGGATTGTTGGAATAAGTAGTGAACCTTGCTTTTAAATTTGTTTAATATTTGTATTTTTTGTACTTGTTCCTTCTTTGCAGAGATGTGTATTTCTGAAGCTTTAAGTTTTCTGTTTGTTCTGAGTTAATGCAGTTTTGTGAATGGAGAATAACTGTACATTTTGATAATTGATTCAGAAAGTACACTGTCTTGATACAGCTACTTAGAAATATCAAACCAAATGAGAATTTCAATTGAACAGAGTTAATTGCAGCATCTCCTGTCAAAGAGTTTTCCTCTTGGTTAAGAGATCTTTGTACTTCAAATCTTTGAAATCTGTGGTGCTGATATGGAAAGCTTCTTGCACATCTTTCCTACGCTGCCTTTTTTTTAACTAACCTTTAGACATACAGTTTGACTTGAAGTTGCTCTTTGAGAGGCATTCTTTTAGCAGCCATGCCAGCTTCTGCTGCTTGATGCTGCATCCTTAATTGTGCTAGTGCAAGTGTTTATGCAGCTGCTCATTAAAGTGTATCAGGGAACTGAGCTTAGTTAAGAGTAATCAAACTTAGTTACTTTTGCCTTACTGCTTTTAACTTGGATCATTTCAGTGAGCAGCTTTGCTGAATGGCCTGCAGTCATATTGATGCAAGTGGGTGGATAATATTATGCTAGGAATGAAAGATGTTGCTTTTAGCAACTTACAAAAGGAAAAAAAAACCCACCCCAAAACACAACAACAAACCAATCCAGCACAATTCTTGCTTACAATAGGGCTCTTTACCTCCCTGCTTAGAAGAATGTCTGTTAGACAAAAAAAGAAAAAAACCAAAAAACCAACACAAAAAACCACAAAAAAACCAACCAAAAATTCAAAGTTGTATAAGATTTGTATAAATGTAGAACCTCCTTCTTGCAAACTCCCCAAGAAATTAAACAACTCTGTAGCAGCTTAGATTTTTCCAGACTTGTTGGTTATGCAAGATCTTTCCTATTTGATAGTAGTGGGGAGCTTTTATAGGTTTAGTAATACTATGTTAAATGCTGAATAGTTAGTTACCTGAGCTCTGCTTGTGTCATCCCAAGCACCATATAATCTAAGAACATGAGAGTATTCAGGGTGCTAGGGCTAAGGGATGGCCTCATTGCTGTCTATAACTATGCAATTAGAAGTTACAGACAAGGTGGAATTAGACTCTTTTCAGAGGTACCCAGTAGGATGAAAGGCAGTGTATACAAGTTAGATGGATTCCAGTTATGATTTTGTGATTTTTAAACCTCTGGAAACACTATAGCGTTTCATAGCAGCAAGAAAATGGATTGCTCTCCCTTACTTTTCAAACTGAAAGATTATGGTATGCAAATGGAGTGTCCTTTTAGTGCTGCTTATTTTGTTGATCTGATAACTTTTACTGAAGCTGTAGTAATGTGTCAGGATGATGTTTCAGTGTACTGCATATCTGATGTGAATATATTTTTTTTTTTTTTTTTTTCTTTCAGCAAATTTGACAGGCCATGCAGAGAAAGTTGGCATTGAAAACTTTGAGCTCCTGAAAGTTCTTGGAACAGGGGGTAAGCTGTACTCTTTTTTTCTAAGTTGAACATTGGAAGCATTACTTTTAAGCATAAATTTTTTCTCTAGCAGAAGCTTTGGTAACTGGAACATTGTTTAGGAAAATAAATCACTTTGGTATTGCATAGCATAATATCTTTTTTCTCCCTCACAAATATTGTGCAAAATTGGAGGTCACATGTTCTAGCTTACACCACTTTTGAAGATGCATTTTTTCAAAAAAATGGAAGATAAATGGCTTGACATTTGTGACAATTTAGTACAGTTTGTGAAAAAATCTTATCTAAGTTAAGCCACGATCTTGATAATTTCATTAGATTTTCAGACTACGTTTTCACAAATTTCTGGAAAAAAACCAGTAATGTTAGTACATTATTGAAAAGGATGCTCTAACTATGTATGTGTGAGGGCTGGCATTGGCTCTAGTAGTCTTTTTCTATCCTATTCAAATCCCAGTACTACTTAAGATGGAAAATATTTGCTGTTTTATTTTGGATTTCAGCACAATGTTGGAGATTTGTAAGATGTTGTAGGATTGCTGACTAACGAACAAAAAAGCTTTGTTTCCCCTTTCTTAAAGGGATGCATACACAAACTGAAAGTAATGACTTTTATTTTTCTTAGTGTGTTTATGCTTTTTCTATGTCACTATTAACATCAGATGCAGTGTTGAGTAGATTGGGATAATCATGAAGGTAGACTATCATCAAGGTCTGTAGAAGCTTTTAGTTATGATACTAAATTTGGGGTGTTATTAGCCATTAATGGCTAGCAGTGAGGCTATAATTGCACAAGCTGCTATGTCACTGAAAAGAGCAAAGGGTTTTGATTTTCACATTTAGCTGTCATATAGATTCTTTCCTAAATTCATTAAGCTGTTAAATCAGCTGAGAATAAATTCAAATTTTTAAAAAAATTACTTCAGAAACAGAAAAATATAACAGGCTTAAAAACCTCAACCCTTGCTGTTAAACATCAGCGCTTGGTGGTAGAGGCAAGGAAGCTTTTAATATTCTTAAATATATGTTCCATATTCATAGGTGGAAGCAGCTGTGCTGAAGTGGTCAGTATTAGTCTGAGTGGAGTTTACAAAAATGAAATTACTTATTATGCATTTATGTGAGGATGTCTCTCTCCTGCTGATGGAAACATTGGCCGGATTTTTAATTATATGTGTGTATGAAAACCAGTCCCATATTTGAATTTTTCCCTTTTCCCTTACCACTACCATTAGTCTGAGATCACTTTAAAATTACTTTCAAACTCTTACATTTGGAATACAAACTAAGTTTTGGTGGTCAGTTTTCAAGTTCAGACTAGTAGTAGCCTGTCTTCCTCCTACTGTCTTTAGGCAGTACCTCTGAAGTACTACTTTTGCTGTTGTTAAACTGTCATCTGTCATTCGTTGGTACCTTCCATGCTGTCTCTTCTTCATGAACAGATGAGGCAAATTTCTCTTGGCTTGGCAGACTCTTAATCATAGCAATTAGTCCTTAGGCTCATAGTGCAAAGCCATCCTATTCACTCAGGTTAACAGGGTAATTTTTGAATGACCCCTTTCAGAAAAGGCTGCTTAATGGGTTGACAGTGGAATTGACTGTGTGTACATGTGAAGAAAAAAAAAGCTGAGGAAGCATGCTTGCCTGTCTTCATCCTGTTCTTGCAGTCACATTGCTGCAGAAACATCTTCTGTCTTAGTAGGCTTCAAACTATTTCAGGAACTGATTGAAAGATTCCCACTAACTTTAGGAATCCAAGGACACCTTGGGTATCCTGGAATGGCATTTGTAGGAAGAGTAGTACTTGTTTTGTCAAGGAAATGCTGGTTGCACTTTTAAAAATACGTATTTTCAGTCATAGCCCGAGGTTCTCTCTTTCGATATCTAGACCATCAGGGCAGTCAAGAAGTTTTGTTCAGTCTTAAGCTTACGACAGCTAAGACAAGTGCAGTAGAGGTGTCAGAGATTGCTGTTTGCCAATTTCTGGGCAGCATTAAATGCAAATGACCTGGTCAGAAAGGAGCTAGTTCTGTTTGCTTTTGAGGAAGTGACCATTGTCAGTGTTACCATTAACATGGAATTGCTGAAAACAGGACTTGAATGGACTTGACGAGGTTCTCTAATTGCTTGGCCCAAGACACAGTCAGTTTACACTTGCATCATCCCTGACAACAGTTTATTCTTAAAAGCCTCCAGTAGTAGAGATTCTGCAATCTTCCTAGATGTTCTTGCTGATGATAGTTTAATTTCCTAGTTTGAGAAGCATTCTGGAGATTGCAATAAGCAAATATCCCCTTTCATTCTTGCAAGATGTTTTTCTGAAAGAACATTATTTCACGATAGGATATACCTGTGTTAAGGTATTTCTTCTGTAAATATCATCCAACAAAAATTTGATGCAGGTCTGAACACCATCTTTACTTCCAGTATATTTCTATTTGTTATGGTCAGAAGAGTTTCTGTGTCCTTTTCATTGACTTGGCAGAGCAGAGCAGAACAGAAGCTGAAGGAAGATACTGTCCATTTGGCAGAGATGATCCTGAAATGTTCTACTGTGAAATAAATTTTTGTAAGCATTGGGACTACTGTTACAGAACCACAGAAAACTTGTACAAATTGACTCTGGTGCTGCTAGTTTAATGACATACAAACACATTTTTACAAACTTAGTTTTTAGGAAGTTCTAGAGCTACCTTATCAATAGCAAGAATTATTGTGCGAGTGCTCCATCTTAAGTGCCATAGACCTTGCAGTATCTGCTGCATGTGAAAAGTCTGGGGCTATACATTCAGTTATTTAGCTATCTAACTGACTATATGTCTGTCTTTGCAATGTACCTTGCTTTTTTTTCCCCACAACTCCCAAAGCAGAGAGGTTGTTTTTTCAGAAAATTCCTAAGACACTAACCACCTGTTTGCATGCAAACTTTGCTACAAGATCTTAAATATGTTGTCATGAGTTGTGGGGTCCTGTTAAGCCCAGAAACTTCTTATTCTTGTACTTGAATTGAGGTTGGAGGGGTGAGTATAGCTACTCTGACTTCTCAGTTCTTTGTTACCAGCATATATGTTTACTTGGGGGAATGAGATGAAGCATAAAGAAAACTTACATTAGTGTGATTATAGCAAGTCAGAAATATTTAGAAGAGCAGGCTCTTACTGCAGACTTGCCTTCAGTGATACTATGCAAAGGTAGGGCCTTATTTAGAATTTGTACTCTCTTGTACAAAACTGCTTGTCTGCATTTTAGTTGCTGTCCCTTAGGCCTGTTCTCACAAAAAATGAGAAAAATTCAGAAAATATTTGCATGCCTTCTGTATTGATAGTAATGATCTTATTCTGTAGTTTTTATTGTATTAGAAAAAGAAAGGAGGATATTTTCTTCAATGTATATCTAGTTAATTTTTATCTGTTTATACCTGGCAATCTAATTATGGTGAAGCTATATGCCATCTCTCTCAACAGTAACTGCCTGTTGGCTAGCCTGCAAGTTGCAGGTGCTTATTAGTTGCCTTTTACATTTCAGCCAGAAAAAAAGCATGGTAATTTAATTATTTCAGAAATTTGAAGTATTTCAGGTATTTTTCAAGTGGTGGTGTGTGTGTGTGAGGCTGATTTTTGGGTATTTTTCCTTGTCTTTTTTTTTTTTATTCCTTTGTTTTTAATCAGGCCCTATAGGGAAGGCAGGATGATTCCTGGAACCTGGAGACCTCTTCAAATACCCATTGTATCTTCATTAGTAACTTGCCCCAAAATTATGGGCGGGATAATAAAAGAAAACTGTGTTTTCTTGGTTTCGGGGTGTTGGTTTATTTTGATTTTGAGAACTACTCTTCCTTTACGCTAGTAAATTCTGTAAATTGATCATGGGGCTGGGGGTTGAGGTCATCTTAGACAAAATGATTCACAGAGACAAGAGGGATGCTAATGCTTTTTTTGGGAGCAGTTTAAAGAACAACAAGGAAGAGGGCATCTGGCCTCTGTTTCATGTTGTTGTTATTTTTAGGCAAGAACTCTACTCTGGCAGTGAAAGCCTTATCCTGGTGTTAGCTTGTAGGTATTATTGATATTACTGTAATATAGCTAATGCTAAACGAAAGCTATGATGCTGTTTTAAAATTCTTCGCTGTAGTTATGCAGCATGCAAAGTGTTTTCAAACTATCTGATAATTAAATGACCTACAGTAATGCAAGGCAGAATATATTGAAACCTCACAGTCATATTGTGTTGACTGTAGATGCTATTTTAACTAATGACAGTATTTTAAGTGTAGTCTGTTATGAAGCAACTGGAATGACTAAAGATGATACAATATGTTAAATTAAGTGATCACTTGTTTAAGTATACAAAACTGTTGCTATTACATATAGACTTGGTGTTGGTTTCTTTCAGGTAACAGCAGTGAAAGTTAATTTAAATCTTCATTTTTGTTTTATCTTTTAAAACCCCCACAAAAATACCAAGGTTATTAGAAATAGTATCCTTGTGTACTGATGTTTCTTGTGATTATTCATTTTTTTTGGTGACAATGTTTTCTTCACACTATGGTTTGCCATAATTTCATAATTCTTTCATTCCTTTATGTCTGGTTTGTTCTTGTATGTGCTCAATTAGAAGCATGCTTGTTGTGTTTTGCTTTTTGGTGTTAAAAGAACATCATAGTATACATGTTCCTCTTTTGACCTGAGCCTCACAGGAAAATACAAGGAAGCAAAAATCTGAGTTTGCCTTTTTAATCTGAGTTGGATCCTTTTATGTTGTGTTAAGGAGCTATTAATAGAATAAACTTGCCCATTTGAGTCAGTAAAACAACATAGATGACAGTATGCCACTGCTAAGAAAGCTATTAAAAATGTACTTGTTGCTCTGGGAGCAAATTGCTGCTTACTTGACTTCTGACTTGCCTGTGTTCTACTCGGTATATGCTTTCTGAAATGCCAGTCTCTTTTTGTTTTTAAGTCCTTTTTTCCTGCTGTCACTGTATAGCCTCCCTAATTTGGAATTTTCAGATTTCCTGTCCACTGAATTAGTTTCCAGCTGTCCCTCCTATCTAGTTAAAGCCTTTTTCCTGTAACACAGAAAACTAGTGTCTATTCTATAGAACAGGGTTATGTAGCAGCAAAGAAATCTAATTGCTTCCCAAAGCCTCAAAGGGAACAGCAAGAGAAGGTTGCTGTGTTGGTGTATGTATGCCCACTTGGTTTATTTGCTTCATTTTTTGTAAATGCGTTTTTAAAATTAAAAAACATTAATGTAGAGTGCATTCTGGGTCATACATTTTTCTGCACGTTGATTATTCCTTTTTTTTACTCAATTGTTGCCTCTCATGATTTTAATAAATGCCACTTTCACTCAGTCTTTCAGCTGTGCTTAAGAAGCAACAATACAAGTGGTTCCTGAGCATATGCTCTAATAATACAGTCTATTGCTTGAACTGTGGTGCACTAATGAAGACAAAAATAGTTAGAAACAAGAATATAACAGCCATATATAAAAGAGAATATTTTATACACGATCTTTTGGAATTAAGTGCTTATACAGGAAGGGTATTCTCCTTATGTGGAATATACTTAGAATCTGAAAGGATATATTCATATGAAGGGAAGAAAACTGGTAGGATGAATGTCAGATTTAAATAATCAGCTCAAAAATCTTGTTATATAAGAAGGTATAATGAAGTTACATCTAAGAGGTCAGAAAGTATTCTGATAAAGTTAAGGCTGAAAGCAAGTTAGATCTTTCAAAGCATATTGAAGAAAATATAAAATATTCTCATAAAAGGAGGAGAAAGAAAGAAGTGCGGTTACTCTGCTCAGGAGAGTGAGCCAAAATTAGGCAGTGTCTAAAAATAATTCCAAACTCTGGTTAATACTTTACTCAGTTTTTGCTATGGATAGCTATAATGAATGCTGAATGGAAGGTGGGATGGATAATCAGAGACAGAGTTGGGAAATAGGAAATTTATTTTTCTGTATGGAGAGCAGACTGAAAAGTGGGGACTGTGTTCAATCTAAGAACCTGGACATATTTGTCACACTCATCCATCAGAGACTTCTGAAAGAATCTGGACATTAGAGATCTGTAGCCAAGATTCTTACTGGAACTAATATCAGAGGTGGTTCAGTATAACTGGAGAGAATAGCAAATGCAATCTTTGTTTAAGAAAGAAAGCAGTAAGAAGATGATCCAGGTAGCTGTTGGTTTATTGTTCTGACTGCATCTGATTTCAGCAGTATGCAGTGCCTTCAAAGCAATTTTGAAGAAAATTTACCTTAATTTTTTGTAATAATTACTCAGTGTAGATTGTCTTAGATATGAGAGCCACCTTCTAAAAACTCATTTTCTTTAAAACAGAAAAATAAGTTAGGCTGTATTGCCTGCCATACCTATTTACTTTAACTTTTTTTAAAAAGCCAAGGGTAAAAAAGCACAAAAGCAAATGCTGACAGAAAGTACATTTTAAGATGCATCTGACCCTCTCCTGTCACTTTCTGCCTTTCTTATTTATCATCTTATACTCTCTTGTTCAATGGGACAGGGAACTTGTTCTTGGGGAAATAATGATGTTGAAAAGAGTTCTTGCCTATCTAATATTTAAGGAAGGGTGACAATGCCTTATCTTTGACAGTTTGGTGGTAGACAGTAAAAAATGGAAATACTTGTTCAGAATGCTATTATTTGATCTTTATTATTATTAAGGATTTTGCTTGGCTCCTTTTTTTTTCTTTCCTGTTTTTAGCTGCTAGGGCTGTATGCCTTTCCAACTTTGCCACATCCCAGTTTTTAATTCATGTGGACAGATACCTGCATAGTGAGAATTCTGCCTCCAAATTCTTTATAAGAATAAAGTGCGGAGGAAAGAGGTTATTAGGCAAATATCATGCAAGAATACAGTGAAATTTATTCAGATCATTAAATGTTTTGTACTTCTGTGCCTTTTCCTTTGTTGTCTCATGATTATTCTTACACTCACAGTAAAAAAGTAATTTAAGAAAGATGTGTAGCTTATGTGAACACTTGAAAACATTGCTTTAAAACTCTCTGTATACAAACATCAAGTCTTGATGGATTTAGAAGTCCACATAAACCATCCTGTGTGCTATAAACAATAAGAATTACTTGGTTTTTTCTCTGTAAGAAGAGAATGGTGTCATGATGCAATGGCTTAAAGTGCTTGCCTTTCTATAGAAAGAATAAAGTAGCAAAAAATACTTTATATTTTTAATTAGTTGTCTTTCAGCAAGTGTGTACTTTAGAATATTCTAATGATTTGCTGAGTTGTTAATTAGGGTAATGTGTATTCATGAAAAAGGCAGAAGTGAAAGGAAAGTTCAATTCCCAATTAAATTTTTCTGCCTCACAAATTAAGTGGTAATTTGGTATAAATTACTAGTATGAAACCTCTTATCTTACAGGCCTCATATCTGTCAATCTGCAACTTAATAATTGCTTTTTTCTTTAACTTGACACTTTTATTTTATTCCTCTTAATAAACTGCAAGGCCTGTCTAACATAGTTTGTGTGTGTGTGTATATATATATATAAAAAAAATGTGATTATAGAGTCTTTTAGTTCTTCCATAATTTAAAATATTTTTAATGAATTTTGGGGGTGAATATTTGGTGACTCCATGTGTGTTTCTTTATGGGGGAATATGTTGCTGGCTAAATATTTCTGCCTTGGAAGTAGTTGAGATGTGCATCAGATTTTATGAGAACGAACATTAAAAAGTGGCTGAGAAGTTAGAAAAGCTTTTCTGCGGTAAGATTGTCAAGTAAGGGTATTCTCGCAATTAATTAGCTTATGTGCCTTCTTGCTGCAACTCAAAATGAATGACTTTTGCAGTGTTGTCTTAAGTAGATTTCTCGTGGTGATATCTGAGATTCTGGTGCTGAATATATCATGAGTCATTTGATTAAAATAGTGCTACTTAAGATTTATTCTCATCAAAACTGCTGAGAATCCTCATCATTCTGTCAGTCCTTTTCAGATTCCTAAAGAAATAATTTGTACCATGGTAAAGCTTTATGTTGCGGATTCATTTATAACACCAGTATAGTTTCTAGAGATTTCCTTACAACTGTTACACTTAATGGATAATTTTACCCTATGCTGTATGTAAGGCTGTAGTAAGTGCTGTTAATATGCTACTAGTATTCTGCCACTTAAGATGCATTATTGTGTGTTTTTGTAAAGTGTGATTAAAGATACAGGTAGCAAAGTGTTAAAATCTAGGGGCCTTTATTTTGATTTAGCTTAAGTTTCTATTCTCCCACACTTGATAAAACTACCATTTTCCAGGAACCTAAGGAAACTTCTGTATAATACTCTAAAGCAGGCTTCTCAGAGAGGCACAAGGAAGTTCGGTGCTAAGTTCCAGCTGAAAATCAGTGAAAACTAAGGGGCTGCTCCCTCAAGCAGTTGAGAAATGCAAGCTAAGGCTGTTCCTAAGTGCTGTTTTTGTTCTATGTTAGTAGAATGCAGAAGTATTATCTACATTTTTAGAGAAGTAACTCCTTAAAAAGATGAACTTACTGCTTTTGGAAGCAGTTCTTGAAAACCAGTGCTTTCAGCAGGAGGGGTCTGTTTTTGAGATGCTAAAAATAAACATCCAATATTGGAAAAGTAGGTTAATAACATTAAAATTGTGTATATGCATGACAGTATTACTTTGGTCACAATATTTTGGTCTGTATAACCTTGATTCAGACCACTTCTGCACATCATGACAGAATTTATGACCCGTAACTATTTTACTAAAGTATTTTTTTATATCTGTGGTTATCGATTTCTTGATAACCAGTTGGTGACCATTGAGCCCAACTTAGAATGCTTGAGATCTCGTAACTACAATTAGAGTTGAGGAATGCAATATAATACTGAACATCTTGAAAAAAATTGTCTCCCAAAGTAGAAAGATATGTTTACACTAACCTATTCTGACTCTTATTTGCCATTCTTGAGAGAGTTGTTGTGAAAACTTCTTTTATGAAAGCTCTTATTGAGAGTCATGGGTTCTGTAAAGAAAGCAAGCATGATTCCTTAGGGTTTGATGAGTCAGGTTGAGAACTTCTTACAAAGGATTGTTCATTATGTGAGCAAAACCACTTCTGTATACTGAATAAAGCAGATCTTGGTTGTAGAAAAAAAATCAATGTCATTTGGTAATTTAAAACTCTCTATTACCTGTCTTGAAAAAAACAGGATAAATCTGGAATTACATGTAATTACTTACTGGGAGCAGTGTATGCTATAGCATTTTTAAAGACCGGACTAAATTTGAGTGTCTTGCATCAGGACAGTATACCCTGTCTAGTGTATTTACAGGTTTGAGATGCTCGAGCATTCTTTTTGAGAAACCAGTGTGAAGATAGTTACAGAGGTTGGACGAAACATCTAGCTGATGCAGTTTTCTGTCTCTCGTGATGGCTTAAGGAGACCCTACAAGAACATGGAGAAGGCATACAGCGGTGTTCCTTAGTGAACTTGTAGCAGCCTGCAGTTTGGGGTCTGCCTGAGCCAGAGATTCTTTTCTGTGTTTAGCAACACTTGGTATACTTTCCTCTCCCACAAGGATTTATATAATCTTCTTGAACTTGTCTACATTTTTGACATCTGCAGCATAACGTAACAGTAGCTCCACAGCTTAACTGCGTATTTGTGAGTTTTGGGCAGTTCTTAATCTTGATACCAAATGATTTCGTTTGTTACCTTAGTTAATTTCTAAAAGTAATAAAATTGTTCTTTACTTACCTTCATATAGTTTTTTATTTTTAACTGTCTAGCATCATAAGTACTCTACTTTTTCAGAAAAAAAAAAGTCTTAAGTGTGTTTAGTTGCCTTCATAATGAAAAAAATTCTTTTATGCTTTTATGTATTTTTTTAATGTTCTCTTATACTTTTTTTTTTTCTGATGGGGGGGTGGTGGAGCTGGGAACAGAAGAGAGGAGAGACTGAAATAGTGTGCATCATTCAAGATAGGACCACACAAAGGTTTCATACCACAGTGTAAGGGATTTCTGCTTTTGTGTTGAAGGCTTGGGGGACAGTACATACGTGTTATTTTTTCCCTTCAATACTTTCCTTGGAGTTCTACTGTTCTATTTACATATTGGTTTACCACTGGTGTTTTCTAATAAGGTTTTTGTGGTAAGTCCAGGTATTTTATTTTTTTCCCTTGATTATAACACTGTGTACATTTAATTGTTATCCTGCTTCATGTGGATTACTCATTTACCTATTTGGAATCTTATCTGCCATTTTATTTTTCAGCTACTTAATATTTTGATACTGTGGTACAGTTTTCAGTGTCAGCTTTGATTTCTGTTGTATTGGATAATCTACTAAACCAAGAAAATAGTCTTCCTCACTGTTCATATATGACTGAATCAAGCAGAGTGAATTCTTTTGTTGACCTCCTTTCACTGAAAAAGCTGAATATTTTTAACCTTTTGGGGTTTTTTGACTGCTAATACAGTTCCTCATTCATCAGAGGACTCTGCACTCATGACTGTTCAGTGTTTTTAAGACCCTTTTGTAAGGGAACTTAAGTACCTTGGAAATATAAATAAGTCAACCATATCATTGTTCCTTACTCCTGATTCTTCTGAGCAATTATTAATATAAATAATTATTACTGTCTTCAAAAGTAACACATTTGTTCACATAGTATCCTGTTTGTGTATCTGCTAATTCTGACATTTACTGTTTCTACAGGTTTGCCTAGTAGAGGTATCAAATTTCCTTCTGTACAGTTCCCAGGAGCCCTTTTTATTAAAAAAAAAAAAAGGGACACACACACACACACACAAAAAAATGTCTACACTTGCCACTTATTACTCCAGTATGGAGTGTATTTTTAACTGGATATGAGAATAAAACACAATAGATTCAATGATTTACAACTCTGGAAATGCTACCTTTTGGTCCTGGTGACTATTTCTTTTACTGTTTTTGTTCAGAAACCTTTCTTCTTGAGATAATTCCTCTAGTTTACTCTCAGTTTAAGTTCAGGAACTTAGAATGTTCTTATGGGCTAAATACTGATGGGAAGAATTCATTGGCTTTTCTATGGGTTTTTAGAACTTCAGTGCTATAAAACCAGTAATGAAAGCATGTAAGTTGTGCAATATGGGCAAACTATTTTAAGGTCAAAAAGTAACGTCTTTCTTGCTCCAGACTAAATTCTAAATTCTAGGTATGGGAGTTTTAGGTTATTACAAAGGAAGAAATCAGCAGTGTTTAAATTAGTTTTAAAATACTGAAACTATTTTCCCCACTCTTGTTTTATGTCATTAAGGTTGTTTGGTTGAAATTTTGCTCAGAAAATCTCAGTCTGAAACAAAAGAAGTGTTCTGGAAGATTGTAGCCGGAGTGCTTACTGTTTACCATAACAATGAATAATTGAAAATAGTAATGGTATCAGCCAGACCTGTAGTATGAGTACATGACTTTCTTTTTTTTTTTTCCTCCCCACTTTTTCTTTTTTTAAGCCTATGGGAAAGTGTTCCTAGTAAGGAAAGTAAGCGGCCATGATGCTGGAAAGCTGTATGCCATGAAAGTACTGAAGAAAGCAACAATAGTTCAAAAAGCCAAAACAACTGAGCACACAAGGACAGAACGACAAGTGTTGGAGCACATTAGGCAATCACCATTTTTGGTCACGTTACATTATGCCTTCCAGACAGATACAAAGCTTCATCTCATTTTAGGTGAGTAGTTGTCAAGACTCTAGTCTTGTGTTAAAAAAAAATAAATATATATCTGCCCTTTTATCTCAATGTTTTGTAGGTTGGTTTTTTTTCATGTGGTTTTATGTACTGTATTTGGAGATTGCATGAGACACCATATAGGAAGTAAAATACTGTTAATCTTCAACAAACAGAAAATCCACAAACACAGACACTGAACTTCAGTGTGCTACTCTGACTTGGAGGTGGGAGGAAGTATTATCAGTGACTTATGTGCAGCAAAAAAATGTATCTGACCTTAAGTACCTAAATCAGAGAAATACTTTCTTGAACTTACCTAGAAGATGAAATTTTGATTTGCACTTTTTAAACCATTATTATATACTTCATTAGTTTTCTACAGACTTTCAAACTGCTACCATGAATGAAAAAGTTCTTAATTTGTACGAATGCGGGCATTAAAGGGATTCCATTTCTTTTTCTTTACGTGCTGCCTTTGTGTATGTGGCACAGAGGTTATTGGTAAGGAGGGACGACAAACATGACTTTGTTACTGGGATTAGTTGGTAGGAAAGAAGAAAAAAAGTACAGAAATATTTAAACAGCAGAAAGCCCTGTCATTCAAACATGCTGCAAGTTTCACTCTAAGAACAGTTGTATATTGTCCTCAATGTGATTAGTGTTTTTGAAATGTCATCTGTCTGAGAGGATAGGGCTACCTGTCACTATGCTGATGAGTTAACATGCTGTTTTAGCAGTGAAATGCTGCAAACTACAAGGTCATATGAGGCAGGGTTTTTTTCTGAACAAATGCACTTATAATGTGGGCCATGACAGTTAATGGTTGTGCTTTTGTTTATTTCTGGTCAGATTTCTTACAACATTGGGATTTACAAGTTGTTGTTATGGTTTCCTGCTGTAAAATGCTGGTGAAAATACTTGTATTGTGAATCAGTTTCTTGTTTTATGCTTTGTGATACTTCATTTCATTAAGTTCTACCAGTAACTTTCATAAATCTCCATTTATGAGATATGCTTGATAATGAACTACTGTATAGCAAGCCTTATTAGGATGTTCTTCATTGCACTTATGTCCTTACCATTTTGCTTTCCATCTTGATGTGGAGAGCCACATCTCTTTCTGTGGCATTTGCAAGGCTGTCAGAAGACTGATCAGAAGCTTTCTTAGGGTTTTCAACTAAGATAAAACTTCTGCATGTGTGTGTTTCTCTATTCCCTACCATTATCCTTTTTCAGGACAGCAACATTTTGCTGAAAGACGCTGAGGGTAAGGAGTTAAATTCATTTTGCTTTGTTCCCCAGTTTCATTGTCTTTGAAGAGTCCTGCCTTTTTGAGGAAGATGAAGGTTTTTTTCCTGATAATGAGAAACACTTCAGGAGCTAGAAAAGAATATTAAAATCAGCTTTCAGCCTTACTGCTCCAGGAAGCATTTGCTGCCAAAACTTTGTTATGAAACCATTTGACCTTTGAGTATTTGAGATACTTGCATGTTTCAATTTTTGGATATTAAGAGGCAATCCACACATTTCTGTGCTGAAAGTAGAGCTTGGTTTGTAAGGCTTGGTACCACTCTAAATTTAGAAAAGTTTTAACCTTTCAGATCAGCAGCAAATTTTGTTTGGTATATAAAGATGGATTTTTAAGAAAATTACAAACAATTTTAAAGACTGCTTACTTGGAGTATTTAAAAAAACTGGAAAATGAATTAACAGTTTTATGCTTGGATGCAGAATACATTTTTGTAGTGAATTATTTGAACATGTAGGTGGTCTTTTAATTGAAGTACAAGTTTTGCAATTTCTTTTAGCTCATAACTTCCTTTTATTGAACCTTTATTAACAGGCTGATTTAGATATTAAATTAATAAAATGTTATTAATGTTATATGAATCTACACCACTGGCCATCAATTCTTAGGAAGATGTTCTGTGCTTATACCTTAGTTTTAGATACTGCAGTGAGGAGCTCAAGCTTAAATGGGGTATTCACTAGATTCCTTTTGAAAATGGGAGTTGTAAATTAGTAAGGATTCTTACAGAGTCCTCTGACTAGGACATTAAAGAAATGTGTAAAGTATTGTCATGGACTGGAAAATGCTAGACACAAAGTTAGAAATATATAGATAGCTTTGATTCCTTGATGTTAACTTTTAATAATTACGATAATCATATTTTAATTTTTTTGTTTTACATTATTGATTAATAATTTAGAAAAATATTGAAAGATTAAATGAGACAAAATGTGAACATGTATTATAAATATTATAGTACTATTATTTAAATCAGATATTTTTAGGTAGAGTGCAGTTTAGATCCCACTAGAAATATTTTTAAAAACCCCAGCAAACCAAAACAAAAAACACCTCATACCAAAGATGGATGTAGTTACCTAAAAATAAATATATAGTAATAGCGAAATTTAGGTGACAACAATAATTAGAAGGTCAGAAAAAACTTTATATAAAGGCAAAATTAAAAAGCTTGGCATCATAGTCTCGTAAGAGTCAGAGGAGGGAGCCTAGGAGTTCTGAAGAACCTTGCATTGCAGATAGTACAAACTGGGCATATGCTCACCATAAAAAAATGTTATGGTGATGTTTAAAGCAAGAAATGCAAAACTAATGTATAATTAAAGGCATTTTGGTTTGGTTTTTTGCTTTCCCACAAAGCCTACATGAATCCATTCTCAGAATATCAGCTAGGGCCAGAAAGGTCCTATTTTCCTTCTTTTTTAGCAGAAAATGGGGCTAATTTGTGGGGTTTTAAAAAATACTTTTAATCACTTTTTGTAACAGTGAAGATGTCTTCTACCTAATATGGCCTAAAGCTAATTTATAATTCCATTGGGCTTTGCACCCTCCCTGACCAAAAAACCACAAACTGTTTGTTGCAAGTTTTTTATGTCTCATTATGTGAGTCTTTGTAAATCAGTCCTCTGATCTAGTTTGGGAATTTGTGTTTCAGAGACTTCTGAATTTTTGGAGAAACCAATCTCTGCCTTTTTTTTTGTACCTAGTTGAACTTGGTGTATGAGTAACATGTCATTTCAGTTTCAAGAGGCTTTAGAATTGGAGCCTTGGTGCAATATTTAATACAATTCTTTGCTGTTGAGTTATATAGTCTTAGAATTTAGTCTGGAACAAGTGCAAACATGCAGCTGCATTTCTGCCAGATTTCCAGAATACAGGGTTTGGAGTTGATTCCAGTTTTTAGGTTAACTTTAAGCTGTCATTGAAAGAACAAGTATTGTATCAGTGTGAGTACTGGTTCTATGGAATGCTTGTCACAAGAGGTTAATCTACTAATACTTAAAACAAACAAAAAACCCCAAATTCCTGAGCTGTCAGATGAAGTTTATATTGAAGTAATTGATAATATTCCCCCACCCCACCCCCATTGTCAGTGATGCATTTGATCTAGCATCAAGAATTCGAAGGCTGGTTGTTTCATTGGGCTTTGGTTAATGTTATAACCTGAATAGAATTAGGCTTGTTCTGCCACTCCTGTGGCAGCTTTGGTTTGTATGTCACAGTCCTTAGAACAGCGCTTGGGAATTAAGCTTTTACTGGTACTAAGTTAGCAGTTCTGATTAGAAATATTTTAAAAATTTATTTCTGTTACCTTTTTCTCCATGATTAGAATGCTGAGATTTTTTTGGAAGAAAGCAGTTGTAAAATGTGGATTATTTATACTTTTTTATAATTTTGATATGCTTACTGATCTTGGTAAATCTTCCTTGCGTTGTTTGTTTCTGGTAATGCTCCTTCCCAAACAGAGAACGGGAAAACTAAAAAGAGGAGACAGATCAAAATATCTGTAACTTGTATATATGATTTATCCTTCAAAGTATTAACTTAGAAAAGGATTGGACTTTTTTCATGGATTTGTGTATTATACCAATGAATCTGTAGAAACCACATGCAAGAAAATATTGAGTAAGATGTCTTGGGGCATGTTCCCTGCTCTGTACATGTAGACCTGAAATACAGTATGGGGGCTATGGGCTTTGAAATTAATGCCTTTAGTGTACACTGCTAGCATAAACAGGTCCAAATCTAAAATGTTTGTGTTGCAGTGGAGCTCTGTCATAATAATTTTTTCCCCCTCCCTGAATGTGAGAGAACCCTTGTGTCATAGCCTGCAAAGGATGAAAAGTGTTGTTTCCATGTCGGAATGTATGTGGAAATAATCTCCTTCAGTGAGTTTTGCCATTAAAGTTCCCCTTGCAAAGAGTATAATTTGTAATTGTCCATAGTTTATTATTTCACCGAATATGTTTTCTGAATTGCCTTTCTTTAAGTCAGTCTGCCTTGTTGCTTTTAAGTATTTCATTAGTGTACAAGTATTCAGTTTGTAGATATCATTTGTACTCCTTACTTTTCATTCCTAAACAATGAAAAGTCTGATTTTGCAAAAAATAATCTTTATAATTTGGGAATATTTGAGGCTATTTTATGGGTTTGCTGCTTATTTAAAAGTTGGTTGTGTTCTTCCATCCGTCCTTTAAGGAGGAAATTGTGTGTTGTACAATGTGTTGAAATATTACTGAATTACAATAAATAACATCTGATCCCAGAACATGTTAGTTAATAACTTGCAAAGTACCTATTAATATTACACTAAGAAAATTAAGTTGTCAGAAAGTGAAATTAAAAGGTTATTTGTTCTACTTTTTAGACTACATAAATGGAGGAGAATTGTTTACTCATCTGTCGCAGCGAGAAAGATTCTCAGAAAATGAGGTGCAAATTTACATTGGGGAAATTGTTTTGGCACTTGAGCATCTCCACAAGGTAAAGTAACTGTATTCTACTGCTCATTTTGTGGAACTGCAACTGTATTCTTTTCACATCATATAAAGTTAGTGAGGAGAACTTATTTTTTAGATTGCTTTAAATTCAAAGGAACTTGTCTATTTTGTCTGCAGTGTGTTGTTATTGACAAATGATTGTTAATTTATAGTAATCCTCATGAAATGGTGTATGTCAGTAAAACTAACTTGTAGTCAGTATGAACAGGGTTGGGTTGCACTATTGTTCAGTTCTCCTTGGTTTGATACAATTAAACAGCAGAGATCTGAAATTTTGATGTAACTTGTAGATATGAAAAGTGTTACGGTTTTCAGAGGTAGTAAGTAGATTTGTAGACTATTACAAAGCACGTATGGTCTAGAACATATGACAGAAGTGTCCATTTTCATTCTTAATGAAAGCTGAACTGAGTTTTGCACACCACAGCAAGTATTCAGTCACTTTTAGATTCAAGGGATATAGTATGTCCTTTAAATTTAAAGACATTAATGCACAGTGTAGTTTCTGAAAATTTTAAAGTCATGCAAAGGTATTTCTTCAAAGGCATTTTTAAACTGTTCTTTTTGAGGTGCAACTTTCAGGTGTCAGATTACCTTCATATTTAAATGGATTCAACTGTCTCATTGGTGTGGTAATGCTGATTTGGAAATAGCTTTTTTTTTTAATGTTCTGTTTGCAGTTGGGGATTATATATCGGGACATAAAACTTGAGAATATTCTCCTCGATTCTGATGGCCACGTGGTGCTCACAGACTTTGGTCTGAGTAAGGAGTTTCTTACCGATGAGGTGAGTATTTGAGTCTTCAGTAAGTGTGGACAGAATCCAGCAAGATCAAAGTTAGGTTCTGTCTGATTGAAATCAGAAACCCATTTGAGAGGGGAGGAAAAACTGCCTACTAGATTCTTAATTCATAGAACAAAATCTAGTAGTCGTTTTACTGCGTTTTGAGCTTTCAGTTCATTTGTCTTTGGTCTGCCAGTGTTGTCAGACACGTCTGTCTGTTCTAGTTTTCCCTGAAATGACTTCATGCACCCTTCTGCTGCCCTTTATGTGAAAAAGGAGAGATCCCCATAAGTCTGAAAAGCCGCTAATGTTATCATTTTCAGATGCCTTGTTAAAAACTTGACTGTGCTAATACTTTGCAGTGACTAGGCAAATGGTGTGCTATGACTCTTCTTTCTGCTAATAATAATTAATGTATTATTATCTTGTCTTTCTCATGTCTTTGTGTCACTTGATAAGCTTAATTGCAAGCTTTTAGGATAAAAGCTTATCTCTTATTAAATACATGCATAGTATCTAACATAGTGATCTCTGACTGTTGATGTTGGTTGATAATTATTTGTAAAGTACAGTTTTATGTCCAAATACACTTTTTAGATTTCAGAGTGTTGAAATTGCACAGGCTTTTACTTCTAAGAGAATTTAAAAATGGCTAATTTTTGGCTTTCACATCAGGTACAGGGGTATTGAAATCTGGGATTGCAGATCTGAAAGTCTTTGTTAGAAGCAGCAGAAGGGTTTTCTAAAAATAGATAACTGGTAGTTTCCTCTAGAATATTTGCATTTCAAATGGAGTCTGGTAGGATTTGGGAGGTACCATTTTAAGAGCTATGAAATGTTACTTTCTGAAGCAGGGAAATAGTGCAGATAATATCAGTATATTCATTTTAAATTACGGCATGAAACCAAGGGGAGGTTCAACTGGCATGACAAGGGATTAGCAGCAGCTTGCCAGACCAGTGCAAGAGAGGAAGTACAGAGAGATGCAGTTTTCAGCAGGAAGGAATGATGGTAAAAGGTGTGGCTAGGGAGAGTAGGACCTCCTCAGAGTTGTGAGAGAAGCTATGTTGGGCACAAGAGACAAAGTACATGGAATGGTACTACTGCACTGATGTGCAGGAACAGTCTTGAGCCTTTGAGCTGAAGTTGAATGAAGGTGAAATTTTCCCTGTAATTAAGAAGGTCCTGATTCATTATGACGTTCTTAAGTCTTAAAACAGATGGTTTTAGGAAATATACTTTTTTTGTTATTTATGCTCACCTTTGGAATGTCATTTACAAGCAGTGCAAGGAAAGGGGAGGACTTGGGGTCAGCATCAGAGATGCCTGTCTGCTTTTCCCACACTCTGATTCGATTCCTCTTTCTCCAGTCAAATAAAGCAGTCTTGCTGCTTGGTCATTTATTGTTGGTTCATCTGACTCTAATCCATTCTGTTTTCAGTATATACCTCAGAAGTCTCTTCATTTAACCTTTTTTTCCCTTTTTCTCATACTCTCTTTCACATTTTATATTTGTCTTCCCTGTCAGAAAAGCTCAACATTTCTGTTATTTCTTTTAAGGAAAAAAGTAATTGCTTTCCAAATCTAAGAAATTGTCTGCACTTGACTAGTTTTCATGTGTGTTATTGTAATTTAGCTACTGATCCTAAACATGATTAGAATGATGCATTTACACATAGAAGTTGATATTTCATACTATTTTATCTGTAGACAATTCGGCTACTACTAGAACACTTGCAATTTGCATTACAAAAGATACTTAACTTACACTTCTGAACTAATGTACTTACAAGAGGTAAATTTTCCCTGTTTAACTGCATAGCTTTGTTTAAGTTCATTGGGTAGCACTTTTAAATAAAATTTCACAACTTCGTGAATCAGATGTAGCATTTGCAATTTAATCAGAGCAGTATGCTTTCTTTTCTCCCCCTTTCTTCACGCTTCTTCCCTGGCACACCCTGCTTTTTGCAAGAACTTTGCATTTAGAAAGTATACTTATCCAAGTGGAATTTATTCTAGTAACCTCCCCCCTCTTTAGACTGTATTTTCTGAAAAAAAAAAGATATATTTAGGTTAAAAATGTATAAAAATCATCAGCAATTACAAGCATGTATCATGTTTAGAATTCTTATCCGAGAGAATTCTTATCAGAGAGAATTCTTTACCTTGTATTTATGAATTTTGGATGCTTTTGTAGTTAGGGATTCTTGCTAGGAAACATCATAGCTCAATGTTTTCATTATCCCTGCTTTAATCTGATGGTTGTTAAATATTTCCAGGTACTTGAGCAAGTATAGAAACTAATAGAAGGTGTTTTATAATAAAAAGTGTGTACTATTTCTTGACTATAATAACTATAGCAGATTAATTGATTTGTCAGCAATGAAGAGGTGGGAAGCTGCTTTTCCTGGGCATTGTTTGAGTGAAAGGAAGCAAATGCATGTGGCTTCTAGGAAAACAGAAACAGTGATTCTACCATGCAGCTACTGAAGCATGAGTGTGAAGAGTGTGTTGTCAAGTATCCTCTGTTTTACAATTATTATGTGAAAGTGCTTATAACATGCAAGAATTACAAATAAAAGCTGAAAGCAGTGTGATTTTAAGGGCTCTAAAACATTTTATACTACTGTTTTGCTAAAAACTGAATTTTGTCTTGTACAAGTGAAATGACAGTGTGGTTTTGCCCTTGTTGTATCTTTAAGTCCATATGCTTGCATTTGCATGCAAAAAGAAGAAATGACCTGACTGGAATAAAGTAGTTGAATAAAAATGAATTTTCACATAGGATAGGTCAGTATCACAAGGTACTTGGGTATGAAATTACTTCTGATACTCAAATTTTATTTATTACCTCTGAAGATCTACCATTGGACAAGCCTAACCATAGCATAGGATTAAGTAAGAGATGAAGAGATTGAAATGGCTAGTACCTTTTTAGTATTAAGTTTTACAACATTTGCATTCTTAGTCCTATGATGAATTTAAAGCTAGTGTACTTTTTAGCTGTCATCTGAGTTGCAAAGAAAATAGGTGTAAAAAAGACAGTTTTTAGCCTTATGTTTTCATGCATCTCAGTTGAGTTCCTGTCTGACTGGGTTGTAGAATATATTTGCACATGACATAAATACAAATTATTATCAGGGTCGGAGGGAATTGATAGAACTGAGACAGACATTGTAGTGAAACTTCTACAACACTGTTTTGTTCATTGCGTAAGTGCGATCACTTTGGTGCTGCTATTTTTTTCAAGGCTCTTGCTAGATTAATGGTTGAACTCTCAAAGGTGTCTTCCAACCTAAATGATTCTATGATTTCATTTACCTTTAAAAAAACCCAACACCCCTAAGGTGGGTTGTTTGGGGGTTTTTTGCCATTTTATTTCTTGTGTAGTATCTTTATCTTCTGGAGTTTTTAATTTTTTTAATCTTCCCCCCCCCCCCCCCACATTTCCTTTATTTCTGTAACTACACTAAAAATCATACTTCACTATATATGGAGACCTTTATATCCTAGAAAAAATAATCTGAACACATTCATTGAATTATGTAGTAATAATCTATTTTATTGGACCATGAGTAACAATTAACTTTTTTCTTGTTGATTAAATTCCACAAGTATGCTTCCAGAGTACAGTGAAACGCTCAGTTCTTCTGCATTAGTGCATTTCTTCTGCATTAGCTTGTTTATTTTGAAGCTTTTTGTGTTTGCTTAATGAAGCTTGAGAAAAATTACGTAGTGAATACTGAATGTTGTCAGTCTTCAAACAATGTATCTGAGAGCATACAAATACCTTAGTAATAAATATGTAATAGTAGATAGTCTGTATTGAGGGATGATTGAATTGTAAATAGGTCAGTTGGATGGATATTTGGATGTCTGTCTGCATAGAATGAATAGTTCATATGCGTTATTGTTTTCCCATCTGAAAGTATCTTGATCAGAGTTGCAAATTTAGTTATAACTGTCAGGTGCTTTTCACTGTTGAATTGTTTGTTTTATTTATTAGCTGGGTGAGTGAACGTTTTGTTCAGGAAGGAAAATTAATTTTAAAATACTTTAAAGGAAATTTCATTAAAGGAAAAATGATAAAAAGGTGGTTAGCCTGCTGCAGATTTTGGTAGGTGAAGTAGGAGGAGATTTGTACACATTGCTAGAGTAATTCAAAGGTAGTCCAGAACAGAGGGAAGTGAGTACAACTTAATTCTTGTTTAGTGCTGTATGAACGGTCATCTCACTTGAGTGACCTGTTAGATTATCTGTGCATTTACCTTTACAAGACCATTTATAATTGTCCAATTAAAGTGGTAATGTCTGATCTTCAAAATCTGATAGTACATCCTTTGAACATTGCTCGCTCTTTTGCAAAGATGTTAGAATAATCCATGCTGGGGATGACTTACTACATCTGCTTGCATTTTAGTTAATTGTTCAGTGATGCAGACATCACACAGTCATAAGGGGTAGATTTACATGTCTACAAAGAGTAAAAAAGTAAGAAAGAATAAACTGAATAATGAAGTTAGTTGACATATGTTAGCATTGGTTATAGATCTGTCTGGACAATTAGTCATTGTTTCCCTTATTTTGGAAAAGGACATGAAACAATGGCAAAACCTTTTTGCTTTAATTGGTGTACTACTGTTGGTGTTTTAAGTGTTCTGAAATTGAATATTGAGAACATACCAGGCACTCTAAAGGCACACAATTGAACTGGACTCATTTAATTGCAAAAACAGGTCATCAGTGATCAGATGGCTGTTTGTGCCTTAGCCCAGGAGGTGTCCCATTTTCAATGCTTATCACAAAAGATGGTTGTGCTTTCTCAGCTTGGAGCACTAATGCAAAGACTGGATCACAGAATACATTCTGTCCAGACTTTGATGCCAAAATCCCAAAGTGCCATTAAGAATTCATGCAAGTCAGATGATATTTCTTACAGGGACTGCTCTAAGGATACTCTTTTGGTATTGTAATATGCCACTTAAAAATCACATTTTGGGAAGAAATACTGATCTGTGTGTTAAATAGCCTGGTATCTTCTATTGGATCTATAAAATACTATGTTGCTAGTCAACTTGGGAAAATTCTTTCTCTGTTTTTCAAGGGAAAACAAAAAACAATGTAACTTCTTGAGGGGAAATGCTGCCATCCTCATTAATTTTTTTTTCTCAGAGATTTTTTTTTACCTCTTGAATTACTGCAAATACTTCAATGAAACTGGGGCAACCAGGTGTGAAAACCGTAAATGACCAGGAATTTGTGGCGATATGAAAATTAATTTAGAACCAGATGGATTGCTTTTGAGCAAAATTGGCCACTCCTACTCATCTACCTTTTACATGTGGTGCTCTTCAATGCTATGAATGTTTATTTTCAATCTCCTATGCATTTTTTTATATTCTCTTTCTTAAAAAAATACATTTTTGAAGACTTGTGGCAGCTAGTACAGTTCTTCCCAGAATCAGTACTCTTTTCAAATAGAGGCAAAATTATAAGGTACGAGAAAGAGGATATTTTTCATGTTTTGCTTCATATACCATTCTCTCTTTTGGTACTGTTACCCCTCTCTTATCAAAAAGTGATGTTTCAGAAAACAAGTCTTCCGAAACCTAGATTTTTGAGAAGACCCTAGTACAAAATGTTCATCCAGGATGACAGTGGTTTCATACTTGCATTCTTCCCACACAATTATGTGCCGTTTCTGATTTTTTTGATAATTTTTTGTCCCTATGGAGCTGAGACTTGTTTTCTCTTGGTTTTTTGCTTTACAAATCCATTATCATGAACTGGTTTAAAGAATTCCTTGAAGAATTGCAGTTGCATTACACTGCGAAAGCAAACATAGTTGTTGTATAAATCAGTGGAAACTGTTTCTTGAACCTCCACTTGACATTACATAACAACATAACCTTGCATTGAGTTATGTTTTCGGGCCACAGCTGTAGAGGTCACATGTTTCTTGGCTGGCATACAATACCAGGTTTAGCTGTTCTTGCTGTCCCTTTTAAGTTCCTGTTCCAGTGGTAGCTGCTGGCAGGCAAATCTATTCTTCCTTGAAAAATTCAGTAGCCTGATTCCATGTCTGTTTTGGAAGTAGAAGTCATTGGTGTGTCTAGCTCTGGCATGAGTTATAGTAAAGAACATGGTATTTTGACTTAACTGGCTTTAAGTAGGAACAGCCACCAGGATAGGATTTGTAATTCATTTCAGATGACCTTATATGTTTATTCTTTGAAATGTCATCTCAAGAAGAATTAATAGTTTATCTACCATATTGCAACCGTTCTTGGTCTAGTCTGAATCTTTATTTTTGTACTACAATCTTCATTATGATTTTTGTCAAATGCAACAGAGCAGTCTAACTAGTGTACCACTAAACATTTTTCCTGTCTTTGTTCTTCTTCTTTAGTCTTCTACAGAGATCATAGTTTTGGTCCTGAATAGAAGTTACAGCTGCACAAGCAACAGTCTGCAGCTGAGAGATGTTTTGGGTGAAGTTGTACTCTTTTTCTTATGGACAGTTTTAAGTACCCAGTGTTATGTCTGGGTATTACAACCAAAAAGGTTCCCAAAGGAATAAAAATTTAAAAAGTGAGAAAAAGGAAGAAACCACTTAGTCTGGCATGCACTCCGTTGGAACAGACTTTTTATTTCTCATTTTAAGTCTACATCACATCTTTGAACAAGGGGGCTTTTCTGTCAATTTTCATATGTCGTCTTAAGTTGACAGTATTTTTACTCTGGACAATTAAAATGATGAAGAACATTACAGATCTGATTTGTATGGAAATGGGCTTTTTTCCTGGTGTATTTTTATTTTTGAGGTAAATATCAATAAGATCACTTTCAGATAGGATGACCTCTAGGGTTCACTGAAGGTACGAGGCTTGTTTCTGCATGGAATTTAGGCTTTTCAATCTTGTGATTTTCCCGAAATGCGAAATCCATGTAGCAGATCAGCTTGTTAGTAGCACCTTTGTGTCCTCTATGGCATTTCAAATTTCCATTTATGACAGTATTCTTTTGATTTATCCTATGGTCCTGGTTTTCTCAATAAACTTGCCAAGGGACCTCTAATGGCTTGCTTAATCAGTAGCTTATAAACAGTTTGCTGATAGTTGATGTATGAGATAATCTGTGGAGTACTGCTGAACTCTTCAACTGCTTAAGTTCTTCAGTCATAATCTTTCTAGAGGAACTGTGGTTCTTGACTAGTTTATCAGGGAGCAGCAGGATGGGGAGACTGCTCTCTGCATTACTGTGAGCTAAGGGTGGCAGCAAGGCAGGTGTGGATCAGCAACTCCAGTGGTGGTAAGACAGGCTCAGACAACAGTCCAGTGGTTGTCAGACAAGCTTGTTGTGAGGAGAGAGGCTTGAGGTCAAGCCAGGATTTGAAGTTAGTGGGTCAGGATCTGTGAAGTACACAGCCAAGTACAGGCATACCTGCAGCACAGCTGACACAAGGAATGAAGAATGGGAGCCTGAACTTCTGCTCCCAGCTGAAGGTGGAGGAGGCCCCTGACAGGGTTCCATACAGGTTGCTCAGCTGCACTGTGTCAGTGTTGGTCTTGAGCCAGAGATGCCTTAACCCCTGGAACTGGAGAAGGAGGTTGCACAGCCTGTCGATAAGCTCAGGGCCCTGACATGGTTATACTAGGAGAGTTTTCACCATTTATGCTTGTAGTCAAAAGCTAAGTTATGACTTCCAGAACTCTAATCACATCCACTTGCAGCTGTACAAAATAGCAACAATAATGATACTGTCCCTTGTATTCTAGAAAATTGCTATTTTTTTTTAATGTTTCTGAATGATGTTATTTGTTACAGTACCGATAGAGCCCAGGGAAGGTGTAGTTAATGCAACCTGGAAGTTAACTTTGACTTTCTTCCTTTGTTAAAGGGATTTCAAAGACAACTTTGGACTTGAAACATTTGTTTAGAGGTGTAAGCAATTAAGGAAGGTAGTTTTACTCTAGCATATTTTCCTGGGTTAGTCAAATGAAAAGCAACAGTGAGACTTCCCTAGCAGAGGTACAAATGCTAGGATCTGTGCATACCTAGAAATGAAATGTTCATAACTACCACTTTGGGCTTTTGAGGAGATTAAGGGATGGATTATCAATCTTGTGCATGTCTACAAATATTTTAAGAGCGAGTGTCAAGAGCAGGGGTCCTCAAACATTTTAACCAGGGGGCCGGCCTGCAGATCAAGTGGCAGGCAGCCATCTGCGGCTGCTTGGTTTCCCCCCCCAACCCCCGGCGGAGGGGGAGATGGGGTGGGGGGTCTGTAAATACTGGGGGCCGGATTGAGGACCCTGGGGGGCCGTATCCAGCCCACGGGCCATAGTTTGAGGACCCCTGGTCAAGAGGATGGGGCCAGCCTCTTTTCAGTAGTGCCAAGCGACAGGACAAGGGGCAACGGGTATAAACTGCAACAGAAGTTCCATCTGAATATGAAGAAAAACTTTACTGTGAGGGTGCCAGAGAACAGGCTGCCCAGAGAGGCTGTGGAGCCTCCTTCTCTGGAGACATTCACAACCCTCCTGGATGCCAGTCTGGTCAGCCTACTCTAGGAGAGCGTGTGTTAGCAGGTGGTTGGACTGTATGATCTCCAGAGGTCCCTTTCAACCCCAACCGTTTTGTGATTCTATGTTGCAAGAAAATTATTTTATTTGTTAACATGTGAAACTCTTTAGGTGGGCCCATACTCATAGTTAAGTCTTACTCCTGAATGCCTGTATCCTTTTTAGCCTTTACTATCTGAATTTGCTTATTTCTCAACTAATTACTTTTTTTCTTCAATGACCTCATAAAAATGGTAGAATGGATGATGTTTCTGTCAATTTCCTAATATGCATTGAATAAATTAAAATAATTACAAGGGAGAGTTTAGTATTTATTGTTTAAAATGTTGTTCCTTGTTAATGAAGAAATTAGTAAACCCATGAAATACAAGGGTCATTTGCCATATTATTGTGGCTGAAGCTGTTCCTATTGTATTGATACTGATGAATATGCACACCAAGAGACTGCAGGAACCTCACAAAACCACATTAGCATTATTCTTCAAGAGGATTGACTACCTATTTAATGTATTTCCAGTACTGTTACCTTTTGTGGCCATTTCTAGTTCTGAATTGGAGTCTGCTTTTCTGCCTTACCTTTTTGAGTGAGACTTCCTGTGGAAGTGTAACATGCAGGTTTCATTTGGGATGACTTGTTCATCACTGGGTGAAGTGTCACACACTATCCTAGTTAGGTATCAGTTAAAAGTATTTATGCAAGATGTGTTGGAACTTCTGCACATTCAATTTAAATTAGTGCCAGGAGCTGTTAAATACTATAATACAAAGCTAGATAGATCTTTTAGGACAGTGTTGCTCTCCTGAGCTATTGTTTTCTACTAAAGCCTTTGTGAGAGCATACTGGGGATGTTTGTTGCCATCACTGAACCTTCAAAACAGTGGTACAATCCATTGTATGCCTTTTGTTAGAGCAGACTGACATTTCTTCTGCTAGACACTTGTAGCTGATGCAAAAGAGTACAGATTTCACATGTAATTAAGACCCTATGAGAAGTATAGGAGAAATCATAGAAATTTTTCTGTGGGTTTCCTGTTCAGAATTTATATGAAGCACTAATTTAGAAATAGAATTTTTCTTAGGTACAGTTAGTGTATTGATAATCATACCACAAAACAGTCATTTGGGGAACTTCACAAGCACTTCTGGATTATTCCAATCCTTGCAGTCTGTGACGGTATCCAGCACAATTCACAGCAGTCGTTTTGCAGATACCAGAAATACCTGGCTAGTCCAAATCTTGTTGAAGAATCTGCTGTGTGAAGTCACCTTTCTTAGTTTCGTAAAGACTTGTTGTAGCATTCTGTATACCTGGAGATTTTTTACATCAAGGAAATGTTTCCTGGCACAGTTGAAACATGCTATGCTCTGGTCTCATTGAATCATAGAATTGTAGAAAACCCTGAGTTGTAAGGGGCCCACAAGGATCACAGAATCTAGCTCCTGACTCCACACAGGGCCACCTGAAAGTTAAACCATATATCTAAGACAGTTTTCCAAACACTTTCTTGAACACTGACAGGCTTGAGGTCATGACTACTTCCCTGAGGAGCTTGTTTCCAGTGCTTGACCACCCTCAGTAAAGGTTTTTTTTCCTAATATCCAATCTGAACTTCCCCTCTTGCAGCTTTAAGCAGTTCCTTTGCTTCCTGTCACGGGACACCAGAGAAGAGATCAGCATCTCCCTTTCTACTCCCCATCATGAGAACACTGTAGACAGCAATAAGGTTACCCCTCCATCTCCTCAGCTCTTAGCTGAACAAACCTAGTATCCTTATCCACTCAAAAGTCATGCCTCCTGTCCTTTCACCATCTTTGTTGCCCTCTTTAGATGCTTTCTCATATTTATATATCCTCATCATATATTGGAGCCTAAAACTGCACACAGTAGTCAAGGTGAGGCTGCACCACTGATGTGTATAGTGGGACAATATTTTTTTTTTTTTAACTTGTTAGCTATAACATACTTAATGCACCCAGGATATGTTTGGTCCCTTTTTTCATCCGGGCACACTGATGATTCATACTGAGCTTACCATTAACCAAAACCCACAAATCCCTTTCTTCTGGGCTGTGCTCCAGCGTCTTGTCACCCAGTCTCTACATTGATCTCTTATTGCAGGAGGGATCAACTGCCTCTGGTTTCCTTCATTACTGATCAGTTGATGTACCTAGGAAACATTAATGACTTAGAGAATGAAGGTTCTCTCTGTGTGTTTCTCCTCTTTGTAGTCTGCGGTATTCAGCTGGACCAGTTGATGTACCTAGGAAACATTAATGACTTAGAGAATGAAGGTTCTCTCTGTGTGTTTCTCCTCCTTGTAGTCTGCGGTATTCAGCTGGACTTCCTGAGAGCCAAAAGCACAACATCACTTATTTACTTTATAACATAAGTTGGAAGTGTACCATCTTGTGCAAGAATTATGATACTGTGATGTCAAAGAAACTTTAACATCTGCCATTCATTTGCATTCCTTGTGATCCCTTCCCCAATTATAAGTCTTATCACTGTGTGAAGACATCTTTTTTTTTTTTTAGCATTTTTATTTCCCAAGAAATTACCTTATGCCATGCATCTGGTAATATAAGATGACTTACTGTCTATCAGAGAATATTTGACTTGTAAATACTTATGAATAACAATTGAGATTACAGATTTGCATGTGCTAGAGTGTTTATTTACTAAATAAAATGAAGAGCAAGGTCTTTATATTGATCATAACTTTACCAGTTCTAAAAGGTTGGTTTGAAAGTTTACATCTGGAGGCTGGCTTTCATTTTGTCATATATATTCCATACAGACTGCTTCCAATTTATTGTAGGTGAGAGGCATTTTCATGGCAGAGTGGTGGATCTTACTTGTAGCTCTGGGTATTTATAAAAGCTGAAAACATGGTAGTAGCTTGCATGATCTATATGGTGTACACATTCACATTAGGCGATTGCTTGAAGAGAAGACCCAAGATAACAGAGTTTTAGCTGAGCTGTGACTTTCATCAGTTTGATTTTTTTAATCTATATATCTGATCTAAAAGTTGGTATGGAGAATTTTACTATTCATGAAATAAGGAGGAATTATCCTTGACTTTAGGAAGACCATATATGTATTAGATTAAAAACCTTGTTTAAACTTGCTATGGTATTTCAGAGTACTTCCAACAACAGTTAAGCATTTCTCTTGCTTTACTGGGTTGTAGTGTTTTGAAACCTTCATAACATTGAGGCCAGATTAAGTGAATGAAGCAATTTAATTTGTCAGCTAACAAGTATGGACAAGCATAGGAACCCTGTAAGAATGTTGCTGAAATCTGTGGAGGAACCCAGCTAAAACATGCATAGTAATTCTGTGATTTCTCCATTTAAAAAATGTGGCAAGAACCAGTAAGTAATCCTTGTCTGGACTGGAGAGTTTTTCAGTGGATTTGTGGAGAGTCAATCCAGTCCTGAGAGCAGCCCTGAATGCATTCAGTGAGCTTCTGTTTGGCTAACTGGTTCCCTTCTGTTTCGTTGAACCCTCTTGCTTTGTGTCACCAGGTGCTACTCACTGGCGGAGTTGTTGCTAATAGATGAAATACATGCCATAGGAGACTGCAGCTCTGACTCCTCAGCTCTAAGGTTGTCTGTGTTCTACCCAACAGCACTTAGTGTTTCTACGTTTTGGTTTTGTTGTTGTTTTTTAACACTGAATACACTACAGGAGTAATTCTTAAGCTATTTGATTATGTTCATAGATTATTTTATATGAATACAGAATACAAGGAAGTTAAAAGTCCAAACCAATTTAATAGCCAGAAAGTGCCCTTTCCCTAATATTATGTAGTTTCTATTTCTTGAAATTCTTATGCTAGAAATTATGTACTCTAGGATTTATCCAAGCCTTTGGACTGTATCCTATCATCACTTTTATTAACAAGGAATTCTTATTAAAGAACACTTAGAGAAGAGTAGCTTTGTTTGTTTTTTTGTTTTTTTTTTTTTTTTTTTAAAGTTGCAGAATTCATTTGCGTTAAGTTTCATGGTTCAAAGGAATGTGGTAGTAGTATGGTTTCAGAATGTGTCGTATCTGATGTTCAGGGTGGTAGTCCAGCTCAGCTAAGAATAAAGTATTTGTGTATTAAGTAGCTGGAGAACAGAAACAGTCTGTTCTGTTTCAAAGGTGACCTTTCCATGCAGTTGAAGTGGGTCCTAATTGTGAATGCTGAAAAGAATGGCTTCAAAGAGTACTTGGCTAATCCTCTGGCTAAAATGTGTTTGCACAAAGACTGTTGTGAATAAAACAAGCTGTAGGATTTTAGGAGCCATCTCGGTTGGAGCAGTGGCACGTGCTGTTTGAATGCAGTTTGTCAAGTTGAAGTAGTAAATACACAGTCAAAGGCTGTGTATTTAAATGTTAAATAATATGTCTTCAAATGACAGAATGACTGTCTTAAGACACTTGAGTGCTTTCCATATCTGCATTCACACTTTGGAGATAAAATCACAAATGCTTAAGCTCTGAAACATTTTCCAAAGCCGTATTTGTATGGCAAGTAGATACTCTCCTTAGGTTTGGCGCACACAGATGGAGCAGTGTACTTGGAATATGCTTCAGTATTCTGAGCCAGATACTCTAGAAAGAGCATCTGGTTATTCTTTGTGGGTGTGGTTACTTGTTTTGTTTTGTTTTACCTGTTAGTATTCTGTTAGCTAGCTTTAACTCAACTCACCTTTTCCAGCATTCACACCTCTATAGTCTTCTTTCATGTTTTTGTTTGGGTGCTTTGCTTTGGTGTATGTTTTGTTTCCAAGGCTTCTGGAAAAAAAAAATCTTGTGGGTTCTTAAAACTTACTTGATCTTTTCTTTGTTTTGGTTTTCGCTTCCATTTTTCCAATAGTCAAATGGCATGCTCCAATTTGCTCAGTTAGTCTTTTGTACAAACAGCCAATTTGGCAACAGATGGGGGCATTTTGTGCTTAATGTTTGTATAGATTGTCTGTTTCTCTTGATGCAACTTCTAGCTATCTGCAGAAAGCTAAACAGAAATCTTTTGCTTTAGTGCTCAGCAGCAACATACTGATGACACCATTGACTGAGGAGGTACTCAACACATTAGCCCTTGCTTGCCCGAGTCTTGAACCTTTCAATGTGGGTCATCATCTTTTGTTCTGGGGATGCTTTGGAGCTCTGAAAGCTGTTCTCTGTACTTCCTTCAAGCTGACTGGGATGTCCTGTCTGCCATGCTATTATGAGTAAGCATGGCAAGCACAAGATACCCAATTATATGTATCTCAGTTTCTAGAGGGTTAACTTGATTTTTTTTAATTATTTTTTTTGAGGCCCTGAACTAATGGTGTTCTCTGCTTGTTGAAGGAGTTTTAATGCCATTTAACAATCCCTTGGGATCTCTATGAAGACTTTTTTTTTTCTTTATTAATACTAGTTTGGCCCTGACATTCAGACAATTGTCTACCTGTGTCCTAGTTGAAGACTTCTTCAGCCAAGTATTAAATGGAGTTTGTTTCTCAGATGCACATCTTTGCGTGCATGTGGTAAAATAACATAGGCCTTCATCCCCTAGGTGTTGGGAAACACCTATCCTGAAACTATTGTCTATTTCTTTGCTCAGTTTCCGTGCCCTTTTGGATGTGTTAGGACATTGTATCAGACATTTTCTGTGCATCTGGGCTGTGTGAGGTTTTTTATAACACTGGATTCTAATACTATCCTTCCAGCACAGTAACTTCTTAAATTGGATATAATGGAGTAGGCCCTTCATACAAATAGTTTGATGCCAGAAGACAGTTTGGCCTACTGTCAGAAATGAGCCTTTTAGGAGCATATTGTGCATCTATGATTTTTTGGCTCTCTTGAAGTCTCATCTAATTCCTGTGGTTCACTTTGGAATTACAATTCTTGTCCCACATATCCTGTTATGACCTGTTGAACAGTTAAGAGACTTAGTAAGTCTCTGAGCTGCCATTACATGTGTTGCTAAACTGAATTTGCATTGCTGTAGACTAGGATGTGTACTCGAGAACACATCTGTGTATTATAGTAGTGACTTTCTCTGTTGGGCAGACTGTAGGTGTGGTGAGTTTCGATTAGTCTTTGCAGAGAAATGGGAGTTCCTTCATCTTGCTTTTTTTGCTACTGTTTTTTTTTTGGGGTTTTTTTTTTTTTACTTTATGAAGGAGCTCAGAGAACTATGAAAGTGTAAGCCTTCTCTTTGAGGAGGAAAGTTTGCATACATGCTTTTTACAACAGCAGGGAGTTTCACATCCCTGCCTAGCATTACTTAGTTATAAAGCAGGGCCAGGTGATGATATCACAAGGTCATCAGGAGCTGGATGGTGCAATACGTCCATCCTTCCGTTGGCACTTTTGATTGAATTCTGGAGCTAGGTTTTTTGATCTCTGGAAGTGGTGTAATTGTGGTCAGCCTGCCAAGGTCAGTGTATGTAGTCGTAACAAAGAAAGTGCTCGGTGGGTTTTTTTTTTTTCTCTTTGGTGAAGTGACTGTCTTCCAGGAAAAATGCTAATCCACATTACACTTCTCCATCTTGGACAGTCAAGGAATTCTAATTCTCTGTCCTAAAGCTGCTCAGTGCCGTTTCTTCTTTGATGAAGGAAAAGGAAAATGGGATGCTAAAATAGATCATCTGGAGAAAAGGCTGCAGAGGTCATCGTATACACATGGTATTGAAAGTGCCCTAGCAAGTTAAAGCAGTTACATTTCACTAGGATGCTTAGACCAGCCAGAATGATTGCAAGGAACTTGGAAAGAGGGCAGTGCACTAGCAGTACTAGAGTATTTATTAGAAACAGTCTGGTAATACATATAGGCCCATCCACAGTGTTGGTGTATAAGCTCATCTCAAAGAATAAGTCTTAAGGGAATGTAACTTGTTTTTCTGTTTTAACAGAGGGATGGTTTAAGTAAGTGAAATGCCTGGCTGTCCAGGTGAACCTATCCGTTTTCACTGATCCAGAACTCTTAAGAAAATTCTGTTTGTATCAGTGGCTTCATGAAAAGTTGTTGCACTCATAAGCTGCTAACCTGTTTGAAGTAGCCACTTTGTATACCTTTAATAAAAACTATGTTATTGTATAAACATTCAAGAATAATACTGAACTTGGTAAAGGAAAAAACAGAAACAGAAACCAACTCTTGTGTGCTAGAGGACTGAAGACCATCTCCAGGTTATCTGTAAACATGGAAGATCTGTAAACATGGTGATTTGCAACAAACGTAACAATGCTGTTTCCAAAGACAAGGTTGATATTGTCATATTGAGTTAAGAGATGGGTTAGCCACACTTCTGCTTCTTTTTGCTAGTGTCTGGTTGCTTGCTGTTCTGCAACTCAGAAGAGGGAACGACAATTTTTTAAGGCATGCGTGCTGAGTGAGGGGAAAAAAAGACCATTCTGCATTACACAAAAAAATTTTAAGCTCTAGTATTTGGAAGATGTGCATGTTCAGTGAGATTTCTCCTGTAGGTAATCCAAGTTCCATTGTTTATTTTTTTGTCTTATATTTCATAACATGGAAGTGTTAATAATATGTACTCTGGAATTTGGATTCATGTTATAAGGTTGAATGAAATGTAAATTGTGGGGGCAAAATACAAAAAGAAGTTTGGTTGTGGTTTTTGAAATTTTGGAGGGGGTTGCATACTTGGTATGAGAGTAAAATGTGATTTCACAAATGAAAGGTGAAATACAACTTACAGTCACTTTTTGTCACAGAATCACATAATGGTTGAGTTCGGAAGGGACCTCTGGAAGTCATCTGGTCCAGCCCCCTGCTGAAACATAGTCACCTAGAGCCAGTTGCCCACAACCATGTCCAGAAGCCTTTTGAATATCTCCAAGGTTGGAGACTCTTCCACCTCCCCGAGTAGCCTATGCTAGCGTTCAGTCACCTTCACAGTAAAAAAGTGTTTCCTGATGTTCAGAGGGAACCTCCTCCGTTTCGTTCTGTGCCAGTTAAAGAGCCTGGCTCCCTCTTCTTTGCACTGTGCCTTCAGGCGTTTACATACATTGATGAGATCCCCGAGCCTTCCCTTCTCCAGGTGGAAGAGTCCCATGTCTCTCAGCCTTTCCTCGTATCTTTCAGTACCTTAATCTTCTTAGTAGCCCTCTGCCGTATGCCCTCTCCAGTATGTTCACGTTTCTCTGGTACTGGGGAGACCAAGTACTGGGACTGAAGAGGAAACTCGTATTGGAAGTTAACTTTCTTTGAAAGTGGTTTTAAAACCTCATGTAGCACATAATAGTAAAGACTATTAGTGACTCCCTAAAAAAGGTGAATTTAACAATGACAAATTTATGTAAGTGCTCCTAGTGAACGAACTTCATGCCATAAAAACTGTAAGTATCAGTTAGATTTAGTTGGTGGGGCTTGTAATTTAATAAAATGCAATGCAAACAGAGGTGTCATAACAAAGAAGTATCCAGATTTTCTGACCTCAACTGTCTAAGGTTGAGACTTTCTACAGCATCTTATAAAGGCAAATCTGTGTCAATTTGTAGTCAAGTTTGAATGCTTTGCTTTCAGACAGTTGGATTTATTAATGTTCTGGGGAGTGCTATAGGCCTCTGAGATTTTTACGTGGTTAAATAAGAAACAAATATTTGGTTTAAGGGTGCTTTTTCTTAATGGTCGCCCTGTAAGAGTCATAAGCTGGTACTTGCAGGGCTTCTGGAATATGACGCTAGTATATGTGATGGTAAATCAGTGTTGATTATGAAGGAAATGATCAGTGGGTCCATTTTTTTTTTTTCCTACCTAATGCTGAGTTCCAATTTACTACTTAATTTCTTGCTAAGATCTCCGCTTGTGATGATAATCTGCTTTCTTTTTCTTGGCTCTGTTCAGCCTTGAGTTTCGGCAGTAGACCAATTCTAAAGTGAAAGGGAAGCAAGAGCTAAAGGATACAAGTACTTACCTATGTGGATTAGAAATTGAGGTTTTTCTGAACTCATTACAAACATATCCCAGAGTGTTTTCAATTTATAAATGCCTGTCTGTGACTTACAGTGTGTGTTTTTCATATTGAAAATTAATTATAAGAAATTATATTACACAGTACCAATTTTTTTAAAACCTCCCTAAATTACTTTGGGGGTTTTAAACACTGAATTTTGTAAGGGACAAAAAAAATACCTTAGACATGAATTTAAGAAAGAAATCAAACTAATTTTCAAATACCGTTTCAGAAATTCTATCTTCCATATTAAAAGCTAAAATGATTGTAAAAGGTAGTAAAGGTAAAAAGTAGATAAAATTGAAAATCAGAACCACCAATTATGTATAGTAAGGATTGTAATTGTTCCTCAAAAAAGCTACTACTAATAATTCTGCATGTTTTGAAATGTTTTGAAATGTTTTTAGTGTGCCTTCTCACCAGCAAAAGGTACCTGAGATCATAAGGGTTCTGCTGTACCACTGTATACGCTCATTACAACTCCCTAGTCTGTTTTTTGTCACTGTAGTGTTTTGTAGCCTAGCTTTATTACACAATGTGGAGACAAAAAAAGACATAATTTTGCAAATGATTTGCTGAATTTGCAGCTAACTAAATGATAGTAGTTTTATCCATTTCTTTTGGTACATTAGCATTATAAATTGTTTTCATAAATCTCAGCTTGGCTGCATTGTCTTTACTCTTTGGAGAGGTAGCAAGTGAACAACAGTTTCGTTTTGTATTTTTCACTCCCCTTCCTTTTCCTTCTTCCCCTCTCCCTCCTTCCCAGCTCAAGAAAAAATGAACAGAGGGATATACGAATAGCTTCAGGTTGGCTGATGCCAGGATGGAGGGCTAGGAATTTCTGATTTTTTTTTTGTTTGTTTTTGCTTTATATCACACTATTTTCCTTGTAGATAACAGGTACTGCAAAGACAATCAAAAAGAAAAAATAGTTGTGTAAAGAGAAAGTGGAATCATGAAAAGTTTATTATTTTATGGTTTTGTCTCAGAAGTTAATATTTCAATTTAATATTTGAACAAAATGAGGCCTATAACTATCTTGAATTCAGAATTTGACCCCAAGAAACCAGTCACAGTATATGTATTTTAATAAATACAATTTAATAATATGCTGTTGGACTGTTTAATTTTTATGCCTCAGGGTAGCACTGAGCACTATTTCTACTTTTAGAAGCTTCCTCTTGTTAGTGTAGTACATTCTCTTATATAGCACCTGTTTTAAACTCCAAATCTGAATCTACAAATGTAAAACCTGACTTTTGAAATATTTGCTTTTTTGAACACTCTTCTTTAAAGGACCTATCAGGATCTCTCCCCAAAATGCTAGAAGCTTGAAGGATAAGGGAGGAACAATGTTGCATGGCCCAAACACATGTGCTTTCGTCATTAGCAAGGTACAGCATGACCTCATGTTGACCTCAAAGGTAAATCGCTAACAGGGAACAATTATACATGCCTGTGAAAGCAGCTTAGTTTTGAACATAATCAAGACAATAACTTCAGTGTGTAGAATAAAATTAAATTTACAACTCTGTCTGTCTGTCTGCCTTTCTCTTTCTCTCTCTTGTCTCTCTCCAAGTCTCTTCTTGAGAGGATGTTGTGTTTTTGTATATGTGTGTGTTGCAGAAGAAAATTATTTTTCTAGAGGTCATAATAAATTCCTAAATATGGGGAACCCAAAGGATCTTGTATCCAATTTAGTCAAATTGTACAACTTAAAATGAAGTGCTCTCTTTAATGGAAAAGTTCCATTTGTTGTCTAGAGTATTGATACTGCAGCCTTCAGAATGTGTGTCTATGTTACCTTGGGGAATCTTGTGTAGTTCTGAAACGTATAGATCATTTAAACTTAGGGGAAAGTTTTTTAAATATCAAAACATTAATTTTTGTGTGCTTATCTTAGACTGCCACACAAACCTATGACTTTTTTTTTGTAGAAGACTAAATACTCTGTAGCATTATGTGGTACATCTCTGCATATGATGGAATATGATTTAGCTAGCAGTTCTGAGCTATTTGGAGAAGAATTGCTGCCAGCATCTTGGAACTGTTAGCCATATCTGTCCCATACGATTTGTATAATATAGTTGTTTGACGTGGATTTTGTTTTCTTTTTTTGCTAGAATGAGAGAGCATATTCCTTCTGTGGAACAATAGAATACATGGCTCCAGATATTGTAAGAGGAGGAGATACAGGACATGATAAGGTATGTTCTATCTAAGTTTATTAGTGAAAAGAAATTAATTTATTAGGCAACAAAAACAAATTCAGCTTGAGTTTTTTTTGTAAAATGTGATAGTGTCTTATTTAAACATGCCTTATTTCAGATTGTCCTAAAACAGATTATAACTTATATTTAAAAAATCCAGTATGATATATTTTCAGTTTTTAATCTTAAATAGAACGCATATTTATAAAGCTATTGAGGCTTATATGTGTTCTATTCAAAATTTGTTCTAAATGTGCAGTGGGAGAAAAAATGTAGCTGACAATTTCTTCGAAATAAAATAGTTCTGAGTGGAAAAATGACTTTGTGGAAAACTGATATATATTTTTTTTAATTGTACATCGGGGAAATCTGTTATCTTCAGTATGGAGTGGGCTATTAATGTCATAAATGTTCTCAGACTGTAAACATTTTTTTTTTAGCTTGAGGCTCAATTTTTTACTATGAATTAAAGTGTCAGTAATTGATGGGATAGGTCAAGAAAACCATAACTTACAAGTGATATTTGCAACTAAAAAAACCCTAGTCTCCAAAAGAATTGTACAGTGTTCCTAGATAAATTATTCTGATTGTTCACTATACTGAGAAGTTTTGGAGAATATTTAATCTTCAGGTTTTTTTGCTGTAGATTGAGTTGACTTGTCTTTCTTTTGGGGGTCATGAAATATAGTTGATCACAGTTCCTTTCATGACAACCTTTTTAAGCATTGAAAAATACTACTTCACCCTCCATCTCTGTTTTCTAGACTAACTGGACTCAGTCTGACTTTTGCCTGAGAAGTTGTCCTTCTTTTTTTTTTTTTTTTTTTTTTTTTTCCCTCTCCTTCTTTATGCATTCTGTGTCTCTTTTGGTCTTGAGTTTGCCTGTATATTTCTTCAGGCAGGGAGCACTGTAGTGGGCACAGTGTTTCAGCTGAGAGTTCACAGTTTGAAGTACAGCGGAATGGTTACCTCCCCAATTCTTCTATTAAACATTAAATAGAATGTGCTTTGTCTTTTCACATAGTCAGTCTCACACCTGCTTTGTATTCCACTAACCTTTGCATCTTTTTCTACCGTACTGTTTGCCTAGTCATTATTAAAAATAGAATTTTACAAACTTAAGAACCAAGGCTCCTTCCTGTACACTCTCTCTTGGTTTAGTCTCACCAGTTTCAGAGCACCTCTACAATGCTTCAGTCACTTTGAATTTGTGATTCTGGCTTCTCAAGTGCTTACAAATTCAATATTGTTGTTTTAAAGTGTGATCTCTGTTCTGTTATCTTTGATTGGTTCTATCTGATACTTTCATTAGATACAGTGCAGAGCCATACAGTGTTCTATAAGAAATAGCTTCACAGTTTGGTACCAAATGTTAGCTAATAAATAAGGGTGACTTTGCAGTTACCTATGTGATGATAATTGTTTACACCACACACTCTTTGCGTCACCATTAGTAATGTCATGTGATGTAGTGTTACAAGGTTTTTAGTGTATTTCATACTTACTGTACATCAAGCAACTGAAAGATGTTATTTTTAAAAAAAGAGGAAAATGATTACTTAATGTGCTATGCTCATTGTTAATCAGTGTTTTTGATTTGTAATCTCTTCTAGATAGCTGTATTGTTTGCCTATAAGTTGTGCTCTAGTATTTCGGTATTTATGGTTTTTCTAAATTTGCTTTCTGAGTCTGCAGATCATCCTTTCCTTGTGAAAAAACACATGCCAAGGAAAAATTCTTTGGTATTTTCTCTGACCATTGTGTATTTGCAAAGATAATTATTAACAATACGGAGACTTCTTCAGCTAGTTCTTCTAGACTCCTGGCTGAATATATGAAACATCATATTTTGAGTATCTTGAAGCAAAAAAATCCTGGAATATGAGAGCAAATTTTCGTCATTTCACTAATTATCTTCCTGTATTGTATTAATGTTGTCAACATAAGTAAAGCAGAACTTTCATTAATTTGCAAATTTCATGGAAGTAAAACTGAGAAGTTCAAACAACCTGTAGTTAAATTAATTTTGTTGAAATGATTGAACTCCTTCCTTTATTATTCATAGTAGCATCTTTTATTTTGAAAGAGAAATATTTTTAAGTTACGAGGTATTGGAGATATGAGCAATATGATTAGTCTATTAGAAGTGAAAGATGACATGTGTTACAGGGATCTATAAGATAAAATTGCATAGCATTTTCAGGTGCCCTGATTAACTATGACCTGTGCTCTTAAACTGCTTTTTTGACAGTTCCTTAGTTTCATTCTCAAGCTCCTAAAAACTCAGGTTCCACTACTTCTCTTAGCAAGGCTTAGGTTCCTCTGTTATTTCAAATAAGTTTTAGAATTCTTACTGCTTCACAGTGGTAAAAATAAAAAGTAATTTGTGAGCAGGACAGGGAGAGGAACTTTAGTAGTCAGTAGAAAGAGTTCAGTTTGAGAAATTAGTTGAAGCAGCTAAGTGGAGAGATTTCAAAATGAACTTAATTTATCATAGGAAATGCCTGCAGTCAGTACTGCAGTTGTTTATGCCTTATTGTATCCAGATTTGCTTTTGTATTGATATGTAAGCTCTTCCTTTGCTAGTTGCTTTCTGGGTGCATTGTTTTGTTCCTTCTTTTGTTAACAATTTTACTTCAATGTATTGTAACATACATAATTATTGTTGTCTATAGGCTGTTGATTGGTGGAGTGTTGGTGTTCTTATGTATGAATTATTAACTGGAGCATCACCATTTACAGTTGATGGAGAGAAGAATTCCCAAGCAGAGATTTCTAGGTAAGATTCAAAACAGTAAAATACATGTGCTTGCTCACAAAGTGATGCTTATGCCATAATATATGTTTTGTGAGAGTTTTAATCTAGAACTTAAGAAGAAAGTGCTACCAGGGTAACATTTTAGTTGCTCCAGTTCTGTTTAAGAGAATAACATTTAGAAGCAGATGGGTTTTATTAACCTCAGCAGGTTATTGAAGTAGTAGAACTGACATTTACAAAAGACCTGTTGTGTTTAAACTATAGTGGAACCACAGCTTTGTAGGCACTCAGCCCTGCTGCATGTATACTGTTGAAAAGGAAGTCAAATGAAAAATGAAATTATACGTAAATCAAATTATCACATTCAAAATCTTGACACACTATGAAACATATTCAGCTACAGATATTTTTGTCACCTCTTGCTACCTTACTCCATCAGAACACAGGTTTAAAGTGCCAGGATGTATCCTACTCCCACGTTTTTGTCACAGGTAATACTTACTTTATTAGTGTGTAACGTGAAATTAAGAACATGATCTTTTCTAGCCATACTTGCATATCTGAGAAAAAATGAATATGATACCTACAGAAATTAAATAACCTATGCCATTGTTATATTTTACATGTACCTTTTTCCTGATTATCAGCTTTATGTTCAGTAATCTATACACTTTAAAGGTTTGTTTTCAGCCTTGGAGCGTTTTAAAAAGAAAGCAATAAGCTTGCCCAAAAGACTTCACTGAAATCTCCCCCCAAAATGAGCATTTCCTATTACTGGATTTCTCTTGGAACAGGGAGTTGAGGGCTTAAATTTCACAAATCAGTAACCACTGTCAAAATCAGCTTGTAAATCCAGTCTGAAAACTAACAATAATCTTGCTCTTGTTGGAATGCATTACTGTGGTTCAACTTTTACCTGAAGTCACTTGGTATTTAAGGTTATAATGTGCAACAGAACATACATCAATTATTTTGACAATTTATTTTACTTCTGTTCTAAATTCAGACAATTTTTTGGAAGGTTGAGACCCGTTTATTGGTTTCTAGGTCTCTTATCAGAACAGGGAACTTAAGAGGGCTACTAGAAAAACCATACAGGGAGGGAGGGGAATCCAATAACAAAACAAAATTCAGGACTTCACCCTCCTGATGGAGTTAAAACTTCTGACATACTTAAGGTTAGGAATTTTGTTGATTACTTATGCCATGTCTGAATTCGTAATTTTGACTCCAAATTTACTAAATGGAACTGCAAAGGAGTTACAAATATTTTAGAGAGAACTTTGACTTGAATTTACATAGCTTTTCCCCCAAACTGGGAAACTTTTTAGGTAACTATTCTACAGGATTTGCCTGTCTTTTGGTAGGTCCTTCTGTGGTCTGTAGTATCTTAATCTTTCTGATAATGTAAGATTAAATTGAAAGCCGAGAAACTGCAAGGTTGCTAACATCCATCCTCTGATGGCTAATAACCTGATTTCTGATGTAAATTTAGTTGCAGGAAGTTTACTGTGTTGTTGCTCAGTATGCTTTTGGTTGGTGTTTATGCTACACACTTATGGACAGCAATCCTGTAGTCTTTCAGCTTTTATTTTAATAAATTTAGAAGGTAAATTCTTACAGTTTCCTTAAATAAAGTTTTTTCACAATCTTCCTGTTTCCTGAAAAAGCCTTTTCTTAAATCAGTTTGTGGTGCTATTTCTTACATATGGACAATTTATTCCTGTTGATGTTTCAAGAGGATCTTGTTAAATTGAAGTAATAATTCACCATCTGAACAAAAAGATATTAATTCCTTTTTACTTGGGTTTTTCTTGTTGATGCCAATGGTGGACTGATAGAAAAAGAGAAGGAACTAGATCTATCACTTCCAACTGATAAGCCCCTAGTTTATAGCTGAAACCTCATTAGTCCCAACTATATGACTGCATTTCAGACTTTATTTCATCTGTCCTGTTACTTCAGTACTTGTAAGACCCGTGGTTTCTGAATCCTTTCCATTGATAGCAATTTCTGTGCTGGATGATATCAGTTTTTTGTGTTTGCAGTTTTTTATGTAATGAATGTTACGTTCCTTTTAAGAGTGTGGCTGAGCATATGAGAACATTGCTGTTTTCTCTGTCCTGGCTGCTGCACTGAGTCACGTGGAACTTTCTGGGGAGTGATGGTTGCTGTGTGCCTTGGGGAGCAATGGGAGCGTGTTTGGGGCTTTCCTTGAGGGTGGGATAGAGCAGGCAGAACAGATGTTAGGTATCAGCAGGCCCTCATGCTCCTGCAGCCCAGGCAGAGGGCTAGAGGAGTAGGAAGCAGAAGTACATCTCGGAGAAGATGGAGAAACCCACCTTTTTTTAAGGATTGAAGGGGTCTGTGTTTACTGCAAATTGGGAAGCTGTTGAGTTACTCGCTTGAGAGCATGCCTGAAAGAAATGATCCACCTTTCCTGACATGCATGATTGATATATTTAGAAGATACTGTTACCATATTCATGGCTTTTCAGAAATGCCCTCCATGTGTTTATCTCTAGCATGAGAACACAGAGCTCTTTCAAGAAGCAACAGTGGAATTTCCAGTACCTGTTTTTATCCTAAGCCTGTCTGGCCTAGAAGCTATGATCTTTATTTCCCTTTTTTCTTTGATAATTTTGTCACTGAGGATACATTTACAATATATACTTAATGCCCTTTTTTTGTTGTTGTTAATTCTTTCAATGCTGTCTGCAGCCTTTTCTATAAAGTCTTCTGTTGAATTGAGGTGCAGACTCTATAGATATGTCACACCTATAATTAAATAGGTTCCAGATTCTCTCCGTGACTATCTTTGTTTTCAGGGCTTGCTACTGAGTAAGAGAAAACTCAATTCTCTAAGTCCGCTGCAACTGGCAAATTAAAAGTCTGTTTAGGTTAGGGAATATAATTTCTATTTAAAATAACTTTGCCATCAAGAAAGAAGTTTATACCAACTGGTATCTCTGTGCCAGCACTAGTAATTTCATTACCATTGGCAATTGTAGAATTTCATGAAGTTGTTGGCAATTCAGTTTTTCATCAATTTAGAGAGGAAACTAGAAAGATCAGTTTCCATCGCCTTTGATTTTTTTGAATTTAAGGAAAAAAAGTAGTCTTCTAAATGAATCCAGGTCCTCCTTTTATTTTACCTAGGTGGGAAATATTCTTAGGTATTTTTAGATATTGTGCCACACAAGGAAATAAATACATGCTGTTAAATTAGAGTACAAAGTTTTGTTCTGAAATATCTCTGTAATGTACAGTTCAGTTCTGTCAGAAATAGTTACTTTGTGGTTTGTATCTTTTTTTTATGAGACATTACGTTCAGTTCTTTTATGATAACCTTTTTGACAACACTCTGGACTTCTCTTTCATGGCAAGTGCATACTTAAATTTCCCTTATGTCTCTGTCTCTGAAGACCATTGTTCACGTGCTTGTTGTTACAGGTTATTAACATGGGTAAAAAGGAGGCACAGAACTATTCAAGTATCTCTCCTTTTCTAGTATGCCCTCTCTCCTTTCTTCTCCTTTCCCCCCAAATCTTCCTTTCATTTTTGAGATTTCTGGAATTCCATTGTTGCAGAGCTGTGGATGGGACCCGTCCTGCAAAAGCATAGGGAAGGGCTGGGTTTGATTACAAACCCAGTATTTTCAGTTTGACCATGAGTGATTTGTAGGGCCAACTTGAAAGACAGAGAGATCCATTTTAGGGTGTTGACTTTTGAGGGGTCTTATCATAGATACAGGGATTTAAAATGAGCCTGAAGTTTTCAGAGTAGTATTTTGCTGCTGTGCAGCAGCTTAGAAAATTACCAGCTTTGGGGTTATGAATAGATAGATATCTATCTATCTTCCATTTTCATAGGTATATACATCTATAATATAATCTGTAGAAGCATATGATGCCATATTAGCATACTAATGCTAATAGCAGCCTATGTCCTTTATTTGACATGGTTGGTTAGTCTTTAGTTAAACTTCATGGAGGGTGGCTGAAATTTTACCATTCGTCATTAGATGCTATGAAGATACTTGCAATTCTGCAGGAAACATTTCCTTGATAAAACGGTTGGGAAGATGCATAGCAGGTGTATGCTGGGATTCCCTTCTTTATTCTTTTTCTGTTAAGACTTCAGCGATTGCTAGATGTTTTAAAGGTCAGAGCAGTCATTAAATCCAACTTGTAATTTGCATGCTGTCTTCTGGAACTTTTTCTTGAAGCCTGTAGCTGTCTACCTAGAATGTACAGCATTTATGTGCTTAGATGGGAGTCCAAAGTCCAAGAACTGATAGACAATAATGTAATGATGCTTTTCTAACAGATAGCAATGAGTCAGGAAATCTCTGACACATGAAGGAAACAATTTGATGCAAAAGTTAATGTGAACCACATTGCATCAGTGACTCTGCCTACAAATCAGTCTAACCTTTCAGTAAAGTGGATGGTTTCAAGAAAGTCATAAGTATGGCATCAAAGTCTCTGACTTGCCTAGAACTAGAACTGCTCAAAGCTGGAACAAAAGAATTGGGCATTAGTAGTTCTGGGATGGCAGGCCATTCAGAAGAGTCATTCTGGAATGTGAAGGTGAAAACTCTGGAAGCTTGTCCCTCTGCCTTTTAACAAGGTTACAGCTTGGCATTGCTTTCTCTTACTCCTTGAACATCAGGATGGATATGTATCTTTTTGGTGGTGCTTATAATACAGTTCTGAGGGCACTGATAATAATAGACTATAGTAACAGTTCTAGCATAAACAATGTTTCTGTTGGTCTGCTATGGTGATCCTTTCAATTTTTCATGATCTGATTGTGTCTTTTACCTGGTGGAAGCAAAAAAAGCTTCAGGTTCTGTACTTTTGAGGTTTTATGACCAAGCAAGAAGCAATAGGACAAGAGGAAATTGCACCTTGCACCAAGGGAGGTTTAGATTGGATATTAGGAAAAATTTCTTCAGTGAAAGGCTTGTCAAGCATTGGAACAGGCTGCCCAGGGAAATGGTGGAATCACCATGCCTGGAGGCATTTAAAAGATGTGTAGATGTGGCACATAGGGACGTGTTTAGTGGTGGACTTGGCAGTGCTAGGTTACTGGTCCGAAGACCCATGATCTTAAGGGTCTTTTCCAACCTAAATGATTATAATCATAGCTAAATCACATAGCTAAATACCACTTTATTGTTAGTTCTGCCTATGAAAAGAAATAATTTGAAACTGTAATCTTGTCAAAAGGCAGGAATTACTGATGTTGCTGCCACAGAAGTTTTCCATTAGGCAAAATACAGTTTTATACCAAACTTGTATTGGCAAAATATGTATGCTAATTTTTTATGTATGCTAATTATGTTTGTTCTCTTTGTTACCCATGTTACTGATCATCCCAATACAGCATTTTTTTTCAAAGACATTTTCAAGTTTTTATCTGACTTGGCTGTCTGTAATTTCTGATATTTTTCAGACAGGAAAATGCTCTGGAATTTCCATTTTGGGTTCTAAGGACATCCCAGAGTCTTAATCCCATTGCTTTAGAAATTAACTTTAAAAAAAAACAAAACCCTGACTTAGGGTTCCCCTTCTGAGAGCCCAGACAGAACTAGTCTCTTTCCAGGACCTTTATTATATACCTTTCTGAAAGGTTGATAAATAAATTTCCTTGGACTCCTCTAACTGAAGTGATTTTCAAGCTAAGGAGATATTGTAGATTTTGTTGGCCTTCCTGTAAATCAAATAATTTTGCTATCAAGATGTCCTGCCTTCTGTCTTAGAACAGGAAGGTTTTCTTACTTCCTTACTCACTTCCTCTTTCTGAAACTGGATGCTTTCTGCAGAGGCTGAATCTTTACTTCTCCACCAGTCCTACAGTGTAAGAATCCTCTTGTTTAGTGATGTTGAAATTTGGTTTTAACGTCCCTAATTAAGAAATCATTCAGCAATATTGTGCTTTCTTGTCCTTTTCTGTAAAGTGAAGTATGTCCAAAAGTTGGAGGCAAGGCTTGATTGCTGTTACTAGCAGAGTGGCTGTGATTAAGACCTTTATTGGCAGACCATCCTTAAATCATTTAAAGATACAATCCATCTTAAAGCTCAGACTGTATTTTCTGAACTCATTTCAGTGTTAGTTAAACCAAGAGGTTAGATTGCTTTCTCTCTTTGTTTGCTTGAAATTGGATACTATGTCAGTAGAAACAAGTCCTGGGGTAAGTGCGTATTGAACTTGGTTTTGTCATTCCACACTGACAGGACAAGATTATTTAGGAAAAAATCAGTTTGCATCTATTTTTGGTCTAATCCCAGAAGTTACGTATTTCGAGATAAAAAAATTTCCCATGGGATAGCTGACTCTAAGGATATGTCATGCAGTAACTTTAAACAAAATTTAGAAATGGCCTGCAGTGCTCAACTTTCATGTCTCCCTCTGATAAAAGTTTAACAAATGAGATTTCAGTGCTGCCACAACCTCATATAATTTCAGCCTCATGGTCTCTTGTAGAGTCAAAATCTTTCAGTCTGTGTTTAGTGGAGGTGCTCTTAAGTCCTCCTTCTATGTATCGTGCTTCCTGAAGTCACCACAGTGAGAGTAGCCTGTACATGTATAGACACTAAGCTGAACATGAGCCAGCAGAGCGCTTCTGTGGCAGAGGCAGCAAGTGGCATCCTAGGCTGCATTAGACAAAGTATCAGCAGGTTGAAGGAGGTGATCCTTACTTTCTACTCAGCAATGGTGATGCCACAACGGAGTGCTGGGTCCAGTTCTGATCTCCTCAGTAGAAGAGAGATGTGGACATACTGGAGAGGGCATACAGCAAAGGGCTACTAAGAAGATTAAGGTACTGAAAGATACGAGGAAAGGCTGAGAGACATGGGACTCTTCCACCTGGAGAAGGGAAGGCTCGGGGATCTCATCAATGTATGTAAACGCCTGAAGGCACAGTGCAAAGAAGAGGGAGCCAGGCTCTTTAACTGGCACAGAACGAAACGGAGGAGGTTCCCTCTGAACATCAGGAAACACTTTTTTACTGTGAAGGTGACTGAACGCTAGCATAGGCTACTCGGGGAGGTGGAAGAGTCTCCAACCTTGGAGATATTCAAAAGGCTTCTGGACATGGTTGTGGGCAACTGGCTCTAGGTGACTATGTTTCAGCAGGGGGCTGGACCAGATGACTTCCAGAGGTCCCTTCCAAACTCAACCATTATGTGATTCTTTATACTAAAGGGTTTTGTGTATGTATTTTTTTAAACCTCTTGACACGTTTTTGGTGTGTGTTGTCTGTGTGTGCATTCTCAATTTTCCTTCAGAGTCCTTAGCTTCAATGTCTACATTTGGAGTATCTGAAGGAAAAAATGACTTTCACTTTATATAAAACTGTGGGAGCTACACATGTAAAAGACAGATATTGAAATGTGTTTCCACTTAGGCTTTCAAGATTTTGAACTTCCACTAGCATTATTTGGTGGCTCCTAGTTCTTGAATCGAAAGAGTCAGAGGTCCCTATCCACTTTATCTTTAGCAATCATTAATTTGGGCGGAACACTGTGCCCAGTTGCCTTAAGCCCCCTTTTCACTACGCTAGATAGTCCTAGTCTTTTTTGTAGTTTTTCATATTAAATGCATTCTGCATTTCTAGTTCATCTTGCTACAAAAGTTACAGTGTCTCCTTTTGAGAGCAGGGCATGAGCACTGAACACAATATACAAGGTGCAGGCAAACCTCAAATGGACCATGTGGGTTTTTTCTCTTTATTTTCCGATAATTTTTAACTTTGGAATTGTTTTTGGTTTTTTTTGACAAAGTTGATGTCTTTGTGGAGCTGTCTGGTATAGTAAACTCAGTATGTATGAAGTGAGGATTGTTTTTCTTTTGTGGATTAAGTTACATAATTTATCTCCTATAAATGTCACGTTTCATGTCTGTTTCCTCAAACCTTTATTTATTAAAACAAAAACAAAGAAAAAAAAGTTGGTTTCACATTTTTCATCCTCCTGTCTTTAGCGGGTACAATAGAAGTTTAAGTGAAATGTTAAATGCTACCATTAGTATGGTAACTCTTTGTTTTAAATTCAACACATTAAGTTATTACTAAATTTTGTTCATTTTACAGGAGAATATTAAAAAGTGAGCCACCTTATCCACAAGAAATGAGTGCACTGTCTAAGGATATAATTCAGCGTCTTTTGATGAAAGACCCCAAGAAGAGGCTAGGTTGTGGTCCCACTGATGCTGATGAAATCAAACAGCATCCCTTTTTCCAGGTAAAACAAACAATAAAATTCCTCTGATACCACTTCCTCTGTGTTAGTGCCTTTGTAATCCAAGTCTAAAGAAATTCTGTTGGTTTGTTAACAGAATAGCTTAGAGGCTTGTTAATTGCATTAATAATTTCATTGAAATTGCTGAAAATACTCACATGCTTATATGTATATGGATTTTGTGTGTACATTACAGGAAGGGCATGGGAGATAATTAATGTATTCTGTTTCTAACAGTTACTGGAAGCAGCTAAAAGACACTACATAAACCAGAAGGTTTAGGTGGAAAACACTTAAATTGTATGTTGATGGGCTTTTTTGAAAAGACAGTTTGCTACTGTCATTACCAATTTTCAAATTTTACTATTAAAATTCACCTTTAGTGATAAATGCTTCTTCTGTATTTACCTTTGCCTAATGAAATCTTTAGTCTTGTTTAGTAGATTTTAATTCTGTTCACATTTCAGTATATTACCATTTAGTTTCAAAAAATTACAAAGATCGGATTTGCATACATTTGTACTGTTCCATCCATTGAGGTTGAAATTGTTTGTGTGCTTTCTTTGAAAAAACTTAAGTGTGTATTGCTGGTGCTTCTGAAGTTAAATGCATTTTTTATATAACATTTAATATATATTTATATAATTTTAAATTAAATTTGTATAATCCATATATTTTATATTTCTATAAAATCATAGATTTATATAGAGAACTTTTATAATAAATATATTTTCTGTGTGAGATTAATTTAAAATATAATTTATAACAGATTATATACATATATAAATTTCAAGTTGGTAGTATAAACTAAACGTTACAAATATTTTCAATGTAATTGTTGTAACATTCAGCATGGGCAATATCTTGGCTTTTTAACTCCTGAATTTCTTCTTCTTATAAGAGAGTCTGACAAAGTAGACTTAAACCTCCTCATACACTTTCTAATCTTGACTTAATTTCGAGTTTCACTCCTTTACAGTAATAAGGCCCTTTTCTCATAACTGCTCTATCTACGCATCATACTTCTAGCCATACATTTAAGAAAGAATCCAGAGGGTGTTATGCTCTCAGGGCTCTGGAAGCTGAGATTAGTAATTAGGCATATAAATCAGCTATGAAAAGCTGAAGATACTGCATGCATGCACTATGGCTTACAAAAATATAGATGATGTTTCCTCTGAAACAGAGGAAAAAAATTAAGGGCTGTCATGCTAATTGTTTAATTTACCTCCACTGTTAAGTTTCTTTGTGTTTAATTGGGTTCTGTCAACTTACAAATAAGTATGATACTTCTTGCCTTTACCTAAGCAAACGAATAGGGCACAATTTTAGTGCTTTTCATCTGCCCATGGAAAAAAGCAAATGGAGTCAGGAGATTTGTTTCTGGACAAGTCTCCCTTTGCAGTATGTGTTTCTGTTAAATTTTCATTTGAATCAAATTTATTTTCCTGTTTTTGGTTTAGAATATAAATTGGGATGATTTAGCTGCAAAAAAAGTATCAGCTCCTTTTAAACCAGTAATCAGAGATGAGTTGGATGTCAGTAATTTTGCAGAAGAGTTTACAGAAATGGATCCGACATATTCTCCTGCAGCAACCCCGCAGACTTCAGAAAGAATATTTCAGGTATTTTAAGATCTCAGATTGATTTTTAAAAAATCATTTATTGAACAATTCCACGTGTTTAGCTAGCTTTTTTTCTTCCTGCCTTCTAAATTATTGGGAACGAACTATGTAATTCCCATCCCAGTTCCCAGGGCTGTTTGTTTAGGAATTGCAAATTGAGAAAGGTGGAAACAATCCTACCACATGCATAAAATGTCTCCATTCCCAGCTGAATGTCCTACCTGCTTTATTGATTCTTCACATCTTGTGAGTCTTGTCACCTTGACTCCATCAGCCTAGGCTACCACCTTTGACAACAGCAATGTAGTTTGCTGGTGTCCACATTATGATCTAGTTGAGGTATTCATCTGGGAAGTGGGAGCTAACTGCAGAGTTGAAAGTAGGTCTTCCATGTTGTGTAGGAGTGCTCTAATTACTAGACTACTCTATACAAATCAGTAGCAAATCTTTCCTTATCTTCTTCTTCATGGTATTAAAGAATGATCCCTTCTTGCACTGCACAGTCTGGATGTCAAATGGGCAGAAACAGCTCACGCGCAGCCAGCTTGGTACCAAAGCTGCAGAGGTGAACGGCAGTTCACATGGCGTTCTCTCCTCCCCCTCTTTGTGCTTTGTTGTTTTTTTATTGCCTGTTTTTGAGCACCTTAGCATACAGGAATATAGCAGCGTATTTTAGAAGTTGTTAGATTTATAGTGACTGTAGCAAGCGATTTATGCATGTTATAATATGATCTGATTCATCCTGCAGTGGTAGTCACAGCTGTTCTTGTTACAATACTCAAACTCGGTGCATCATTAATATGAAGCTTATTTTGTTTTGCCGTTTAAAATGATTTGATGCTTACATCACAACATAAAAAATATTTCATGCTTTAACTAAAAGATGTTCTGAGAAGCTAGCTAGTTTGAAGTATGAGCCTTTATCACTATTGCAAAACAATTGAAGCTGAGCCAGAGTTTTAGCATTATTTACCAGAATTTTTTGTTTTATCTATAATATGGAGAATCATATAACTAATTCCAGGAAGATACCTGTTCGCATTGAACAGAGTAATATGTACCTATCAATGAGCCAGTTACCATTTCTGTGTTATGTTGAGAAAATTCTGATCTCTGATTTTTTTTTTTTCTGAAACTTCTTATGTTGTGTATGGTAACTTGTGTGTGACAATTTTAAGCCATGCCCTTTTCTGATGTCTTAATTTCATAGGGATATTCTTTCGTTGCACCTTCTATTTTATTTAAACGCAATGCAGCTACAGTAGATCCTCTTCAGTTTTATATGGGGGATGAGCGGCCTGGAACTACAACTATTGCCAGAAGTGCTATGATGAAGGTAATAATAATATCAAGTGCTGAATTAGTTTAGTTAACTTGGAACTGCATATAACTTTCAAAACAACAATCACAGGCTAGGCTACAGTTACAAAATAGTCATTAATCATTTATCTCTTCTCTGTCGTGGCTCCTCAGATGATCCAAGCATATAATTTGCATGTGGTACTATTTAGAAGTGGTTGAAGTTTAATCTGAAAAATGAGATGGTTGTCTATTTTTCCAGAAGACTGAAGTGTAATAGTAATTTGACTCCTCCTATGATGTATTTGCCCAAAAGTATGTATAGTTGTGTGAAGCCTTTTAAGAACACATGCTATTGTGATGTCTTCAAATGAGCACATAGTTTTGTGGATAAATGTATGTAGAGCCATCTCTGATCCTGTTTGTCTGAATATTTTGTATCTTAAGCTATTGTAGTAGTAATTATTTATTTAGTGATTATGTTTGTTTAATGTAACATAAGATCTACTCTTTGATAGAATAAAGTTTATGCATTTTATTAAATAGAAGTTAAGATTTTATTTTATCAAAAAGAGAGCTCTTTTACAATTTTAAATATAGATGAAAAATTCTCACAAAACTTTACTCTTTGTCTTTGACTGTGTATACTAAAAGTATTCTGCAGAACTAAATACAGACAGTTTCCTAACAGGACTCTCCATTTTATCATCATTATGAACTGGATCTGAAAGAGAAACCATTGGGAGAAGGAAGTTTTTCCATTTGTCGAAAATGCTTACACAAGAAAACTAGCCAAGAGTATGCAGTAAAAATTATTAGCAAAAGGTATAAATATTCTATAAGACAATAAAAATATTTTCTTTGCTTACTGTCACCCATGGATTAGAATAATGTTCGCTACATTTTTGGAAGTGGAAAAATAACTTTAAAATTATTTCCTATTTGAAGAATCTACAGAAACTTGTAGTAACCTTATGACCTTTAAAAGATTCCGAGAGACTTTGAAACAGAATATTATTATTGTTGGGGAGGACACAAGAAGAAACCTAAAGCAGACTTTCCTGGTTCCTAGTTGTATTCTACCCTAATTTCCCCTGATTTTGCTTGTAACCAGAGTAAAGTGTAAGTAAGGTCTATCTTCAGACCTAAGTGAAGTGGATGTACACTTAGGCTAGCTCCCTTTCCTAAGCAGCCCAACTGATTGCCTAGAAGGATCTGTAGTGTGGGTTGCCTTAGATCTAATTAATTGTGTGTGTGTGCGCAAAATGGAATTAATTATGGAGTTGTAAGTGGCATATTGTTTCCTGGGTGTTCTGAAGAGAACACCACAATGGAGGCAGCTGACTTGTTTTGTATATGAAGACTGTCAGGTCCTCTGGCAGAACAGATACCACTGCCAGTTTCTGCCTGGAGAAAAATAGAGAGAAGGGATTCTTTGAGGGGTGGGTGGATTTTTACCTTCATTTTGCAGTGTTCATTAATATGTATGTCCCTAGTGTGTTGCAGAATGCTGGCAGGAAAGGGAAAGAAAAGTGTAAATGTTCTGCTATCAGAATGATAGTTCACAGTGATCTCTTCTCCAAGACGTTTGGCTGTACCTCTGCTTTTCCAGACTGTAGAAGTAACTGTCCACCATACTTAAGTGTTTCATCACATGCTTTTTGGATAAGCTAAGTTCAAGAATAAGACACCTAAATATAGGTGTCTGAGTTTTCCAAGGTCTGCTATGATTAATAGCACCTACTCAAAACTATTAGTGGAGCCTATAGAGAGGCCTGAATGGCCAGGCACTAGCAGTGGGATTCAGTAACTTAAACATAGGCATCTACGTAGTGCCATTTTAGCATCTGTTGGTGTCCTCTCTGTCCTCCAGTTTCCATCAGTCTTGTGACTGCTACCTTTATGTAGATGTCTTCATGGCTGATGTCTTCCAGGCTCTCCTATGCTTAGGCCACTGAATCCTTCTCTAGGTATGTATTTTACAGTGAACTAGTTCACCCTGTAAGATTTATTAACTAGAATTTCACTTGTTATAGTGAGACCTTAGACAAGTAGTGTGCAGTAGATACCTACATGGAGTATTTTAACCTGGAAATCTCTGCCTTGTGTTTACATTCATATTTTTTTTCATGGTGCATGCAGAGCTGAAGATCAGTATTCCCATCTCATCTTAAGCCGATGGATTTTTTTGTTTGTTTGTTTCTGGATCATTCAGCAAACTAGTATTGACTTTTCCCATAGAATTAAATTTACAGGAATTACGTCCCTACATGTAATTATTCATAGGTTCCTTTGTTCTTTTTCTTCATCTTGGTGGACCAGGCTAAATGAAGGTAAGAAGTGGTCTGTGTACAGAGATTATTTTTTTTAGGATTGCAGGTTGTCAGCAGACTCAGAGCATGTTTATGTAGTACTTAGAGATAGCAGTAAACCCACACTCTGAATGGTTGGACACAAACCAGCCTTGAATAAAACACTGTTAAAACTGTAAATAATACTGCTCTGAGGACCACACTCATAAAAGGAAAAGTGTAATAGGTTTCTAGTAACTTCTTTGCCTCAAAGTCAGGAAGTCCTTCACTCTTATCCATCAAAGGTGCCAGAAAAGCGAATCCTACATCTAGGCAAACGTTTTCATGATAATTATGGTAAAAGCTCAGATCAAGAATTCCTCTGTGGTCTTGCTTTGCTAGTAGTGCTGGACCTGCCTCCATCCAACAATCTGAGATTTATCTATGTGTCTGAAGGCCAGGGAAACAGTGGGGTCCTGTAAAGTTACTGTTTTAGAGCTTCCCAGTTGCTTTTCATGATACTGTCTGTTTAAAATCTGAGATGGTAATTGTTTACAGAGGGGAAATACTCAGAATAAGTGCACACACAAATTTCAAAGGTTTATGTTCATGATCCTGATCCTTGTTCATCTGTTGCCTAGGTTCACCTTCTGATAGTAGTTTAGGGGGGAAAGACTATCCAAGTCAGATTTTTTTAATTTCTTGAGGACCTGAAATCACTTTCAGTGTAAACGATACATTGGCAGAGATGCAGGTGGGACAGCTTAGTTACCCTTTGATTATATGAAGCATGCAGAAAACCAGAATTCTCTTACAGAAAAATCTGGTCCTGGTCCTAATGGGGGGTGAATTAAGAATACATGTGGTGAGAGAACTTCTGTCTGTGTTATCCATAAGGCCATTCTCTGAATTGGTACAGGATTATCCTTTCTTAGAGAGAGTTTTGGCAAAAATTTTCAGGCATTATTTGCCCAAAATAGATCATCATATGTATTTTATAGAAAAGAAAACATACTGCTCTTTTCCCATTCACGGAGTTTTTATAATGTTCACCATGTTTACTTTTTTGGCTATAGATTTCAGTTCTCAAAAGAGAATTTGTGTGATTATTTTTGCTACAGAGCTAGTCTCTTCTTATCTCTTCTATTTCAGATTTTTACAGTGGCCTATTCAGGGGTTCATTTTTATAACACATGTCATATATAGATGATGTTACTTTTTTTTTTTTCTCTAGTAGGGACTCATAGTTTCCATACACTTTTGGAAGTACTTATCTCCTATAAGAATGGAAAAGGATTGGGCCAATAATTTGACTTTTAAAGAAAGCTGAGCTAACCAATATCTGTAGGAACAGAGGTGAAGTCAAATTGCCCTGGACTAAGGGAAAGGTTTAATTTAGATAGAAACTATTCTATAATGTAATTTCAGCTTTTGCTGTAGCAAGTTGCAGTTGCATCAAAAACATTGTTTGATTTGGGTGTGGTTTTTAATTGTCCTGACTTGCAGGGTTTTGTGGAGAGTTTTGTTCAGCTTTGAATATGCTTTTAATTGTATTTAGAAGGTTGTAATATTAAACAAATCTGGATTGCAAGCAATTAAAAAAGACAGGTGTAACACTTTGAATGTGCAGTTTGCTCAGTAAAATTGGTACCAAATGACTGCTTAATTTTTCCAGAATGGAAGCCAACACCCAGAGGGAAATAACAGCTCTGAAACTCTGCGAAGGACACCCGAATGTAGTGAAGTTACATGAAGTTTATCATGACCAGGTATTTTGAAGAAACTATAATCAGCACTTGCCAAGCACATTGCCACATTTTCCCAAAAAGCTTTTAGGAGTTAACCTAACTAGAGGCAACCTTTTTCCTAGGGCTTTTGTCTAGTCAGTGTAAAATATGAAGTAGAAGTTCTGCGTTCAAGAGAACTTGCTGTTACTCTAGCAAATCAAAAAAATATTTAGAAGAATGAGAGTCCTGGGTTCTGGTTCTGTCCTTGGTCTACTTTGTTAATCATCGTACAATATTTTGATGGCCCAGTTTATCTATGATACTGAGGTTATTTAATCACCTTTCCTTGGGTTTGTCATGAACCTTAAATTAATATTTGGGAAATAATTTGGAAATAATGCATGTGAAGATTACATACCTAGCATTTTTTTCTTACATATTAGTAACTTCGTGGTGATAACAAAGTAGCTTACTAAATTACCAAATGTGAAATTACAGCCTCTGTTTGAAAATATATCACAATCAGATTTAGGGTTTATTTAGAGACCTTAGCTGTCTTTTTCCTTAGTGTATGCAAGCTCCATAGCATGTAATGTAATAAGCCATAATTTGATCTAACTTGGAAGCTGGTCCTGGCTTGAGCAAGGGGTTTGGACCAGATGTCCTGCAGAGGTCCCTTCCAACCTGAACTACTCTGTGATTCTAGTCGATAATTTTGTAATAGAACATGGGCTCTCTTGCCTCCCCATGTATCCAAGTCTATCCCCATCATGCTGTTTATACAAGGACCAGCAGAATGTTCATGTGGACCACTTCTAAAATGAGCTGAGAGGATGAAAAATCTGTGCTGTAATCTTTAATTAGGATGTCCTTTTTTTTTGCATTTATGTACATGTGTGTAGAACAAGACACTTTTCACTTTCCTTAGCATAAAATGACTATACTCAGGAATATCTAAAAAAAAATGTTCTTCAGATAGCTCTACAGCTGAATAGGCTATTCTCAACCAGCCAAACCATTTATTTTTAGTTGCTCCTGGAGCTCCCAGATATTTTCTTCCAGATTACTCATACATAATTTTCTAAACACCAAAACTGATCAAAATTTTCTAGTTTTGTCATTTCTGCAGTTTGTCTTAAAGACAGTCCAATTTCTAGTTTGCTCTGATATCAATCTAATCAAATTCTGTATTAATACTCCAACCATAGATTATTGGGTTGCAGTCTCTTTTGGTGAGCCACAAGTTGTTTTCTAGCAGAGAAAAGTCTCTTCAGCCTTTTCTGCTTTTCTGTCAGCTATTCCTAAGACAAAGAAAATTTGCAGGAGAGGGTATCTTACAGGCACTACTAGCAATGTGAGTAATGGACACTTTGCTTGTTCTGAGAAGTGTTACCACTTTCTGTCCACATAGTTCTGCTTCTGTTCCTTTATAGCTAAATACTGTGCACCTTCTGTTCCTGACTGTTTCTTTGAAATTTATTTTTTGACCAATTCCCAGAGCTTTTTTTCTTCACGTGCAAATATTACTATTGGTACTGTCATTTAGGGGAAGGAAACAGTAGAAGCCATCACATGCCTGCAACCATTGCCTTTTTGAGAATGCTAACATTGCTTTTCTGTCCTGAAAAGTCTGAAGTTTCTTTAATGGCAAGACATTTGAATTGCAGTTGATTGTGTACTAATGTTGTCTTATAATCAAGGAAGTCACTGCTTATTGATTGTCTTGGGAAAAAACAACCGTCTGAACAGCCATTGGTTTTTAATAAAAAGATACTTTTTAATGTTTGGGAAGGTGTCTGTTGTGATTCTAATGATAGAGTAGCTTTGTTTACTACTCTGTAGGGGATGAAATCAGAAGAAATTCTAGATAATCTTTGATTTCACAGTAAAGTTTCGGGGTCCTTTTAAAGGATTTGATAATGTAAAATGGCTAACTCCTTGTGCATATTAATAAAAACATATCCTTACATCAGAACAGGCTTAAAAAGCAAAAGTCTAGCTTTTAAAAACACCTTTATTTGTTAGCCTAAAGAGAAAGGCTTTTCATCTCCCCACAGATTTATCCACTTACATGATGGCATTGCGGTTTTGTAAATAAATATGGATGGACATGGGGAAGACATCAACATTCTTCAGTACCACTGAGGTTGATGGGGAAAAATGCCATCTCAGATGACAATTTGGTGCTTCTTACTGGCCTTCTGTATTGCTATGAGCAGCAGTTTTATTTCTTCAGACTTTGAGAACCTGCTGGAATAGCCCCTAGTTCCTGAATGAATGTTGTTTGTAATATTAAATTTCTAACATTCCACATTTTTCTTTATTGTTGCAGCTTCACACGTTTCTCGTAATGGAATTGCTGAAGGGAGGGGAATTGCTTGAACGTATTCAGAAAAAGAAACATTTCAGTGAGACTGAAGCCAGTCATATTATGCGCAGACTTGTTTCAGCAGTGAGCCATATGCATGATGTAGGAGTAGTCCATAGAGATCTGAAACCTGAGGTATAGTAACTTGCTTGTATGTGTTCAGACATTAAGTTATTAAATATCTGGAATGTGACATATTTCTGTTCCTCCAGCTTTTATTACAGATTTTTCTACTTCTATATGTTTAATAAAATGTTATCGCTCTTACTTAGCAAATTCTGTAGATATTTTTCTGTTCGTATGGAAAAGTAACTGTTAGTAAAAATTTTTAATTTTGTAAGCAATTTACACTGTAACTTGTTCTTTGCCTATTTGGGACAGTTTTTACTAGTGATAAGTATGTATTCTTTGTATGAAACAGTTCAAAAGCAGAGCTAGGTTGCTTGGATGCTTTGTCTATACATTCCACCTTCTGTGTGATATGAATTCCCTCAGTTAGGGCTTCCTTTGGAGTTAGCTACAACACCCTTGTACTGTCTTCTGTCCCAGTTAAACACAAAATGAATGCAACTAATGCAGCCAACTAGTAAAGGTGTGTGATTTGAGTTCAGTGAGTTTAGTAGTTTCCCCAAAATAGATATTTTTTCAATAATTACATGCTCCAATATTTTTTATTGTGTAGCAACGTCTTGCCTTCCAGACAGTTCAGTTTACAGTGGCAAGGTTGACCGCTGGCTTTATTCTGCTTCCTGAAGCCAATATTTGCTCCTTTTTCTTTGCCAGCAATGGGCTTGGATACGTGTTAGTTTTCTTTAGCCCAATAACAGTGTAGATTGATGTTATTTCATCCAGTGAGGGTGTTACATTGTATTGGTGATTATAGTCTTTGTACCTCAGGAAATAGCTACTCCTTTTGTATCTGGAGTTTGAAATGATCCACCATTCCTACTGATGTTTCATCCTTTTGTGACATACTTTCTGGTATATTACAAACTTACTTATTTTGTAGTAATTCCAATTCAACAGGTAAAAAAGTCTGCTAGGTGTGGATATTAAACTGTTTTTGAAAAGCAGTCCAAAATGTATGTGTTTGAAAACATGTCTGTACTGGACTGTCTGTACTAAATAAAAAATTAAATACAGAGGGGCTATTGTGAAATTGTAATAGGTCAGTTGAAAATGTGACTCTTGGAAAAAGTTTCCCTGACATCATCAAGGGAAGCAAGCAGTTTTTGAAACAAGTCTTTTTTTAAAAAGGACAAAGCCTAGAAATCATTTCTCTTTTCCTATGTTCGTCATTTTAGTCTTATTACAGTCTTGAATATAAAGGCAAGATTCTGTAAAGTAGAGCCTCAACTGTATGGTAAATTAGGCAGTCTTCAATTCAACATAATGTTCCAAGAACAGAAGTCTGGGAAGTCCGAGGAAGGTTTGCAAACAGCTTGCAGAATTCATTGCCTCCACAAAGTTGGACTTAACTAGCCTGTCTCCTTCCTGCTTGTTATTTTGAAAGCTACTGTTTTAGGTTCAGGTGTGAACTTGGTATGGGATATGCAGGTTTCCCAGTATAGATGTGGTTAGAGCACCTTTCTGTAAAAAAGATGTAGGAAATTCTGTTGCTTTTGTAACACTTCCTATCAGATTTGATTGACGTTCAACTTTGACATCTAATGTGATATCAGTAAGTCTATTTTAAAAAGTATGGCTAGTTACATGTCACTAAGGGTGAGGTTTTTTTAATTGCCTGAACTGGAAGACTTTTCTGTTTAAGCAATAGTCATTAGATCACATATATTGCTCTGCAAAATAGACGAAAAGTACTGGATAGAAGGTAGAGAATTCACAGAAATAAAGAATTCATATAGCATATGTGACCATATGGAGCCTCTCAGTAGAGGATTTGAGAGCTGTTTCTGTGAAGTGACCATTAATCTGTAAACTGGGTTATAAGGATATTAGAAAAAACATAGCAAGGAAGACATAATATTGTTTATATATCTTTTAAATGTATTTTATTATAGCTTTAAGTGTGGGGTTTTGTGGAACATGCTTTATTTACCTAATCAACAAAGTAGTCTGAACCCAACTTAGACGTTTGAACTACACCTTTATACAACTAATTTCATTTTTGCTTTAAGAAAGGAGGACTTTTTAAACCAGTGTTACTTAAGTTCTTTATTTATTGGTTATATAACATCACCGTAAAAAAACATTATTGTTTTAATCACCTATCCTCATTGTATAAATATTTATTCTGGAATTAGGCTTCCTTCAGATCCATTTTGGCCAACACTTTAATATGGAAAACTGACTTCTAATCGTGCATTAAGCTGTAACAGCAGCAGAGAATGCAAAAATACTGTTTTGTAGCAGCTATTCTCTTTTATCCATAATGAAGGCTCTCAGGTTCTCCTTATTAAGAAGGGGAGCACACAGATCAATAAGTTTGAAATTAATTTGTGTTGTCATTCACCTTTTGTATTACAAAACTACATAGGGCTATAGTATTTCTTATACTGAGACATTTTCTAGTGTTGCATAGATGAAATGGCAAAGGCAATAGCAAAATTTTGCTCTCTTCTCTCAGAAGTTCAAGAGGGGAGTAGAAATGATGGCTTTGGCCAGTTCTTCTAAGACTTGCTTCACTTTTGTATCTTTCTTGACAAATATAAATACTCAGGGAAGAGAACAGATTGTGTTAAATCCGCCAAACTGATAATAACTTGTCTGTCTTCAAGTCCAAGATGGACTTGAAGATTCCATCTGTAAAGCTGGAATTCTTGGGGACTACTGTACCCAAGGTTCTTTACATTGGTGTAAGGAGCAGGCCATTAGTTTGAGGCTGGACTGCTATGTGGCCTTTCAGTGCTTAAATGCTGTTAGTTCCAGGTCTCTTCCAGAAAGTATATCTGTACTGATTTTGAGATCCACGTCAGACAGCAGTTGGTACAACTACTGAACTACTGGTGCACTTTCTAGTCCACCATCCTTTGCTTTCAAAATAATTCCTTTGCCTTATTGTGCTCATTGCAATATGGCTTCAGTGTGTTACCACTTGAGGACCAAAGACTATTTGGTCACAAGACATGCAACAAGTTACACACACAAGCAAGCTGTCATTCACATCATGCCAGAAGGAAGTGGAAGCTTAGGAAGATTTACCGTTGTTTGAGGAAGAAGGCAACTTTCCATTTATGTTGATGTCTTTGCTTTTTTTCTTGTTAGTGTTCCTTGAACTGTTTTCCCCACTGTTCTCTGCTAAATGCCCATTTTCATTAGTAATCTCAGACAGAACTATCTTGACTTGTAGATATACAGGAGGCAGATAAACACATCACATTTTCTTACAACCCAGAGTACTGTTGTTTCTACTTTTCCATTTTTTTCTGTCTCCTGGTTCCCCTTTTCTCTAGATAATGGAAAGTTTTCTGTAGTAATAAATGTAGGGGAAGAGTAACTATTGAGTATTATAACCAATTTTCTACCCAGTGCTGGTATAGATTTTGTCTTTGTTTTTCAGAATTTATTATTTACAGATGAAACTGATAATTCAGAAATAAAAATAATTGATTTTGGCTTTGCTCGTTTAAAACCACCTGATAATCAGCCTCTTAAGACTCCATGTTTTACTCTTCATTATGCTGCCCCAGAACTCTTGAATCACAATGGTTATGACGAATCTTGTGATCTGTGGAGTTTGGGTGTCATTTTGGTGAGTGATTGATGTTTTTAATTGTAACTTTACTGTATGTATTTACTTTTTGTTGAAATGTGAAGGGCTTGACACAATTTCAGATTTGAATTGAGTAGATGCTGAATTCAAGTGAATGCTGAATTCAGTTTCTATTCCAAGGTTCCAAAGAAATGTTTTTCAGGGGTAGAGATTTTTTTTTTTTCCTTCTCCTAAGAAATGAACTAAATTCAACATTTCTGGGAATGGAAAAAATACTTGATACAGTCTGGCTCTTAGAAAGACACACTCTTGTTAGGAGATTTTACAGGCATCCATATAGTCTTCCTACATTTTCAATTCAGAACAGGAATGAGCCTGCATTCTGATTTACAGAAAATTAATTTCAGTAGATATAAACGGGGTAGAAATACCATTGTGTTTTGTTCATAGTTTCTTGAAACACATTCATGTTTTTTTCTAACAAGGACTCCAGAAAGTCTTGTGTATCTTAAGTTTTCTATAGCCTTGAAGTTATGCAAGTCAAAAGTTTTATTGTATAGCACTGGGTGATTCAAGCAACAGTACTCCATGTTTAGTAATATGGTTGCTGATAAATATACTGTGTTTATTAATAGTACTTTTGTTCTCATGACAGTATACAATGCTGTCAGGACAGGTACCATTTCAGTCTCAAGACAAAAGTTTAACATGTACCAGTGCATTGGAAATTATGAAGAAAATAAAAAAGGGAGAATTTTCCTTTGAAGGAGAAGCTTGGAAAAACGTTTCTGAAGAGGCTAAAGAGTTAATTCAAGGTATGTATTCACAAATATTTCACGTACCTTATATTTTTATCTCAAAAGATAGAATTTAGAGAACCATACAGTATCTGGATGCTGTGATCAGCATCAGAGTGCCTAACCTCTGATATAGTAATATTCCACAGCTATGTAATGAATCCCACAATACAATGGACGCATCGGAATGGCATTACAAATTCCTTGTACACCTACCAGGGAGCTTTCTAATGTAGTGAAATGCCAATAGAAAGTTAGTGGGGTTAGAAGTAACTAAAGAGCTTCAGGAAAAGTGAAGTCACCTTTTAAAACATTCAGAAGCATGGTTTTTCTTTTATGTTATTTTCTGCTTTTGTGGAAACAGCAGGTTTATGACATAAATGTTTAAAAGCTGAGCTTTTGCAGGAAATGAATGTATTAATATCTTTTTTTTCCTCAGGCTGTTTTTGAATACGTGTACCAAGACTACTGTATTTTTGAGCTGCTTCATTCACATTACCTGTGCTTTGACTCCCCTTAAGCTTTTGAGCATCTAATTATATTTTCAACATGAGATAGACACCAATCTTAATTCTACCAAGATGGAGTTCTGAATTTCTTGAGAAGCAGGCTTGTAAGGAATTCTTCTGTCAAAAATGCAGATGTAGCCAGGTTCAGACTTCAGTGGATTGTGCAGAGAATCTGAGGCTTACTCTCTTGGACTTCATCCTAGATAGGTTTTAAGTGAAGAAATAATTCGGGGGTTTTGAGTTTGTGTGAAAAGAGGTATGAGTTATCAGATAGTTAAATAGCATTTTTTTGCATTTAATGATTCTTCTGGAGAGGATGATAGTATAACATTGTGCAAGTCTTATCTAGGATAAATATTGGCATACCTATTGTAAATATTGTCATTACTTATCAAAGCAGTGCCTGAGATTTTCTTAAAAAATAATTCTACTTCCTGTTAAAAGAAGATAAAGAGCTCACAGCTTAAGATAATGTAATATATTTCTATTAGGACTTCTAACAGTGGATCCAAACAAAAGAATTAAAATGTCCAGCCTGAGATACAACGAATGGCTTCAGGATGGCAGCCAGCTGTCCTCTAACCCTCTAATGACTCCTGATAACTTAGGCTCTTCTGGAGCTGCAGTGCATACCTATGTCAAAGCCACTTTTCATGTAAGTTCTAAGAACTCTTATGTCATGCTAAAGTTTGTAATGTGTTAGTCTAGGTTTCTGTATGTTTTCTCTTAATTAGAAATGGTTTTGTCCTTAATTCAGTGATTGCTTATAGCTGCAAATTTTTTCCACAATACCTAACATCTGATTGAGTAAAGTGAAAACATGAATGTTGAGGCAAGAATAAATTTCTTGAAAACATTTATACTACTGGGGTTTTGGGGACTGAGAGACAGCCGCTCATAGAGTAGCAATTATAAATATTCTGTTTCTTAGAGAATTCCATTGAAAAGTCTTCAAATGTTTATAAAAAGAAGAAATTTTCTATTTAACTTGAGGACAAAAAGTCAAACAGTTACTTATGGTTAAAAAATTGAGGTAAAATTTCTGGGACATACCTAGTTCATGGCTTTAACGTCTTGGATGCTTTATTGTCTTGTTTGTCTACCATTGTATATTTACTGAAAACATTTGAACTGCAACTGTATTATACAAATGTAGTTTGATTCTCATGATTCTTTCTACAGAGAATAAACTGAAATTAAGCTGGTTTATGCTGAAATACTTGCAGACACTTACTACCAAGAAGAGAAAATGAAAGGAATTGTTACTTGGGGAGGTCTTGATTAATGCAACATAATTTGGGCTGGAAGAAAAACTAACTTAACAAAGTGTAGTTTGTGAAAATGTAGTCATAAATAGGTTTAAGGCTTAATAACAAATACTTCCAAATTAAATAGAACAAGGAGGGAAGATGTCAATTAATAATGTTATGTATTGGTTCTTAAATACATGTAAAGTCTAGTAAAGTTATTGTTACAGTTACAATAATAATTGGTATGGATCTGCCAAGAGATTATAGTTTATCTTATGACTTAGCATATAACATTCATTAAAAGCTGTGAGCCATAAAATATCTTAAACCTATTGAAAAACTTAGGATTACCTTTTATTTTTAAACAGGCCTTTAACAAGTACAAAAGGGAAGGATTTTGTCTCCAGAATGTTGACAAGGCACCTCTTGCAAAGAGAAGGAAAATGAAAAAAACAAGTACAAGCACAGAGACACGTAGCAGCTCCAGTGAAAGTTCACATTCTTCTTCCTCTCATTCTCATGGTAAAACTACACCTACAAAGACACTGCAGCCAACAAACCCTACAGACAGCAATAATCCAGAAACCATCTTCCAGTTCTCTGACTGAAAAGCAAAGAATATCCTGTCTTGAAGATTTAAGTGGTTATAAACTTGGTAGTACCTATGTTGTCTTCTTCTCACCCTTCTTCCCTGTGGCTTGCAGGCTACAGGAATATGTTGCTTTAAAAATATATTTCAATCATAACTTTTTAGCTTTGTATTTCAATACATTTCTTTTTAGCATTAGGTTTGATATCACTGGATATGGTATACTACTATTATACAGTCAATATTGTATTCTCTTAGGGCTAAATGACTAGTGTGCAGTTAAGCTCAAGGTAAGGAGCTATGCTGCTTGTGGTACAGTTTGGAGGAAGACCATTTCTCAGTGTCAGAATCTTCCTCCCAGTTTCTTCCCCACTGTTCAAAGAAAGGAAGGCTCTGTAACATGTATAGAACACTTCGGTCTTCTGCTTTTTCCCAGCTCTGTGAAGAGTGTCATGGAATTTGATTCTTTGTGCATGTAAAATCATTGGTACAATGCACCAAAGCAGTATAGTACTTTAAGGCCTTTTAAATCTGTGGTTACATTCTATCCCATTTATTTGAATTTTAAGAGCAAAAGGAAGCATTTATGGAGCTCTTACGTTGTTTTAAGAAGTAACTCCATAGATCTTTTTCTAAACAACCAGGAATATCAGTTTTGCTTTTTTTTATTTATTTAATTTTTTAAAAACGTATAGGGTAAAAGATATCTGATAAGGTGAGGTGTCTAGTACTGTGATACAGTAATTTTTATTTCTACTTTTTGACGTTATTAACTTTTAAAATGTTTTAAAGATTCTAAAATGCAATGCTATAAGAGAATGAAATATCATATTGAATGCTTTGGAAAATGGTCACATGTTAAAATATCTATTTCAAGAATTAATTATAATTTATATTTTCTTTTTATATTTACACAATAACTTTAAAATACTAAGATTTTTTTAAAGGTGAAAGTACTCCAGTTTCAACATTTGTTATTATAGGGTCCACACAAAATGTATACCAAGTTATTTGAATTTTGCATTGTGCAAATATGGCAGTTTAATAGTGACTGTAAAATATTAGAATGTTTTCTGTTTTGCACTTTATAGCATCAAAAGGAGATGTTTTATAATAAAGTGCACGCAGATCTCTCTTCCTACAAGGTGCTGAGCACTGTTTTACTGGGTTGAATGACCTGAAATCCACCATATTTGGTGTTTGTGGTCATTGTGAAGGAGAATTCCGTACTTTGCAGGAGTAAATCTCTGTATATTTATATTACCCACCGTTTTCATTCCTTACGTTAAACTGCAAAGCTCTTTCTATCTTGCTTTTACATTGTATATAACAAATACTAGACCTGGGCACCTTGTGTAGTGTAGATGTTAACAACTTATGCACTGGGAATACTAAAGGGAAATTATATTGAACACTGTGCTTCACAACTTGTTCACTGTGATGTTCTACAGTGAAGTATTTCCTACTGTGATAGTATAGTATGTACATAACTGTTTGGAATCATAAATGTGACTTACAGAAACATCAGCATAAACTTTTAAATCAGTATATTTTATAAATTTATGGAGAGCTCTTTTATTGCTCATATTCTGAATGACTAGGGGTAACTTAAGTGCTAAAGATGACTCCAGTTTTGCAAATGCTTACATGTGTAAGTTTCCACTGAAGTCAGCGAGACTCCTTGTGTAAAGTTAACCACATGCCTAAATTAGTGTGATGGAAGCCTAATTGACTAGGGGGTTTTGTTAACAGCTTGCTCCTATCTTAAAGTAACCTTAATCCAAACCCTATGCAAAAAAGGTTATAGGAATTGTTTATATCAGTGGGTTTATTTATAGAATTATGTCAGATATCAGTATTGACAAATACAATACATCCATGTTTACAGGGATTGTGTGTATCAAAACAAGGCTTTGAAGCCCAACATGTTTGTTCTGTGTTTCTTTAATATTAATAATGGCATTCTGAGGTTTTGGAATTGCTCTTGTGAAATAGTTTACTACTTTCTTGATGTGAATGTCAACAGTAATTGCAGCATTAATTTCAGGTTGATGTGAATATTGAGATTTGCACTGTTTATGTAGAAGTAGTATATTTAAAGAACAGTATATGTGCTAATAACACAACCAATTCTAAGTGGCCGATGTTAAAATATTGAATAATAATTGTCAATGTAATATATTCAGGTTTGCTTTCTGAATGCTCTCTTTGGAAGTAATCTCAATAGTGAACATGGCTCATTTGTAAAAGAATACTTTCCCTCTCCCCAGTAAACTTGCTGTAAATACAATAAACAATCCACCATTCAAACTTGTTATGCAGACAGTGCAAGTGAATTGGGAAGCTGAAGAACAGGTTGCTTGTAAAGTTTGCACTTTGAGGAGTTCTTGGAATTTGCTGTCAGGGTGAGGACAACAAAAAGCACTTTTTGGTTTGATTTCATTTAAGTGTAAGAAACTTTTGTATACCAGGTGGATTTGGAATATTGTTGCCCAGCTGAAATAACTTCTTAAAGTTACAAACAGACTACAGTTGTTTCCCTCTTGGGAAATTTAAACTGTTGCTTTACAAACTGATGAAACAAGAAAAAGAATGCTTGCTTAAGATACTAAATGCTAGAGATAATGGCTGTGTTTTCAGAGTGTTTTCCACACAGGTTTTAAGAGACTGTTATGAGACTGAAATAATTAGAATACATCACTTGTATCAAAGACAACTTTTATATATGAGTATTTCTGTGTCCTCTTTGTGCTCTAACAGTAGTTATTAAATAAAAATTTTAAAACAGGGTAACTCTTTTGGGCAAGGGTGAGTACATTTAGGTATCACCTTGCATTTGCTTTGAACCAGTTACCTGGGGTAGCTGAAATGTTTATCACCTCTGACTTCCTGCTGCCTCCAGGTAACAGCTCTTGAGGTGTGTTTGACACTAAGCCCTTTGAATTTTTAGATTAGCATCTTTACATAAACAACTGTGGATCTCCATTTACATTGATAAAATGGATTTGCAAACTAGGCCACTCAAGAGCAGGTTCACTTCTTGTTCGAATATTCCTGCGGGAGACTAGTTACTCTTGGCAGAATTACGTTGTTTTAGCTTAATCTGTTGCCTAGCCTGGCACTCTAGGGCATAGGAAGACCACGGGCCAAACATCTAATACTTGTACCACTGTTTCAAAACAAAGTGTACAAGCCAATCTTCATTACTACTATATATACTTTATACTGCCTTGGTAAAAAGGTGTTAGACTGTGAATTATGTTTATACTCAGATGGTTTCCTTCACAGTGCTGCTATGCATAAAATAACTTTAATGTGTAGTAGGGATATCTCTCTACTGTCAGAAATGTAATGCAGTCAGCAATATTGTGAGCAGATTTGTTTAAAAAATCAAATTTCATATCAGTAAAGATTTAGATAAGTAGTGTAGTCATTAATTTAATCTTTGAAGTACTGAATATTCTGTAAAACTATTTCTGTGATACTTTAAGAAACACAAATATTAGTAATTAAGAGGTAATTCTAAAGGATTTAGAGAAGTACAAAGGAAGTAACATGACTTACTGTTCCTCTGACTTAGTGAAATTTCTAAGAAAGCAGCTGAAATATTTATTGTTAATGGAATGATCAGTGCATTTGGTGTATGTATGGTTTACGGCTACAAAAAAAAAACACCCTTGAAAATGCTTTATTAAACAGTCTAGGGGGGTTAACACAAAAATACAATATTGCATCAGAATAGATTGTTTCTTCAAGTTGATACTGCTGCTGTACATATTTTCTTAGCCCTTTTCCATGGCTACTTTTCTGAACAAGGTAACAATACCTGTACAGCCATGTTCCCTAGCACTCATCCAGGAACAGAGTAAATTCTTGGCAGAAAGCACTCACAGAATGATGATGTGTGTTGTTTGGTTGTATTAAGTGTTACACAAGTGTCTTACCTTTTTAATATGTGCATGTATTATGTGCATGTATGTAGATACACGCTGTATTGCACGTATAGGCCTCAGTTTAAAGTAATAGGCCTTGTTTAAGAGAACCTGCTTAAAAATGAGTTCTCAAATCACACAGATTCAGAGGATCAGACAAGGGGGCTACCACAGAAGAGGAAGAAAGTTACTGCAAGTCAGAAATGAGAGGCTTCTGGGAAGATGTTTTCAAGGGTAGATTTCTCCCCTTGCTAGCTCCCTGTGTGTGTAACATTCACCAACAATGAATTGCAAGTTTTCTTGCCAGTTGCCCTGCATAAATACATTTCCTAACTTTGCAGGTCTGTGAGAGTGTGTGTGTGTGTCTACACACATGTGTATCTTTATATGACATTTCGGTCTTCAGTTGGAATTTTTTGTTATTCCTCAAGTATAGTTCCAGGTGTTTTTACCAAGTTTGGTGGTCTTCATTCTTTTCCCCCATATCTAACAGTCTTTCTCAGCACTAATTTTTACATTGCACAATGTGACATTGCCTTTCTTCAGTCAAGGTAGTTGACTGAATATTCTGGATTGAGAGAACAGGAAATAACATGGCTGTTTCTGCTGTAAAGAGATAAACCTGCTTTGATCTTTGTCTACCTATGAGAAATGCTTATCAGTTTACTCCTTTGACCCACAGGGCATTGGATCCTATAAAAAATGAGAAATGCAGAGCTGTTTGCTAGCTCTTGCCTGACATCCCGCATTTCTATATACCACTTGTTCAATAAATTCTAGATGTTCAGTACACCTATGTAGAAAAGAAAACTTAGGATGATTCCTGTAGTCTGCACTAGTAAATAAAGTGATGCTTTCAATTACACAGACAAACTGGAGCAGTCTTGTTTGTTGTGCCCTGAAGCAGCAAGAGCAGAGAAATGTAGAAACCCCATGTATTTTGACAGCCTTCGTGTTCTGTGTGACAGAAGGGGAAGTCTGCAGCTACCTGGGAATCAATGGTAAGTATTTAGTCAGGCGAGATGGTAGGGCCGGTCTGACAGCTTACTGTCACTCACAGAGCCATTCCTGATCCTTTCTTCTGGCCACGTGCTCTACCGGTACTTTTCTTGTTTCTGGTGTTTGTATCATCTCTCAGCCAGCAGAGACAGGGGAAAATAAGTGGCCTGTTAACTTGTTTAAGGCATTTTGGTTAACACTGGATTAATTGCTTTCATAGTTAATCCAAACTAATAGTAGTAATGAAGCATTGCAAAACCTAGTATGTTATAATGGTGTCATTCTTGAAAACTAATACTTTTATTCAGAGGTAGAAAGGAATCCATACTATTTACACATAAAATCACTTTTTAAAATTGGCAACCAATCTGGCTGTATTCACAAAATCCGTGCAGAAGTCTGCTAACTTCCTTTTGAAATGCCAACAATAAAGCAGAGAAAAATAGAAATTTTCAGTTGCTCAGGAACTGCTCAAAAACCTATCAGGAAATTGCAAACCAATTGCAGACTTGCTGCATTTTTCTCAATAGATATTTGTCAACAAATCAAGCTTCAGGTCTTAAAATTGGCATCTCATTTATGTTGATTGGACTTTCCTTGGGGGTTTTGCATAGTTGTATTAGTATGATTGTGATCAACTGTTCATTTTCATAAGTGAGAGAAAATCTAAGGATTTAGGCTAAGGCCAGGTGAATAACCAAAAGTCATCTGCTGGGAAAGGTAACTACTATCTAGTTTAAAATATATGTACGTATTACCGATCCTTGCTGATGTAACTACATTTAATCAAGTATATTTTACATCAGTTTTGTGTGAGATTGTGTGACACATAGAGCTATGTTAAAAAAGCTTTCAAGTGTAAACTAGTTTATGGAATTATGGCAAAGTGAGAAGAAGGGGGGAAGTTGTATTTGAAGACAGTGATGCAGAGGGGACAATGCTCAAAGTTTGTCTCCAAGTTATGCTGACAGAGGTGACTAAGCAATAGTATCATTGTCTGTAGAAGCTTACTCATTAATAACAGTATGTATCCCTTTTCCTTCAAAATGAATATAAAGTGGAGGAGAGAAACTAATTCACAAAAGCAGCAAGTAGCTCAAAGCTTTTCTCAGATGACTCCTTAATGAGTTCTCATCCTTTAAATACTGTAGCTCTGGTGTACATAATAGTTATTCTGTTGAAGCTATGCCTACTTAAGGGAACAGGATCTCACTGTCTGGTGATGTGTTCATTATACAGCAATTGTACAAATTAGAACTCAAAATGCTCTATTCCTGGTGCTTTTAAGTTCAAGCGTTAATATAATTCTACTTAATGTGTATCGCCATGTGTCAGTCCATCTGTATGCAGCCCTGGCAGGTCACTTAGTTCAATTTTAAAGCTGTCAGATTAAAAGGAAAACTTAAACAGTGAAGTGAGAATAGGCCTTTAATCTTAACCTACATCTGGTTTACAAAAATGAATAAAAGCTTGGCATTGGCTTTCAAGCTTGACAGCCTTATCATTAAGATGCTACTGCAGCAAATTCTGATGCTTACAGATATCTTTACTGTACTGATCTCTTCCACTTGCAGAGAAAGAAACCTGCAAAATTACTTATCTTTTGCTAGAGTCCCAGCAGAAGAGATCATCTGTAATTTCTGCCTTACCTCTGTAGCTAGAAATGGCAAGCTAGAAAGGCAAGAAATGAATTGGTGACAGATTCTGACAGCTGGTTATAAAGGAGAAGGCTGTGGTAATTTGCAGTAAGTGAAACGGTGCATGCTGTTTCTTGTGTCAGTGTGCAGAGATGGGGGAGAGGACAAAAAACAGGAAGAAGGGAATGCTGAGGGCTTTGTCACACCATAATGTACAGGACATCCCGGCTGCAAACCATTGCTTTTTAAGAAGTAACGGTCTCTGCATTTAATCTAAAATATTGAAGAAATTTAGTTTTAAATATTTAAGAAAAAAACCCCAAACCAACAGATTAATCAGCTTTTTTCTTGGAGGGAAATAGTGCCATTTTCAAATGGTAAAGGCAGCAACATGGACACTGATTTCCCTAATTCACTATATGCCAGTTATCAAGAGATTACAGTGAAGTTTTCTTTTTGACAAGTATGCACTTCTCTAAAATTCTGAATTACATCAACAAAGTGAAAAACCTTGTGGTAGAAGTTTACCAAACAGCAAGGTAAGTAATTGCAATGGTTTATTTTACCCAATATCGGAATATTCAGAAAATGAATGGGGATAGGTTCTGATTTTGAAAGAGCTGGAAGAGAGGATGATCTTGTGAATGCAGTGGTGGAAGAAATACAAGAAATCTTGTTTTCTGGAAGATGCTCAGAACTCGTCAAAGATTTGTGGAAGCAGTTGTCAGCTGAACGCTCCTCTCTAGAGCTGTTAAAGCCTAACCGTGCTGATCTGGAGGATGGTAGGCCCAGCCTTTGATAGGCAGTCCTGTTACAGCTACAGGTTTATGAAAATCTATTGTCAAGGCTTCTGTCTTGGAGATATTTCCACTTGCTTGTAAGTCTTGCTAACCACCATGGAATAGACAGTGTTTGGCAAATCGGGTTCTTCAGCTGTGTTGGAATGGTAGCTATAATGATGGTTTTGATCTTCAGTCAGCCCATTTTTTTCTTCAGGCCATGGTGTTGAGAAATAAGAAATACATTTTTGTTGTCCTAAATTGTGTGGTAAGCCACTGTGGTGGCTTCAAAGTTAGTGCAAAGCAATCTAGAGAAGTACATCATGTCAATTATTAAGGAGTCAACCTTGGTTTCCCTTAAGATAGTCTTGCCAAACCTGTGCGCTGCGCAGTGCAGAGCAGCAGCGTGGCTATTCCCTTTGGACAGCTAGTGGTCTGCAGGTCCATTGTTCTTCAGACTCTTGAAGTTGTGTTCTCACAGAAGAATTAAAAAAAAAAAAAAGGCTGAACATCTGAATGCTAGGCAGATAGTACTTGGCTGAAGGCAGTTTTGTAGGTAATAACCAAGGATGTTTGTGGCAGTAGGGAGAAGTATCTGAACAAGTCTCTAAGACAGACTGTGATAGTGTTTGAGCTATTACTGATCTCCAGCACTGTCAGGAGCTTGGTTTTGCAGAAAAATGTGTGAGTATGCCTGTATGTTTAAGTCCTGATGTGTAATGCTATCAGTATACCTGAAGAGTCCTGCATTCTTCTAGCATGCATTTGGGTTAAGTAGGTTATGCAGACTCTGTTTGGGGTTTGGGTTTTTTTTTAAATCATTATTATTTATTTTTACTCCCCATGTTGTATACTTCTGTTCCTTTCCTAAGCTTTCTATGTTAACCCTTGTAGCTCTTTAATTTCTCTAGTCTTTCTGCTTGCCCTGAAAGGCAATTGCATGGAGCTTTCTGCCCTTAAAGAACTGTAGATTCAAATGTCCAATACATAGAAGGAATAAAAATATGAAGGAAGGCTGTGACAAACATTTCCCTTTATCAGAAGTGTAGAAATTGCTAGATTAAAATACAGTGGTCAGTGAAGAGGTATCTTACTCTTCAGACAACTGTTACATTTGATAAACAGAATGAATAGTGTTAGAATTACAAAAAGAACCATTTTAAAATTATCCCGAAAAACTTTTTTTGGAGAAAGAGTGCAAATCAAAAGGTACAAACTCAAATAGCACCTGCAAACTTGGATCTAAACATACTCTGAATCACTGGTGTCAGATCTGGCTGACTGGTTTGCCTTTTGCACTTTGCTTCTGACCTAACCCTACTTCATGCAGGAGAAATCTGCTTTGTCCTACCGATGTGAAACTTCAGATTTTCAAGAACATGTACTTGGACCCAGCAGTAGCACTAAGACGCTGAAAGCTGACAGTTATTCTCCAGAAACTTTGCTCATGAATCATCTTTGTGAATTGAAGATGGATAAAGCCCACAGGACAGTAGTTCACATCCATCCCAACCAACTGTAGCCACAGTAACATTACTGCTTTCTACTTCAGTTTTTATCAAAGCAGCTAAACAAATCACAGATGTTCTGGTTTTACCTGGTCTGTGCTGATAGGTAGAATGATCTCCAGGGCAGTGAAGCAGACTGGAAATTATCTGTTCTGTGGTTTGAGGCAAATGCTAGACCTTTTGGAGACTTGTTCCTGTTCCTGTATGTTAAATAAACTGCAGCTCAGTCCTAACCTTCCGTGGAAACGTCTAGTTGAACTTTTCACAAAAAGGAGTTATGATGTAGAGTACGTGAAGAGGAAAAAAAATGATTTCTGGACAATCTCAAAGAAAGAAGCAGAACTTGTCTTTCTGCTAATGAAAGGAAGTGTTAGGCAATAGAGTTCTGAAAGGTTGAGTAGGGCCAGATAAAGTAAGTGCAGTGTGTAAAGCCAACTGAATTATTGCAAGAACATATGAAATGTCCTACTGAGTCAAACCAATGAGACCAGAAACGTGTGCAGCACTCAAGGTGCGGGTGTGCCATGGTTTACAGAGTAGCAGAAGGATGCCTGCAGCTTTGTTCTCAGTAGCCTTCCTGGTGATGCCCAGTATTTTGTAGGCCGCCACTGTGCAATACAGCAAGGATTTGGGGGATTTCCTATCTGACATCTTGTGTAGAGAAGGGTATCAAATGTAAATCAGTTAGTCTTCCATAGAGCTGATAGCTTGCGTTTAACCAGTTCGTGTTACCTGAAAAGCATCCAGTCTTGTTTTGGAGACATCAAGACTGATGGATGAAGAATCCACTGCATCTTTGACCAAATAGTTAATTATCCTGACAGCTTTTTAAAAGATCTAATTTCCTACATAAATTTGTCATGTCTCCAACTTTGTATTCTTACCTTATTTTCTCTATTAATCTGTTTGTAAATGTTGTCGTCTTTACATAAAATTTAATTTCCAAAACATAAAGCCAATATTTTGTTGGTTCTGCCAATTATTATGGCTGGGCCTCTTAACTCATATTTGCTGTGCAGAAACAGCAGCTGGCACTCCTGTTACTGGTTCTGCCCAGTTGAAGTACAGGTCTCTTGGAATTTGCCCCAGCTGATCCTAGGAAGTCTTCTCCCCTCTGCTAAGGACCTTGCTTTTGGAACATCATAATGTAACCCTGTATGCAAATTTCCAGGTTTTTCTCTTAAGGTCACATGAGGCTAGACAGGCTGCACTCCGCCATTGTTTTCTGCCTTCCTTTGGCAATCGGGCACAAGCCAAGTGTCCTCATGGTGCCCCTGGCATTCCAGGAGCTGTTCAGAGGGCTGTGATGAGACCAAAGGGGGCAATCTTTGTTTTAAGACTTTTGCGTACCAATTCTGGATCTACTGATTTTTAAGACTTCTCTCCAGTTATTAAAGTAATCGTAAAATATAATTTAAATTCATGGGTTTCATTCTTTCAAACACAGACCAAAATCAGTTGCTGAACACTCTATTTCACAAATATTTTTTTCTTACCTCTGGACAGTAATGTAATAATGAGTTTGCTAGATTTTTTTCATTATCTTTAGCCTCAGCAACTCCTGATCTCCATAGATTCCTCTAATTTATTTCATCTTTCTTATCAATTTGTCGTGGTATTCACAACCTACAGGAGTTTCTGTTAATGTTTTAAACTAGCCTATAGGTTTAGAAACTTTCAGAAATTATATGTAGTTTTAGACTCCCTCTGGTGGTCTGGCAATGTAGTTGGCAAGTTGTTTAACTGGTAATACTGGCGGCAAGGAAAATGTTTGAATGCGGTGTGACACTGTAGATGCTTCAAATTTAGCCATCGTTTGTCCCAGATGTATTTAAATAGCAATGGGGAAAATATTGATGTTTATTAAATACAAATTACTTTTACTGCCAACGAGTAGCTAGTAACAGTACAAAAATAAAATTTAAAAAAGGAAGAAAAAGTGAAATTCAAAGCTTTGCTTCTATGTAATAATTGAATTTATTTAAAGGTATTGAACTTAGGAACTGAATAAGAGATGTAACTGAACTGATGCATTCAAATTCAATGTGAGAAACACTTGATCTTCATCTTCTCTTAAGTGGTCACAGAAGTACAGTTTGAAACAGCAATTTATGTGAAGACAGTGATGCCCTGTGTAGGCAGAAACTGATCTGGGAATAAAACCTATGTACAATTTTAGCCAATAATGTAATGAAATCAAACAATTGTACTACACGGAGAAGAGCTGCCATTATTGCTTTGCCAGCTAAAGAGACTTTGCTCAGATTAAGAGGTTTGTATTTACTAAAATCTGGTTTCCTAATTTCCTAACATGTAATAGGTATCTTATTTTTGCCATTAAGAAATAGTTTTAAATGGTACATGACACTTTCTATGCTGGATATAACAAAAGGAACTGAAATGCAATGGGCTAATTAAACTGTAAGAAGCTTGCATCTTTCTAAAAATATGTAATAATTTTTTAAAATTCAGAATGATTCTATTCTGAACACATTTTGCATAAATGAATCAATAAAGAATAGGAAAATGGCTTCGCCACTGAGGTTCAATTTGTCTGGGAAGATTGGGGGTTTTTGGTTGAAGTCAGAGATTAAGCTACAATCTGGATCACATCTAGAATTTTGCTGAACTGTATCTTACCAGTTTTCTTCTGCAAAGACAGTGTGGAGACCCTCTTTACCTGCTATCCTATGGGCATCACTGTGTGGGACAACAGTTTGAAATACAGCGGGAAAGAGGCTTACCATGAGTGTAACAAAATGGAAGATCCATGATTAGATCTTACCTTGGTTCTTCCCTGAAGTTAAAAGTAGCCAAAGCATTGATTTTAAATCCTTAGACCTGTGAACAAGACTGGAAAGTTTTGCACTGTCACAATAAACATGAGAAACAGCAAACTATGGTATTTTTCTTCCCATTTTGTGTCCTATTAGTTACTACACGTTAATATAGGATAGCAACTTCACTGGCAATATAGCTTTGTGAAAATACACTTGTGGAATAAGTAGCAATTCAGATAGAAATACTCTATTCAGCTTATAAACACCAGTGAAGTGTGCTTTTTTTTTGATTTGGGGAGATGACTTTTTTTAAAATGCGTAAATATATGTATTTGTGATGTGGAGGATACTTCTAGAAACAGTATGACGTAATTAAAATGCAGTATGAAACATTGGGCTAAACCAATATGATTTTAAATATATATTACTAGCTGAGTGATACTCTTTGTTGCCCTTTCATTGGTGATGCCAGCTCCTATTTAGTATAAATGAGCTTGGAAAGGATTTCTTTGGGAGTCTGACTTTTATCTTTTGCAGCACAATTAGTAATTAAACTTCAGATTCAGCCTATCAATAGTAATGACTGTTAGCATTGTCATTTATTAAAGACCAAGAATTAACATCAAGAGATTTCATACAATAGTGAAAAATAAGTATTTGCCTGATTGTACAGGCATACATTCCTTTTAGTATCAATTGCACTGTCCATTATTTGACAAGTGCAGTATGAATTGAATCAGCTTGAAAGCAACAAACTACAAAAAAGTCCATTGTGAAAGGGGGAAAAAAATGCTTTCCAGGTTCCCAGGTTTTCCTGAATTGTTTTGTGTGTGACTGTAACACTCAAACAGCAGTGAGGGCTTAATGGTTTACAAAATATTGCACATTCACAGATGTGACTGTTTATCTTCAAGAAAATGAACTAAGTACAAAACCTTGAAATACTTACTATTTTGATAAAGCATATTTCAGTACTTATATGACTGCATTATTCCTTGCTATGAGGTAGGGGTGGCAGGTTTTATAACGTGTGTCATCAAACTGTTGATTTTATGGACGCTGCTCAGTCTCACTTCTCTTTAAATTGCATTTTGATATTCTCAAAAAGGAACAAAGCGTCACTGTGAGATTAATTTCTCTAACAATTTTCATATGGTCTGATACAAATTTTATAGAGATTACTGGCTTCAGTAGGAATAGAGAACTCTGCAGTTACCTTGTTTCACTAACAGTGTTATGCTAACTGAAGAACAACACTTACATTCCAGTATAATATTTGCTTCTATAATGTTTGAGTTGTGCTCTTCACTGTAGAGAAATTACTTCTCACATGAATGCATTTTTGGCCTGAAAATTTTTGCACTTTGCATTTAAGAAAATGGCAGACGGTAGTAGAAATTAAACATGATTACTTTAAAAATAATATTTTAATTGCATCTCTTTGATCACTTGCAAATAGAGTATGTTTAACATCTTAATAGACACTAAAAATGTTGATTTGAATCAAAAGATAAATTGATAAAATAAGGACTTGTGCTGGGGAAAAGGTGCCTTTTAATTCTATTTTACACTTTGTGGAGATAAACCAAGGATTTTTGTGCTGTCTTCTCTAACATATTTCCCTCAAAATCATCTTTCTGTGATGTAACCTATAGAAACTGAGGGGCAAAACTGTTGTCATAATTAGCACTTTGCTTAGCAGCTTCAGACAAATTCTACTTGGGGAAAAAATCCCAAACCCCTGGCCGGTGTGGCAGACTAAAACCAGAGTAGTAGATAAACTTGCATATTAAACACTTTTGCTGTAAATAGTGGAAAAATGCTTGCCATTAAGCATTGATAGCCTTTGACACAAATTAGATGTTAAGCTTTGACTAGCCTGTTCTCTCAAGCCTCCATACCAGTGAGCTGACTTCAGCAAAGCTGTTGTGAAAAGTTTTAAATTTTTTTCATTTTTTTTTTAGAATAAAGGAAAGCTAGAACAAAGGTGAGGTTTGCTTCCTACCACTTTAGCCGTGAATAGTGTTTGCCTAAGAAGCCAGAAAACCTCACTGTAGAATAAAAACTAACGATCTTGGAAGTTTGCGTGCATATTTTTTTCTCTCATATGAGTCCCTAGCATTCTGTTTGACTATGTTGCCTTTAAAAATGCAAGTCCTTTTTGAACTGGTTTTTCTGATTCCGTGTTATAGAATGTTTAATACCTTTGTAGAGATTAAAATAGTACTTTAGTCAGTTTATATTCACTATAACTTTTACTTTTTTTACCAGTTTTAAACCTCCATCACTTCTGTTTCTCATAGTTCTGTATGGAGTGCTAGCGCAGACAACTACTTTAACAGGTTTATTTTCACGTTCCCAGAAGTATCAGAGCAGTGAATTGGTGTGTTGCTGTGTATTGAAAGTTCCTGTTTCTTCAGTCCAAGCTCATGAAATCAAACTGAACATCCCATCGTTTTTCTTACTGCCCTGTGTTTGGGAGGATTGGAGTGGGAGAGATGGTGTAAGGAAAAATGGTTGACCAATATATCTTAAGTTACTTTTCTGTAATTTAATTTTACATCCTTTTCAGACACCAGGTATCTCTGTACCTTTGAGCAAGCCAGTTATCTCCTCTTAATAAGCAGAGTGTTTCTCGCAGAGTACATGTATGCTGCAGTCTGTGCCAAGGGTTCACTAAACAGGCCCATTTCCGGCAACCAACGCTTTGTTTCATTTTGAAAAATAAGTGGCAATTGACAAAGTATGCAGGATCAGACTTTGGGATCACTTTTACGCTGTTCATTCCAGCTCAATTGCTTTATATGATTATCGGTCACTTACAATGGCATCTTCTCCGAGCAGTCTTAGGTGCGTGCACGTTCCGTTAATGTTAAAGCAGTTTCCCCATTGTTCCAATGCATTTGGAAATACACTGATTCTTTTTGCATAGCTGTCTTGCTTCAGGAGTAGTAGCTGGCAGGATAACGTGCCTGATGAACTGTTAGGGAAATATTTTGATACTATTCTTTTGCTGGTAGCATTTACTGAATTGATGTGTTCAGTACTAACAAAATGTGCTAAAATTGGTGTGAATAAACACGAATAATCTTCATAAGCAAACGAACTCTTCAGAAGTTGAAATATTAGTTTTTATAGTCTTATGTGTAAAAGAATGAGTAGTCACGAGATCAGAGGTTTTGAATTATCGTTCCTTTCCTGCCTCATTTTTCATTTAATCGCCTTCACTCCCCAGTAAGACGCCATGCTGTGAGCCGTTCGGCGTTCTCTGATCCCTACACCGCGCACTGGCAGAAAGCGCTTCCACCGATTTCTTCTTTTGCTGTTGCAGTAGGCGAGCTCCGTTCCGCTCCCGCGCTGCGCCATCGCACCGCTGCCGGCGGGGCCGGGCCGGGCCGCTCCGCTCTTTGGAACCCGCCCCCCTCCCGCGGGCAGCCGGGCGGGCCCTGCCAGCGCACAGCCGCGGCGGACGCTGCCGCCTCAGGCCGCGGCCACGCCCCCGCCGCCCCGCCCCGCCCCGCGCCGCCCGGCGCCGCCCCGCCCCGCGTCGCCCGGCAGGGGGCGCCACGCCCGCCGCTCGGCCGCCAGCGCGGCGCGGGCCGCAGCCCTCAAGTTCCGCCGCTTCGGTCGCCGCCGCTGCCGCCGCCCAGGCGCCCGACGCCGCCGTCGTCCTTTCCCGGCTGCGGCCCCAGCTCCTTCCCGCCGCACCGGCCCCTTCCCCCGCCGGGGCCCGCCGGCCCGGCCCGGCCATGGCCACCAAGAAGGCGGGCTCGCGGCTGGAGACGGAGATCGAGCGGTGCCGCTCGGAGTGCCAGTGGGAGCGGATCCCCGAGCTCGTCAAGCAGCTCTCGGCCAAGCTCATCGCTAACGGTGCGGCGCGGGGAGGCAGGCCGCGGCGGGGAGGCGGCCGGCGGGGCTCTCTTACGCCGGGCTCGGCAGGTGCAGCCGGGCGGGCCGGCGTGAGGGGCCTGCGGGCCGCCCCGCGGTGCCCGGGGAGGCGGCGGGGCGCGAGGGCCGCTGGAGGGGCGTGGGGCGGGTCGGGGCGGCCCGGCCGGCGCGGCCCCGCGGAGCAGGAGCCCCGGGGCGGGGAGGCGGCGGCGCCCAGGGCCCGACCCCGGCGTGCGGGGCGCCTCGGCCGGCGGCCCTGGCAGCAGAGCTGGGGCGCTCGCCCCCGCCTCCAGCACCCCCGGCGCCGGAGGGAGGCCGCGCTTCGCCTCGCCGGCGGCGGGGCCGTGTGGGTTTACGTCCTGGGCTGCTGAGCAGTCCGGTGCCTTACCGGGAGTGCTGCGGCTTTGCAGGCACACACACTGACAGCGTGCATAAGGCTCTGAATGCCCTTCTGGCTGCTGTGCACGGCCGGAGCGTCTGTGCCCAGCCTGTCCTGTGAAGGCTTCTGTCCTGTGAAGGCTTCTGTCCTTTCTTGAAAACGTACCTCAGCAATATAGCGCAGCTTCGTTTATTTTCTTGTGAAAACGCCGAGTGGTTTGCTTGGCTCTCTTGGTTCTTACCTCACAAACTTTTAAACGTTTAGCTGAAGGAGGTGGAAAGCAGTGCTTCATGCTGAGGTATGGAAGTGCCTGACAAACGGGAGGTGCAGGGAAGTCCTCTTTGGCATGGATGCCTTCCTTCTGTTCGTGAGAAGGGAGGTGGGGATGGTGCGTGTCTTTCTGGGCTCGCTCCTTTGCTTGAGGTGGAGCCGGGGGTATTTTTCGAGAGAAGTCAAGTCTGCAGAGGGGTGCAGAACGTGGGGTGAATTCAGAGGTAACAAGTTAACAGAGAGAGATGATGAGGTGTAAGGTTGGTGTCACTGGTGGTATGTTGCAAAGGCAGCGATAGCTTTGCATGCTTAGCCAAGGAAGAAAACTGCGTGATTCAGCTCTGTAGAAATACAGATACAGGAAAAGTCGGGATCAAAGTAAAGAGAAGAGAGAGAATTTAAGAATAAATGGCTGGCTAGTAGATAACCTTACACGCATTGGCCTTAAGAACAACTGGGTGATGATCCTGAAACACACTGGTATTACACTAACTAAAAATAAACACGAGTGAAAAGATGGAAGGTATTATGTTTAGTTTTAGGACGTGCTTCATTGGGTTACAGACTATGAACAAGCTAGAGATCAATTCAGGCCAAGGCAAATGTTTTTTGGCTGTCTGGCTGAGAAGTGTGTTCTTCATAGTTTTAAGATACGCTAAGGTATTTCAGACAGGTAGGGAGAGCTAGGTGGAAGATGTTATTGACAGTTCGACTTAAATTTCTCTGACCTGAATACTTTTTACCTAACAAGCATATCGGAGAAGATTGTGTAGTCTGCTTAACTTCACACTTAAGTGACTTTCCTATTATGGTAACTTACAGATTCTGTACCACTCAAAATACAAATTATTGGAATATTTCCTGATCTTTACAGCACGGGAAAGCGTCATATGTAGATGTTGTTTCTTTCTGACAGCACAGGAATGATTAAGTCAATGTTGATGGTTTCCAAGTTCTAGCTGAGAACAGTAACAATCACTAGGCTAAGTGATCATAAGGGATTCTTTCTTTTGTGGTGGATTAACACAGGAAGAGAATAATTTATTGAATGAAGTACCTGCCCCTGCTGTTGAGAGTGTCTAAAACTGTAAGTTTTTGTTCTAGATCCTGGCGTACCTAACAGTTTGCAGGCCACGGTTATCAGCTAGTGAGACTATGAAGGAGAGGCAATGTCTCTGTTCCACCTGTGAAGAGAGATATGAACTGAAAGGCACTCTAATGCGTATCCACGTTGTTAGTTAATCTGAAGCAATTAATTGAAGAAAAAGTACTCAGAACTTTACTGCTTACTTCTGTAGTAATGTTCAGTTTTACAAATCAGCTAGGGAATATATAACATAAGATCTGGTTTTTGGCTGAATGTGTACAGTATGTCATAGGAGTGATTTAAAGGTCTGAGAGGAAGAAAAAGAGGGGAGACGATCTTCATTCTGTCCATGTATTGGTGTGTAGGGAACTGGCTCAGACTCTTGAATACTGGAGCATTTTAGCTGAGGATATCAGCGTTGCTAGGAATAAGTTTTATTGCTCTTTGAACACAGATGGGAAAGAGTCCTTTGGGGAAGCCCTCTTGTAATCTCTTCAGTCTTGCACTATTGCAAAAGAATAGATTGTTACTTCACCAGGACTTAATTACCCTTCTGTTTGGAGATGGGGTTTAGAGAACTTGACAGAAATTTTAATGGGCTGGATTATTATTTGGGCTGTCTTGCATTGATAGAGTATTTTCTAGTATCAAGTTCCCATCCCTTTAAGCTTGCAACCCAAATTAGATGAAGGAAGAAATAGCAATGACAGCTCCCAGGACGAAGGTCTGTGTGGATGCATAAGGCAATAGTATATACTTCTGGAGAAGTGCATCACTTGAGAGGTGCAGTATTCTGCGTGGACTTGGTTATTGTATTGCTTATTCTGTTCTGCTGGTGGATCCTGTCTACTCCCTCGTAGAATTATGAGTCTGTATAAAACCTGACAGTGGATCAAATATAAATGACAGTTTTATGTAGGATTTTGAATGCACAAAAATGACACTTACTAGAACTAATTTCTGCATCTGATGGATCTTATTTGAAAGGCTTTGTGAGCTTACTGAGCTTTAAGGTAAAGAGTGAAGACAAATGTTAATGGATTGGTCACCACCTTTGGTATTCCATAAGTAATAGCCACAATTTGGAGCATGGAAGGTGTGTGCTCTGTGTCAAGCTGGTGACTTGCATTTTTTTTCCACAGAGGATAGATAGATGAAAGAAGGTTCTTTAACTCAGAATTGTCAGGCACTTACCCATTGCATTTTCCTGCTTCAGAACCAGGATTCAGTAGCAGTGGTGAGACTCAGGCCATTTGTGCTCAAATCTCCATTTGAGCTCTTGCTTCATCAGCACTCCTGTAAGAGATTGGGTCAAAGCTGTTACATGCAGGTGTGGTGGGCTGGCCTTGGTTAACAGCAAATGCCCACTCAATTGCTTAGTCTCTCCCCTTCCTTAGTGGGGCAGGGGCAGCAAATAGGATGAGAAGACTTGTAGCTTCAGAGGAAGACAGGGAGATCACTTAGTAATTACTGCTGTGGGCAAAACAGGCTCAACTTGGGGAAAATTAATTTAATTTGTTGCCAGTTAAAATAGATTCAGGTAGTAAGAAACAGAAAGACAGACATGAAAGCCACACTTTTCATCCCCCCTTTCCCAGGCTCAACTTCATTCCTGTGACTCTCCCCATGTGGTGCAGTGGGCAAAAGGGTTACAGTCAGCGCGAGGTGGTTTCTTTCCACTGGTCTTTCCTTCTCACGTTTTTCCTCTGCTCTGCTCTGGCGTGGGCTCCCTGCTGGCTGCAGTCCTTCAGGAAAAAAAACAACCCTGCTCTGGCACAGGCTGTCCATGTGCCGCAGTTGCTTCAGGGCATATCCACCTGCTCCAGCTTGGGTCCTCCCTAGGCTGCAGGGTTGGATATCTATCTGCTCCAGCACAGTGGAGCACTTTCTCCCCCTCCTTCTTTGACCTTGGTGTTCCCTTTGCTGTTTCTCACTCCTTCTGTTCCCTCCTCCTCCTCCCTGTGGCATATTTTGCCCTTTCTTAAATGTGCTTTCCCAGACGTGCTGTCACCATGGCTGAAGGGCTCAGCTGTGCCTTGCTGTGGGCCTGGTGGACCTGCTGGGCCTTGGACAGGGCAGCCCTAGGCCTCTTCCCATGGGGCCACTCCTGGAACCCCGCCGCTGCCAGCACCTTGCCGTTTACACCCCGTACAGTAGGATTTACAAAAATTGTAGCAGCTGGCGTAGAAATCATCATGCTGCTCTGAGGTTCACAAAGATGTGGTCGTTGGCTAGCCTGGAGGCTGTTTGGTTGCAAGAAAGGTGCTGTCCTGAGGTGTTCACATCCTGTGTATCACATCTGAAATGGAACTGAGAGAAACCCCAAGTTGTTAGAAATAAAGCTCTTTCCATTGATGAAACTTTATGAGTGTTCTCAACTAGTCTAACTAACAGGAAAAGGCTCCTTGTAAGAAAATGATATGAAGAAATTTTGATTTGTTTGTTGAATTTTGTCTGATATTGCTGATGAACAGCATGGTGGCAAAGCATGGTCATGAGAATTAGCAAAACTGCAAGTACCAAATTAACTTGTTCACAGATTATTGGAAGAGGTAAAATAGTAAATGGTGAATATCTGAGATTAATGAGAATGTATTTTTAAGTGTACCCAGAACTGGGAAGCATTGGCTATGTGATTCTTTTATATTTTAAGCCAATCTGAATGGGCTTTATTTAATATTTATTAAATAAAGGACTTAATCTGTAAGACAACCATGTACAACTTCATTTGGAAAACTTGGTTGGCATCAAAAGCACAGTTGTGTGAATGAAATACATAAGAGAGATATTTTCTCTGAGACCACAGTTTACTGTAGCAGTCCCCAAAATAACTGGTGATGACCACAACACTCTGGTGTTAATGATCACATATACTTTAATGTTGAAACTTATGAAATACCAGTGATGATTTTTTTCAGTAAGTTTATCAAAACATGTTGGTCTTACAGACAACCATTGAAGTGTTCAGGTTTATGAGGGTTGTGTTTTGAAACCTCTCTGCTACAGTCTTAATGAGAGTATTGTGTCATTCATACCTTTGGGATTTGGGATTCTCAGGGTGCCTGGAATTCTGTGGTGTTTGAATGATAATTTTGGAAGCTAGCAATGACATTTCAAAGCTGATTGCAAGTTAGTCGTGAGTTTTTGATGAAACAGTAGCATCTCGAAGGAAGCAGCTACAATGGACTTAAGTATGAAGGTTGTGTCTGCTCAGAGAGTTCCCAGGACATTAGTGCTCTAATGCTTTCTTTCCTTCCTTTGAAAACACAGTGAGGAAACCTCAGGTCAGTTCAGTGGCAAACCTGAATGGATAAAATAAAGAATCCATGAATTTCCACGGGTATTTCCGGTCATTCATTGTTTCTGTAATTGTAACATGACCTTGCTCAAGTTCAGTGAGATGTGTGGCTCTGTCTGAAAAAGCACTGAGGAGGTGAATTATTATAGTTCAAGCGAAGTGGAATGATGTAGTTCTGTAGAAACCTTAGCCAGTATTGCATTACTGGGGGAAGAGAATGCATGCTCTGGAAGTTTGCAGACCTGTATGCTGCCAAGAGCATTGTGACCTTACCATGAAAGCAGAATGTTACCAACAGGTTATCAAGTTTGGTGATGGAGATACACTAGCCTTTTAACACACTGCTTTCTTACTAATTTAATTTCTTACTACCATTATATCCCATTTCTGTTTGTTGCTCTTTTGTTTTGTGTGTGATCTTTTCTCTGACTGCCTTTCCTCTCAACACCTTGTTTCTATAGTTCCTTACTATGTCTTTCCTGCTATTTAACATTGCAGAGTAAGGGAGCAGAGAAGCAAACCCAAAGGAACAGGAAGTATTTTATGTGTCTGTTTTTTGTTTATCACTTTCTATGCTACTTCTTTGCCTGGACATAAGTAGCAGGAATAGAAACATCTTATCAGTTTTCCTTTGTTTTGCTCCCTTGTGAAATACAAGACCTCAGATGTATGGTTAAAGCTTATTCTTAGAGTAAACCAGGGATTTCTAAACCTCTTAGGACTCATGCCCTACTTAGAAGGTGTTTATCAAATTTGTTTGGTTTTTATACATACAGTGTGTAATGCAATTTATACATGAAAGCTTTCTGAAGAGATCTACCTCTCTACCAGAGAAGTTTGTAGACTGTGATGTGAAATGCCTTTGCATTTCGACAAAAGTAGAAATTAACTCTCTTTTCATTTGATTTTTGTTTTCCTTCTGTTGCGTTCACTATCGTATTTAAAGAACAGGCATACTAAGGACAAACATTTTTCTGGATGAAGGCCAAAGATGGTGACAGTACTAAGATGTGTTATCTTATTTTTTGACTGACAACTTTGATTCTTCAGATAGCCAGGAGTGTTACAACAGTGTAAGTGGTGATGTAGGTCTGCTGCTTGTATTCCAACTGACTTTTCATCTGGAAGAAAAAATGCTAGCATAGTCAATACGATCTCACAGGTAACCAAGCTGGTCTAACACCTTGCTGCTATTGCATGTAGGAGCTCTTCCTACCTTCCCTCAAGCTGTTCCTTCTCTATGGAGTGTCTCCCAGTTATGTGTTCCTGGCCTCTCCCTTGTGTTTATGAGCACCAGAGGTAGGATTTACTGTGCTGGACCAGCAGAAAACTCTGTGCTCCTGTTTCTGGGGTTAGCTTCTGCTGGCTTACTGAGCTGCTTTGCCTCCCACAGGGGTCTGAAGAATGTAACAGCTAGTGGAAAATGAACAGTGGCAGCAGCCAGTGAAGGGCAAAGGCGAGGGGAACTTTATTCTTCTCCTGTGAGCAAGCATGTAATTGGTCTAAGTGGAATGAACTAAGTACTTCTGGTTATTTGGAGCTTATGTCTGCTTGCATTTATAAGGATACTGCTAATTTCTAAAATAATTACATTCATAATACACATCTCATATGTTAATGTTAGGTTGATTGCATTCTGTTGCTTTGTTTGAAAGTCACAAGAAGAAATGGTAGCCTGACTTATCAGTGTATATATACTGGTATATGTCTGTATTATAGCTGCTCTAGGTTCCTTTAACCTAACTTGAAGGGTTAAAGGTTAGTATTAACTTTTCTGTAGGGAAATAAGTTCATTAGCATAAACTCAGGTTCATTGATACTGCTTCTGTTTGAGTTTTATTTGCATGGTAGGAAAGAAGGCACAGAGGGTCCTTAACCACACCAGATGTGGGCCATTCTCTTCCCTGCCAAATCTGGGCTGTTCCTGCTTCTCACAAATTTGTCTTCTAAATAATAAGAATTTAGAATTTTCTCTGCACTGAACACAATTTAATTGGTGATCTGATGAGGAGAGACCGAAGACAATAATTCTGTAAAAAGCAAAGTGGCAGGATGTTGAGATAAATTGGAGAGGGCAAGGATATCTGGCCAATAGTGCTGTGTTTGTTGGTAGCAAGACCTTTCATCATTGGAGAGCATTTGATCTCTGCTCCAGGCACTGGAGGAAGAGTGCTGAATCTTGGAATTTCTCTGGTGTCAGCAAATGTGTGGCAGAATGCATAGTGGCAGTTAGTAAGCTGCTCTGATCAGAGATGTTATCAGTTGCTCTATTGCTTCGGGAGATGTATGAGTTTCTGCAGGTTCCCACCCCACTGATGATCTGTGTGTGGTTGGTGTGATTCCACTCAGAATGTGTATGCATAGACAGAAATCCTTTACTGTAATCTCACATTATCTTCAAGAGAAGGGAATGCATGAAAGGTGGTAGGCTTTTTTTAAATGTAGTTGTAAAGTAATTTTAAATATCCATTTTACAGATTTTGCTACAGCTTTGTAGTGTGGTGCTGTTTTTTCCAACAGGATTGTGATTCATTCAGTTCACAGAATAGACTGGTCTCTGGAGATAGAGCTGTAAATTTGAAGGCCAGAATCAAATATTTCGTCAAGTCATTCATTCTGTCTTTATAATTATCTTGATCACTGCCTGTGGAATTACCACATAAGAAATATGTAATATTGTAGTAGGAAGAAAGCTGCTTGCCTTAAGCACTCTTTACTAATTGCGTCACCCATATTAGTATTCTGTAGAGATGGCATATTAACAATGATTAATCAACAACTTGAGTTTTGATACAGCTGCTCTACAACAGATGTTTCTGGTGTGTGACATGTAAAGGGCAGTAAAGCAAAGGAAGAACTTTGAAGTATGTGCTTGTATTTTCTGGAAAAGAGGGAGATGATCAGGATCTGACCCTAGCAGATACTTAGGAGCTGTTTTTTTGATAATGAAAGTAGATCCTGAATGTTTAAGCTGCACTGAAACAAAGGAGGAAATAAAAGAGGACTTCCATGTTACAGTATTTGGCAAATGCTGCTCCTCTACTGTTAAGTTCCCTGTGTAAGCATTTAATCTGAAATTGTGAATCGTTCTGTTTTGGTTACTCCCTTGGCTATACGAATTAGAGTTTCCCCTTTATTAGAATAAAGGAGTAGGCTTTTCAGCCTTGAGCTTGTTAGGTGCTGGACCCCTGCTGCAGACAGCTGCTTGGGGTGCTGACGTCCCGAGGTGGAGGGTGTTGACAGGTTTCACAGAAGACTTATCTGTTCTTTTCCCAAAAGGAAGTGTAAAGATCCTTCATTTCACAGAAAGTGGGTGGGAAATCCCTTTGGCTCCAGACAAATCCTGAATGCAGCTCACCTGAGCCCAGTAACCTGTTTTATCTCCATAAAACTTTTGCAAAGGCAACCAAGATATGAAAACACCAGCAACTTCCAGGCTCTCCCCTATTTTTTTCTGCAGTTAGTTATGTGAACAAGTTGTTGCTTATCTTTCAGCTGTGCCTTGTTTCAAATTCAGGTTTGCCTGGGCTTTGCTTCCAGTCATGCTTCTGTTTTTCTTTTTACTATTTAGTTACAGTCTGTAGCATTAATCCAGGCTGTGATGAGATTGGTTTAGAGCTGGGATTAAGGACTGGCAGAAGTAGGGGACCTACTGCTTTTAAAACAGGTGATAGAATTAAAAAACCAAACAAACAATGAAGTTGCTAAAAGATGCTTTCTGTCTTAAAACTGGTGGTTATGTCCCTGAGACAATCATCTCTGAGAGTGACGTGTAGGTTACTGCCTTTAGGAATTTACTTGGGCTTTCCCAGATGCAGCTGGCGGGGTGGAGAGTGTGGGGTGCGGGGGGGGGGATGAGAAGAGGCTGTTTTTTGTGAGTGACTGGCTTTTGGAAATCCTAGGGAAGTGCATGATCTCCTCTTCTGGGGAACAGAGGCACATCTGTGGTTTTCATCTTGAGCTTCGGGTCATCTCATAGATGAAAAACTTTCTGACCTGATAATTAATCACTGATTAATACGGAGAAGGGAGTGAATATGCGAATCAAAACCTCTGGATGGTGAGGTTTAGGAGTAAGGAAGTGTTCCTGCTGTATAAGAAGTTGGGCAGAGTCACAGAGTCAGGATTTCTTCAGTCTCTTATTTCTTCTTTTTTGTCAGCTATTTTGTTTACCTTCTTGGGAGAACAAAAACTGGATTCCATTGTCATCATCTGTCAAATTTGCACTGTGTTGCAATGTAGCTGTTTGGTGGAACATGGACAAGAGCCATTGTCCCCATTACATGATTTGGTTTTTGCCTTCCATCTACGTAGTCTAGTCTGTTGTTGTTGTTAGTAGTGACAGAAGAACTGGTTTGTCCTTTGAGAAACAAATCATGGCAGGAAGCAAGATCGAAAAGAATTCCTAGATATCACAGTGTGTGCTTTTCCTGTTCTCCAAGTCACTCTTTGATCTTCTTTGTAACCTAAACAAAGCGTACTGGGGGAGAACGATCAGAATTTAGCTTCTTTCCATGTGTGGTTACTAGAACTGTTTCCAGTTAAACACACAAAGATGATGGTGATCCTGTTTCCCACACTTTGTGCTTCCCAGGCTTGGGTATGACCTGCATTCTTATTTATTAGTTTTACATTGCATTTGACTGAATGGGCCAAGTTAAATTCAAACATTAACCATCAATAATCTAGATAATACATTGTGGCTGTCCAGGCTTGATTATTTACTGTTCTGATGGTCTTAACATTTCACAAAATTTGGGAGGTTGAATATATATATTTCAAAAAGCCATAAAAATAACATGATTTGAAACAATTGCTGCAATTTTCTGTTCTTCTTAATATATGCCCTCATAAAATAAATCTCTGTAGTAGTGGTACTTTGGAAGTACATTTGCATATGCACAAATAGTCTGGGAAGCCTGTATTTTTCTTCAAAGTGAGTTTTGGCTGTTCAGCAGGAAAACTGCCTAGATACTGCATAGCTGCACAGTAAAAGGGTGCCATGCCTTACAGGGGCAGAGGAGTGAATGACCATGTATAATTAAGGGTGTTAATAAGTAGAATTAAGTTTCTTTGAGCAGGTGACTGTTTTCTGTTTCTGGTTTTACATGTGTATTGTCTGCATCAGTCTGCAGCCTTTTTGCCAGTAGTGCATGTTGGGCTGCACATGTTCTCTAGCTACGCTTCTGCTGTCCCCAGAGACCTGACTGGACAAGATCCTGGGCAACCTGCTCTAGCTGATCTTGCTTGAAGCAGGGGTGTTGGACTGGATGATCTCCAGAGGTCGTTTTCAACCTCAGCCATCCTGGGATCTGTGAATTCTGGCTACTTAGTAGTCAGTGTTGGAATCATAAGTGACATCTCTATATCCATATATTGTTTTTCTTTTCAGTAATGTAAACCTTATATAAATCTAAGATTAGTTTTAACATTCATTTTCATTTAAGTAACTTCTGCTCAGAGTTACTTGAATGAGTACTTGGAGACTTCTGCTAATACTCCTCTTCAGGTACAGCCATTGCTCTTAATGACTGTTACATGCGTTATGAACAAAGTAAATGTCTCTGTTTTAAGTTATGGCCAACTTGTTTCCAGTTAGAAAACAAGTTTTATGCTGTTTCTGCCAGATGAATATGAAATCAGCTCTGGATCCAGGATTTCCAGATCCTCCTCTGGAAGAAATCTCCATTTCAAAGTGGCCTTCTAATAAATGTTCTGTGGGATGCTATAAGATTTTTCTCATCTTCAGCTGATTTTACAGAAACTTTACTCTGAAATTTTTGCCTGGGTACTATATGGAGCAGTTGACCGCTTTGTGATCCTTCTTGGTGCATCCCACTTCTGGATAAAAATTCCTCTGTTTTTTAGATTTAGGTGTGATGATAATCCAACATGTTTCAGGAAGTCTGAGGAAAAATCCTCTCCAAGTAATGCAACATGCAGCCCTTCGGGTACTCTGAGTCTTCAGTTTTACCTTTAGAGAGTAAGACTTCCAGGGATTGAGTAGGAGGAGTTTCCTTTCTCACTCCCAAGCTAGTTTCTCTCAGGAAAGATTTGAAGCACCAGAACGGGGATTACAAGGCGAGTCTCAACTTGCTGGAATCCTGCACATAAATTTATGGTCCCGTTGGGATGATGGAAATATCATACTTGTTGTCTTTACTCCTTGACCCTTTCCTCCCCTGCTTTTTTTTTTTTAATTATTTTTAGTCCTGAGTTAAGATGTGAGGTTTTTATTTCTTTCTCTTTCTGGAATTCAGTATGGGGCAGGTGAAGCAGCAGCGTCGTTTTTTCTTACAACTCCATGCTTCATCTAATTGATCTCACCTCATGCAGTATCTTCATTTGGAACTAACAGTAACTGTGATCTTTTGACTTCAATGCATTTGGACAATTGTGCTTTTTAAGAGTCTGAAATATGTTACCTGAAATACTGAAGATTTTGGTGGAGAGTGGGTGAAGTGATACAACATGCTTCTAAATCTTATCTGCTTGCTTACAAGGAAAGATTAAGTTTGTTTGGCCAGTCACCTCAGGTTCTGTAGCTAGTTTGCTCTGTTTCCTATTCCTAAATACCTCCTATACAAATTCAGATCCTCAGGGTTTGAGTTTGAGATTGAGCCTCTTTGCTTAAATCTTTGTGGCAGATTTTATCCTAATTCAGCACATTTTGCTTGCAGCTGTGTATCTCAGAAAAGAGTGCCAAAAAGTACTAAAAATGCTTTTTTAATCTATGACATTTGGCATACAAGGAAGAAAACAATGGTTTTCCCCATATTCTTTCTCACATTAGATCTTGAGCTGTCAAGGCTCCATACATCTTTGTTAGCACAGGATCATGAGTATTCTTGCCAGTGTACACAGCAGTAGGACATGAATGTTTCATTGCAGAGGAACATCTTGTGCATGGAGCCTTGATACCAGGAACAGGGTTGTTGACAGTTGTTGCCACAGAGGTGATAGCAGCTATGCTATCTGTGAGAGGAGTGCTTGCATTGTGGCTTTCAAGTGTATCTATATATAATTATCAGGCTTTTTAAAAAAAATGTTACATTTTCTGCATTAATATTAGGAACACTTGAGAAACCACATAGGTAGTAGTTGTGGCCTAGATAACCTTCAATGTTTTGCTTTGTTTTTCATCCAAGAGAGACAGAGCTCCAAATCTGTATCCTGTTTGAGCTTGTTTTTTGTTGCTGGTTTTTTGTGGTTTTTTTCTGTGTGCAGTTTTGCCATTCTTTCGTTTCTCTCCCCTTCTCCCTAAGCTTACTTTTAGAAAGGAATTTAGAGCTACATATTCCTGTCACCTAGGCTGCTAACAAACCCTGGGTTCTTCAGCAAATGCCTGGAGGTTGTGGTAGCATTCATTAGGAAACTGATTATTTTGTATTTTAGCAGGTGATGCAGTGGATGATTCAAGATGAACCATGTTTTTAAGCTAGTAGTAATAAATATTCTTCATCATTCTTGAGCCAAGATAAAAGAAGATTAGTCCTCTGTTTTAATTCACTGTTTTTCTGCGAGTAACTGCTTCAGATCCCAATAGCGTGGTAACAATTTTGCTTCAAAAAGCAGATGTTAAAAATCAAGTAGCAAAGCAGCTGTCATTATATTTTTAGACACCATTTTACGAAGACATGTCATCATGTGCCCACCCTGTATTTATGCCAGCCTTTATTCTTATTTTGAAGATGGTTAGGGTTGATCCATATTGCAAAGAGGGATATCCATGCCTGCACAACTTTCTTCTCAAGACATTATGTATGAGTGTGTCTAAGCTTTCTCAAAGCTGAAAGAAAACAGCTTGCATGTATAGAAATGTCTGGGTTTTTTGCTTTTGCTTTCAGTGCTAACAGAAATGGATATTTTACCTAAAGTATCCTTCATTTTATCTTGCAGTTAGTTCCAAGGTGCTCAGACTTGTTGTTTATTATAGGCAGGTGGATTATTTCAACAGTACTATGATGTTGCAGAAACAAATGGGCAAGCTAGGCTGTCCTTCTCCCGTTAAGAGATGATTCTGCAATACAGTTGTGATAGAAATTGTCAAATACTTCCTAACTTTGCTAAGTAATTGTTGATGAACTCTTCAGTGGAGGAATGGATGAATAAGAGGGAGTCTTCCCTTTCATCAAGAATTTTATATTTATTCGTAACTATCTCAATTTTCCAAAAGTGGGAAACCAGTTTTCATGGTATCGCAACTGTTTACTAACAGTTCTTTTTTTCCTTTGAAACATCTGTTTAGACTGGCTGAAACAATGCTAGACTTCAAGGTGTCAGAAAACTTTACAGAGTTTAAATCTGTCTTTATAAAGTGTCTTACAAAAGAATATAATCTAGATCACTCATACTGTGCTGGAAGAAAAAGAAAAGCAATTTCTTTGCAAAAATTACATGCGTTATTTCAGGATGTCTTTAAGGGATAGCTAAAACTGATTAAAAACTCTGCTATATGGTTTCATAAACAGTTTCTTTCAGAAATGTCCACATAATTGGAATTTTGTTGTAAGCACTGTGGAGGCTCAATCTTACTGGCACAGAGTGGTTGACATGCCTCGGGCCAATGCTTTCTTAATAAAGTGCTCTCTCAGTCATAATTTGATTTAAAAATTTGTTGCCAATGTCTGGCCCCAACTGGCTGACTTAGCAGATGAGTGACTCAGTAAATAAGAAAAGCCTGCTTTGCAGTAGCTTTTATGGTTTGCATTCTGTGACCTGTTGTCTTTCAGTGCTAGTCACCAGCAGCTGAGCGAGTGCAGCGCTCCTGTGATGAAAGCCAGTCTGACAGTCTAACTTTCTCTGATGGTGCGGTGTCTCATGATATATAGCAGTGGTACAGGGAAAGGGTGAGTTGTGCTGTATATGGGTGACCTAGAAGAACACCTTTTGTTTTGATGGTTAATCTGATCTGTGTGTAAGTTTCAGTTTTTGTTTTCTCCTCTCCCACCTTTCCTCTGAAGGGAAGTATGTGTAATACATGCTGCTGCACGGTGACTGTCCCTAGCTAGTGTATGGATCAGCAGCTTCTCTAACTTGCATGGATGATGGGAACAAAATATCTGGGTGCTGTAGACTATCTGTCTCATCTTAAAGGTGTCTGGATAGTTTCAGACTATGCACCAGCATGAACTTAAGGCTTTGCTTTTGCGTGTGTCCTGTATTTAGAGACAATGTCTTATTTTCTCCAGTCGTTGTCAGAGAGAAGAAACTTAGCTTAGGTTGCAGAGGGGAGGATGACAGAGGAAAGAGGCTAAATTAAATTTTCCAGAGGTGGCTTCTTGTTTGTCTCCTCTTACTTTCCCCAGTTTGAGAAATTCTGCTGTGTACAAGAGAGGAGTAACCTTACAAACTTTCTGCGGAATGTTAGATCTCTGTCTATGCCTGTCTTGTTCTACTGTGTTCCCACAAATGGGTGAGCATTAGAGCTTCTAGAGCTGGTCTTCCTCTTTCTGTGGTGTAGCTGTTGAGCGAGGGGAGTATGGCTATACTCTGCTCTTGCATGTGCCAGTGCTGTTCTTTAAGTGAACCAGGTAAAGTGATTATTTGCCCCTTTAGTAATAGGGATGATTTCAGCACTTCGTTTTAAGAATCCTCATGCCTCAGGGAATGCATTTTCACACCTGACAGTGCAAGGTTTATTTTCATTTTCCTTAGTGTCTAACCTGTTCTTGCAAGATATGCGCTGATCTATTGTAACCATCCAAACTAGTTGTTTCATATCCTTCCATGACAATTTAGCAGAGTATATAAACAAAACATCTCTGGAGCTGGTGTGCAGTCTAGCTGTGTTTTACAACTGTCTCCATAAGGATAGATCTCCTGTATTTAACTTAAGAAATGCTTGTTACAGGAGTATGGGTGAGAAGAATTTTTGAGACTTACTTAAGGAATGCATATGAGAGGGAAGTCATGCATGATACTTTCCTCTTTGGCACGTTTGAAGTTCTGCTCTTCGAAGTGTTGAAGAATGTCAATGGTAGACCTCACTCTCTTCATTGCAAGCAGCCTTGATGATATTCCCGCTCTTGAACGAAAGCACTTTTTTTAGAGTGTCATTTGGAATCCTTGCTATGTTTGATGTTCGTGTTTCTTTCTTGGAAATGAAGTTTGCTCAGTGAAGCATTAAACTGAATAAAAGGAAAGAGGAATGTTGCTTGTTTGGTTTTGATGAGTACAGATCAGGAGGGAAGTATCTACTTGCACGTCCCTTAAAACTTACAGTTGGACATATTTTACTTCTTTTTAAGTTACCACTTAGTTTTGATTTTGCTAATTGTATTTTTAATCTTCATTGTCCTTCTCCGAAGTAGTTCATTACTATGGTGACCTCAAGTGTTATTTTCAAGGCCCACTCTCTGGGCTTTTTTTACCTTTTTAAAGAGGCTTGTAAACAAAAATTGTGCATTGGGAGCACTCTCTGGAGTCTTCTGAATATTATTAGTAAAATACCTGTGCTGAAGGGACCCCTCAGTGACCTGTTCTTTGCAAGGCAAATATCTGCATCCTGTGAACATCTTCTGAAGCACAGTTTTGTAGGTTTGGAGCAGGCCTCTGATCTCTGAGACCCTTTCACACAGCACATATGAAACTCCTTACACCAAAGACTAACCTGCTTTGCATTGGTGGAAAAAACCAGCTGTCTTTTCTGTGCACACAGTTGGTTTCCAGCGACAGAAGAGTTGCAGGAAGTGCAGTCCTACAGAGTGTTATGCTAAAACTGTCTTTGAGCAGGGTAATGTTAGTCATAATATCTGACTTTACTATTTGTTTATAATAATGCTGTGGCTATGCTAATGAAATATGGAATTTGGAATAAGGCTGTAGATTTTGTCAGTTTAATTCTTGTGGAGTCTGCAGCTTGAAACTGAAGCTATGCAAAATGTTGATTTTTATCAATTATGATAAAACTTCTGTTTGAAGGAAAAGAAAACATGCAGAAAATTAACAAAATAGATGCTGAGTACCTTTAAAAATAAAGAGATCTCATTTTATCATATTGCTTCTCTTGGAGAATTTGCTTTATTGCAGCAATTGACAGTTTTCTGTACCATTTGTGCTTTTTAGTATATGTATCAGTGCTTGCAGAAAATCTGTTGATATTGATGGAAAATTACTCCATTTGATGGAAAAGTCTCATGAAATGAAGCATTATGCCCTGACAGAGGATGACTCTGTTGGGCAAAGGGAGCATATGCAAGTCTCTGATACCCAGGTGGGATGTGTCAGTGCTGAAATAGCTGGCCAGTGTCACTGCAAGGACACAGTCATGTTTTTAGAGGTCCTGGTGACTGAGGGTGATTCTTGATGACTAGAAAAAGGCACATACGACCATTTGCAAGGTCGAGAATGAGAATCTAGGGACTACAGGTGGATCAGCCTACCCTCACGCCCTGGGAAGATTAGGAAGCATATCCTGGAAACCAGCTGGAAAGATAAGGAGGAGATTTGGATCAGTTGACATGGGTTTATCAAGGACTAGCCAAGCAGATAGCTTTTTGAGACATGACTGACTATATGGATAAAGTAGGGACAGTGGATATTGTTGGCTTCAACTTTGTCTAGACTTTGGACATAGTTCCCCATAGCATATCTTGTTAAAAATACAGGTGGACTAGGAGGTAGGTGGAAAACTGGTTGGGCTCAGAAGTTTGATCACAGGTTAAAAAGACACAAAAACCAACAAACATCTGTGATGTCTTAGAAGTGGAGCCTCTCAGGGGTTGATACTGCAATCAGTACTGTTTAGTGTTTTTCTTGGTGACTTAGACATTGAGAATGTACCCTCAGTGGTTTTGTGGATGTTAGAAAACTGGGGGGAGTATATGGCTGCTGTTTAGAGTGATCTCAACAGGCTGGAGAAATGGACTAATGGCAAAATTCATGAAGTTGAGCAAATGCAAATGCCATGGTACTGTACTTGAGAAGGAATAGCTGTAATAGTATAGTCTGTGGATCAACTGGCTAAAAAGCAGCTTTGCGGAAGAGGATCTGAAGGTCCTGGTGAATGACAAAGGGAGTGTGAGTTGGCAGCAAACCCATGCAGCAATGAAGACCAACTGCACACTGCGCTGTATTAGCAAGAATGTAGTCAGCAGTTTGAGAGAAATTATTATTCCCTACAGTTTGTCACTTGTGAGACCACATCTGGTCCATGAGACCGTATCTCAGCTTGGGCTCCCCAGCGCAAGACAGACATTGGTATAGTAGAGCTAGCCCTGTGGAGGACCACCAAGATGATAAGGGGGTAAAAGCACGTGACCGAAGAGAACCAGCTGAGAGTGCTGCATTTGTTAAATCTTAGGAAGGGAAGACAAAGAGGGAATCCTACTGCAACCACCTCCCACCCTCACCCCCCGCCTCGGGTATGGAGGTAGCCTCTTCTCAGAAATGTATAGTGAAAGAATCAGAAGCAGTGGACAAAAATTGCAAGAAAGGAAATGTGGAGTGGATAGCAAGGAAACAATTTTCACACTAAGAACAGTCAAATGTTGGAAAAGGTTGTCTGGAGGGGTTTTTTAATCTGTGGAAATGCTCAAAACTGAGTATGATCCTGTGTTGCCTGCCCTAATGTTGAAGTATGTTTTGAATTTCTTTTTCTTCACTTTTAAAATATCTTTTATTTTTCTTCTTTGCTGATTCAATTAAAGAGTACCCACATCAGTGCAAATTGCTTCAAAAATTCCTGGAACTATAATATTGTGATTGTATGGGAACAAACTGGGTCCTTGTCTACTTTTATTTTGTCACAGGATTTAAGATTTCAGGTATAATACATTAGAAAAAAACTTAAAATGATAGGTGTTTTTTATAGCCTATGAACTTGAAAATGGTAGTTGTGCAGGTTACAGATGAGTAGCATGGTACAGGATGATGAGCTGGGTGCAATAAAAGAGAACGTTTTTGGCTGGCTCTCTTCCTCTTCTCCAGAAGGCAAAGTGTAGTTGTTTGTCTTTGGCCAATCTCAACCTCAACCCAGTCTTCAGGCAGGCCTGTGGCTGCGGTGGGAGGCAGTCTGGGGTCTCTGGCTTGGGCCCTTTCCTAGGGCAGTGCAGTTGACGACAACTGTCAGAGCTGGTGGCTGCTGCTGTTACAAGGTAGTAGAGTGATGGAGGCAGTGGGCAAGGTATTTCAGAGCTTGGTGTTGGTCCCTCCAGGTGCTTATGCTGAGAGCATCTACTGCCCTTTTCCCTGCTTTTTACTGTGCTCTTATATAAAGTATGGGTAAAACTCATGCTGTAGTAAAGAAATATTTGTTTTGTGTTTATTTTCTAAGCGTAGGAAGGACTCTGCAAGCCATATTAAGTCATAAACAGGGTCAATCCTGATAGATCAAGTGGTAAAGTCCTCTTTAGCCTGTTTCCTGCTGCAGCTAACAATGGGTCTCTTGTGCATTACCAAAACAGTTCTTATTTACTGTAGAACCTTCTCATTCTAGTTCTGTTCATAAACGTTAAATTTCCAGTGTGCAAGATGATTAGCTAACCTTCAACGCAGTATACCCTAAGGTGTATCTAAAATACTATAGTGTACAACCTTTGAGCCTTAATGTTTGTCAGAACTGAAGTTTAACTGCTCTTATTTGTTTTGTTAAAATGTACATCATATGTTTGAGATGAAAACATTTCAGTGAGACTATAAACTGATCAACTTCTTTGTTAAGGGATGTACAAATTGTATGATAGGTTTACTGATGCATGTCAAAATGTGCCATTTGCCATTGAATAGGTAAAGAAAAACATTTTTTTGCTTGGCAATTAGTGAGTAATAAAATGTCAATGTTATACTATAGGTGTATTATCAAGTGGTAGTAATATTTTAATTTTTTTTAACTGGAAATTGTGTGCATTTAATATGTATTTGAGAGATGCCAAGTGTCATGTTGTAGTAATATTTTAATTTTTTTTAACTGGAAATTGTGTGCATTTAATATGTATTTGAGAGATGCCAAGTGTCATGTTGTTTTGAAATGTCTCTGAAGTAACAGTGTACCAGGGAGATACTTTGTTTTCCTCTTCCTTAGCTTTCAGAGAACTGACATTTTTGGCTAGCGTGTGTGGAATCTGTATCCAGAGTGCATTGTTGTGGTGAGGATAAATTGAGCAGAAGGTGCACTGTTAAGGCAAAATAAAACACATGTGAAGAGGCATAAAGCTGCTCTTGAAAGAAGAAAGTGCATGCAGAAAGTGACACTTCAGATTATTTGGTGTTGTCTGGTGTAGGGATGAGATGAGTGTAGCTGAAGCGTCAGGAGAAACTTTGATGGGCAAAGGAATGGAACTGCTACTGCAAATTTGAGATTGATGAACTTGACAACTATGATCTGAAAGGCAGCAAGTTAAGCAGGCTGGCAACCAGGCTGCATCTGTGGTGTGGCTTGCCTTCATCTGGACCCTGAGAACTTTCCCTTCTGCAGCAGTGTTTAAACAGTAAAATGTAAGTGAATGATAGCTGAGAACAAATAAATGTCTAGATTACCATGGATATCTTTCCCAGAACACCAAATAAAAAACATAAATGGAAAAATAAGCACTCCCTTGATACTTTTGCTATTTGTCTGGTCTCAAACTCTCTTGAAGAAATTGTGGTTTAAGAATCAGCAGTTAGCTGGAGGTTTTAAGGAGAAAAAAATAGGGGGTTTTGTCTTAATACTTGATAAGACATATTACAGGACAGCACTGGTCTTTATAGCTTGCTGTACAATGGCATTGTACATGGCTTATATACTACTCCAAATGACACAAGGCTGAAATTTGTTGTACTTAAACAGCCAGGTAATGCTGATGCATTTATACAGCCTGAGGGAAAGCTTTGCTACAATAACACTGACTTTTGCATGTCCTAGTTTTTCTGACCCTTTACATAACCTCTAAGACCAGTGCTAATGGTTATAGGGTGGTGAGCTTTTTTCTGCTTTTTAGTTTTTGCCTTTCCCCATTTAAAAATCTATTTTATTTATTGTTAGTTCAAATTTTGGTTATTCAGCCATTGTTTGTGAGACATGACCTGGTCTTTTCAATTTGCACATAGTGAGGCGATAACTTTTCCAGCTCTCTTCTCACTAGAGGAACTACTCAATGTGTTTCAGTAAAATAAGTTCAGTGGTCCTGGATAAGGGCAAGGTAGAGGATGACCAGATTACTGAATTCCAGCAAACATGCTAGCTGCAGCTTTGCTGGGACGCCTGGTATTACGTTCTACCTTCATGTCTGAGAAGTGGTGGTAAGCCTCCTAAGAAACAGACTGATAGATGAGAAATGGACTTTCATGCTGGGATGGCTGGAGCCTTAACAAGGTCTGAGTGATACCTACATTCTTACAGCCGAGATATGGGTGGTGATGAAAGGCATCGTGAGGGACATGTAACATAAAACTAGTTGCATAAATTAGTTCTATGTCAGTATTCATATTTGAAACTACAATAGGCATCTTGTGAAACACACACCATTTTTTGGGTAAAGTGAATCTCAGAAGTGTATATTGTGACATTCACAAAAATACATAATCCTTTTGAATCAAGTGTTGCTTTTTAAGGAGGAGAACAACACTGACCAGTTTAATGTCCTAAATCATTATAGCTTAGAACACAGGAGACTTGATTCTACAATGAATCAAGCAGGTAAAAGATAAATTGAAAAGTACCACGTGACTTGCGTTAAATCTGAGTACTTGACACTGTTTGTTTTGGTTAGTTTGTATTTAAAATCCGTGCAATGACTGCCTCCACTGAAATGTTAGTGAAATAAAATTCTAATAATTCATGTGTTTGGTTTTATTTACAGATGATATGGCAGAACTTCTTCTTGGGGAGTCCAAACTAGAACAATTTTTGAAGGAAAACACTCTTAAACAGAGTAGTAGTCCACGTGGCCCGCAGCCGAAGCTGACTGAGGTCAGGAAACATCTCACAGCAGCACTCGATAGAGGAAACCTAAAGGTATGTAAATCAGTCTAAGCAAGAATTAGAAAAGCTGAATTTGGCTGGAGTGCTCTACTGATTATGGAAAAATATGTGGAAAGTGCTTGTGTGGTGTTTTATTATCATTGCTGTTCCCAGAACATCATCAGCACTATGCTATTTCATGGCTCTGTGTTTCTCCATGGATTTTTATTCAGTTAAATTTCTCAAATCTTCTTTCATTAGAAAAATAAGAAAATTGTCATTGACTTCTGGGATGCTTAAGTGAAATACAACCTGTTTTGTGGAAGTTTTTCTTGGAGTATATAACTATATTGTTCTTTGTAGTGTCCATTAAATAGAAGCGTTAAAAAATGCAAAATACATTACAAACTTCACAAATTTCTGTAATAGTCTCTTAAGTATTCAGGAAAGGTTCCTTAAGTTATGTTTGCAGGTGCGGAAGGTGAGGTTAATACTTGAGAGCATATTCTGTCATAACCTTTTGATGTTCTTAACCATACTGGCCCTTCTTTTACTTAACTGTTGTTGTAGCTACTAAAGCAGCTTATGTTTTCTGTACTCAATGTCCATCCTTTGAGACGTCATAAGGACCTTGTTTTGCAGTCATCCTTAATGTTTTGTCTCCTATGATTTGTGGGAGTGTTAATTTCTCCTCCTTTTCTTTCTTCATTCCTCCATAAATTCTTTTCAATTTATACTTTGAAATTGTGCAAATTCATAGGCTGTGGAACATATATCATTAAGTTTTGATGCTATGTTATTTTCAACTGTATTTGTGGTGTTAGAAAAAAAATCATTGGAGGAGTTGTAATGATAGGCTGCCTTTAAATAGTTCTGTCACCTGGCAAAGCTGGATTCTGACTGAGAGGTATTTCTGGTGCATGTGTAAATAAATGTGTGAATACAAAATGACTGGTAATGCTTGTTGGTAGCTTGGTGGAATGAGGTTTTGTGGATTCATCCCTTACCACAAGCTTCCCAAATATTACATGAAGAAAGAATTTTGTTGGTTTGTTGCTCTGTCCTAAGAAATACCCTGCGGATTTCTACAGTGAATATATACAGAAAATAAACCAAATATTTATCAGAAAGAATTAGGTGTGTTTTCTCAGGAAAAAGAACCTTTTCTTATTCCTCTTCCTTCTAGCCAGAATTCCTACAAGAAGCTAACCTTATTATGGCCAAGTTAAACTATGTGGAAGGTGATTACAAAGAAGCTCTGAACACATATGCCAGAGTTGGAGTTGATGACCTGCAGTTAGCTGCAGTGCCACCATACAGGCTACGCCTGATTGCTGAAGCATATTCTACTAAAGGTAAGATTGCTCTTTCCAGTATAATAATGTGGAAATAGTGTTTAAAAAAGTAAATTCATCTTTTGTCCGAAGGTAAAGAATTTTGTGGCACGCATATCATCAACACAGTGATGGAGTACCACATTTGCAGATAAATAAGAGGATAGTTTAGCCTCTAAATTATTCTGAGTTTGTGCTAGGTTGACAAGACTTTTACCTCAATTAATATGTTAACTGTGCTGTCACCCAATCAAATTTTTTGATGCGTGTATCCTTCCATATGTAAATGTCACAATAACTGCAGATAGATGTTAAAGTATTATCACTATTACTGAAAGAACTAGTACAGTTGTGCACTCGCTGTGGTCAGAACTGGAGAACCTTGATTCACCGTGATGCCTTTTACTGAATGTTAAAATGCTCAAAGCCAAATGGCTTAACTAAATTGCTACTTAATTGAAGAAAAATAGTAATAACATGATAAAATTACTTAAAACAGTTAATTTCTTGCAGTTTTATTTTTGAATTTTTCTTACATGAATATCTTTTTTTTAAAAAATCAGAAAGGGCAGATAATTAGATTTTTTTCTTTAACCAATCTAGTATAATGAAAATTGTAATGCTGGCCTTATGTCTTAAGGTGGCAGTGCCACTTCAGTTTAGAAAAATCACTAACAGACTGTAAGCTGGGTCAGTGTGTTGAGGAAAGTGGCAGTTGCTGCTGTAGGTGTATGAGAATTTACTGTGTCCAAGTGTTTGCTTTGGTCTGCTGTGTTTAAGCTTGGGTTTGGTTGCATATGTCGAAAGTTTTTTGTTAAGTATCAAAAGTCAGCAAACACTATTTATGAGAAACTTCAATAGCATTCACTGACAACTGGCCAAAAATTGTTTCTAACATTAGTCTTGGAAGAGTATAACTGGTTTGCACCAGCACAGTCCTTTAGTAAATGACAGGCATGAATCATCCTCTATAGAGATGTCAAGGAAATAAGAGAACTAACTGATAGCAGAGACAAAAGGATGTTTCCTAAATCTAGGCAATATTTAGATTAAAGTGGGAAGGGAGTACATGGGGCATTCTTACATATGACGTAGATCTACCCAGTTCTCTCATACACCATCTGTGTGGGCTTTTTGGCAATGTCTGATATGGGTAGACTTCCACTCAGCTTTGTGGGGTTTGGTTGTGTTTTTTGTTTTGTTTTTTTTTGAACCTGTAGGACATCTGTTGAATTTGTCATGTTCTTTCCAGGCAAATGAGATCTTGGACCTGATCAACTTTAAGTACCTAAATTTGGTTTTATCTCCAAGGAATCTCAGTAATTTAATTGAATCTTTTCCCAGAGCTCGTCTCTTCTGACTGTTTTATTTGATCTCATAAAGACCTCTAACAGTTGAAACGCAAAAGCATTCATTTTGCAGAAAGGAGTAGTATTATTAATTTTACTTAATGTAAAAATAATTTATTAGGAAATAGTAAAATATGTATCTCTTCTGCTCTGGAATGTTTTGTAGGTTCATCATATTGGGGGGGGGGGGGGGGGGGGGAAGAGAGGAAAACCACCATGTCTTCTGCCTAGACATGATGGGGTTTTTTTTGCTTCTGATTTCAAGTGTTATACTTAGACATTGAAATCTGTCATATCAAGCCTGACCTAATCTTGATTAGACTTCATTGATTTGGTCACTTCTAGTGGGTGACTGGCTACCAGTTTACCTGAGCAAACTATTGGGGTTTTGTTCTTTGTCTGTTGATGTTCAGAATTATTTTTTTTTGCTACCGTGTTTCCAGTATGAATGGAAACTTCATAAATTTGCTATGCCTTCTCCCCATGGTAGCAGGTTGCAAGAATATAATCTTCTGTGTGTTCTGAAATGAGGTAGAATCCCAGAGCAGTCTTAAATTTAGTATTCAAAGTCTAGAGAAGTTTAGAGTAATTGACAGCTAAATAGCATATGCACAGTTAATTCTCACTGTGTTCCCCATTTCCTGTAGAATTTCTTCTTTCTCCTTGTAAGAGTGGACTATAAACTTTTCAGTCTTAGTTCAGGCTCTCTTCAGAGGTGATTGAGTCTTGTAGGTATTACCCAACTAAACGCAAGTTATTTGTCCAGGGATTTTGTGTTTCTGCTTGCAAGTTCAAGGATAGCCTGATTATTTAAAGATAAAACTTCTCAGTATTTAGATCTTACTTTTTTGGCAGTCATGAACATAGCACCATGTTATTAAGCAATGAGGGACTGTCTGTGCTGCCTGTCAGCGAGCATCAGCACAGCTGCACTGTTCAGTGTGGCAGCCTGCACGGAGGCAGGTAAATATACCTGGTTTAGTTGTCCCATTTCAATCGAGTTTGGGGCAAATCCAGTTCCAGTGGATTTGCAGTCTTGTGTGCTATTGTGTAGTGGTCTGATACTGCTTACCTCTGACAAAAGCATAGGGCAGATAACTTATGGTAGTTCTTAATTGCCTTAGAATTTTTTTCTGTATTTAAGGTGGGGCAACCTCCAAGGGCTTACTTTCTCACTCTTGAGGTTTCATTCTGTAAGGTAAAAGGCGATAGATTATTGAGTGGGATGCTTGACTTGACATGTTCCTTCTACAGTTGTTCCAGGGTACTTAAATGAGCATGTTACGCTGTAACCCTAGGCAGTTAGCAGTTCACAACAAGCCCTTTGCATTTACCTGCTTTCCCTGTGTCCCATGTTACTCTTGCTTGTGGAACATAATAAAATACAAAAAAAATACATCTTTCTGCTCTTCACAGTGAATGAAAGGTTCAGTATGTGTGTATGGATGCAGTGAAGTGCAAAAATGGCTCTAAGGTTAAGGTCAAGCTGAATTTTGCTGCAGTTTTATCTACTGGTGGCTAGAAAGAAGGAGAGGAGGAACAGCAGTAGTGACAATTGTGGGGAGGCAAAATGGAATCAGAACATGGCCAGGGAAATGAGATCCCCAAATGGTTGGCTGTGGAGGGTGTGTGTGTGTGTGTATTTGTTTATGTGTATATATGTTCATTTATGTGCACATATATAAACATATGTCTGCATGTATTTATGTTGTTAGAAAGTAAAGTGTGAAAAAAACCAGAAGAGGAAAATTGTTATTGCCTCTTCAGACTCTCCAGAGTGTGTCTGAACACATTATCCATCCAGGTTGTTTGTAAACCTCACTGCAAAATGTTCATTAAATTACAATAGTCTTCATTACAAAAGTCTTCATTACGGTAGTCCAGAACATGAAATTTAGTGTCTTTGCGCTCCTGCAGTCATCAACTTAGAATAACTGTCATTTAACTAAAGAACTAAAGCCATCTCATCTGCTGCCTGCAGTGCACTCACAAAGGGGGTCCTCAATTTTTTTATTAAATAGATGAATAAATGCAGTATATCTTTAAAAGAATGCTTTTAAGACTCTGTGCTGCTTATAGCTTTAGCTGAAGACAGCATATTTAGAAGAATATAAGTGAGAGGCATAGTATGGAATGAATGTAAGTCAAGTGAAGGATTCAAAGGCTCTCAAACCCAGCAGGGAAGATTAAATGTTACTCTTTTCTTGGAAATGGCTAGTTAGTGCAATGATGGTTCTAATCTTCCAAAGAAAGCTCCTTGATAGATTTGCCAATATGCAACACAGTAAAATTTCAACAAAATTCTAAGAAAAATCCTAACAAATTACCTTTGAAATCTTTTCCATTTCCTTTATGTGTGGCTCTTTGCCAGTTTGTGATGTGCAGGGAATCACAGGGCCCCAGTGCCCGAGCAGTGCCGGGAAGTGGTTCCTGTCTGTTGCTCCTCCTAGGGAAAATGTTCAAAATTCTTAGTGCGGTGGTAAAGGCACTGTTGTTTCATCAGAACCAAAAGCTCATGGGCAGTTGTTTATAATGGTAAGCAAAAAAAAAAAAAAAAAAAAGGCGCTTTGGAAAGAAATTCAAGGAACAGGACAAGTTCAGTTGGGTTGGCTTTTTTCTGGCTTCTGGCAACAAAAGCTGCTGCTAGCAGTGATGTTTTATGCTTTATCTTGACTAGAAGATGCAAGAGTGGTCTCAGGAAAAGTTTTCTGCTGCTGTGTCCATTAAAACAGCAGAGAGTAGACTAGCCATATGAATATGGATGAGGCAAAGTGTCAGAAACTTGATTAGAGTAGGTCAGGACTCAGCACTGTTCAGATATCCCTCACGCAAAAGTTGCAAAGCAGTAACTACCACACAGTATACTGAATGTAGTGTAATTCTGTTATTTTCCCGCCTTTCTTCACCATTTCCTCAAATTCACAAGTTAAAAATAGAAGTGTAGTGGAGGATGATCTTCTATGTGGTTAACTTTGTGGACAGGCATCCTTTTTTACCTTACCCTGATTTTTGTGTGTGTGTGCCCATAGAATACAGTTCTGGATTAGATCTAGTGTTTTCTTTACCTGAAAGAGCTGATTTTGATACTGTGCTACTGAGTAATGACTCTGTATGTGTATGTAGAAGGTGATGTTATAGGATAGAGTATTAATAAAATCATAGGTTTGATATTAAATACAGAATTTTCTTAGATTCAAAGACTTGAAAAAATTGGGGCAATTTTTAAATGTCATATAAAACACAGGAATTAAACGATGGAGATTTTCAAATCAAGTGCTTAGTATTTGCAAAAACACGAGAATACTTACTTGTGTCTGTTGGTTATTTTTTCCCCCATCTGCTTGTAATTACATTTGACATGAATGTGGAGGAGAAGCATCCGATAAAACAGTTTTTTTGTAGTAGTTTATTTCAAGAGGATGTGATGAGGGAAAGAAAAATGGGCATCAAAGGACGTTGTTGAGGAGATGGGCAGGTTTGCACTACTCTGTTGTGGCAAAGAGTTAATCTGAAAGCAGATGTATGAATGTTCCTGGAGCCAGCTCCCTGCAGCTGTTGCCTTCCCTTCTTTTGTACTAGCACTTAAGATAGTAGGTCACAGGAGCAGGTCATACCTTTAATATGGAGTTTTAGGAAGCAGTACAGAAAAAAGCAGATTTTTTTTTCTGCCACAAATGTAGCTTGGACATCAGTATCAGTTATTAGAACTGTCCTATGCAGCAAGAGCAAAGCTAAGAGATGAGGCTGGGCAGAGGAAGGAGAAAGGAAGAACAATCTTGATATTATGGTGGTAAGACTTGGCTCAAAGTAAAATGTAGAGGGATTTTGCACATTTCTGGCTGTGTTACATACTTGATGTTTAAGTATCTGCTTGGATCATTTATTTCTGTCATTCATCATGTGGGAATGACTACCTTCTGGTAAGTAGAGCAGGTTCCCATGTTCCAAGAGGTTAATTTTGTCTCTAGTACCCATTTGTTTACTTTCTTCACTAGATCATTTTCATTGGCAAAACTCAGTTCTGAGACTGAGGAAAACCTTGACTTACAAAAAAGTTGAAATGTTATGAATCCATAAATGAGTAATTAAAGACTGGATATGTCTGACTTTTTTCCTTTTTCACTTTAGGCTTGTGTGGCTAGCTGCAACTTTTTCTTCTCCCTTTTACAAGACCAACCAGAAAAACACTCTATATGCTGTTACCATACAGAAGTATATATTTAGAGTCCATTTTAATAAAGGCTAAAGATAATATTCTCCTAGGGAGAAGGCATCTGGGAACAAGACTGTTAATTTTCTGCAAGTTTTCAGCATTTATGAATGAGGTAATATGCTGGAAAGTACAGATAGGTATTATTCAGCTACTGTGGATGGCAATATCTTCAATGTTTCTAAGTGATTTTTTGTTTGCTTATGGAAGCAGAGATGAGATACATGCACAGTGGGATATGGACATGTTAATTTAGGAAGGTGCAGCTTGTCAGTAACTGAAATAACAAGTATATATTTAACTAGGAAATCAGCTTTTTAAAATCTTAGTAACATGATTCTGATACTGCTGCATAAGTAAAAAGACAATTGAAAAATGAATACTTGACATTACAAAGTAATGAATCTTTCTACACATGCTTATAGATGAAGATAGAAATTTACAGATCTGACATTTCTTAAAGTCTGCAACTTTGTAAACTTGATTTTAGTAAATAAATTGTGTTTATGTTTAATATACTGTATAGATGAGTAGACTATTCCAGGTATCTGTCAATGTGGCTGTGTTGTATTGCAGTAACAAATTCTTGTTAAGTATGTGAGGGATGTCATCGGTAAGTTAGACATTACAGGATTGTAGTCTTATTGCTGCAGGCCCTTTTACATCTCATATTGCCTGTTCAAATAACTGTGTTTATATTTAGATGATGTATGTTGAGTAAGGTGAGACTGTCTTTACTACTGCTGACCCATATTCAAATTTAATGTTGCATTTACCAAGTTAAATGATTGGCCGTTAATTAGTTCTATTTACAGAAACATGGAAATACTCATGAGGTTCAGTGGAAGTGTCAGGTGCATGTGAATTGCTACTTTGCCATTGGCACAAGATGCTGCTCTGAAGTTCAGTTGAAATGGGATCTGCCCCACTGCTAGCCTGTGTCAGCAGACACCAAGAAACTCTTAGTGGAAGAATGCTAAATGAAAGCTGTTTTAGTAATTATGCCAGGGATCTCTAGCCTCATTAGGCAATGGGTCAAAGACTCGACTTAAGTTCCCTCCTCCTGTATTGCTGTGCAAATGTTGCAGCCCATCAGCAAACAGTTTGCAAACCAGGGCTAGAAAGCTTGTCCCATAGATACTTCAAGCTTTGTCTGTTAAAGCTTGTCTTTCCCCAGTCTATTTTTACAACTTCTGCCCTGCTGGAGCAGTGACTGTGGGGGAACGACCCCAGGAGTTTGTACTGCTTTCCTCAGTGCTGCTTTTAGCTCCAGTATTTGAAATACAAACACTGAATGAAAATAATATGCTTCTTATTATAATAGACTTCTTTAGGACTTGAGTGTTTTGGTGGTATGGTTTTCTTGTTCTTAATTTCTTCCAGAACTTTGGATTTTCTTCAGAATCTTGCCTTTGGCAGGGTGAAGAGAGGGAGAAAATGTTAGGCCAAAATTAAAAATCAGCGATTATGGTGTTTTTTTCTCATGGCATGGGAAGAACTGGCATCACAGTGGAGCCTGGACTTTTTTTTTCCCTCAGAGGTGCATGTAGGAGCAATCCTGACAATTTCAGCAGACAGTGTAAATTCTGTAGTTAAACTATCTCTTTTCCCCTGAGTGAACACTTCCTTGATGACCACTTCATGTACTGCTGTGCAGCTCTTCTGCTTTGGGGTGTGTGTGTGTGTTCTTCAGAGATTCACTCAATCTTTTTGCAGCTTTTAGCTCTAGTTTGCACTGTTTCAGCCTCTCTGGAAGGTGCTTGTCTGTTAAAGGGCTGTACTTACAGCAAGAATTGTCTGGCACATGGTTCTTAAGAAACATACGCATATGTGAAAATACTGATCTTTTCTGTTTAGAAGTATTGTAAAAGTCTGTTTTGTACTCTTGAGAAAATACAAAGATTTGAATATCATTATCTTTAGAGGAAAAATGTGACCAATCATTTCACAACAGTTGTGTCAGACGATACTATACAAAATCCCTAAATATTCTTATGGGTTTATTGAGTGCTTGGATTAATAAGTAGGCTTTGTTTTCAGAAAATCAGACGAGTGGTGTTTGTTATTTGGTTTTTGGGGTTTTTTTTCTCTTTTTAACTTTGAGAAACTTCAAGATACTTAGAAGTACTAGCATATCTATGGCATTAGAAGAGCTGTACTAATGAAATGATGTTGCAGTGTGAGCATACGTGACAAAACACTGTCTTCAGCTCTGGGAAGTTGTGTTTCTGTTGCTCTGGGTGTCATCTAGAATGGAATTTAATTCTCTGTAAGTAGTCTGTGTTTAAAAGAGTGGCTAGCCAGAGCAGCTTCCCTTAAATCTAAGTATGCTGAGAGAATGGGGGCTTGACTTCTTTTTGATGCCTTTTCTGGAAACTAGCCATAGAGATCCTGCATCCTGACAGATTCTGTAGACTTTTTTTCCCTGCCTGTATCTTGGCATAGGGGGATGGGCAATAGAAGGTACCTGAAAAATCAGAGAAGTTAATTGCGTTTCTTTAGATTGCCGAAAGAAACAGGAAATTCTTACTGTGAAAGACGTAGCTTGTTATCGATATATTTCCCTACTCTATTCTTACTTTTCCTCCTTTGCTTTATAATGATTACTTTACAAATACCACTAGGGAATTGAAGAGGTTAAGAACTCATGCTTTGCTTTCTAAATAAATTCTTTCACAATCTTTGAGGACTTATAGAAATAAGTCCTTCCCTTCAGTGAGATTAGAAGTGTTTGTTCTAAGCTCAGAAATAAACTGTAGGAATTCCTTGATAGCAGTAACTCAGATTGTTTTCAGTTCCTCTTTTAAAATTACTAAAAAATGTTTGCTATAGTTTATATAATTGTTTGTTCTAAATATATAAGATAAATATGACGTTTTTTTAAAAGGAGATGAAGGGGGATTATTATTTTTTGTGTGTGTGTTTGCAGCATTTGGAACACTTACCAGTGTTGCTTTGCATATTATATAGGGAAGAGAAAGTACTGTATACTCATACATACTTGGATTTTTTCTGTCCATTTAAGGAAAACAGGAAGCAAACCAGAAAACTTTATCTATTGATGTGTCACTCTCTCTCTTGCAAAAAGCATGTTTGTTTACTTAAGTATAAAATAATCTTCCGCTGTTTTTCCTCTGTCCTTTGACTTGTCTACTGAAAACAGTAGATATACCATGGGGTCCAGTATTATTTGTAGTTTGTAAAATTTAGAGATAAGGTACTGGCTGGCATCATGGAAAATCCTCAGATATACAGTGCAGTAAATGTGATAGGCTTTTCTTAGCCTTGTGTTTTGATTTTTTTTTTTTTTAAATGGTCTCAGTAGTGGTCTGAGTGGTAGGAGTACTTAGTAAAGATCTGAACTGTGCTATGGATTCACTTTTAACCTTAAGAGTAATTTTGGTTACTGTGTATAATGAAATGGGAGTGTTAAGTAATCTATTTTTCTACAGAATTGATGTCTGCTTTTTTTTTTTTTTTAATGGTTTGTAAATGAAAAGTAATTACTGTTATTGTCCATCACAAAAAACGGCTGCCTATCTAAAATTAAGCAGATCTATTCCATGGGGACTTTTTAAACATTGTAACATTTGTTACTTCTTCTTACTGAATCCTGCTTGGTTTTGGGTAGTGGTCACTGAGTGCACATGTGGTGGTAGGGCTGGTCTGTTCTTGTGTTTGTGAAAAATGAAATAGTTTACTTGGTGGAACCTTGGCCACTGATTTGAGACCATAAGCACAAGAATGCCACTTGGAATAAGTGACAAAACTATCTATGGTTTGCTTTCTGAATCTTTTGCAAAATACACGTAAGTTATAAAGTTTTTGAAGATAGAAAGAAATCTTTGTGAGTTACAATGTAAATGCAATATCAGGCATACTTTTTTCTTGTTGAAATACAGTTTGTTGCTGTTCTGTTCTTTTGACAAGCAATTTTAGAGTTACTTTGAAAAACATGTAAGCTTAACTAGTACTGACTTGTATTCATTTCACTGCTTCTCACTTTCTTGTCCCTCAGGAGTCATCTTGCTTGGTATCAGGACTAGATATGTATGAGATAAGTGTCTTCCCAAAATAAAACTGACCCAGTTTGTTGGAAGCTTTTACTTGAAGGTGATTTTGACTGGAAGGGCTTAAACTTAAAAGGAATGAATATCAAAGTCAACTTGCGATATCAATTGATGGGATATTCTTGAATGCAGAATAAAACAAAATAACCAATGAAGGTTGTTGTCATGGTTTAACCCTGGTCAGCAACTAATCGCCACACAGCTGCTCACTCACTCCCAGATGGTGGGATGGGGGGGAGAACTGGAAGAGCAAACGTGAGAAAACTTGTGGGTTGAGATTAATGCAGTTTAATAAGTAAAGCAAAAGCTGTGCATGCAAGCAAAGCAAAACAAGGAATTAATTTACCACATCCCATCGGCAGGCAGGTGTTCAGCCATCTCCAGGGAAGCAGGGCTCCATCAAGTAGTAATGGTTACTTGGGAAGACAAAATGTTATCACTTCATATATCAAACCCTTCTTTCTTCTTCCCCCAGCTTTATATGCTGAGCATGATTCCATATGGTATGCTTTGGTCATTTGGGGTCAGCTGTCCTAACTTCATCCCCTCCCAACTCCTTGTGCTCCCCTAGCCTGCTCAGTGGCGGGGTTGTATGAGGATCAGAAAATGCCTTGATGCCGCGTAAGCACTGCTCAGCAGTAGCTAAAACATCCCTCTGTTATCACCCCTGTTTTCCACACAAATCCAAAGCACAGCCCCAGACAAGCTACTATGAAGGAAATTAACTCTGTCCTAGCCAAAACCAGCACAGTTAAATAAACCAATAGCTATGACCTTTACAACAAATGCAATAATATTTTGTAGCAGTATCATGTACCTCTTTTCCATATATCTCAAAGCAGTTTATAAACAGTTAAAGAGATTCCTGCCCTCTTGAGGGACAATAGCAGAGATTCCTGCCTGGCAGCTGTGGGAACAAGCACAAAGGGAAGAACTGACTTGTCTGAATATATGCAAAAGTCTTCAGTGGGTAGTTCAGGGCGATATGTATTTCTCTGAAATAAATGTGTTCCTCAGTTCTGTGTGTTACCACTTGCTCATTCTTTTTTCAAGGGCATAATATAATAATCCCTATTTTAATTAACTTCTTGTCCTCTCACAGTATTCTTACAAAGAAGTGGGCAGTATATTATGTGGTTGTTTTTGCTATGTCACTATAGTTATTTAAAATTAAACAATACTTTTATGTACTTTAATACACTCTTTCTTAAATTTCATCTGTATTTAAGAAAAAAAATAAATTAGTAGTCTGGAGGAACTCTTTGATTTTAACCTGTTATAGAAATTATAATCTATTCAAGGTTTTTTGTCTCATTGATGTATTTTTAATACAGTATTTAATAGTAATTATTTGTTCTGATGATGCAAGGAATGAAGCATCCAAACCATCCTGTTATGTTGTCATTTCAGGATAGCTCTCCACATGAACTTCCTGCTCCAAAGCATCGCATGCTTAAAATATACATACTTTCCCAGGCTGTAATAAACATGCCAGGAAAAATGCAGTGAATACTAGTTGTATAATAAAGTTACTCTAAGAAATAATATTATATACTTCATCAAAGGACACTTAGAATTTTGTACTTCCCTTCTGCATTATTAAAGTTCCTGGCAGAGCACCGAAGTGCTTTCATATTTTAAAGAAAATTCTCAGCTAAAATGAGAGAATGTTTTTATAATGAATTTTTCAGATTAAAAAGATTATAGTTGTGGGCATAAAGTATAAAAATAGAAATAGTAAATCCAAGTCAAATCTACAAATAGCTGGTTGAGTAATCTGTTTCATGTAGTGAAGGATTACTGTGGGGCACTGGCTGTTCATGTCATGTGAGAGATGGGGTGGGGAGGAGTGATCTGCTTACAACTATCTGGTGCTTTTAGTGATGTGACTTTTTATTGCAGCACATTTATTGTATTTTATGGTCACCTCTGAGTTTGAAAGTGTTTGTATAGGGCACTGCAAACTTTCTATCTGGCATCAACCTTACATTTAGATCTTCTTATCGGGGGTCTGGTCAAGCTTACTGCAGTAGCAAGATAACTTGACCTTTTTTTATAGCTTATAGTTAAATCTTGCTGCTTTTGAGTCTATGACTTACAGTTAGCAAAAAACCCCCACCACCCTCTCAGATATTTTCTATTTCATTGAAAATTTGAAAGAAAGCAGATTAGCTTTCTATTTTCAAATATTCTTAATTTTTAGAGATACATTAGGTAAAAACCATAACATGTCAGGGAAGTTCAGTGTCTGTTGTACTCAGGTTTGGCAGGTTTTTAAAAGACAGACAGACTATTTGTGTGTTTGCTGTGCTTTAGGAATGTGTAGGTTTTTGAAAAGTATATTGAATTTTATTTTGTCTTTAGTGGAGCAGTTAGTACTGGAGTCAGGATTTTGTCTAAACTGGGTGTATAGCTAGCAAATACAGCTGTGGGGTGTCTTGTTCGTGCTGGTAAAAGGGTAGATTGGAGAGTAAAGGTGGCCCAAAAGCTGATACAGACTTCAGGCATCCTCTCAAGCCAGAAATACGGCTTGATGATGGTGTTTTCTATACAGATGCGTTGTACTTCTACAGGGAGGTATTGAAAATTAATAGATGTTTTAAAAGAATCTGGAGGTCATAAATATTGCATAGTTTTGCGTTTATCAATAAACTCCAGATCCCATGGCTATGTCTTCTCAAGTTGTTTTAGTAAGAAAACTATTGTAATTCCAATGAAAACTACTGTCCCCACCATACATTATTGATGGACAGAAATCCTTTGATAAACTATTCTCCAAACTGGGTCTTATACTGCATGGCATTCTACAGACATCTGTTTTGTTGTTGGTTTTGGTTTTAGTTTCTCCAGCAACAGACTCTCAAAACCTTGGATGATGAATTGAGAATATGGTCATTTAAATTGTGAATTACATTAACGTGGGAGCAGTTGAGGGCACTTTAGGATCAGCATTTACTGCTGACAAGCTGGAGGGATGACCTGAAATAAATCTCTTAAGAACATATGTTCTATTTGAAGTGCTACACTTCAAATACAAATAATTATGCAGATAAACATAAAATGGGGTAACTGATGAGGCAGTTGGCTTGCAAAATATGATCTGTTGCAGGTCAAAACAGAAGAGAACATTTTACTAATATGTAAGGGAAGACACTAAAGTTCCGCCGATTGTTTTATTTTTTAAAAGTACCCTATATCAAAACCAGGAAGTCTTTAATCTCTGCTCAGTGCTATTGAGGCCTCAACTGAAGCCGTGTTTCCAGTTTGGGCACAGTGAGACAAGATAGAGGTAACCAGTTGGAGAGTGTCCAGAGGAGATAAAAATTATCAGCTGTCAAGGAAGCATGAAAAGAGTGAGAACTGACATTCTTTGTTGCAGGTGTGTCTGTCTCTCTAGAGAATTATTGAAAAAATGTTTTGTAAAGAAAGGAATAATCTTTCTATGAAGAAGACTAGGAGTGATTTAATCTAGGGAGGAAGATCTGGACATTAAGAAAAAATACTAATTGTGAGAATAGTTGAGTTCTGTGATATGTTGCGTAGGAAGGCTAAGGCATCCCTCTTGTCAGAGGCTAGGCACTGGATAGACAGCTGTCTGGGGTTGGTTGATTCTTCTGTCAGAAAAATGGATTAGTATTCTTGAGGTCCTTTCCAGCTGTTTTCTCTAATTATCTGGAGAACAACTTTTTGTGTTTTAAGCCATAAGAAGTGGCTTATGTAGGAGATAGCATTGATTAGTAAGAGTTATTGAGTTCTTACTTTAGACAAGCAAAGACCTTTTTTTTACCCTTCAAAACACAAGATAAATTTAAATACAAACATTATGCTTTCTAACTTCTTTTTCTTTTAAAATATGTTTTTATAGATCTTTCTGCCTTGCACTGTTAATAAGTTTGTTATTGCCTTGAGTGCCTTTCTTTACTCTGGGAAAGTGAAGATACATAAAGAAAATACATTTACTTAATATATTAAGTAAACTGGTATAGAAAGACACCAGACATTTTTGTGGTAGGCTGTCATAATGTCTTTTATATCAAGATTGCTTTTTAAAAAATTGCTACTTCTGGTTTTATAATTATTAAGGAGTCACTGTTATTTATATATTTATTTGTGTCTGTACCAGAAGACCATATCTTCATATGTTTTTGGTATTTTTTTTCTTTGTTTCTTCTCCTGACCAAAGGGGCTTAGCCTGGACTATTTTTTAGGTATAGCATTATATGACATTAGTTTTTAATGCTTCATTCGAGTTTTATTTCCCACCACCACCAGGTCTCTGTCTTGAGAAGTTGCCAATTTCTTCTTCAGCTAGCAACCTCCATGTAGACCGTGAACAAGAAATTGTTACATGCTACGAGAAGGCTGGGGATATTGCTCTTCTGTACCTTCAGGAGATAGAAAGGGTAAGCTGGGGTTATTTTCTTAACTGGAGAATTGCGTGGCTCATCTTTCATTAATATATTTTGGTAGCTCAACTAAAAGGTATCTATATATTTGTTTTCTTAGGACTTCAATGCACACTTACAGTTGGACAATAAATTAGTACGCCTTAATGCATGTACGGTAGCTGTTCTTCTGACTGTTCTCTTAGAAAATAGTGCTAGTAGTCCAAAAAGGGACCGAGCTCCTCTGAACTACTATATGTATTCAAGGTGCTGATCTGTGGCCTCTTGTTACCCTACAGTAGTTCATTTATGGACATGGGATTATGGTGTCTTTCAAATACACATGTTGGTGTATGTACAATGTATGCATATACTTACTAGCTTTTCAGATAATTGTTAAAAAGAATTCAATTCAAAATGAAGCTATGAAGATTGAAAATTGATCTTGTTGGTGTTTATTTGGAGCCAATAACTTAACTGCTCTTAAATCCTCTTTATAAAACTACTTGAAGGTAAAATTCTGAAATAACTTTGTACTTGTCAGCAAGACACTTGACATAGCAGTGGGATGTCCAGAATAGTAACTGAAAGTGTGTTTACTTCAGCTAATAGGTACAATCCTGGGACAATTAAAAAATAATCAGATATGATAGCCAGTTAAACATATGACTTTAAAACATAGATGAACTTCAGATAAATCTTAGCTTGATAAATGTTCTTGGACTTGATAGCCCATTTGTCGTTTTATCTGCTCAATATATTTTTTATTATATGTATGAAACTACAGTTACAGTTAAAATCTGAGGTACTAGATATGCGGGAGACCTGTTTTTTATTGATGAAAGCTGATATATCCAAGCTTCATATTGTTAGACCAAATATAACCTACAAACAGCTGTGCAGAATATTAGGCAAGTTACTGTTTTCCCCTCTAGTTTTATGGATTATGAATTATGAAAAAATAAAGTTAGGCTCTTTATTTGTAAAGAGCATAATGCTTCATGATCTAAAAGCTTTGCACTTTATCTGGATTTAAAGGGATACACAGGCTCTTTTATTTCCTTTTGTTTTCTTTGATACCATTAACCTTGTCTTGTTCCTTACCACTTAAGCAGAAATCCTTCAAGTGTTATGATTTGGGGTTTTTTTAAAGAAAAGAAAATGTTTGATACCCTTTCTTTCTAGGAGTTAAACACTACTGCAATTTATTTAGACTTTGAGATCTGGTTGGGCAAAATACAATACAACTGGGGCTCTGTTCTTGGCTTGTAAGTACTATTAGAATGAAGCGAGCCAGCAATATCAATCTGACCCTCTTTTTCAGACTTATTGCTTACAAGCCTCAGGTCTGTCATTTGACAGTTGTCTTTGAAGGGGTTATTAGATACAGTATAGGGTCACACAAGCAAAAGGAAGGGGAAAGAAAACTTTGATACGATGGGGGAAAGAAAAGTAACTCATGCTTTTTTAAAAATATATACACATTTTTATTTTCTTAGAGTTTTTTGCTTTGGGTTTTTTGTTTGGTTTAAGATTGTCTTTTAGTGGCTGGTACACTGTGTGAATGTGAAGGCAAATGAAAACTGATAGCTGTCCGTTTTAAGAGAGCATTTTTACTGTTGATGCAATACAAATTCAGTTTCTAAATTGTTTTTTGGAAATCATTCTGGAGATCACTTTTAATCTTCTTAATGCTTTCTGCAGCAGTCTTTCCTAAACCTATCAGGGTTTTAGATTTTGAATACCATCACCTCCTGCTACTGAATAAGGTTGCCAATATGCTTTTTTGTATACTTCTCTTTTGTGTACCATTCTTCACAAAAATTTCTGGAGAAGTATTCTACAGTTTTTCTTAGTGGCATTTCTGCTTGGTGAAGAAATTACCTTTTAAGGGTATAGCCAAAAGCAAAAGGATTGGTATTTAGTTGGGAAAGGAGGTTAAGTATACAAATACTCTACTAGCCACCATGTACAAATGAAAAAGATTTCTCCAACATCAAGTATTAACTTCTGTGTAAAAGTACACAAAACTTTAATTTTTTTCCAATAATTTTTCCCCCTTTTGTTCTTTTAGATAATTAATGCCAATATACAAAACAGAAGCCCTAAGCCAGGGCCCACTGCACATGAACAAGAACTTGGTTTTTTCCTGGAAACAGGACTTCAAAGAGCACATGTTTTATATTTCAAGAATGGGTAAGATTGGTTTCTCCTTTTTTTATATTCACTTTTTTGTTCAGGCTTTGTATTGTATGTATGATCTAACTGGGCATCATAATTTTTAGCAATTGTAGATTGTGTAATCATAAGAACTGTTATTAATAAAGTAGTAACATTTCAATTGAAATAATAAGGCTACTCATATTGTATTTACTCACCTATTATTAAATCGTTTTATCAAAGTATATTAAACAGAAAGCATTTTACATTTTCACTTACTAAATGTGAACTTGAAATACTTTAAACTTTATTTGAAATTTCTTTTACTTTATTACTAGACACTGTTAGAAAGTGTTTTATAACATATTGAAAGTCTTGATCTGTGTAATTTGATTTTGTAATTTTTTTCCAAATCTCTTCAGTTATCACTTATTTTAACATTATGCTGCAGGATAAATGTGCATGAAGATCAACAGTATGTATACAAGTATACAATCTCCATTGTACCTGCTCTAGAGATACTTTTAGATTCTGCATGGGAGATCCTTTATAATTTATTTTCAAATAGGCTTCCCTTAAAAGCCTAAAAATAAATTCAGATAACACAGAAAATAAAAAAAAGGAATACAATTCTCCATTTTTAACAGCTTCAAAACTTGGCACAAATGGTTTTTAAGTACATTTCTGACATTTGTTTTTGAAATCACATAGTTTAAAAATTTGTTTGCAGGGCTTCTTATTTCACCAGGAAAATGTGGTTAGATCAAAATATTGGAATTCTTTATAGGACTACTGTTTTGTACCAAAAATGTTTGTTATTCTTTCAAATACACAAACAGGAGATGAAGGGAAATCATGCAGTGTCTGTAAAGAGTTCGAGATTTTAATGTACTGATGGTAGGGTGACAAATGCTATACAAGTTTTCAAACTGTTTAGGGATTTCAGTGTGGAAATGATGACTAAGTTTTTTTAAATCTCATTCTTAAAGTAATGAACTACTGCTGCAATAGCACATGATCTGACAATTACATTTTAGTTCTGTTTTCATGATTTAATTGCAGGAGGAATGGAATGTTCTGAAAGCTAATTTTTTTCATTTACCACAGCTAAAAATAGAATTTCTGCCTTGATGTGTGCACAAAAGATACATAAAATATACTTAATGAAAGAATCCCAGTGGCAGTTGTGGTTAAGAATAAGCTAAAAATTCCACATTTTGAAGAATTTTGATTGAAGGCCAGGAATGGAAATGGTTCATTTAATCTGACATATGCATAAAAGGAATCAGCAATAGATGTAGCAGATTAAGGTTAATGAAGAAAACAAAAAAAAGCACAGAACAGTTGTACAGTGGGTTAAGGAGCATCCAGCCCACAGGAGTGCTTTTCCTTGAACATTTTGGTTGGTCTGGTATGAACTTTGAAAGGTTGATTGTATTCCATGTACACTTTCACAATGAAGCTGTTGGTGATCTTGTTAACTCCTACATAAGCATGTAATCTTTTTTGCAGTCTTTAGTACAATGGACACTTGCAGTTTACAAGCTAAATGCACATTATATTTTTAATTTTAAATTTCTTCTTTCCATTTCATTGGCCAGTGCTACTGTTTTTTGTGGTATGAGAGGAAGCAAGGTGGTAGGAAAAATAGCTCTTTGCCAATCGTTATTTTACATATTCCTGACATTATATCCTTTAGTTTCCTCTCTTAACTTAGAGCCAATCTTAGTTCCTCCAAGATTTCCTAGTATGGTCATTGTTCCAGGCTGGTAGTTATGTTGCTGCTTCTATGAGTGTCTTTTTTTTTTATTTATTTTTTTCTTTTTTTTTTTAAATTTTGTTACTTATGTTTACCAGAACTGAACAGAACATTGATACTTACCTAATAGGAACAAATTTATAGCATACTTTTTAATACATTCATTTGAAGGATGCTTTGCTTGGTTTTTCAATTTGTCATCTCTCCTGGCGTTAGGCTTACAGAAATCGGTTCAAGACCTTTCCATTAAGCTTTGCAACACACTTCAAGTTTGAATTTAATCTAAAATTGTAAAGATTATATGAACATTTTCAAGGAGAGGAAATGTAGGTTAATTATAGGCAGTTTAGAAATGGAAACATTTCTTTTAAATAAACTGGTTTTGCAAATGAAACTGTAGATGTTAGAAAGGCTTCAGTCCTGTGGAGGAGACAGGGAATCACCAGAGTTTATCTGCTTATGAGTGGGGGGGGCGAAGTAGAAGAGGAAAAGTGTGCCCATCTGTTTTTACAGGCAGACTAAATCTGCTATTCGTATTGCAATGCAGTAAAATATTTTTGTGTATGTTTATGAAGTGAGGCTTACATTCAGAAGAGTTGAATCTTAATTAAAAGTTCCTTTCACCAGACTATAACCTGGCATTCGTTTTGAGTCCGTTCAGATGTTACCCTGTTACCAGCATAGTGGCTATAGTAATTTATGTGTTAGAGCAGCTTAAAGATCCGAGGAGATGTTTATGTATTTTTTGCTGGGTTTTTTAGACTTCAGTTCCACTCCAGTAAGTACTAATAAATAACTCTCAAATTCTGCTGGATAAATTTTATTTGTCTTAAGTCCTTTTGCTATGGAGTAGGTTTTTGTTGGTGGTGCATATCTAGAAGGCAGTCAGCTAATCACTGTTTTTAATTACACTTCCGCTAGAAGTGGAAGCATCATTTTTGTGCATGTATGCCACTTCAAAACTAAAAAATAAGTAGGATAACTTTAATACTAACTGAAGGAGTGTAATTTTAGCAGTAATGTAGGGAGTATTGCTGCCTAACAAGAAAGCTGGTTGATCCATTTTAAATTTCCCCTTTGTTCACTAACTGTGCAGAGATTTTCTTTTAAGCCAAGAAATCAAGTTTTTGTGGAGGATTGAGTGACTGTCTTTCAGGTATGCATTATCTTATCTGAAAAACTACAAAGTGTTTGAAACCTAACCGCTAAGTTCTGGCATCTTGAAAATACATGGAAAAGCAATTATAAAAAAAAAAAAAAATGGTGGCAATAGTCTGAACAGAAGAATGTTTTTTTTTTTTAGTGCTGTATTAAGACACATCTGAAATTAATGCTTTCTCCCAAAGTGTACAGAATTCTAGTAAAGTATCAAACTACGTATCTATTTTTCACTTGGGAGCAGAGGAACATTTCAGCTTGGAAATGAGTAACAAAGAAGTTGAGGAAGCTGTTTGAAAAGTAGGGTTTATGTGCTTTTTAAATACATTCTGAAATAGGTAATTTTAAATTTCTTTCTGGCTGATTATGCAACTTCTATTTAGTGTAGTAGTAACTTTGTAATTTCGGATTGGAGGAGTTCAAAGTCCTGACGTTGTTACAAGAAAAGCTGTGAGCACAGGAACTTTGACATTAGACCTTAACATAACTATTTTCAAGTAAAATGCCCCTGAGAGAGAAAGGACAGCCATTTATGTACCCAGTAGTTCTTCTGTCCTAGTATTTGCTTTGTATTCATGTTACGAGGTAAACAAGACAAGCTTGAATTTTAAATTATTTTTATTTTAGAGGTAGTAGTGTTCAGAAATGTATGGGAACTGTATACTCTTAAAGCAAAAGAGCTTTCTGGTTGAAGTCTAAAACCAGGAGCCTGTCATGTGAAAACCAGACTTCACTAGCTTTCAGAGCTCTTTTTTGTAGCTTCTCCTATATTTCACAACTTCTCCAAGGACATTGCTCTATCATGGTCCAGGATCCAGACTGCAATTTGGTCTAATCTCCATAGTGGTTCACATGCTGAATCAAAACCTGAGGGATCTGGACCAAATCTGTACTCGTCATGCTGCCATTACCTGTGCTTGCACAGCTGCAGTGAAGCAAGACCGTCCCAATCTTCTCCATTAAGTTGTTTCTCAGAGACTGGCATTTTCTCAATGAAAAATTTACCCACCCCAAGACCAAACCAAAACAAAAAATCTCAACCAGTTTTTCTGCATATAATTGATTTTTATTGGCTTACAAAATGTTTGACAAGCACAACCAAAAAAAACCAGACTCTAAGCAGTTCCTCATGTATAGGAGTTGTCTATGTAGAAGTTGTTTCTTTACCTATTTTTCTTTTTCCATCATAGCATCAATAGGAAAATCATAGGAATATAGCTTTCATGTTAGTAAATGGGGGATGGTGGATGGAAGCCAATTCATAAGTGCTTCTTTTGCACACATGTACCTGTACAGTGTTCACAGCTGGGTATTTCGCAGTGATGAAATCCATAAGAGAAGGTTTTATGTAAATGTTTTGACATAAGTGCCCATCAAGACACTGTATGACCAGCTGTCATAGAATACAGTGCTAGCTATCCATCACTCTCTGAATCTGTTGAGATGATGTTGCATATTCTGCATCAGTCTCAAAACAAATTGGTCATTAAGTAAAGAATAGAAAGTAAGATGACATTCAAAAACATTGAAATCCTATAAAGTACTGTATTCTTTATATGTGAAATATCATTACGATATTGAAAAATAAATGAAATCACTTCTGTTGCAGTTTTCAAAACAACTTTGTCCTGGAAATAAAGCACAAACATGCTTTCATGTTTGTGTGGTTAGGAAATTAACACAGAATATATTCAAGATAGAGACAAATATCACTGGTTTTTGATTGCTAACAAAAATGAGTTTTCAAAGGACACTTTAATATCTGCCTTATCAGGTGCTTTTCTTATCCTTATTTAAGATACTGTTCTTACTCTGTTAGTTTTTGTTGAAAAACAGTATATTTGAATGTGAGGGGAAATTACCATTCTCTCAGATATTCAGATAAAATCATCCATCAGGAATGCTTTCTCTTTCAATCTTTGTTTGTGTTTATTGCTCAGAATTGTGTCTTAAAGAGTTTAAGATAATAATGCATTGTGAAATTATAGAAAACCTGTCAGTTTTACATGGAGGACTAAGGTGAATATAAACATGAAGGAATCACTTCCATTCAAAATAATCTCAAATTACTTTTGTAATAGTTACACAAAGCACACTGAAAGAGCAATGTTAGTATCTGAGTTGATGTTGAATTTTGATAATTTTAACAATTTGCAGTTAGTATTCTGACTCTAGCTCACTTTTTCCTAGAAGATACTTAGTGGGTTTTAGCTCGTGTGCTACAGATCTTGCTGACTGTGGCTGTTGCTTGCCTTTGCAAGCATCGGATTCAATGTTTTGGTTTTATGTTGTGTTGTGATGGGCAGCAAACAAAACGGTATTGGATTCCTAAACTGGGGAGGGACTATTTAGTGCGCTTCCTCTGCTCCCGCCAAAATGCTTGCTTTACTGCTGCATTTCATGTTCTGGTTTTTATTTCCTTCTCTGGTTTTGATACTGTTCTGAAGAACACTGCTTTGCATGTTAGGTGTTACATGATGTGGCTATGCCACACATTTTTTATTTTTTTTTCTTCTTTTTTTTTCTTTTTGCCTTTTTCCTTGCAGCTTCTAAGATGTGGATTCATAGGATCACACAGGTTGAAAGGGACTCTGAGAGGCCATCTGGGCCAGACCCCTGCTCAGAACATGTCTGGTGTAGAGCAGCTTGCTCAGAGCCTTGGCCAGTTGGTTCTGTATGTCACCAAAGATGTAGGTGATGTATCTGATGAGTTTTGGGGCTTAGGCATTTTGTGAACAGCATTCATGAGGTATATCACCTGAATGTGAGCTGCAGTAACTTACAACTAATTAAGTCTTTTGAGTTTCTTTCTGTTAATATACTGATTTTTCTCTAAAGGACAGTTAGTCCTCAGATGGTAGTTATTTTCACCAAGAAAAAGGTTTCATTCTATGAATATAGTATTTGGCTATTTCTGTTAAAGCTTCAGTAACAGTTTAACATGGAGCTTTTCAGTATTTTGTACTACGGGTTACTATTACATTGTTTCTTTTTTAATATTGAAATCATGGTTTTGAACTGATTAAAAATTATGGAGGCTGCCAGTTTTAATTGCAAAAATGTTAATTGACCCTGTTAACTTCAAAAGGAGGAAATTAGCAGGTAGGAGAACTAATTGGTGCTAGATTTTTTTATGATAGTAGTAGAAAGGGATTTGCTAAACTGTAAGGTAAGTTTGCCAAGGAAAGAGTGCATGTGTTTTGGTCACAGTAGAGATAAAGGGAACTGGCTCTTGGAAAAACTAGGAGACTAATTATGTACAGACCTTTAAAAAAAATCACCAAAAAACCCCCTAGTACTAAAGGAAATTTCGTCTTCATATTAAAAAGTAGTAACTATTCATAAGCTATTTTTGCAAAGAGTTACCAGATTACTTGACTTTTCAACACTATGCTCTTAAGCTGTAGGTACTGCTGTAGCAATCAAACTGTACCAGTATGTTTATATATTCAAAAATCAGTGAACAGAAGGCTGATACAGTGCTAAGAAAAGCTGAATACTGTGCAGGTGTTTGAAGCTGTGTGTGTCTCTTTTTATTTGTTATTGAGATTAAAGGCTTTTGGAAACTCATCAGTTCTTTAGTATCCATTACTCAAATGATTTCCTTGCCATTGACCAAACAACTTATAAAATTGTTTCTAATTTTTTAAGGTGAAAAGCAGTATTACACTGACCATGGTGAGTATTCACTACTGTGAATACCTTGCCGATGTAATACATGCTACAGAAATGCTAGCCACCAGCTGAAACTTGAAAGGCAGGCAAGCTTTACTTCATGTGTTCAGGTGAATACTGGAAAATTTCCCTTTCCACCTCCTGATTTCCACATCTTTTTACAGCACATAACTGCTAGGATAATGTGTTAAACAGCTAATTTGCTGAGGAGTGCTTGTAATTACTTTTTTTTTTCTTGTTGATATGCAGGCATTTTGGTGTTTGTACTGAAATAGTTTTGTTTGGGATTGGTACACCTCTTACATTTGACCTTTTAGGCCTTCCTAATTTTCCTTCCAATGCTGACCCACTGTCCCAAATGACCTTTTCTGGACTCCCATTTCCTACACTGTATTTTAAGCATGAGAAGTTGGAAGTAACACTTCCTTCTCACAGTGTATGGTCCTGCCCTTGTGCATTTTATTCCTCTCCTGTGCATGAGCATAGCGCGTATGTATAAATGATTTTGACAAAGTTTCAGTGCCTTTCTGTTTACCAGATCCCCATGTTACTGCAGCATGGGTATTTTTAAACAGTTTCTTTGGAAATTAGTAGCTCCTCAGAGATTACATTCAAACAGATGTGTGTCTGGTAAGCAACTCAGCAGTGAAGTAATCTCAATTACTTCACTGTGACATTTTTATAAGACTATTGGCAGGATGTTTTATAGAGGTGGTCTTATGTTCTTCCTGAAACGTGTTGCTGTAAGCCTCATGCTTAGGAACACTGCATGAATTTTTACCTGCAATGAATGAACAGAGGAGGAGTATAAAGAAAGGTGTTTACTAACAAATATTCTGCTTATATATTTTGAAGTATTAGCAGAGGCTTTTCTTTCCAGAAAGTGTTGTCCCTGTTTGTAGCTACAACTCACATTTTGTGTGTTGTATATAGTGTGAATTTGAAGGGGTTTGGTGTTCTTTCCCTGCCTTTCCCCAAGTTAATGTATTCAATTACACTGAACACTGGTTCATGATTAATGTGAAGAATATAAAAATAAAGACAGCTTAGTAAGTGTTTTCAGAATTGCCATTGTGTGCAAAGCAAAAAGGAAATCTTGCCCTCCATTCTACTTTGCTTTAGTATTACAGCCTGATAGCAAATATAAGAGTTGGCAATAAAAGGCAAGACTGTTATTAATTATACTGATGAATAAATGGTACATAAACAATTTTAAAGTAGTGGAAAACTGTTTTAACATCTCTAGCTAACCAGAAGCAGTAGCTTCAAGATTAAACATCTCTGGGGTTACCAACAAAGAGGTTTGATAACCTCTTATTTTGATTTGTTGGGGGGGTTTATTTTCTTTTTTCTTCTCCCTCTCCTAGTTCATTTTTGCTATCATTTTTCACACTTAACATTACTGTTTTGACACTGCTGTCCACACTTTAGCTCTCACATTGAACAGGCATACAGTGTCAGTGAAGTATCAGTGCCCCCCTTCACGACTCAGCTTAATTCTTCATAGGTGTTGTCCCTAGTTTTCTTTCATTGCAAGGGTGGCTCTCTGTTCCTCAGCTTTTCTGTTCTTTGGTGTCACCAGTGGGAGGGCTGAACCACATACGGCGCTCAGGGTTTAGCCTTGTTTCTCCTTGCTCAGCACTGTCTCTGATAAAATATTTGATCTGTCTTCAGATTAGCTCTTTGGGTTCTATGAAATGTTACACTTCCATTGATGCATCTGGCTGTTTGTTGCTGCTTAAAATCTTGCATCTTGGCAGAGTACACTGCCTTCATGGTTTCTGCTGCTGATTTCAGACCTTTGAATCTTTAAGACAGGTTGTAAAACCATGCCCGTGTTGGTCACTCTGCTGAAGTTCCCCATGCTTTTATCATGCTTGGTATTAAACTGAGTGGCCTCCTAGGTCTTCAGTTTAGCATTCTAAATAAAATCACTGTTTGGTCCTGCACATTCTTCCTTCTAGTTCCGTAAGAGATTTTATATTTTCTTCTAAATAAAGATAAAATAACCTTATAAAATTTATAATATATAAATCGACTGATGTGGAATACAATATTAAATATTTACCAGGGTAAATTCTATTTTGTTTATTTCCTCTGTTAACTTACTTCTGTAGTAAAACTTTCTGGCATGTTTAGCACTTCTTTCTTGTGAATTCAAGAATGGGCTTTTTTTTGTTTATGATTTCTTTTGGCACGTTCTTAATCTACCCCCATTTCTTTTTCTGACAAGATCTCTGCTTGAAAGGAGAAAGTTGCAAAATAATAGGAGGTAAAGTGCAACTAACTGATGCACTCAGTCTCCAGTAACTGGAGAAGCCCTTTTGTGAATCCGGTCTTTGTGCCTTAGTAGTTGAATCTGGTACTTAGTGTACACACAGGCACATATATACACATGTATATAGTGTGTTGTATATATATATACACTTAAATGAAAGAACATTCTGAGGAGGAGCTGAGGTGGTGGTGTCAAGAGCAGTAGTAAACAAATCATGTAGTGTCCTGACACTGTAGAGTGGGATTCCCTGCTCTCATCTTCCCCATACCTACTCTTCTGGCATGCATTTTTCTTTTTTGCTTTTTGATGGTTCAAATATTTGTTTGGCTCCTCTGTGGAGACATCTCATTCTCCAAAACAGCAGAAAACAAGCAGCAAAAGAATTGTAGCTGTCATTTTAGTGAGATTAATTGATTTACTGGAAGGTGTGATAATGGCTAATGTGGCTGTAAGAAAAGAGGATCATGCAAGTGAAGGGTCAGCAAGAGGTAATAGTTAGGCTAGTATAAATAACTTAGCCTGTTTACTGGCATGGCTTTGGGTTTAGTTTTCTCTCTTAAATAGGAGAAGTACTGAAATTTAGCCACCAAATTGCAGAGCAGGTGAGGTGTGCTCTAAGTTCACTAAGCAAAAATTTACTCTGATTCCATTTTTGATCTGTAAAAGGCAGTTAGACTAAATATTTGGGGGGTTTAGTTTTAAGCATAAGGGAGATGCCTGCCAAACAAAGCCATTCTCGCACTAATGGGGAAGATATTATCAAAATATGCTGCAAATACAAAGTAAATCAACCTTTCTGAGAAATTTAAAGTATTTCTTTTGTAGCCTGTTTTGAGTAGATAGTGATTAATCTCTCTCCCTCTGTTATAAGGAATAGTGTTTGTTTTTTTCATCCTAACATCTTTCTATTGTAAACTGCTTTTCATTGAGTGGTTTCTTTCATTCTATTCTACTTTGTGTGTGTGTGTGTGTGTGTGTTTAAAAACACAAATAGAAAAAGTATTTGTCTGGGGTGTGAGGTTTATCTGCACCACTAATGCCAAAGCACTGTTGTCTGATGCCAAAGGAAGAGACCTCTTGGTCGTTGATAGTGACAAACATGTTGTGTCAAAAGTTTGCTACTGCTGGCATACATACTTATATTCAGGTGTTCTGATCCTGCATTGAAAGTTTCTCCTTACTGTCCCATAAGAGCACCTTTGCATAGATGCAGTTAAAATATTTTCAGTATTTTAAACAGAAATGCTGCCTGAAATTTTCAAAGAAGCATAAAAGTTGATCTTGCATCAGAATAATTAATAAGGTTCTAACATAAATTGTTGGGGTTTAGGGTCCAAATATGTAGACACAAGGATGAAAATTATTCCAAAGGTCATCAATCCATATAGATTTTCAACAGTAGATTATACCTTTAAATCCTGGTTCTGTCTTTAACTGTTGTAGTGCTACTTAAAGAGTCAAAGTAGCTTTTTTTATCTTGAAGATTTAAAGCAGCAAACATTTTAATTGGTCTTTAAAAACTATGAAGGTGCAATTCAAAGAATTTGACTCAAACATGTTCTGATGGGAGGCAGTCATAAACACACATATACCTAACTAGCGATATCTGTCTGTGGGCTTTGTCTTGTCTGAAATTACTGAAAATGTGTAAGCTCTGAGTGCATATTAATGTACCATAAAATTCCTTCTCTTGAGAATGGAAGGGATCTCAAAGTCGTTTACAGACACTGTGGGACATGTTTTTCTAAGTTAACCTGCCCTTTTGCTCTGGCATTCAGTCAGAATGGGCGGAACTGCTAACATGAAGGCACATGGTAGTGAAATTCAGGTGAAAGTTCTGTGCTTCCTAGGCTAGGCAGAAAAAGTATGTGCCAGAATAGCTGCCACTCTCTTCTCTCTGATGTTACAAACTGCTAACAAATACAGGAAATGTACTTTGCTAAAAGCAGTGCAGTGTGGGGATCAACCATACTGTTCATGGTATATTTTGCTTCATTACTCAAAGCATTTAACTCAATTTTTGGGTGATTTAGATTGTAGTTTTGAAGTGTAATTTTTTTAGTATTCTTCATGTAGAAGATGCTCAACAAATCTGTATTGTATTTGTGGTTATTTGTGCAGTGGATCAGTGTTAAATGCTTTATGAAGCAAAAAGTAATTCTGTATTTTAAGTTGATTTGGTTTTTTTTCTTGTACAATCTTACTGCTTTTTCCATGATACAGTAGAACTTCAGTCACAAGTTTCAGTCCTTTGTAGATGCTTATAAAAATGTAACACGTAACTAATAACAACCTGTCATGAGGTTCTTAAGGATTTTTAAAGGTTACATACTTTTTCATAGGTACTATTTTTTGTAATTTCATATGAAAAAATGCTAATTCCTAGTATTTCTTAAAGATTTAAATTATTGTGACTTGAAGTTCTATTACATAGTATATGTTTTATCTGTACTGGGAAATTAGTGCTTCTAGCTGCAAGCTCTTGCTCTCATTTAACAATTTTGCAGGGAACATTTCAGTTTAATTTTTTTGGCAAGTCTGTCTGTCTGTTTTTTTTTTTAAAATCTTGTTACAAGGACACATCTGTGACTTTGCAATACAGTCCTTGAGAGAAAGCTCCATTCATGGGAAACATGCGCTTAGAGCAGAGGACTTAAAGCTGGGATTCCAGTGGTCTGGTTTTGGCTCTCTGTATGTGGCATGTGGTATTACTGAATGGTATGTGTTTTGGCTTTCCAGAGGTGCTGAAGGTATACAGCTTCCATGGAGTTCAGAGGTTTTCTTAAAATTTGGCCTATTGACTTTCTGTATGTACTTCCTTAGGATATGAAGTTGGTGTAATATTCATTAACTATTAAGAGGCCTGCCTGCATGAAATATATAAATAAATGTGATCTTTAATGCAGTTGTTTCCATGTTAGATGTATATACAAGATATGTACTAACTGGTCTCTCTATGGTCAAGCTCTGCTGTGACCTGGACCTTTTACAGTCATCATTTCTTGTGTGACTGGTGATTATTTTTTAACTGACTGGTGGCTTGCTTTGACATAACTTTCAACCTGTTCATACAGGTTTTATTTGGAAATGCTAGTCCTTTCTAAATGAGCTTTTATATAAAAGTATTTCAGAAGATGAACCTGGGCTAGTGAAAGATGTCTGTGCTGGAGACTAAAGTTTCTGAAATATGCTGATAATCCTTTATTATATAAAACAGAACAGAGATGACGTCTGTCATGTAATGTCAAGAGTAAAATAAATGAGTAGATCTCCAGGCAATAAGTGGTAAGAGTTCTCTTGATCTTTGCATCTCTTGATGCAAAAGATCTCTTGCATCAAACTCTCTGGTTTCATGTATTCTGCAACTAAATTTAAAGAAAGTATCTGTGTAAAAATGCTGACTTTTTTTGAATTTGTATAAAGTTGCAATTCAGTAAATCAGTATTTTAAATATATTTGTGAATAAAGACAGAGTAAGGAAGGCAATTCCAACATCAGCTTTATAGTGCAGTGGAGTAGTGCTTTTACTTAGGAAAAGCTTGCACAATGTGTAATGCTTCTTTTCGCTTTTGAGCCTGTGCAAGTAAATGTTGTGCAACTTGCGCATAAAGTTGCATCTTTAGATACTACAACTGTATGACATAACATCTATGACTTAACACAAAACATGCTTTTGATCAAATAGTTTTGTTTTGCAACCAAACTTCACATGGTGAAATGACTGTCCTATGTTATGTGTTGAGGTTGCAGAATTTGGTTGTTCAGCTCCACAAAAAGCCAACCCAGTCCTTCACCAGTTCAAAGACAAACTATAAATATTAAGTAAAATATTCTCAACTGCATTTAAGTGCAATACAAAAACAGATAGCTGGGATACAGAGATAAGAAAAAAGATAAAGCTATAAGACCATTTAAAATAACCTAGTTCGAGAAGAAAGTTCAGATCTGCTGAATTTGTTAGTATGAATGATGCTTCTGGGGGTCATAAATCTCTTTGTAAAAAGCTGTTCAGGCAGTAGTCGTGGAAGAAGCATAGACAAAGAAACTTGAGTTGCAGAAGCCACACCAAAAGTCAAGAACAGAGCACTGATCCCCCAGTCCTCTTCTGGCCACACAGTGGGCCTTGCTGTTTGTGCTCTCTCCTCTCTGAAAAGAAGTTTAAAAATTTACATTGCTTTCACTGAGGACTACAAGATTTACTTGTTTTTTATATCCCTATTTTAAGGTGTCAGCTAAAATGGAATGTTTTAGTTGGGGTTTTTTTCCCCCAAGTTTATACTTTGAAGCCTAATGTAATTGAAAATTAAAACCATTGTATTAGCAAGACCAGCTTCAGTTTTGTTTTTTCCCTTTTTTTTGAGTGGTCACTTCTTACACTTTTCCTTGCTTTCTCTTGAACTATCTACTGATCATGAAAATGTTTCTTTTTTCAATAAATTGGCAGGGAATGTTGTTATAGTCATCAGTGGTGGGGTTCTCAGGTGAAAAAATAAATAAATGTATCTCTCATCAAAATCCATTATGATATGCAGGGAAAAAAATGATAGCATGGATTTTAACAACTTTATTGAGTAATATATTAAGGTGTTACTACATCCAAGTTGGAATACTGTCAAATTCTATGTTTTTATACAGGAACTTGACGAGAGGAGTTGGTAGATTTAGAGAGTTACTAAGAGCTGTTGAAACAAGAACCACACAAAATCTGCGAATGGTAAGTTATATTAAACCACATTCCTATTCCAGCCAGATTCCTACTTTAGTAGACAGGTAAAGTATAAATACAGTGGATGAGTTAGAGACAAATAATCAGATACACAGTGTATTGATTAGGATCTGTTACCTACCACTTTATAAGGTTACGTTTCCTGGCTTAAGTGAATTGCTTAAAATGGAAAGGAACGTTTGCTACCCAGTCTGTCTGCTATTTCTCTTTCCTATTTGTGGATATGGTTAAAAACTGCTTGGTCTCTGACAGACCATACTTTCAACCTTAGTCATAATTGCCCTATTTATGACTTACCATAATTTCATAAGGGTGTTGTTTCATGGTTTTGTAAGGTAATAGGAGTGAGGACAGAATGCAGCATCTTTATATGTGTTCTATTAACTTGGAAGTTATCAAGTTATCATTTCTTTATATTTATTTTTTGTGTGGTAAAGCCTCTCTAAGGAAAACAGTGGAAGCAAAACCATGAAGATTTGTTATTTATATTATCAGACAATAAACCTTTACCAAAAGGGTGATGTATCTTTTTGCATCTTTTATATAATGAAAGGCCAGTGCTTATATCTTTCGCTCTAACGTAATGATTTTCAAAATATCCTGGATTAGTTTCCTAATACTGGGCCTGTAAAACTTCCAAAGTGATAATAAGGAAGGTAATTTGTTTCTTAATTCATTTAGTAACCGATTCCTAGAAGGGTATTAAACTTACTAAATAATGGATGTTCAATGGAGCGGGATAATATTGCAGACTTTAATAGAATGAAGGATGAAGGGCTTCTTATGGTATAGGAGTTAAGGCAGAAGATGCAGATCATATGGTGCTTTCCATGGTTTAAACATTACGCATCTGTTGCTGGGAAATACTGCCAGTTCTGATGCTAATGTAGATCTTGTCTTCCTTCTGCTGCCTTGATACTAATCTCTTGAGTTTTCATCATCGTGATATATAGTCATGCAGCTTGTATGCACATGTATTAAACATTAAAGAGGAGATTAACTTGATAGTTACAGATTATGGGATGACTTAAAAGCTTTAATTTAATATTATCTATTTAAATAATATCTATGTAAGTGTTAATACACTTAAATATATGGTGCCAAGAATAGTTGGTTAAAATAAACTTCTTCATGCTGATCTATAACTTCATTGCACTCTTGCTGAGCCTTACCAACAGTAGCAAACAACAGCATCTTTCAGGTACAAGTTTTCAGAAGCCCCAGTCAGTTGGGGTTTGGGCTATAACTGTCTGTGGTCAGTTGACCTTGGCTGGCTGCTAGATGCCCACCCAGCTACTTTCTCACTCCCTTTCCTTACAGGCTGGGGAGAAAATAAGATGGAAGAGTTTGTGGGTTGAGGTAAAGAGAGGGAATTAGCTTGCCAGTTACTGTCACAGGCAAACCAGATTTGACTTGGGGGAAATTAACTTAATTTTCTGTCAATTCAAAGAGAGTGGGATGGTGAGAAACAAAGACAAAAACTAAAGGACCCTCCCCCCACCCCCTTCCCCCAGGTTCAACTTCAGTCCTTCATTCCTGACTCTTCCACCTCCTCTCCCTACCCTCATACTCCCTGAGTGGTGCGTGGAGGGTTGTGGTGAGTCCATAACAGTTCCTCTCTGCTGTTCCTTACTGCTCACGTTTTTCCCCTCCTTCAGCGTGGGGTCCATCCCATTGGCTGCATTTCCTTTAGGGAATATGAACCTGCTCCTCCACAGTCCTCCCAGTAGGCTGCAGTGTGGACATCTGCCTCTGTGGTCCTCTCCATGGACCACAAGGAAATATCTGCTCTACCGTGGTCTCTCCAACAGAAACATCTGCTCCTGTCCTGGAGAGGCAGTAGAGGTTATTTAGCAAAACATATCTGAAAATATACTGTGTTCCACTCAGGTGCAACAGTTGGTATTGTTGATATATCAGATGTATCTGGATTTAACTGATAAAATTGCCGATTTTTTTGTTATTTCCATTTTTTTCTTTGTGTTTAGAGAATTAAACTGGGCACTTGTACCTTTCAAACAGCAGTATGCCTGGTTTGGGGGATGTTTTAAAATAACATAAAATATATTCTACATGACTAGTCTTCACTAGAAAAAATCTAAGCATTTTTGAAGAGTTTGTATTCAGTTTCTAAGGAAAATATTTATCTTTCACTTTTACAGACGATAGCAAGACAACTAGCTGAAATTTTGTTACGAGGCATGTGTGAACAGAGTTATTGGAATCCACTGGAAGATCCTCCTCACCAATCACCCCTAGATGATCCACTTCGAAAAGGTTCAAATACTAAGAATTACGCGCTCAGTAGAAGACCCCGGGTATACACTGGAGAAAAGTATGGCTGAGTTTATACTTCTCTTTTTTCTATAACTGCAATTGTTACCCAGTGCACTGGGTAGTTTAGTTTATATTTTTGAAAATTTAGAAGGAATTGGGCAATATGAATAAGAGTGTTTCCCATGCTGTGTGTATATATATTCCCTGAAGAGAAGCAGGGAAGCAACGTGCTTCTCCAAACAGAAGTTTGCACTGTATGCGTGAGACCTTTTGTTCTCAATTCTCAAAATTATTTTTTTTGTTTTTGTTTTATACTGGCGTATATGGTAGAGTTGATACCTCTTATTATACTTGGGGTACAAAAGAAAACATGAACTGAGTGGCCAGTCTTGAGACTGCACATTTTAAAAGTTGTGTGCTGTTTCTAGACCTCTCTTCTTCTTTATCATAGAAGGAGAGGAAGTAGCAATATGGAAATTCAAATTCATCCCTGAAATATTATAAAAACCCAAAACATATCTAGCAATTTATCTAGCAGCTTCAAAGGTAGGGTTTTTTCCCAAGGCTGCCTTTTAATCTTCTTAGGTTAGTTTTGGCATTTCTCTATGATGTCACCTTTTTGTTGAACTTTATTCTTTCGCCAATTCAGGTAAGTGCTATGCTATGATCATTTTTGTATAGCGTATTCCATGGTTAATTCCAGAGTAGCTTTGGTGTGTATCTCTTCCTTCTTCAAAATGTGTGGATTTTTTTGAAAACTGATCGCCATTAGTATTATTATTAAATGTAAATAGCAATTTCCTTGAATTTGAACTTTTTATTAGAAGTTAATAGTTTGCTGATTGTTTGGTTAAATGAAAAATGGTTTCTAAGGTAAAGCTGTTTTCTTAGACACAGTCTGACAGTGCCAAAAATACATACAAACAAAAGTTTGCACTTTATTACAGTCCTTGGGCTTCAGGCTTACTGCCTGAAAGTAATGTGCTAGTACCAAAGCATACTGTTGAAATCTTAACAATTTGGCAGTCTTTTTTAATGTATTTTTTTATTTCATTGATACTAAGTTTGGTCTGATGAAACTTTGTTGCGTGCTTGGTTTATACAATCTGCAACGTTTGCACCGCTCTACTTGTATTCTACACCCAAGTCCTTCTGGGATCTTGTATTTAATATGGTCAACAGCTTTTGCATGCTTGTTTTGATACATGCTGGAAAGCACTGTGAGCCAGAGAACTGAGAAATAGATGGTAGCAGTGGAGATAATGATCTAGCCAAGATTGTGATTTGCTGTAGTAGGACAGTGCTAAGTAATGCAGATGGAGAAGATTGAAATTACATTTAAATTTAAGAAAAAAAAATTACAGAAGAGATTGTGGAGTCTGAAGAATATCCCTGGAAATATTCAAACTCCAACTGGACATGGTCGTGAGCAACCTGCCAGTCACCCTGCTTTGAGTGGAGGGGCTGTACTAGACAATCCCCAGACAACCCCTCCAACCTCAACTATTCTGTGATTCTGTGAAATCGGTGTGATCTGGGAATCTCTTTTGAGGAGACTGTTGTCTGTTCTATATGAAATTTTTAAATCCTTTTCTCCAAGGAATTATTTTTTTATTGTTGTCCAGCTGGATTAAAACCCAGGTGTTGTGAGGTTTTTTATTTTCAGTCTTGTCCAACTATGTCTAGGATGTATAATCATTAAAAAGTGGTCTTTTGAGCTTTAGGAAAAGGTGCATACATAGATTTGAACATTCAATTTGCCAAAACAACCATTGTGTTTCTCTGCATGTATGTAATTAGCAAACTGTACATGCGGGCCACCTTTTTGGTAAAAAGGAAATACCTAGTTTGTGGATACATCTTGATCACTGTATTTAAAAAGTATGCATTTATTGCCCAAACATGAGGAAATCTCTTTTATGCAGTCACACATTTTCTCATTCAAATTACTTGATTTCACACAGCAAATCCTAAAGAACAGTCTGTTCCTCTCTTACAGTGTATGTGCCTTATTAATTAATATGAAAGTGTTTTTCCATAATGTGAACTTCCTGTTATGTGCAAAAGAGCCTGCTTCTGTGCTAGGTTGCTTATAGAAGCAGTCCTACCTTAAATTCTGAAGGGATGTTTTGTTTTAGTGTTCACAGTATATTTACATTGTAATGTAAAAGGTACTGTCATAGGGCAGGTGTTTGTTTAGCTGCATTTATTGCAGTTTCCATTAACACTTTATACAGCAGCAAGCCCACATAGTTATGGTGTCATTATTACTAGCAAGCAGAATGGCCTTTATCTTCAAGAATTTCTAGCAATTCTCCTTCCTTGATCCTGAATACTTATTAGTAGGTTTCTCAGGCTCAGTCTTTCAAACTTATGTTCTTCATTGTCAACTCATCCTTTTGTATAAACATGCCTCCTGGCAAAAGTGGGGCTTTGTTCAGGGTAATTTTCTTGCTCTTGGGACACGGAAGTGAGGAGTTCCATGGTTTCATCAAAGCATGTAATTAAGTCCTTTTCTTTCATCACATCAGAGTGCTTAATACCAGATCAGATAAAACATATATAGCCCAGTATCTCTTCTTCAGCAGTGATTGAATGTAACTACTTAAGACAGTGAATAGCAAGACAGATATGTAGGAAACTTCTTCCTAGGTGTTCACCTGACCACCAACTCAGTTTGAGTCTGATATGTACTGTTTTTTTCTAAATATATTGCCTGATACATTAGGTAACTTCATTGTGGCCTTTTGAAGATGGTGAATGTGATTTGCTTGATACCATTCATGATTTTGTAGATCTCATTGTTACTGCCTCTTCAGTTTTCTTTATCCTCGCTTGAAGAACTGTTATACTTCTTGGTATCCCTTCGGTTGTTAGCCATTTCATGTTTCCAGTTGTGTCTTTTGCTCTGCCCTGTTGCCTTGAAATTACTTTACTCATATACGTGCATCTGCCAGGAGACACAGAAAATGTCTGAGTTCAGTCAACTAAGTTGAGCTTTTTGCTTACACAGGTCAAAGATATTTCCCAGTAATTTCTGCATGAAGAGGATCTTCACTGAGACAAACGTCAACTTATGTACCAAAATACCTTCAAAGTTGTAGGAGAAAATAATGTTTGTCTTGTTTTGATAAGTGACCTTTTAGTAGTTCTTTGTGAGGCAGCTTCCATTTTCTCTCTGAGAAAATAATTTCTCTGGCAACTATTTCCAGTCATTACTCTGCTTTCTGGGAACCATTGCCAGTCCGTCAGGTTAAATCTACTTCCAGGTTGCTGAGTTCTGCGTTGAAGACTGGATAGATAAATAGAGAGCTCTGTGATGCTCCCTCTTCTCCCCTCATTCCCTGTTCTGGGTGGTTCTTATTCATAAGTAACTGTGTTTTGAAATTTCTTTGTTATGTAAAAATAAAAATGTCTCCTAAGATTTAAAGTACTCTTCAAAAGCTTGTGAGCAACTTGCATTGATTAAAAAAATAAAAATCTGACAACAAAACAACCGCCCTGGGTTCTTACCGGCTGTATAGTGCCACAATGCAGTTCACAGTGTTGCTTTCAAACCGCCTGGAGTTCAGATGTGTTTCAGTTTCCATTTCTTTTCAGGCATTTAATTACTGCTTAAATTTCTAGTGTACTTAAAACACCTTTGGGTTGTTTTTTTTTAATCTCAGGCAAGTTTTGTTTCCCATCTGTAATTTATTGTTGTTTAAGCACCCTTGGGACTATAGGAGTTGCGTATTAACAGGAAATTTTCTACATTTAAACAGTTAGTTGTGGAACTATTCATCTGAAATAACAAGAAATAGTACTTGTAGTAATTCAGAAACAGTTTAGAGAAAGAAATCTGAAGAGTTAAGACAGTCACTGGGTTTTTTTGTGCATGTGAGAGAGAATGAATGAATTCCTACCAGTTGTGTATCCAACAGATTATTGTTGTCTGTCCACCAGCATAGAAAAGTATCAGAAACTATCTAGTGGTCAGAGAAAGCAGTAAAGTTTGCAAACTAGTCCTACACAAACCTTCAGTATTGAGTCCTAAGGCAGTGTACTTCATTTAAACCAAATATTTTAACTGTGTGGAAGTTAACAGCGGTTTTGGCAAGCAGGCAGAGATTGCCATGGCTCTATTTAAAAATATTCACAGCCATTGAATGCATCAGGAAGATAGTTCTCAAGGATATCTGATGAAAAACCAATAGAAGTATTTCTCCACATATTGCCTAAAATACAAAAGTTACCTTGTTCTTCTGAGAGAATTTCTTATTGCCGACCTTTGGATCAATGATATAGATTTGGCTCAGATAGATTAGGTGCCAGAGGCTAGGTAAACTATGGGTACAGTTTTTACAGTTGTCAAATTATGTGCTGTTTTGGGATATTTAAATATGTTCAACTGACAGCTGTGGTTGTTTTGTTCTCATATGGTGTTTGGCTAACTTTTCTGGAATGCAAATTTAGAGCATATCAGAGAAATGCATTTTAACCAATCAGCTTTTTATGCAAGTTACTCTCTGTTCTCTTTTCTAGAAATTTTCCATTTTTTAGAGTACTCTTACTCTATTTGCATAAGCTATTCCTAAAACTAATGTGTTCTGCTTAAATAATTAAATTTTTGTTTTGTACAGCATCTTTTGTCCTCAAGAAAATACAGAAGAAGCCTTACTATTGCTGCTTATTAGTGAATCTATGGTAGGTAAAATAGAGTGAATGTGTGTGTGTGCTGTCTATGTGTGTGTTTTGTTGGGCTTTTTTTAAAATGAAATAGAACTTTTTTGTCATGCCTTACTTTATGACTTGTGTTGCATTTTCTGTTAGGAAAGCAGGCAGTTACTTCTGAAGCTCAAGCTTCTGTTCCTCTGAGTCAGCAAGATGAAGTTTATGAATAGGAGTTTATCTCCTTTAGAGTGGCTGAACCTAGTCTCCTTCTAACCATAGGCAGGTGAACACAAAGCTAGATCTTTCATTTGCATCACTTGTCAGTATGAATCACTGTTACACCAGCTGTTTGCCCTTCAGACAGTTTCAAACTGTAAGTTATTTTTGTTGTAAAAGCCAAATCAAAGACTACTAGATAAGCATAATAAACATAGCTATAAAGTATTTTCCATTGTACATTAAATCTTGGATGTCACTCAAATTTGTAAATAATTTTTGATGATACTGCCATTCAGCCTTTGCTACTGGATTATTTTTTTTTTAGTGTACTCTTTTCCTCAATAGGTGATTCCTTTCAATGGCCTACGTGTACCTTTTATCAGCCTTTCATATTTTCCTCTAGTATGATTTTACTAGTTATCTATCAACTGCCACATATTGACATTCTCATACCAAGCCAGTTAAATGTTCTCAGATAGCAGAAATGAAAAGCTGGAGCTGGAATGTTTGCTGTTTTTCTCACGGGAGGGATGGAACCTCTGAGGCATCATATGGTACACTGCACATCAATGAGACTTAGTGTTTTAAGTTCTATAGGTGATTCAAATACTTTCATGCTCTGAGATAATTTCTGTTTTGATACATTTAAATATGATCAGAACATTTTAGTGAACAATTGTCCTACTTGAACTATTCTGACGTGGCAAACGTTTTATGTTGTAGCATGAGCTACTTTCCTTATTCCTAGCGATATGCTTTGCAACATTCATGACAGAATCTGTCATGTTGGTTTTTCTGCAGTATATGCTTACCACTGAAAGGGGCACCTGTGCCTCTGTAAGGTGCCTGAGCAGCTCATGGTGATATACAGAATTCCAATGTCTGCTGTGGTCATGGTGTAAAGTGGAAGCAGTCCCAGTTCTGCAGGATCTGTCTACCGATTACTGTATTTGCTTGTGTACTTCCTTGCGTATCAGCATTAAGAAATGAAAAAACAAAAGTACTGCCCTTTTAAGTCTTGTTTCAGGTTACTTACAGCTTTTCCTTTGTGAATTAGATCAGCCTAATTATATCAAATGCTTGTCACTGTAGAGCATATACCCTTAATGAGCTTTCAGTATGGGGTGTTTTATTTACAAGTAATTATTGCTGGTTATCTGAAGCAAAAGCATTTGTTTTGGGGGAATATAAAATCTTTCACATGATTGACTTTGGCTAAGTTGTCTGTTCAAATTAGTTTTGTGGAGGGGAGGGGAAGATTTAGCATAAAAATATTAATCACTACAAACATCTTTCTGAGAGTTGAGAGCTGTTGCTTCAGTGCGTGCTAGCTTTCTAGGTGTAGTAGTCATGAATACTATGTGGTTTATGATTTTGAAAGTACTATTTGGGAAAGAAGAAGTTACAGAAGGGTGAGTAATCATTGGTGTTTTGAGATGGTATTGTGTTATTAAAGTAGTATAAACCCATGCATCGTCTGTGAATTAGTAAAAACATGGATAAGGTGTCAAGACTTCTGTCCTTCAAGAACTTATTCAAGCAAATGTTGGAAAACACAACAAGGATCTGACATATAAGTAGCATTTTGTGTAACTAAAAGTAATCACATCATTGTGTGTATACAAGCCCTAGATCATACTGCTAGTTTCAGGGAATTGGTGATCTCTAACATCATAACTACTTATTTGGGTTAGAATTAGTGCAATATATATCTAGAAAATTGAATCTTGTTAGTGGATTACAAGTGCTGCTTTTTTTGTCACCTTGATTTCCCTTAATTTCTGAATTCAGAAAGGATGCTTTGCGTAAGATTTAAATTGTAATGCTTATGAAAGAACTGCTCTGGGAATTACAGTTCTCTGCTTTTCAAGTGTTTAATTTTCTTATATGTACATTTCAGACTACAAAATGTCTCTTTTAGCCCCATGACTGCTGTTACAGTGTGTTGTCATGCCTCATGAGGAAAGTCAGCTGCAACTCTGCCATCACTCTTACTGTAAGATGCCCTTGTATTCTAGCTGTTACACTTGTATAGACCAGCCTTTCCTTATGTAGGCAGGAATGAGTAGAAAGGTGTGATCTGAAGGACTGGCATCTTTACATTACAGTGTATGTACATGTTGCTGCTTGTCAGCTGAGCTGTAGTAACAGAATCACAGAATGACTGAGCTTGGAAGGGACTTCTGGAAGTCATTTTGTCCAAACCCCCAGCTCAGGCAGGATGACCTGGAGCAGGCTGATCTGTCTCCAGAAGCCTTTTGAGTATCAACAAGGAGGGAGAGTCCACAACCTCCCTGGGCAACCTGTACTGGTGCTCAGTCACCCCCAAAGTAAAAAAAGTGTTTCCAAATGTTCAGAGGGAACCTTCTGTGTTTCAGTTCGTGCCCTCTGCCTCTGGTCCTGTCCTGGGCATCACTTAAATGAGCCTGACTCCATCTTCTTTGTACACTCCCTTCAGGTATTTGTACATAGTGATAAGGTTCCTCTGCTGAGCATTCTGTTCTCTGGGCTGAGAAGTCCCAGCTCTCAGCCTTTCCTCATAGAAGAAATACTCCAGTCCCTTATTCATCCTAGTGGTACTTTCAAGGTACAACTTGATAGTTGGACTATCTCCAGTAGCTCCAGATTTCTCTTGTACTGGGGAGCCCAGTACTGCACCTGTGGCCTCACCAGTGCTGAACAGAGGGGATGGACTGCCTCCCTTGACCTGCTGGCAAGACTCCTGCTCATGCAGCTTGGGATACCCCTAGCTTTGCCAGCACATTGCTGGCTCCTGTTCAACTTAGTGTCCAGCCGGACGCCCAGGTCCTTTTCTGCCAAGCTGTTTTCCAGCTGGGTGGTCCCCAGCCTGTGCTGGTGTCTGGGGTTGTTCCTTCCCAGGTGCAGGACTTTGCACTTCCAAGTCTTTGTTGAAGCCTTTGATGAGGTTCCTGTCATCTCATTCCTCCAGCCTGTTGAGGTCCCTCTGGATGTCAGCACAGCCCTTTGGCGTATCAGTTCCTCCTCCTAGTTGTGTATCATCAGCAGGCTTGCTGAGAGTACACCATCATCCAGATCACTGATGAAGATTCTAAACAGGATCAGGCCCAGGATCAGTCTCTGGGGTACACCACTAGGTTACTGGCCTCCAACTAGACTTCATTTCACTGATCACCACCTCCTGGGCTCAGCCTTGTGTGTTACTCTTAGCTGATGGTAAAATGGCAGAGCGTATCCTTTCTTCCACTGTGGGTGAACTAAGTTATACTGCTTGCATTTGCCTCAGGCCTAGTGTCTGTAGGGTAAGTGTGGCCAGCTAACACGTTGCAGTTTAACTAATTGTCACTTTATTGTGTTTGAGACTGTGGCAGTTCTGAAACACTGAGCACTTAAGTTTGTACATACATTCTGTTTTATAATTCTGAAGAAAATTATGTTCAAAGATAGGATACCTATACTTGCAAGGCATCCCCTCCTATAATACTGCTTTGACATTGTCAGCCATTTTTTCACAAGTTCGTGGCTTGTTCTGTGCTTGCAAGGAATTAAGTCAAATAGTGATTAAATGTGGACTGAAAAAGGAAGAAGTTGTTGAGGCTGACTAAATATTTATGCAGTGTAGAAAGGAAAAGCCAAAGACTTCTTGATCAAAAGAAAACAAAATGTCTGTTTTGGAGTGTGTGTGTGCGGGGGTGTGTGTTTTCAAACCAAGCTGTGGATTATTCAGCTGATAATTCCTGAAATGTCTGTGCAGTTTGTGTTCCATACATCTCTGAAAATTTCTTACAGTATTTAATTATTCTGATTGTAAAGATGTATTGAGTATGTTTAGAGCTATAAATGTTATCATGTTAAAGCTGAGAAACAATTCATTATCCCTTAATGCGTGGCATGCCTTGCCTCTGAAAGAGAAGGGAATAAGCTGCCCATTAAAATTGGGTGTATCTAAGTAAATGTATTAAGGGGGCCATACCTTGTGTAATTAAAAAAAAAAAAAAGGCGGTGGGAGGGGGAGGAGGAGAGAGAAGGATCTTTAACTTCTGACTTCAAGCTACCAGATGTACTAGCATTTGTACCAGTGGGCATATTAAACATCAAAAAATCTAGAAATAGGTCAATTTAATCCAGTTCTAGCTATGCTTTCTTCCTTCTCAAAAGGAAAACTTTAATTAAGGAATTAGGTTTGCAATGTGCCTTTCACAAAACAGGATTGAAAGTACAAAGTCTTATTGCAAACATGGCCTGATTCCAAACCTGTGCTCACAACCAGGGATGGTTTTCACTTCTGACTAGTAACTCCTGAAGGTGACTGTGTGGTTATCCTGGGCAGGTCACCACTCACAAGTGAGAGGACAGTGTCATGATGTTATGAAGAGAGAAGAAATCGATTGCTGCCTTTTACAAAAACTGGAATAGAGGATTTGAAGATCCTTCTAATGTGTTTTACTAGCATACAAAAAATAAAATTAAATTTTAAAAGATTAATATACATGATATTTTTTAAAACCCTTATTTGTTTTTGAGAACTCTTCAATACTTTTAAATGATTACCTAATCTATGTAATTAGAGTCAAATAATTAAAAATAGATCCATATAGAAACATCAGTCTTGCCACTAATGTATAGAAGCGGTGATTCTTGCTATTAGTAGCAGATATTCTCTCTTTGCATCATGTATCAGTTGCTGACTGAATAAGTCAGTTTGAATAAAACACATGTTACTTGGCTGAAAATATAGGATGGATTACAATGCCTAACTGTTTCTTTTTTTGTGGTATGTTTCAGGCTAACCGTGATGCTGTACTGAGCAGAATACCAGAACACAAAAATGATCGTATCATCAGTTTGCAAAGTGCATCTGTAGTCTATGATTTACTTACTATAGCCTTGGGAAGAAGAGGCCAATATGAAATGCTCTCAGAGGTTTGTTGATAATAGTGCATATTCAACTTATTTCTGTTAATCATGTTAATTGTGGTAGTACTAAGGGCTAAACAAACATAGGACACTGGCATTCTGACTGCTGTGTAAATGCAGTAAGTAGTTTCCAGCTCAAAAAGCTTACTGTCTAAATTATGCAAGTGACTTGAGGTGGCCAAGCACAGAAATTGTGTGAAAGGTGTGGCAAATGTTTGATGGCACAGAGATTCACATGGTTTTTAGGTGAGGAGGCATGGATCTGCTTAAAAGGATACACATTAAATGGAGACAGCAGGAAGGAATGGCAAAAGATAAAAGCTGTTGTGGGTATAAATTATAGATATAAATACCTAGAAAAATTATTTGTGGTGATGTATTTCAAAAGAAAACTTTCTTTTACACCTCATAATATTTGGAGTGCTCCATAGTCCTTGAAGTTTGGAAAATGGCCTTGAAGTTAATAAAATAGAAATCTATTCTTTTTTCAGGTCTGTAGGAAAGTGTGTTCTCTTATCTCAAATGTTTTGTGTTTGATTATGCAATTTGCATGTGTTTTGTTAGATTTTCCAAAGGATAGAGGAAAACCTAGACTTTATCTTAAAGTCTTACAGTTTAGTGAGTGGTTAGAGGGTATCTACCCTCAAATCCTATGGCCCATAGTCTGCAACTTTTATAACTCAAAGTATTACAATAAACACAAATTCAGAAATGTGAAAACATTCTGTTCAGTTATGTAATAGGCATACAATGTTTTGTTGGCTTTGTTCTCTGTGACCTAATGATGATTGCTCTAGTGGAGCTGTTGCAGCTTCAAGTCAGAAAACACCATTATTCCAGCTGTGGAAATTATACTCACCCACCAGTTCCAGTATCTCATTACCATCTTCTGGTTTAGTTGTAGCTGATTACTTACAGAAGTAGTTGTGATATAAGAACATTAAATTATCAAAAATCTGTCTCATCCTAAACTGTTCTAATGCTGTGTCATGTTCTTAATTGAAGAAGTCTCATTTCTTTATGGAGTTTGTATACAATAGGATTTCAGTTTCTTACAGCTTCTTCAACTAGATCAAGGAACTTTCTACTGTTAGAATTCTTCTCTAAACAAAAGTATTGACTGTCATCAAATTGGTTTTTAAGCTCGGTAGGATATCATATATTGAGCTTATTAACGACCTACTAGGAGAGACCGGAAATTTTCCTAGATACTCATCTTTCAACTCCAAGCATATTCTTTTCAGGAGGACCACAGTGCTAGGCAACAAAATTCAGTAGTGCATTCAACACCACCTGCCCATATAGTGATTTGTGATTATTAACAAGGCATTATTGACAGTTGCATTTCTGCCTGTCAGGAGAGGGACAGTACTGAATGTGTTTTCAATTAGTTAAGTCTGCAGTTTTCCAGGATTCTGTTGCTTGTTTTGTATTTCTCTTTGATTTCTTGATGGAGCCTGTTGTTCTTTGAAATTAATTGTTACTTGGCTCAGAAGAACCCAGTTCATGAGGTTTTCATGGTGCATAGGTCACGTACACATATATGCACATATATCGCTTACCCCCGCGCATGCTAGCCTCCAAAAATCATATAACTTGTCACATTTCATGCTGAATGAAGCCAAATAAATAGAACTTGAAGTCGAGGAAAAAGAGAGGTAAATAGATCATGAGTATGTTGAAACTCAGGCCTTTTAAAATAATCTACAGTTATATCCTGTGTCCCTTACAAACCCTGAAGTATCAACTTCTCCAACTTCTTTATTTTCTGCCAGTTACAATTGGCAATTAATTTTTAATTAAGCAAGGCCTAGAAAATATAATTTTTATTTTTCTAATTGTGAACAAGTACCTCTATATAATTAATGCACATGCATACATGTATGAATATGTAAAAATGGGAGAAGAAAGTATGATTAGGCAGCCTAAAAAATTTATAAATATATTTTGACTTTAAATATTAAGTTTCCTTGCACCACTTTTTTGGGTGAATCGCTGGAATTATATGGCTGCTGTAGGTCAGAGTTCTGGAAGAAGTGCTGAAATTACTTAAATCATATGTAAAACAGTAGTATCAAAATAAGCAGAGTGACTTGTATTTAGAAATATTTTTGAAAAGATAAACCTGAATTCATTCTCTTCCATTTAGAGGCACTCATTTTAGCACCACAGTTGTACAGATCGGTGGAAAGAGAGGGGAGAATTTTGCAACTTTTATTTTCTGCCAAGTTCATGGAGGGAGATGGAGGAGTATGCCCTAGCTAAGGCATCTCTGTGATGGATCCAAAGTAATAGAAGGTGTCATGCGTAACTTACTTATTTCGTTCTTGCTGTGATCTTTTTGCTTCCACTGATCGAAAGAAAGTCCAATGGGAAAATAAATCCTGTGTTGTTTTCTTAACAGACATTTAATTAACTAACTACACATATGATCTAATGATGAACTTTTAAAAACAGTACTAGAAAGAATTTGTTTTTAGAAACTTCAGTCCTTTATAGTAATTTAATAAAAATTCTATTTAATAATAATCTTGATACTGGACATTGTATAGTAGGAGAAATTCTAGCATACATTACATATGTGTAGCAAATAATGCACTTCTTGTATTTGTTTGGTTTCATCCTCAGTACTGTTCTTTCCTTCAGGTTCTGTTAAAGTGTGGGAACATGGCTGTGTTTTCTGCATTGTTAAAGCTGAGTTTGAATGTGGGAAATAATTAATGATATTGTGGTTTAGCATATATATTGGTAGCTATCAGAGCAGAAAAGCTACTTCATGTAATTGGACTCTGCAGACTAGAAAGTTAGTTGCTAAATAAGTTTAATGCAGAAAAATGTTCCACCTTTTGACTCTCTGGAGCTGGCCTGATTAGTAAAAATGAGCACAGCAAAATGAAATCATTCTTATTGACAACAGCAGATATTAAAACTTCAAAATTATTAATATAAGTCTATTAATAATTTAATATATTTAATCTCTGTATAGTAATAATTAATTTCCTTTTGGCATTCAGTTAGTAAGTTGAAAATCTTAGGAGAATATTGTGTGTGACATCAACATTCTTAAAAATAGAAATAACACCATCAGGTGAAGCTTTACACCACCTCACCCACCACCACCACCTTTTAAGTGGTACTTGTAAGTACTTGTGGTGCCATTGCTTGTTAAGTATTCACAATGTAGGAAGAATGTGTGTACAATTTTCCTTTTCACTTAAGACTTATTGCCAGCTTTTTGCAGCTAGTACCTTCAGTAAGCTGGTATTTATCATTCCTTCTTTCAGACTAAATAGGACAGTACCAGCAGGAGTATTTAAACAAACATAATAAATGGGAAATCCATTTTCTGTTCAATTCTTTTTTTTCCCATATAGAATCTGTCAGCTGTTTTCACTTAACTTATTTGAATGATTTAAATTTTGAATTACATGTATTTTAGATATGAGTCTATAAGAAAATTTTTATACTAATATGCCTTCTTAATAATTGAAGAATGTGCCCTTAAATAAAAATTTTCCCCCCAAAACTAGTGTTTAGAAAGAGCCATGAAGTTTGCATTTGAAGAGTTCCATCTCTGGTATCAATTTGCATTGTCCTTGATGGCAGCAGGAAAAGTAAGTCTTAATATTTTTATGTAATTCTTCTATTGATGGCTTTTGATAACATTTTGCATGTCCACAGTTTTCACCTGTGGTGTTTTTGCAAAGAATTGCAATCCTTAAATCAGCTAAGTACACTGTACTCCTGAATTTATGCCGAGTGCTCTACAAAGAATGTTGTTGCTTCAATAGTTTCTAACTTAGGAAGGTTGAAAGATGATGATAGAAACTATCCTGCCTATAAGCTTAAGCTAAGTTAATTGAATGTATGTAGTGAATTATACTGGATCATATTATCCAGTAACAGCTTGTTTCAGTGCTGTTTCCATGAAAGAATTTTACATTTAGGTACAAATTAATGGTGATTCATGATGCTCTTCTTTTTTTTGTTCTTTGGGAATTTCTGGTTATGGCTTTTTTTAATACTAGAGTCTTTGATACTGTATTCTGTTCTATTAAAGTGAGATGGGTTTTTTTTTGTTTTATATAACATAGGAACTTATGTTATCAGATGCAGTCTTCTATTTTCAATTCTTTTTGCATTTCCCTGTCATGTTACGGAAAATAAATCACATTCGTTATATAATGTAAACAATACTAATTTTCTAAAATATAATTTTCAGTGGGGGTAATTTGCTTATCTTCACTTTTGGAGAAAGAAATTAATTCTTTTTTCTTTAGAAAATACCTTTAGAAGCACATTGGTTCTGAAGAGGGTTGATTCTTCTCACTGTTCTCTGTTTACTTTGAGTTACCTTCTAAACTGTGATTGCATGGAGGCAAATTGGTTAAAAAAAGAGAATCAGTGCCTGTCTGTTATACATCCTTATATCAGAACTATTTCTAAGTGCTCTTGTAACTCCCAAGGAACACTAAAACACCGCTTATTCTGAAGACTCTGTCCTGTTCCTGCTCTTTCATTTGCCTGGCTCAAATGTTGTGAGCTTACAGGCCTAGTAGAGTTTTAAATGCATCTCAGAACAGTTTTCTGAATTATATACCATTGGAATTACATTCTGGGCAAATGTTTCACTGGGGACACTTAATGATAGTTCATAGGGGTTGGATAATGACAGCAGTGCATGAAGACTTGTGGTTCGCTTGCATGAGGAGTTGTGACAAATTGTCAACAAAATGTTTAGTAGTGTCTCCTTCATATGGTGAAAGTAAAGTAAATGATGGAAATAGGAATCTTCTATCCAAGAAACATACTTATGCTTTTAGTAATTTCAGTGGAAAATATTTTTAACAGTCTGCTCGAGCTGTTAAAGTCTTGAAGGAATGTATACGTTTGAAACCAGATGACGCAACCATTCCACTCCTTGCTGCGAAGCTCTGTATGGGATCTCTCCACTGGGTAAGCTTTGCCACTCTTTTATCTTTTCAGCAAGAGCTGTGCTGAAATGCAACAAGAACTTGGTTTCGGGATGTAGCAAATGCTTTTGCACAGTGACTACATTCACTTGGTCATCTCTAGAAAAGCAGCACAGATATGTTGTACATCTCTGTTTGCATGGCTAATTTAAAATATTGGACAGCAATGGTTATGTTTATCAAGGTAGCATATCTTGATGCTGGTCTAAAACATAGCTAAAAATATATTACAAATTGAAACATTGTTGGCACACAAAGATTAAAAATGCAACTTAGACTTCTGTTTCCTCTGTGCAAGAGGAAAGTAATTTTTTCTGATGATAATGAGACAAATCTCTTCTTCAGGAGACTCTTCTGGTGATATGTTTGCAGGAAGCTGGGGTTTATGAATTCCTGGTAGGGACAGGGTGTTTTTAAAAAGTATTACTTAAGTTGTGTTTTAGATAACCTTGAAATTGATGTATCTGTACAAAAAACGATAAGGTGATCAAAGATCATCATACAGTTTTCAAGATATATATGTGTAATTTTTAGAAGAAAGTTTATTTTTAAAAGGAGGAAGAGAGGAGGGAAACAATCAGAAATTGATAAAATGGTACAGTAGCAGAAACATGACTTGTTCAGGCTGACAAAAATGCAGTCTTAATAATTAACATAGATCCTAGTTCTGTAAATTGTTCCCTATGGATTGACTCCATGTGGAGTAGCTTACTGTACTTAGATTTGTTTTTACTGGAATGGATCCAAATTTTGGTGGGGTTTTTTTTTTTCCTTTCTAGATTGTTAAATAAATGGCTGCGTGGTTAAAACTTGATCTTTCACATGTTTGTTTATGAGTTTTCATACATTCAGCAATACTGTGTGTGATGCAGAGTTCTGCATGGCTATACTTTTATTTTGCAGGGTTGGAGCTATAATTTTTGCAATTGATTTTCCTAAAGAAATGGTTCATGGGGCAAGAACTCTTATTTATGAAATACAGAAATGGTAGATGGCATATATGGACCAGAAGTGCCTTTTTTATTTAAAAAAAAAAAAAAAAAAAGGCAAACCCACAGTAAGTTTAGAATGATCTGTTTGTTACGTGCCAGGGTTTCTCTCAACCATAGGAATGGGTGCTTCAGCTTAAAATCTATGTTCTTTACTCAGTATGTAGCAGGAAAACTAAGTCTAATGAAAAACTAAATAGTCCTTAAAAGAATCATGCCTGAGATTTCAACAGTATAGTGTGCATAATACAAATGCTGTGCATTCTTCTAATTCTAACATAAGATTTAGCTAGGTTTCTATTTACATGGATGTTCTATAATATTTTCAGTTGGAGGAAGCTGAAAGATTTGCCAAAACAGTTGTTGATCTTGGGGACAAAACATCAGAGTTCAAAGCAAAAGGCTACTTGGCACTGGGATTGACTTACAGTCTGCAGGCTACTGATGGTAAGATAAGATTAAACATTCTCATTTGGAAATTCCCATGTTGCCTAAAAAAAGGATACGTAGCAGCAAGCTAATTTTAAAATTAAAGCTTCTGTGTGCAACTGGTTTTTCGGTCAATGTCTTGAAACTTTATCAATGAGCGTGTGGAATGAAAGCTCTTGATCTTGCATATTACTGATCAAATATATCCTTTTTAGCATCTTTGCGAGGGATGCAGGAGGTCTTGCAGAGAAAGGCTCTTCTTGCCTTTCAGAGGTGAGTGGGTGTTAATCTTTTCATTTCATACTGCTGTATGTAGTGAAAGCTTTTATTACGTGTTAAAAAGAGAGACTTGTAAAAGATTGTGTAATGAGGATTTTACCTCTGGGAGTCTCCCTTCATGACTACACAATGTGTTTCTTTAGCATTTACTTCATGGTTTTTTGTCAGAAATACCTAAATTGATTTCTAAGGATTTCCTTTTATTTCATTTTGAATACTTCTGTGTTGTGCTGTATAGTGTAAAATACTTGCTCAAAGGAGTATGTTGTTCTGATCTAGAAATCATATGATGCAAGGTTTCAAGCCATTTCAATCTGATAGTGTTTCTGGAAGAGTTTGTCGCTGATCAGATTGCATAGCAGCCTCTGTAGAGGCAGAGCAATAATTGAGGCCATGCTGCTGTGCATGAGGGGTTGAATGCAGGTAGTAAGCTAGGGGGAAAGAAAAAATTCTATCTGGAGATTTAACAGCATAGGCAGTGACAAGGTGAATGCCTGGTCTTCCAAGTGCCTTACACAGAAGTAGCGCTGTTGGTGATGACAGTAGTTCATTCTCAAGGGTTTGACTCTGAAGGAAATGATAATAAACAGGTGAATGAGAACATCTCTACCCTAATTATAGAAGAAACAAATCTTCATGGCAAAGCTGGCAGAAGTGGTGCAGCATCTAAATACATCTGTTTTTATGTTTATATACCCTGGAAAACCCTGCTTTGGTGAGATAGGCATAAGTGCTTCAGGAAAACTAATTTGTGCATTAATGTGAATACGAAGTTTTGGATTTTTGTTGGAGATTCTATATCTAAGGGGACAGGGTTGAGAAAGTGTCTTGCCGGTAACTTTGGAGTGAGGCTGGTATGTATTGGTACTTCCTTTTTATGTATTAAGTATTCCTCTGTATGTAAAAATGTTTTAACATATGCTCTTCCTGTTCCTTCATGGGTTTAATAGCTTCTTATTACTTCAGCATTCTTTCTCCATGTTGAAACTGAATTTTCTGCTTCCTGGTTTATACCATAGCTCCTCATCCATCCCTCTTACCACTGACTTAATCATGACTGTTTCAAAAATACTGTGCTAAACATTTCTTGCCATTTCTACCCATTCACTGCTTTTGAGGTTCTAACAGTGAATTGCTTTCTTCTGCTGATTCTTTGAAACAGCAAGGGATGAAACGAACCGCAGCTTGAAGCTAATCCATTCCAGTTGCCTGTAGACTCTACCCTCCAGTTTAGTACAGTGATTCCCCAAATTCTGAGAGTCATTCCGTGCTATCGATCTGTCTGGAAAATTTCCATTTTCTGAGAGCTGAGGTTATACAGCATTTTGACCATCTGTAAATATGAGGATACTTTTATAGGTAGCATGCTGCTTATTGTAGTATTTCATTAAGTTGCTCTAGAAAAAGAGTAAGTGGTTTGAGTTAAAAGAGAATAAGCAATACACAGTAGGTTAGAAGTATTTTTCAATCAATATTCAATTTATCGCTGCGAAACTACTCTCACACCTTCTCTTGGTTTGACCCCAGCCAGCAGCCAAGTACCATGCAGCCACTCACTCACTCCTCACCCTCCCAATGGGATGGGGAGCAGAATTGAAAAAGGTAAAACCTGTGGGTTGAGATAAGAACAGTTTAGTAATTGAAATAAAGTAAAATATTGTAATAATAATAACAACAATAATAGTAATGGTAATCAAAAGAGAGATAACAGGAAGAGAGAGAGGAATAAAGCCCAAAAGAAACAAGTGATGCACAACACAAGTGCTCACCACCTGCTGACTGGTGCCCAGCCAGTCCCTGAGCAGTGATCAGCCCCTCCCAGCCAGCCCCCCCCCCAGTTTATATACTGAGCCTGACATTCTATGGTATGGACTATCCCTTTGGCTAGTTCAGGTCAGTTGTCCTGGCTCTGCTGTGCCTCTCAGCTTCTTCTGCACCTCCTCACTGGCAGAGCATGGGAAATTGAAAAGCCCTTGTCTTTGCATAGGCACTACTTAGCAACAACTAAAACATCAGTGTGTTACCAACATTATTCGCACTAAATCCAAAACCAGAGCACTACACCTGCCACTAGGAAGAAAATTAACTCTATCCCAGCCAAAACCAGGACATACTTTATTCAAATATTGTTGCTTGGTTCTATGTTATATTGTCTTTCACCCAGGAACTTTTCTGTTTCATTCTCTGCAGCTGAACAGTTAAGTCTTTAGTTAGTGTCAAAGACTTCCTAGCAGCAAATAGTGCCAGCTGAAATCTGAAAACATACCTAGCACCTCTTCAATGAACCATTACACATGTCCTTGAGCCATATGTAAAGTTGAGTGGAACTTCAGTTTTGTGGCAATATTGAGCTTTGAAATATTTGTGCTAACTAGTAGGATATAAATTTATACACAGGAAGTCTTGGGAACATGAGGGTTAACTGCATCTGCTTTCTATGCATCTTTCTGATGCTTTGGGTTTCCTTTGTTCTTTTTTTTTCTTCCCCTTCAGTTGATACAGCCTCCTAGAAACAAATGTTTTGTATTTTAAATACATGTGCAAGGATATCGATGTTCAGTTATTTGTTCATCCCTTCTGCTGGCCTTTCTCAGAATGAAATTGTACATAGGTTTTTAATTACAGTATCTTTCAGAGGTTTTATTAATGTGCAGGATTTACACTATGAAAACTCTAGTGAATTGCTAATGTTACTGTTAGTGATATTGCTGATATAAGTAGCCTGGACTCCACGTAGAATTTTGGGTAGGATTGTTTGGCCCTCAAAAAGAACACAGTTTCTGCATCTCAAAAACCCCACAGCTACCTTCTAAGAGAAGGGAAAAAGTATGTTTTGAAAGGTGACTGTTCTGCTTATTACATGTTTCCTCACCTGTGTTCATAGAGAGACACACACCTGATAGATCAGCTGTACTGGAAATACCCTTCAATAATAATTAATTATTGGTTAATAATGTTGCTGGTTCCTTATGTTGATAACATAGGATAGGATGTTACTGAAAATTTGTTACCACGGAGAGTAAGTTATGTTGAGCATATTAGAGTCATGCCCACTTTCTCTTCCAGTATCTTGAAAATTAAAAATGTTTTCCAGGAGGTGGAAGTTGAAATTCTCCCATTTGTCTCACACAGTTTATAAAGCAAGCAGCAGTACTGGTCTCAGTATTTTGATGTGCCAAATTTTTTTGGTTTGTGTTTTGTGGGGTTCTGTAATCACTTACCTAGAGGACCAATTACTGAAGAAGTAGAGGTCCTGAAGAAATGGTTCTGTTTTGGACCCTTGCCTATGCTGAATGATATTGGCCATTTGAGAAGATGCTTGGTGCCATCTTCACACAGTGCTGAAGGGTGTTTGTTTCACTAATTTCTTTTTTATTGTGGAAGACTTTCAGTGCTTTTCCTGTGGCTGCTGTGAATTGAAGTTTCACAGAACTCACCAAACAATTGATAGATAGTAACAGCTTTATTCTTGCACTAGCTGAAGCTTGGGTGACTGAACAAGTACTCTTTAAGTTAAAATCTCTTGTTTTCACTTAGTCTTGCTTAATTTCTGAACTTAAATTTTTAAAAGGACTGGTCCTGGACCGTATTAGGCTTTCTATTTGACTCTGATCTCCAATTTAGAGGTAAAGTTAACAAAATATGAAACTGTCCCCTAATAACATAAGCTGCTTTGATACGTGTTGGGTGTAGTTGTTAAACTAATGGAGCTGTCATCTTTGGACTTGGGGAGGACAGCAATGCACATGTCAGAAGCAGAAGGTTCCCTTTGTGGTTGTAATGGCTTAAAGGTCAGTTTTGTTCCTCCCTCATGATGGAGATGACTCATTAGATGTTTTGAAGATGATGATTACCCATCCTATTTCTAAATTAGCCTCATTAAGAGAATGCAATAAATATAAATAAAAAAAATAGTTCCAGGTTGCAGCCCAGTATTTACTACACATCATTTTGGGGTACAGCCATAATTTTTTTTCTTTATGCTTACGCATCCCCCCCCAAACACACCCTTATTCTGCAGCAGAAAGAGTATTACAGGGGAAAATAGTACAGTGTTTTACAGGGGCATCTTCTGTAGGATAAATTTGAAAATGAGTACCACAAAATATGTGCATTTGAGGTAAACATTAAGAACAAACAAACAAAATTTTACAAAAAGGTGCAAAAAAGTTATTTCTTTGTTTTAGTAATTAGGGTTGCTTGCAACAGCAGTAGTTACAAATATTTTGAGAGTGAATGATCACAAAACCCTGCTGCTGTTGTGCAGCTTAACTTTTTTGTGGACAAGAGTTGTATTTATAACAAGATCATCAGTATAAACTTCATCTGAACTGACGCTCATGATGAGTCAGGCCTTATACTGCCTCTTACTGTAATGCTGTGACAAAGAACATGTCCAGCCTACGTTTCTTTTACATTGTTGCACAGCAAGGTGCTCTGCTAATTTAATCTCAAAGCAACTTAAAGCCAAGAAGTAACTGGCTTCCTAGGAAGTTCAGTGTGCAGGGCTGAAAATGTGCTCCAACTTCCAGAGTCTGAAGAGTGAACAAAACTCTGATCTATGTTGCTGCTGCTGTTCCCCTTTGAGTTCTGTGCTTCCGAACCATCCTGGTCAGGGTCAGCGCGATTGATTGCTTGGGTACTTCTCATGCAGATGATGTAATTCTTCTCTCTGAAGGCATGTTGTTTGGGGGGGATATTTTGTTTGGGTTTTTTCCCCTTTTTCTGTAAGAAAACTCTGCTTAATGACTTTTTTATTATAACTGTTCCAAGATAATTAAACCTAGTGTTTGTTTCTGAGTATTTTTTAATTGAAGAATCATTTTGTATTGCTAATTTTTAAGATTTATACTGAAATTACATAATTAATTTTGATTAAAAATTACTTTAATGGCCCAAAGTTTCATCATTTAAATCAAGAATTGTTGAGAAGTATGAGGAAAGTCACTGGAATGAACACCACTTATATCAAAATATGAGCTTATGTGTAGCGAAGAGGTCTGAATATGGATACATTAACATATATGTTTGTGTGTGTCTGACCTGTATTAACAGGAGAAAAATTCACTGGTTTTTTGTTTTGTTTCTTTGTTTTTAAGGGCTCACAGTTTGTCTCCAACGGATCATCTAGCAGCATTTTACTTGGCACTGCAGCTTGCCATATCCAGACAGGTTAGTTACATTTTAAAAGTGCAGCCTCACACTGTCTTACCAAGATTAGAATTTGTATCTGTTGATGGATACAGATGAAGTTTTGTTTAATGAAAACCTGCCTTTTTTTTTTCCTTGTGCATATATGCATATATATGGCAAAAACCCTCCAAAATACTCTCTCTTGAACACTTTCAGTCTCGTACATTTCTCCCAGAGTTCTGCCCCAGTATTTCCAGCTCTAGGGTCAGAAAGAAGACATAAGTCATTTAGTTTATTTGTTTCAGCATTTCTGTTGCTGGATGGAGGGGGAAAAAAAAAAATCTATTTTTACCCTGTTTTTACCTTTTATGTGTAATCTCTGCTCAGACTGACTATGTCGAGAGCGGGACTATTGAATCTAGTCTTTAATGATCTTGACAGTACTTAAATCTTGAATATTTGCTAAGATCCATGCTGTTTCTAGATACTTGTAGGAGGTTTGGTTATTGTGAACGAAATTACATTTAGAGAAAACTGGAAAATATTTTAAAGCTATAAAAGAGATCACAGCTCAGTCCAACTTGTACAGTTGTTATGTTTAAGGGATTTAGGATTCTACCATATATCACATGCCTTTGGATAATGTGGAGGTGCTTTGTGCATGTCATGGTAAGCCTTTTCCTGTGTCATGTTTATTTTAGTAAATAGTTTTGGGTACAGTAGTTTACATGCTGTAGGTGACTTTTCATTGCTAATGAGTAGCAGACGTTGGACTATGTCACATTAGAGTGGAATGGATTGTCGCTTTAATAGCACAAAATATTTTACAGTAGCAGGCTATGACTCTGTACTTCTGAATTCCAAAATTCTCATGTTGCTTAATTAAATTCCCTGGTTTTAACACTTAGTGTGTTTATTTGGAGCAAAAGCACATGCAGCTGAGGAGTTCTGGAAATTCCATGTAATAGAAGAGTTATTGTTGCAGTCTAGCTGTAAATTCTACTTATTGTGTTACAATTAAAACATTTTCAAAATCATATAGAAATAAAACCGATACTTGAAGAAGAATAGTGACTATTTTAAAGGGCTGAAGGGAAGTGTTTTATTGAAATGTACTATCTTATTTTCCAAGGTTAATACTTTATTTAATTTTTACTGTTCACTGTAAAGCATCAGGTCCATTTTAAAATTCTGAATAGTGTCGTAGAGTAGTCTATAGAATTCTACATGGTATCCAGGTGAATATTTTGAAAATTTTATGGATTTGCAATCAAGTAATAGGCAATACTTCTAACAGTGATGCTTTCTTTTTCTGCCTTTTTTTTTTTTTTTTTTAAATCAGATACCAGAAGCTTTGGGTTATGTTCGTCAGGCTCTGCAGCTACAAGGAGATGATGCCAACTCTCTTCATCTCCTTGCACTCTTGCTATCAGCCCAGAAACACTATCATGATGCTTTGAATATCATTGATATGGCCTTGAGTGAATATCCAGAAAATTTTATGTGAGTGAATGTCATGAATTTTTTTTATGTTTTCTCTCATATTTATTTTTCTTAGATTCTCATCTCATTCGTTTCAAGAGAAAATGGATTTGAAGATTGGTATTGGTGTGGGGTTTTTGTCCAGTAGTCTTCCCCACTGCCCATTTAGTGCGTCTGCTTTTTATTAAAGGCTTGTTAAATAGTGATTAAGGATTTGGTTTTGGAAGGGAGGCTAGAGGTGGATAGTTGACCTTATTTATTTTTTCTACAGACTCTCTGTTTAGATAATTTCTCCCTGTTGCACGCTTTAGAGAAATTTTCTATTTTCTGTTTTTATGCAATATTCTAAGAAGGATAAGCAAGACTTTACTCTTAGCTGGGATAGATTTATCCCGTCCTCCAATTAACTGTACGCGTACTGTATGATACATGTTCTGTAAAATACATCGTAACAAATAATCTCCTCTTTTGCCTGTATAATAACCAGTCATCTGAAGTTGGCTGATAGATAACTAAACAAGTGAACAGGGAAGAAGCACAACTGGTAGGTTTTCTCTTGTTTTTAAGAAAGAAATCTTTCTTTGTATTTATTCTTCATGTTAGTTATATCTTAAAATACATTTGGATTCTGTGCTTTTGTAAGGGTATTTTTAATTTATTTTCTTATGAAAATCTGATGAAACACTTAACAGTGAAATATCTCAGGGACAACTTTCATTAACTTCCAATGTTCCATTCTGATGCTTTACCGTCACTGAGATTGTAATCCATAGTATTACAAATATCCTCAATGCTTATTTAGACAATTTTTTGAAGCATCTCAATCTTAACTTTTAAATGATTGTATCATAAATTGTTACTGTGTCAACACACAAAAAATTGTTGCCTTTTTCCTCTTAAATCTGAACCAGGAACTCTGCTAATATTACCTCTCCTCAGAACTTCTGTGGCTCACAGCCAGTTCTGTGTAACTGCTTTTGTGGCCTTTTGCTGTTTCTCACTTCCTAGTTTATCCACACACATATAACTTGTCTCTGTTATTATTAGGGGTTTCCATATGCACTTCACAATTTCAGAACTGTCTAGCAGTTCCTCTCCCAAACCTGTCTGTGCTCTCCTCAGGGCTGAGGGACCTGTCAGTAAGTCATGATTTGAGGCAATTGAAGCATCAGCTACCTAATTTTATGTCCTATTATTGTTAGAACCAAGTATTTTCAAAGCACCATGATCTGTCATCTTCTGTCTGTTCTTGTTTCATCTTCTGCCACTTAGTGGCAATGTAAATGACAGAGAAGCTGCCACTCTGTCTCTCAGAATAATAATAGTCTAGAAGAAGTATTTCTGAAACTGCAGTTCTCCATATTCTAGTAAGAGAACAAAGGGTCATTCAGTAAAATGTTTAAAATTACTCCTGTGAGCATTCAAAAGGTATTTATGGGTTTTTCAAATATGGTCCATGGCCTTTCCATACTTGTTTATAACTGCATCATGTGGTTAAACATGTTGCTGAGTTGTTTTAAATAGTACTAATTGATCTGTTAACTTATGTGTGTATATTAATCATATGGGTTATAATAGTGGTTCTAAGTTGTTAGCCCTGTTCTATAATACAAACACCGAGGTAATAGTGTACTATGTTACAACCTACTGGTACAGATCAGGGAATGTAAGAGAAATATCTTGGTGGTAGGAGTCGCCATCAGATGTGGCAACAATTGTTGAAGAATCCAAGATGAAACACCACTATATATATCTATAGACAGTCTTCTAGAGTCTTGTTTTTAGTACTGTCAAGTTACTTCTGGTTCCCAGAGAAGGATATGATTCGGATTCCTTGTATACTCAGTGCAATTGATACTGGCAGCCAGCCAGACACATCTGGTGAATAATATAAATTTGGATTGATTCCTTCATGTAACTGCGTTATTTTTGCAAGGATTTATCAGCAAAACCTCAAGCTTTCAGTCTGTTCTTGTGCACTATATCTGGTGCTTTTGAAATGGTTGACGATGTGTATGTGCATGTATAAAAAATATAAAACACAAGCGCTTAGCATATATTGTTGATTCCATTTTCTTATCCTGCAACTTCTGTAACAATACAATCTCGTGGTACTTCCTAGAAGACTGAGAGGAGAACCTCTTGTGTTCCTCTAAGGCGTGCTAATTTTTAGATATACTGAAATATTATTTGCCTATGATATTTTACTGGCTTTTGTAAATACCTCAAATATAATGTTTTATATTTTATCTTTGTTATGTCTGCAATCCCGGTAAACTAAATAGTACAAGTTTCCTTAGTATTCTCTGTATTTCTGTTAAAATCTTAGCTCAGCCTTACGCAAAATGATACTTCAGTGGCTTTGCAGCATAATAAATTGTTATACATGGAAAATGTGGAAGTAAAACGTAATGTTGTTTTTTGTTTCTTTCATTGTTGTTCTTATCTGCATATGTCTGTATGCTGTAATTGCATTGCTGCCCTGAGCGCTGTCCTGCCCTGTTCACAGTTGTATGTTCTCTTTGTTTTGCTTTTCTTTGAAAAGAACCTAAATTTTCAGAAGTTTATAATACTACATCTCTGTAAGATGCCACAGGTTGCAAGGAAAGCATAGAATACACGGAGTCGTGCTGAGAATTGGATACTTTCCAGCATTCTTCTGTTCTAATCAATTAACAAATACGTTGTCTGTCAGTATTTAACATTTGAAAATCTGATTAATTCCTAGGATTCATGTACAATGTTTGAGGTGTACAGCAAGCATACATTCATATCTTAAATCATTGTTAACCTTCCTGCACTATAAAGCTATGGAGTTGCTGAGCAAGCATGGCCAATCAATGATTTTGCCCTGTGTGGCCTCTAGGTCAGTAAGTAGAAAGAGATTCCTCAGAGCAAAAGAATTGTCCCATCATTATCTAAAGGAGTGGAAGGAATGAGCAAACAACACGTTGTGCTGTTAGCAGCAAGATAATAGCTTTTTCTTTGAATAGAGGGTTGATTATTCTTCCGTTGTTCATTATATTGGCGGCATAAATATGCAATCCGCTCTGAGACCTTAAGGGGTATTGGAAAAACTATTGGTGAAAATCTAAGAAACCTCTAAAAGTGAAATAGATATGTAGTAATGTTTTCCAGAAAAAATAAAAATATAGAATATTTCCTAAATAACTATAGCACTATAATTTCAAACTTTTTGTAAGCCTAAAATGCTAGGTTGTAACCACTCTATTTACAAACAAGTAAGCATTGTTTTTCAGAGCAATACTATCCATCTACTTTTAAGTGCTAGCTGACCTCTGAAGCCTTCTGAAATCTGAGAGAACTTTGATCCAGGGACAAAAAGATCTCTAGATGAAAGATTCCTGAACAGATTAAGATTACTTAAAAGATTATGAATACCCTGCTTTGGTGAGGTGGGTGGGAGTAAGGTGGCAGCACCAAAAATCTGAATAGTTAATCTCAGTCAGGTCCCATTGCATTTGTATTCATCTAAAATTACACTATTTTTTTCACACCTTTCATTAGACAACTTGTCCCTGTAGTAGAAATGTGAAGTTTAGTTCTTCTCCAGCTTGAGAGGATTTGATCCCACAGATGATGCAGCTCAGAATCCTAACCATCAAACTCTGTGGGACAGTGGGTGAGATGATCCATTTCATGAATCTCAACATGGCCCAACAATGTCTGCTTGCAGCCCAGAAGCCAACTGAATACTGGGCTGCATCAAAAGAAGCATGGCCAGCAGGCTGAAGGTGATTCTTCTCTGCTCCCATGAGACCCCACCTAGTGTACTGCATTCATGTCTGGGGCCCCCAGCCTAAGAAGGACATGGAGCTGTTGGAGCGGGTCCAGAGGAGGGCCACAAAGATGCTCAGAGGGCTGGAGCACCTCTCCTAGGAAGACAGGCTGAGAAAGTTGGGGTTGTTCAGCCCGGAGAAGAGAAGGCTCCCAGGAGACCTTTTAGCACCCTTTCAGTACTTAAAGGGAGCTTACAAAAAAGACGGGGGAAGACTTTTTTTGTAGGGCCTGTAGCAATAGGACAAGGGGTCATGGATTTACACTGAAAGAGGGTAGATTTAGTTTAGATATGAGGAAGAAATTCTTTACTGTGAGGGCGGTGAGGCACTGGCACAGGCTGCCCAGAGCAGCTGTGGATGCCCCATCCGTGAAAGTGTTCAAGGCCAGGCTGGATGGGGCTTTGAGCAACCTGGTCTAGTGGCAGGTGTCCCTGCCTGTGGCAGGGGGTTGGAACTAGATGATTTTTAGGGTCCCTTCCAACCAAAACCAATCTGTGATTCTATGATTTCTCTGCTTGAAACAGAAGAAAGGGCCACGCTTCCCTGAATGCAAAGAGCGTAGGCAGGAAGGAGCCACAATATATCCAGAATTACTGGAGTACTTAACTGTGAGGGAGGCTTGAGGTCTTAGATGCTTGGGCTTTCCTTGAATTTATTTTATTTTAATCCAATGATTGTCAACTCTGTATAAGCAGTCCCAGAGGTGTGCATTACAGTCTGAAGGTGTATTCAAGGTGATGCAAGGTAACGGTGGCTGTGTTGCATTGGTTCATATCAGGCTTGTATATCTTGTGCAATAGATACAGTAGAGTTTTATGTACAATTATCTGAAGACCCTTATTTACAAACTCTTTTCCATGACTCCTTCCTGTCTTTTTATCTGCTTGTTACAATGAACCTGTATCTGCTGGTCTTTTGAATGATATGAAATCTCAAAATAACCGTGGTTAGTCAAAAGTAGATTCTCAGTCAAGGGAGACAGAGTTAGGTTTCTTAATGAAATAGTTGTGATTGTTTACTTAATCTTAGCTCTTTGGGGTTCCCTCATTATTTCAAGTGTTGGGGCACTTAAAGATGAGTATAGTGCCTGAAATTAGTGTAATTAGACAAAACCAATAATAAATATTAATTGCTGGTTTTATGCTGAAAATTGAACTGCAATGGATAGCAGCTGACAAGCTTTTAAAGTAACAGAAGTAGGAACAGCAGATGGGTTATTTGAGGAGTGCAAGCATGTTATTTTAATGTTAAGTACACTCAGAAAGGAAAGTCATATGGTAACAGGTTTGAAGACAACTGAAGACTAAGTTCACAGTTTAAACATTTACATTTGTTGAAGTGTGATGGAAATTTTTTTCTTCCAAGAATATTTCACAGAAGCATCAAGCCAATATGTCACTCCTTTGAAAACTATTAAATCCTTTCCTTCCTGACCCTCAAGGACTCTTTTGAGCTGCAGTAGATTTCCCAGAATCGCAAAGCCTTTTAACATCCCCCTCAGTTCCTTGATTAACAAACTTGTTTCCTTCTGGGAGTTGTCCGGGTGGGCATAACAGAAGAGTGGGTTGGTAGGCGCAGTGTATGATGATACATACACTGATGTTTTGTGGGACAGGCACGTATTTATCAGTTAAGGGAATAGACTACACTATTCTGTTTTCCCAAGGTCAGTTGTAGTTGCACTAGTGGTGGTGCTTGTTAAACTTACCTTTTTTTTTTTCTTTTTTTCTGTGATAAATAGAGCACTGGGAATTATTTGAGGAAAGAGCAGTAATACATGATTGGACAAGAAGTAGTGGTCTGCTGAGCTTGCCAAAATCATGTCTTTTGGTATATACATTCTTGTCAACATTTGAGATCATGCTTTTTGAAATCCCTTCCATTTTGACCCTGTCTGTCTTGGGAGTTAAACGAATTTGTTCTCAGGAATGATTTTTCTGTAATTCATGAAAGATAGTATCAGTTGCTTGTGTATTTTCTTTTCATGCTGGGCTTGTCTTTCCCCCCCATTCCCCCCCCCCCCATCCCTTTTGGTTTTTGGTGGTTGTTACATGTTTTTACAGAATTGTCCATTAAAAAAGATGTTGCTGATAGGTAGATACTACTTTATATAATAAATTGGTCATTGGCCTCAGGGTCTTATTCCTGAAGCATATTTGCTAGGCTGTAGATTCTTCTCTGAAACTTCATTGAAAGAGTCTCAGTTTGGGTCATGAGCTGGCTGCTGCAGGGTGTTCAAGGCAGGAAAACACAAAGTTTTCAAGTATAACTAATTTGTTCTGGCTTTAGTCAAAAACTATATTCATTATAGTTTACAGATTAACATTTTCTTAAGCACATTGAGTTTATAAGATGGAATATAGTATACATAAACTCCACCAAAAGTCACAGGACTGACTGCTGCTTTTCCTTGCAAAGAAGCAATGCTACTGCTTTGTAAACAAATATACGGGGAATAATATTTCAAATGGTGCAGTAGAGGCTGTCCAGTGCACACCAAGGATACCTATTCATGGTTTCAAAAAAATTGTGTTATTTTAGGGCTTGAGAACTATTTTTTTTTCATCTGTTGCTTGTTTGTGAGCCAGGCTTCAAATAGCAATCTGAACTGCCTATTTTTACTTCATCTATGTTTCTATATGTATATGGGCTTCCCGCTAGTGAGGATCTGTGCAACCAAAGTTGGAGGTTACCCTTATGGTAACCTTATAACTTATTGGCACTATAGAAATCTGCCACATTCCCTGAATTGCTTGAAACACGTTTCACATCTTTTGGGTATGTTTGGTCATTGTTTGAGAAACAGTTCAGGAGAATTTTTTTATTAAGTTAAATGATTTTCCAAAGTTTTTACAAAAAGTAGATTTGGTTGCTTGACCTCCTGTTGCTGGTGTTGAGCAATTAGTGATTCAGTCAAATGGATTTCCTGAAGGACCAGATTGGTAGAAGCAGCTAAAAAAAATACATAAGTAGACATTGCTGATGGTTGTGTTTGATACCTCTTCTCATTAATTATGTCTCGTTAGCTTGCAAATGCAGCTTGGATAATGGAGACTTATTCCTGACTGTTGAGACTTTGAACAAAAATGAGAAGTGAAAGTGATTAATGGGGAAAGAGGAAACTGGCTTCAGGATAAGGCAAGAGAAATTGATAGGTAGCAGTGTCACAGAAATTCAGAAGAAATTGCCAGGAAATAGATTAATTGTTCAATCATGCCAAAAGATATTTCAAGGTGTTTACAAATGGTGATTTTTTCATGTTTTGTAATGAACGACTTATATCTTTCCTGATAATAAAACTTCCCTTGAATACTCAGAATGAAGTAGACTGACTGTGCAAGTGTTCACTTGGCAATTGCAAGCAGACACCTCTGAATTTCTTTCTGTACTTCAATTATCACAGTTATAGAAGCAATGAACCTAAAATCAGTAAATGTGTAAGTAAATCCTTTATAAAACTATATGTATTACATATTCTATCTAGTTTCATGTTGTTGTAGGTTAAATTTTTGCAATTGTGTCATTTTATTGTTTGTTTTGATGATCATGTAGATCATGTACATGTCTTGGAGTTGACTAATGTGAAGCTTTAAGCTTTCTACAGGAGGCATTAAAGGGACAGCTGTCAAAACTGGATGCTCAAATTAATAGTTTGAAGCCAGTTTTAAAACTCCTGACCTTCTATATATCAGAAGTCACTAAATTTGCTTTGGTCTTTCTGTTAATGTAGGTTTAGCTAAAGCATACCTTCCAGAGGACATCTGATCTTGATAAGTACGCATCAGAAAGTGGGGAAACCTCTTCTTTTTAAAAGAAGCTACAAACTTTCAGACAGTAAACTGCTGTCAAATTCTGGACTGTGAATGAAGTAAATGCTGGGAACCGTAGGATTTTCTTTTAACTTTTTTCTTCTTAACCATTTATTTAAGAGTAAATACAAGACTGCCAGAAGGACACTTGCTGATGGTGTGTACGAAGAGAAAGTGAATTTGCTAAGGCTTGTCTTCCTCCTATTTCCTCATTTCTTTTATGTTTCCTGTAACAGTCAACAGAAGTTTTTCCTATGTATGTAATTGTTGAGTGCAAGAAGTGACTTGCTAACATGTCATTTAGGAAAGGTGAATAGATTTAGTTTCTTTCAAATCATTAATGTTGCATAATATTTGTTCAAACTTAATATTATGCATTCTGCATACTGCTTTCCCGTTTTATTTACTCTGTGGGATCCATCAGTTAAACTGATTTAATTTACACAAGCAATTGACACTATGACAGTTTGTTACAGAAATGAGATACAACGGTACAAAGTATGCATGTCAATGTGAGCTTTACAGCAACATAATTTTTTCCTTAAATTCAGATCATATGAAAAAAAGCTTACATTTTCTGTTTAAATAAAAAGTGTGTATTTTCAGACTTTAGTATCTTTCTGTAGTGTTACATTCTACATCAACCTTTTTGTGATTTATTGATTCATTTTAAAGACAGGATCATTGTCAAACTAGTTAGTCTAAGATTTCACAATTCATGCGTTTAGACTTGGTGAGGGGTTTTTGTGGTTGTTTGTTGGGGTTTTTTTTAACATATTTCCTAGGTTTAAAACCAGAACAACTTCTTTTGAACTTGCCTAGCATTCCAGGATTTAAAGTTGTGGGATATATGAAATGAGCACTTAAATGTGAAACCAAAATGAAATATTATATAACTCTATACAGAACTGGTTATTTTTTTTCTTTCTTTTATGCTCTAATAAGTAACAGGCTGTCAGAGTTGATTATATATAAAGTTTATTCTTACATTTAACCTATTGCAGGAATCAATGTGGTTTTCAGGGAGACCAAGCTATTGTTTGATAATTTCTGCATAGCTTGTTAGTTGGTTGTTACCATATTTATGGGACTACCAGTATGTTTCCTACCATCTTTTAATAAATTATTAACATGTAAAAATACTGTTAGCTGAAGTTAGAAATGCAAACTGTTAAATTACTTTAAAAGGTTCCCTTGAAACTTACTAAGTTTACTCAAAGTTGGTTAAACGTAAGCCAAAGGTAGTTGTGTTTTCAGTACTGCATTGTAAATAAGTGGATTTGATGCATCCTTTTAAATTTTAGCTTCTTCAAGTGGGCTAGCTGTTCACTGTTGTGAAGGGTGTGCTTAGCTTGACCTCACTGCATACAGAAGCGTTATTAAAGGGTTCTCAGCAAGGCTCTTGGTGTGTTATGCTGAAGGACTAGTATTTTTCAAAGCACATACATTCAGTGTTATGCACAGCTCTTCCTTATGTTCTTCAAGCCGTGAACAATGTAAATAATTTATATAATAAGAGAATAATAATGAAGTTTACTCCCAGTCCTAACTGAAAATACAGCATTCTGTTCAGTTTTGATCAAGATACAGGGATATGGACCCTTCAGAAGCAGAAGTCTAGTGGAATTAAACGTTTGCTGTAGAAGGTTTCTTAGTCTGAGGGACTTCAAGGAGATTCCTGTTTACCGCTGTGTTGAGTGACACTGCTCTAGCAGCCAGATTGGGTGGAAGAATAATAGATACCATGTCATATTACCAGATTTGAAGAAATAATTGGGGAATGAAAGGCAGGTCTCTTCCATGGAGCAGTGTGTGGAATACAGATATCCAGCTATGGCTAATCCAAGCTGGCGTGCTCATACAGTGCATAGCAACTTGCAAAAATTATTTACTTGGTTCCAAAAGGAAAGCAGCTGGTTTTAAAGTGACACCCAAGGGGAGCAGTACTTGTTCACTGAAAGAACTTGAAGTTCTCAATACTAATAGTGTTACTTACCACATAACAGAACTTGGTCTTCACTGCTTTGGATTTTTGCTTCATTTTACAGAATAGAAGTATCCTTAACTTAGGCCAGTATTGGACAAATTAACTCCTCTTGTTCTCCTGACATTCCCGCTGTGGAAGGGAATAGGTGGTTGTATCGTCTGGGTATTTATTTCAAAATGGGAAACAGGCTGGCTGAGAAGAAAAAGACATAATTAAGATGGTGATTTTATTTTGGAGATTCACAAGTTCTTCAGTGTGCTACAAATTCCACTGGTTGGCGGGTAGGGAAAGCTTCAGATCATGGTTTAATAAATTATCACAGAATCACAGATTGGTTTTGGTTGGAAGGGACCCTAAAAATCATCTAGTTCCAACCCCCTGCCATGGGCAGGGACACCTGCCACTAGACCAGGTTGCTCAAAGCCCCATCCAGCCTGGCCTTGAACACTTTCACGGATGGGGCATCCACAGCTGCTCTGGGCAGCCTGTGCCAGTGCCTCACCGCCCTCACAGTAAAGAATTTCTTCCTCATATCTAAACTAAATCTACCCTCTTTCAGTGTAAATCCATGACCCCTTGTCCTATTGCTACAGGCCCTACAAAAAAAGTCTTCCCCCGTCTTTTTTGTAAGCTCCCTTTAAGTACTGAAAGGGTGCTAAAAGGTCTCCTGGGAGCCTTCTCTTCTCCGGGCTGAACAACCCCAACTTTCTCAGCCTGTCTTCCTAGGAGAGGTGCTCCAGCCCTCTGAGCATCTTTGTGGCCCTCCTCTGGACCCGCTCCAACAGCTCCATGTCCTTCTTAGGCTGGGGGCCCCAGACATGAATGCAGTACACTAGGTGGGGTCTCATGGGAGCCGAGTAGAGGGGGAGAATCACCTCCTTCAGCCTGCTGGCCACAGGTCAGATTAGCTGTACTCATCAGGAAATAAGCACCGGCAAGGACCTCGGATGTCACAAGGCTGTGTTATTACATTTGTCTTATCTGTAACACTTTTCATGAGCTTACCAGCTGTCTCTTAAGAACAGTTAGGTTATTTGCTCCACTCTTCTGCAGTCTATCCAAAACATACTGTGAGGAAGCAGTCTTTTCTACAATTTCATTTATTATCTTGAGACCTAATTGCCACCCTTAATGATTTTAGTCTATATGGCCTTTATATATACTGGGTTTTGTTGAAACTTTGTCCTCTAGATAAATTTTTCTTTGTCCTTCTTGGTGCTTGTCTCATCTGTATTTATAGATAGAATTTGTACCTCTTCTTGGGTTGTTTGTGGTGGGATTTTTTTTTTGCTAGACTGATTAAGTGGAGTATTTTTCATACTCTGCAGTCTCCAGTGAGCCGATCTGCCTTGCAGCCTTTCTCTGCGGCTGCTCCAGTTTGAAATTTCTCATGTGTGTGTTTTTAACTGTTATAATGAGAATTATGTATAACATACCAGATGTATTCTCAGCAGTGTATTGTACAAGGGCACTGTCTCTCTCTTTCTGCTTCGAGTACATTCCAGAATCGCATCTGCCCTCTTTGCAGCTGTCCCACCTTGATGAACTTGGCTGTTAGGCAGCTCTGGTTTGAAATAACTGTTAACCTATGTAACAGGAGTTACATTTGATTTAATCTTTTGATATAATCTTTTTATTTGATATAATCTTTTAATTAAACTTGAACTATAACCCATTTTTCCATTAACAATGTTATCTAACACTCCTTTACTTTTCGTATGCTATTTTTATATAAATTTTTGCATGTTATTAAGATTGTGTATATTCATCTTCCCTCTTGAAAAAATCATTGGCAATGTAGTTGCTGTTCTCCAGTCATTACAAAAGTGAGATTTTCTTTAAAGTTTTTATTATTGAAAGGACAGTCTTATGTGTCACTGTTTCAATAATTCTGGGAAATGGATTATTTTTGACTGCATTAACTTTAATCATTTTTAAAGTGTTCCTGTTCTTCATTTGTCATTGTTTTCATATCTGAGACAGCATAGATAAGGATTATGGTGGAGGCTGGGGGCTCGTTCCTGAATATCCTTAATCTTCGTCCCATTGTCTGTGTTTATTATACACATTTCCATTTTTTTTTCCTACTTGGGTACAAAAAAAGCCTTTACAGATTGTAGGGTTTTTTATATAATATATATATATTTATATTATATATATATATTATAGTTTAGCTTTAATTTTTACTATGTACCTAGATGCAGCATTCTATGCTGATTTTTCTTCCTTTTCTCTCTCCCCTCTGTCCCCTGCTGTTAGGATCTCTGCATGTTTCTGACGTCTTACTTGCACAATGTTATCAATGATTGGCTTGTCAAACACATAGGTTTACCCCTTCAACTTGAAACGTGGATCCTTAAATGTTTTGGCATCTTTGTGTTAGATGCCAGGCTTCTGCTGTATCTCGGATGTCTTTGCTAACGTTTGCGATCAAATTATTTGGGTGTATGCTGCTGAAATTCAAAGACCTGATTATAAACCCATTTGGGATTTTTCATTCTTTATTTAAATAAAAATCCAGTGTTATATGGATTAGGTTACAGGCAGCTGTTTTATAATGTCCTCATTAGGTAGTGAGAACAGTCTTGAAGTAATGGAGTAATTTGCTGCCTCAGTAGCTATTTCATGAATTTATCAGCTATTAGCTCCAAGAATAACTAAGCCTTTCCACTTAGGAGTTTGATTTGTTTTCCATTTTGTGTCTGAGTAATTATCTCCTAAAATGATACAATTCACTGTATTTTTATCTAATGTTAAATATCTGCATCCGTATCAAACACTGATACAAATGCCCTGTTAATCTAATGTCTTTAGCAGAACCTGTTTTACCTACTTCCTTTCCCCAAAGGATTTGACCCAAACAGATTTCTGTTCTTGTGTTGTATTTATGTGTCTGACACTTTGATGACACACCTTGTTCTACTCTTCATTTCTGTTTTGAATATTGTCTGTTCCTCAGTATTTGCGTTCTTATTCATGAGTGCTGTCCCACCATGCTGTGGTTGCTCTGTCATGTTTTGTTCTGCACCGTGTGCCAGTAATTTAAACCTCTGACTCTTACAGACACAAACAGATAATTCATGATACTCATAAAATGTAGAGCTTGATTTTCATCATCCTATCTCTTGAAGAATTATCCATTCTTCACCATTTTTAATAATGTATTAAAAACAGGTGTGAAAAGGTGCCAGTAAAGTTTAAAACTCTGTGTCAGTAATGCAGGCTGTATTCCAGAAGAGTTGTTTCCACAGATGCTTGACACTGACCTTTCAGAAAATCATTTCTCAGATGACCTACCTTACGGTTTATAAAACTTTCCTGATAAATAGTTATCCCTGAGCTGCTTGTGTATCTTGTTATCAGCTCCTACCTCCAGCCATATTTCAGGGGAACTTGGAAGAATTAGGTTAATTTGGGAGACCTGTTTGTCATATGGTGTTCCTTCTGCCCATTGCCTCCTTCCTTTCTTCCCTTCCTTCTCCCGTGTGTTAAGTAAATGTTTAGTTGGCAGGTTTTTTTGTTATTAACATCCCATCTCAGTTTTCTGAAGTGTCTTAGTTATCTTGTAATTTATAGTCAAAATATATCTTGGACCCAGTGAAACTGCTCTGTGTGACTTTATAAATGCAACATTTTCTATTCAGATTATTTTTGGTTTAGTGTGGAGAATCCCACACCAGTGTACTACTTCCCCCCACCCCCCACCCCCCTTAGATACAATTGCCTACCCTTTCTGTATTAGAATTATGACTATTTTACATCATACTTTGTTTATTGTTTGTATTTTGGGAAAGGTGCAACCATCCAGTCCCCTTGATTGCTGTAATGCACAAGAGGGATGATGTTGCATGTATACCAAGTGCATCCAAAAGCATCAAACTCTGATGTGTTGCTTTAATTGTGACACATTGTCTTCTGCTATCTTGCTTTTGAATCCTGCGCTAGTAGTCTATGTTCTTACATTTTTGTTGCACAGACTCCTGCTATTTTGTATAAGTGTTTAAGTATTTTCTTACGAATCAAATCCCCTGCCTTTTTGTCTCCTGCTCAGTTTTTCTTGTAGCTCTTGCATGCTGAATCTTGGGACCTTGTCCCTTCTCTCTGCTACAGAATTCCTGAAAGTCTTAAATGCTTGAAAGCTGTTAATGTAAATTCAGTCTATCTGTACATAATAACGTATATATTATTATTATCTTTCTAGAATGACTTATAAATTCAGTGCTTCTGAATTTATTATGTTTCGTAACTTTTGTAAAGTGCTTTATGATTGCAGGTTTTAAAAAATTGAACTTCTATAGGCTGTTCAAACTGTAAACCCCACTCTTTTTTTTTTTTTTTTTTTTTTTTTTTTTTTTACATACGTACAAGCAAGGAGATTGTAGAAGGTAGATTCCCGTGATTTTTGGTTTGGGCATTGATGCCTAAGCCTTGTTGTTTGGTGCAGGGTCTGTGTGTGCATCTGTTAAGGGTAGAATAGATACAGCAGTGTGAGGGGAGGAGGAAGTTAGTAATTTTCCCTTCTCTCTTGAGTAAAATGATGGACAGACCTGGACATTTTTAATTCTAGTGATATAGTAACAGGTAAACAAATATCTAGAGTGGGCGGGTCTGCCAAATGAAATATGACTTCAAATTATCTATATAGTTCCCCGTACAGCCAAATCTGATTTACTGATAGGAAGAAAGCTGAACTAGTATAACTGATCACTGTTCTGCATTCCTACAAGACATCAGGTGAGACTCCAGATGACCTTATTTACTTTGCTTATCCGCAGGTGCTCATTCTCATAAACTAACTCAGCAACCTGCCTTTGGTTTTACCTCCACACACATTTTACAACTAAGCACACATTGTACAATTAAGGTAGTGTGATTCAGTTTTAGATTTACATGCTGGGTACTTTCTGCAAAGGATGTTCAATGCAACACTGAAGTTTTAGCTACTGTTAATTGCTGAGGCACTTGCTGTCATTTCTTATTCTTGAGAAAACCCTCTGGCTGTTTGCAGTTACTATTAGCAGCCTCAAAGTTTGTATTTGGGATAAGAAAGTTCTGAGCTTTCACACATACCCACCCTCTACACCCTTCTCAGTCTTCCCACACAAACCATATGACCAATCATACAAATTTTTCACTTAGGATGATTAACTTTGCAGTGGAATAAAATGCCAACATACACCTGGGTTTAAAAACAGAAAGTAGGCTAACATTTTTATGTGTACTGTCATCCTGCTTTCTGCTCTTTAATCTTGTGATTTACTAAAAATTGCTTTTAAATTAGTATTTTTCCAGTGTGTTATATGTTTTCAGATGCTGTGACTCCTATCGATGTTGCATACAAATTGACTAGCTCCTTCATTGTCACATTGCATTTATATTCTTTAATTATCCAGGAAAGTGTCTAAGTTCATCTCTGTGGAGAACCTTCTATTGATACATGGGATGTAAAAGGGATATGCAGTCATCATCTTCAGAGGCTGTGCACCTTATTTGTCTTGCTGCCATTAGAAAGAAACATCAACTTTGAAATCAGAATTAATTTATAGTGGCTTCTGGCAAACATGTTTGCTTCCATTAGGAATAGTTTGCTGCATATTTAATGAGTGATGTGCTTTCCTCAGGTCATCACTTGTGCATGTTCAAAATGTTCACATTTCAAGTCAAACATCAATTTTAGTGCCTACTGATGGCAACATAATGTAGAGTGAAGCAACTTTTTTTATTGACCTTACCAATGTTGACTACTTCCCATGAATCTGTCGGGGTACTGATATCTTTTTCAGTATAGTGTCTTCCTTTTCCTATAATAGGAGTTGATATAGGAAATTAATTTGCATCAATAATGAGTTTTCTTTTGTGAGTTATAAGTTATATAACTACCATCTGAGCCATTTAATGGAAGGTGCTTTTCTTTCTCATAAAAGTAGTGAAGATTTTCTTTAGTGAAGATTTCTCTTTTCAGCATATGAAGTACTGTTTTTAGTGGTCCTGCTAATTTCACTAAGTTATGTTGTCTTGTTTAACTTTGAAAAATAAAATCTCGTTTTTATTTTGGGCAGAAACAACTATTGTTTCCACCCAGCTGAAAAGGCCATCTTGCACTGTTATTTTGATGATGGTGGATATTTGGCTGTATTGTAATTACTTCATGAAACAGTTACTTAAATTAATACTGTCTCTGAAGTTATGTTTTCTCCAGTTTGGTGTGATGTTGGCTATCTTTAAAAATGTTTTGCTTGAATTGAAATCTCTTTCATTTCTCTTTTAATTTCCTTTTCCTTTTCACCAGATTGCTGTTTACAAAAGTCAAATTGGAGTCACTGTGCAGAGGCCCAGATGAAGCACTCCTTACCTGTAAGCACATGCTCCAGATTTGGAAATCCTGCTACAATCTCACTAACCCAAGGTAAGATGCTGTAGAATTCTAGGCTGATCGGTACCTTGCTCAGTAGCTTTTCAGGGCAGTATTAGGTCAGGAGTCCTGGTTTTACTGGGTCTGGTATTTCATATGAACAAACTGATCCTCTGGGAATCTGGAGATTGTAGTGCAAAGATACCAGTTGATGGACTGATTACAGAGGTTGAGTAACTGCCGTTCTCCATAATGAGGCTCAATGTGCTGGTATTGTCTTGATTTTCCCCCTGATCTGGGTTATACAGTGTTTTATATTGGCTACTGGAAAGATTGCTGTAGTGGAAATTTTGTTCAAGGACTTGCACTAAGTAAACTGAAGGAGGACTTGATGTTAATTAAGACTACAGAAAGAAACAGCAGAAATCACATGGATAAATATGATGTGGTTGCAAAGTCAGCATGGTTTGTTTTTTAAGGGGAAATCTTGCTCATGAACCTATTCAGGTTCTTCAGAGGCTATAACAAGTATTTGGATAAGTTGTTATAGTCCTGTTTGGGTTTCCAGAATGCTTCTGTGAAGGTCCTTTGCCATATTTATTTAGATAAGCTGTGAAATAAATGGGAAGGTCGCTTTGCAGAAACCCATGCTGGTACTATTCAACATGTTTGTCAAGTGCCTGGAGAAGAGGACAAGCAGAATTTCCTGCTGTGTGGTTGTTTGAAGGGTTGACAGTTTCTGGAGAAGATATGCTGCAGCAAAAGAGCTTTGTACCAGGTGGCATCAGGTACCTGTATAGCAGTATGATAAACATTATCTGTTCAGTTTTTGCTCTTACTTTTTTTGATCTCAGTTACGTAAACACATGCATCTCTTTAAGAAGACTGAGAAAGTTGGCCTGATTGCAAAAGAAGGAAAATCACTTCTCTCCTTAGTGAGTTAATAAGCATTTCAGAGCGGCAAAGTTTGGGGGATGTTTGGAAAAGTTTGGAAAAGCCTGGGAAGGGACCTGAGTCAGTCACAGCAAGAGAGACTCTGTGGAGCAGGGAGCAGGACTCAGGGGTTATAGAAAGCAAGTACATCAGCAACCAGAAAGGTTTGAGCTGAATTATTTCCAACTTGGAAGTCACTGAACTACCAGCAGGGGCTTGGGAGAGAACTTCTCTTCTAATGTAGTGAAGGATGGTTTATTTTATTTGGCTGGTTTTGTGTATGGGAAGACGGTTTGAGAGTCTATTGCCAGAATGCTGTGCAGAATAGTTACAATTTCCATGTAAGCTTAATTTCAGTGAGGCTTTGCATGTACTCCAGCACAACTTTTCACCTTCCATCTCTGCTGTTACATCCCCCACACAGATCAGGGCTCTAATCATGGCTTGTCATTACTTTTTTTGTTGTTCTTGTGCTAAGAGCTTCTGTGCTATGTTAAATACATGTTAAGCAGTGCTTTCTTCAGACATCAGCAGTGACTGTGAAAACTTGCCCTTGGCTGTGTAAGCTTCAAACAGTAATGTTTGCTAACTCTCTTGTCACTGTTCTCCTTCAAGAACACCTAAGTGGAAAAATTAATGAGGACTACTTTGCATCTAATGGTTTTTACTGCATTTTTACTCTTGACATCTAAAGCTTTTCTTGAAGTTCTGTTTTATGGTAACAAATAAAAATCAAATTAGGAATGGAAGGGACAGGAGCTGTCGATAAGTGTCCTGATGGAAGGAGACAGGTTTCCTGAATCATACATTCAGAGTTATATCCGACAGTCAATAATGGATACCAAGCTATAACCTTACTTTGGGTGGCCTGTGTGAAATTTAAGGGCTGAATACCTTCACATTGTATTACTGTGATCTAGATGTGTCTGACTGGGATGACAGTTATCACTCAGACCTGAAGCATGACTGGGAAGTTCTGTTCACCCAACAGTGCTCCAGATGTAGTGAAGAACGATGATGCAGGATTGTTGTGAAAACTTAAATTTTCCAATGTCTGTAATTTTAACACAGACTGAAGCAACATTTGAAAATTATGTCTCCCACTGGAAATAATTGAAGGTTTATTTAAATAGTTCTTTAAGCCAAAAATAAAAGGTCTTTTGATCATTTGAAACCTTGTCAGAATGTTGTTTTTCAAAGATTTAAATATCCTTTATACTTATTTGAAACACACTTTTCTGTTCTGGTTTAGACTGAACACTGATTTTGATGTATCATTTTCCCAATGAGATAAGAACTCACTTTTTTTATAAGTCGTGTTTTATGTTAAGTATTTCTTCTTGCAGTTAATCAGATTTTTGGAGTAAACTTGGGTTCTGTGTCCCAAGTAATCTTTTAATAATGAAAATAAATTATGTGTAACTAGAGATACTACACAAAGTAAAGACTAAATGCAATACTCTGCCTTGCCTTTGTTCAGCTGATTTAGAACAATTTTCTTTTGTCTTTAATTGGCATACATTTTCCTCATGAGGTGTTGCATATGATATTAAAACTTATTTTGTCGTGCAAGGCTTGGAAGGTTTAAATCTTTATCTTCAGCCTGCTGTTTGAAGTTCATTAGAATATAGTTCAATTCTTTTCCAGTTCTTAGTTTGCATTAGGAAAACAGAACAAACCACAATGTCAGGGCTGTGCTTAGAAGATACTTATGCTAAGTATGGTTCTTCTTCTCAGCAACATTTGGTATGTCATTGCTTGTAGATTGAGGAAGTAATACAGTGGTTACCAGAAAATACACACCAACTGATGTAACAACTGTAGCTGATAGTGTGTGTCCCAGAATATTCCCTTCTGTTTCCTGTGGATTTCTATAGTGCCATCATTTTGTAAGGAAATCAGTCATGCAATAATGTTAGGGTAATGCAAAATTTTATTTATACTATATTAGTAACAGCTGTACGAGGAGAGGAAGTTATTTCAGTGGGTTTTGAAGTGTGCAACTATAAAGAGTTGCTGAAAGGTTTTTTTTCCCTTCTCTCAGTTCACATTTGGAAGGAGGGGATTTTAAAATTAAGGCAAACGGAAAGATGTACTGCATTCCAGTCTTGCCATTTAGATTGAAGTCTTTAGTCACACTTTAAGTTAGGAATTTTCTAGAGATTTTTCTCGTTGGTGAGAATCATACAAAAGTTTGCACTCTGCTAAGCTGGGCTAACAGCCCATTTGCTTTAAAGCTTAATTATTTTTAACTTTGTGGGGTGCTTTTTTTTTTTTTTAAATGAGGTTTTAAAAAAGGTGTTAATGGATAGTGAATAGTACCAGATTTACAATCCTAAAAGTGAAATTACTGCATTAACCATAGAATGTTAAAGAAAGAGTACCCCTATGTGCTTCCTCACAGCTTTCTTTTACATATCTCAATACACACACCTCATCTTAAGGAGAAGGAGCACTTAGTTCTTCACTCCCTTTTCTGCTGAATCTTTAATAGTAGTTCTAGGAGCAATTAGTTTTCCAGCAAGTACATCAACAAGAAGCCTGAGGGACAGATACCGAGTTACAGCTAAAGTAGAGGTTAAGTGCATTTGTCCACAGGAGCGATCAGTGAAAACCACTACTACTGCTTAGGCTCCTGAGGTCTTGGAAGTGTTCAGAATGTTCCTACCTGTGCTGTTAGGGTCAAATTTAACATTAGCAAACAAATGTTAAATTTTGCATTATTTGCAAATTAAATTAAATAAAAACAAACAGCAAACAACCCCCAAAAAAACTCTACAGATAAAAGCAATACCTTTTTTATGTGAAATGTAGTTACAGTATTTTTATAATATCTTTACCTAAAATTAAATGTCCTCAGTTTAGTGTTTCTCTTCAGCCTGGGAGGCCTTTCAAACTTATATCTGCCATCCCAGCTTCCTGTGAGAGCTGTACCTCATATTACATAAAAGTTTAAGGTGCAATAAATTCTTTTTGGAAACCTATTAGCTATGAGTGAAATTAAAAGCCGGTATTCCCTTCATGGTTGCATTAATTATGGAAACAGAATTGCTTAAGTAAATATGGATTTAGTTTTGCTCATCTTAATTCTGTTCTAATGTTGCTGGCTTAATGCACTGTAAATGGTTAGTGGTGCTTGGTACTAAATTTGTTCATAGCAAGAACTTTTATAGCAAGAACCTTTGTGGGAGGAGGGCACCAGGCAACTTGTATCTCAGTATATAATTTTGTATTTTAATAGCTTACAATTTCTATACTTCATTACAGTGATTCCGGACGTGGGAGCAGCCTGTTAGACAGAGCTATTGCTGATAGACGACAGCTTAATACAATTACATTACCAGATTTCAGTGATCCTGAAACAGGTAAGAACTGAATTTGAACAATAAAATAGGTAAAATGGTCTAGCCATAGCTATATTTTGCATCATTTTTGGTTTATTTTGCAAAATGAAATCATATTTTTATTGTCTTCATAGAAGTGGAAATAGACATGCAATATAAGATTTTTTACTTTTTTATTTATGAAATACTTGCTGACCACATTCTCTGTAAATTAAAGTATCTATAGTATGGATATTGCGGAGCTTAGAGGTATTTTCTTATGCAAGGTCTGAAAATTACTATGCTAAACTAACCTGTTTACGAAAGCCCTGTGCTTTTTTGTCCATTTGATATTTGCACATATTTTCTTTTTAAATAAGTCAGAAGAATGTTAATCTCAAAAACCTGAAGACATCATTGTAATTAAATTCATTAAAATCTCTAATATATATTAAAATATAATTACATGGATGGGTTGGCTTACTGTAGTCATAGCTTTGACATTATAAGCAAAATGCATTTATTACAAATCATATATACTGTGACATTTTGATATACATATCAGAAATTGTGGTGGTGCACAGGTACGCTACATAAAAGCTAAGATTGTTACATGCCAGTAAATATTTACAATATGTAATTTGCCTATTTTAATACATTCATGTATCACAGTGCAAATTGATATGCCTTAAAAGTCATATAACCAAAAAGCAGATGAGCCATGTGTTCTGAGAAAATTGCAGAAGGAATTACCATGATGTTCCAAAAATCTTTACTGTATGTTACTTGCATTCTAAATGCTGAGAGTTTTCCATTTCCTGGGTTTTAGCACAAAACTGTAGCATGCTTTACCTGCCACCTTTCAGATGCGAATTTCTGTTTAATCACATTTTGACACAATCCATTTATGAAAAATCCTGCCAGCCTATGAGTTAGAATCCAGTGACCCATAGATTAAGATACACCAAAATGTGTAATGCATCTGTTTAATATCAGAATTGTGCAGTAGAGAAAAATTTAGTTATCTAACTTCTGAAAATTAAAGTTGGATCAAAAGTTCACTCAGTTTTGAAATCATGTAAGTAAATAGAAAGCATTCTGGGCTTGCTATAGTGTTAAACAGTTTTGATTACAAAGATCAGGTTCCCTGATTTCAAAGAACTACAGTATGATCTGGTCTGAAGTATGGCATAATTTAGAGGAATTTTTTGTTGTCTTTTTTTCTTATAATATGGATAAGATAACATACCATTCTATAGTGATCATTGTATATTCTAGTCTAGCTTATTGTTTCATTTTAAGGACATAACTGGATTTTAAAGGTTTTATATACATACAGAGATAGACATAGATATTTTATGCCTTCAAAAAAACACTTGTTGGGAGGGGTGTTGTGGGAGGGTTTTTTGGTTAGTTACGGGGTTTTGTTTGGTTTTCCCCCATGTGGACATAACGCTCTTGATCTATACCTTGGGGTGTCCTATTTCGTGTCTACCACTCTTGAGAGCATCATGAATTGGTGCTTTTTAAAGACTGCATATTCCTCAACACTTCTAAGTAAAGATCCTCATCCAAAACTGAGTTTTTCAAGAAGCTTACCCCAGATTCAAATCCTGCAGCCAATATCTTGAGTGGAAAACAGGATGTATACATATGTTCTGATTTTTCCAGAAGTTCCAATTTGTCGTTTTTTCCCCAATCTCAGCTGTGTTGTTGGAGCTTATCTCTACTCTAAAGGAGGACAAGATGGGAAATTAAAAATAGGGGGTCCCTTTTTGATTATTTAAAAGGTAACTGTGGAAGATGGGCTGGGAGGGGTCTCTCTTTTTCTGGTTTTTTGGGGGGGAATTTGGTGGGGTTTTTTGGTTGGGGCTTATTTTAACTTGAGCAAAAGAAACCTGGTTGCAATACCAATTCTGGTAAGGACTACAGTTTTATCATCTATTGTGTCTATACAGTAGTATACATATAAAGCTCCATTTGTCCAAAACTCTTCATCCAGAAGATTATAGAAAAATTCTGCAGAAGTTAGAAGGTTATGGTACTATAAGAATAAAAGACGTCAAGCTTGTATTAGTGTTTGAGTGAGAAAACTTTAAGCAGACTGTTAAAAAAAATTGTTCACAACAGGTAGATGATAGGAACAATAGGAGGTTGAGATGTTAGACCTTTATAGGCTGAAAAAGCTCGTGCAAATTCTGTGGATCCCCATTGTGTAGCGATGCAGAAGGAATTTGACATTTAAATAAGTTAAAATGTTAAAATAGGGGTGGGCAGGAAAGATATTAAAAAAAAAATCCTTTTAGGATGGCAATGTTTGCTCCCCTCCTCTTTATACAGTACAATGCTACCATGTGTATGCATTTGTGTGTGTGTATTCACATGACCATTTGGAAATTTTCACCTTCCTAAGTTTGCTTCCCACCTGGGATGATGATCCCCTGTGCCTGTCTAGTCTGAGTTCAGTCAATCTGAATACCAAGAAATGAGAGCTAAAATTCAAATCTGAAGTCTTACATACTTGCAATTTGAACTTTAAAATCCTTTAAAAAAACCCACACCTATCTGTAATGGGTGTAAAAAGACTATTTTTCTTAGATGTCTCAATTAAGCAGGAGTTGAAATAAACAAAAAAAAATATCTTAAACAGTTTTATGTAGAGCTCTTACCAATCCCATAATCAAAAGTGATTAAATGATCCAAATTTAAATTTGTGTGACCTTCGAATTATGTAAAGAATGTATTGGGGACTTCTTACAAGGCTGGACTGTTAATTCTAATGCCCTGATGAATAACTACGGCAAATCTACTTTAAGTTTGCCTTCTATTTTAGCTGGTTTGCCACGAGTGGCAGGCACCCATATTTGTATTTATTGATGAAGGAAATAAATATGGGAAAAAAAACCCATTTTGATGAACCAATCACTGAAATAAAATCTCACAGGGAGGCAGGCACGTTTCATATCCAAAGATAGATATACATATGCAAATCACTTAAAACTCAGTTGGCTATTTTGGTTAAGGTAAGTTGCACTCAGTCTTTTTAAAAACAGATTATCAATTTGTTGTGTATTGGTTGCAGTCCACTGAGCTTATCATAGGAAGAAAAAACAGTAGCTGAGTTTTAAACATTGTTTTTACTTCCCCTTAAATATATTTTACAAATTAATGCATTAGAAGATAGTAGAAAAATATTTAATTTGTTTTTTTAATCTAGTTTATTATGGAAGGAGAGTACTTATGAATATAGGGTATTGGGGGTTTTTTTGCTTTCAGAAGAAGTGATATTTATCTTATGTAGAAGCCATTTCCATCTTACTGAATGGTGAAATAAATGCTTTGCATTTTTTGGCATCCATGAGTCCATTAAACCCTGTTGGATCTTTTTTCTTTCCTGCCATGCCCCCCCTCCCCTTATCATTCTCTTTGTTTCACTTTTTAGCCTCTGATACTTCCTCATCTTCTCTCTCAAGAACAGAGTCTCCTCTCCAACTGTTTGTATCTTCTCATCTTCCTCATCCTCATCCTAAACCAGATACCTTTGTCTGGCCCCATGCAGCTGCTCCATACTGTGACCAAGTTCCTGAGCCCTGTACACCTTCTCGCTGTAAATTGGCTTTCTGTTCCTGATGGGCGTGTTAGTCTGTGCTGTATTTTTCTGATAATCTTCAAAACTGATAAACTGTGTTTAAACAATTTAAGTTTCAAGAGAGTGTCAGATAATCTGGCCTTTCAAGATGCTATTCATTAAATACTGAATGGGTTTTTTAATGATTTCATCAGAATAGACTGTTTTACTAATCCCAAAAGAGGTAAAATTACAGACATATTTAATACTCTGTTCTCATGACTGTTACAGAAAACGATAGGTGTTTGATAAAAGAGGTTATTGCCCAAGACTGCTTTCTAGCATTTACTGCTGTAAATTATTGTCATTGCTGGCATCTTTTGCCTGCTAAGACTTGTCTTTTTCACAGAATTTCCTTCTTATCTGTACAGTTTCTAATGACTTAATTTTAGAAAGCCTTTAGCTAATTGCATTCACAGCCTTCCCTGAAAATTCACATGAAGGAAAAAATTGCCTAAATATCAGTGTATATTTTCGCATTGCAGGTAGGGCATGTTGGAATGCTTCAGAGGTATTAAAGCAGTGAAAGTCGGCATTACTCTATTTCAAGTCAAAAGCCATTATGCTCATTGAAGTGATGCCAATTTAAACATGCTCTAAGATCAATCCCCATGTTGTTTGAATACAAACTCTACAGTAATGCTGCCAGAGTAGTTCAGGTGGCAGGGTAAAATCAACATAGTTTTTCAGCCATCTCTTTTTATCTTCTTTCCATTTCTGTTAAATTGTCCTTCGCTCATAGCTTTATGCATAGCGCTGGTTTTGTCACTGCATTTACTATAATCCAATCTTTAAGAAATTTATTTTTGACACCTAGCCTTTAACTGATATAATGTCAAAGATATTAATTCCTAACAAAATGTAGAAAATAAAACTTTGAGTATTAGCAAAATTCAGTTGTTAAAATAGCTGATGTAAGACCAGAGTTTTGAAAACACTAGCTCATATACAAGCCTGTAACTGGAAATTAAAGAAAGTGCTTCCTTTAGACTCCAGGAAATGTGTGTCCTACAGAAGTTTACCTGGTTGAAGTCTGGATTTCTTCTTGAAGCAACTGAGTAGCTGATTGATTGCTATTACAGGTTGGGTGTCATTGAGTTGAACTTGCTCAGAGCTACTCTATTAGCAGTACATCCCAGTTAGCATTAAATTACTTGTTCTTTGCAGAGCTACAAGTTAATAAGAACCCGCTCCAGAATGAAGGCAAACTGAAAGAATGCAGAAGCCCAAGCACGGATTGCATTATGTAAAGCCCAAGTTTTCCATTTGCAAGCTACTGTATCCTCAGAGAAAGGAGCTTCCACCATATGCATGAGAAGTAGCAGAACCACGAAAAAAAGAGATATTGGAGTCCTTTGTATAGTTTAAATAATTAATGAAAGTTAAAGCTCTCTATCTGTGAGTAAGTAGAGGTTTGCCTAGATGCTTATAGCATGTTAGTGTAGTTACAAGGGCTGAAAATTTCATGTTCTGTGTCTTACACAGTTCAGGGGTTTTTATAGTGAAAGAAGCAGAAGGCACTTCATATTACTGACCTGACTTCCAATTTTTGTTGAAGAGGAGCATGATTTCAGAAGTATAGCAAAGGCTCTATGAAAATATTTATTGTAAACAGTAATCTTCATATTTAAAATTAATCTTTTGAAACCCTGTAAACCTGATTTACAGTTTGAAGATTATTAGAAATCCTCTGGCTTTCTTGGAGTTCATGGTTTAATATATTTAATTTTTTTTTCTCCTTCTTACTTTGGATTTTAATTTGTGCTTTGATCTGTTCAAAGGCAATCCATCAGATGCTTACTTTCATGGTTTTTACTCCCTTTTTTTGGTTTGTAAGTAGTATTCACTGTGCAGTTCTATTAATTTCTTCAGGACTTAAATCACCTTTTTCTTTACCACAAAACATGCGTGTTTTCTCCATCAGTAGTGGAAGTTTGATAGTGTGTAAAGCAAGGCTGATGCTCTTTGCCCATTCAGTCACCCCAAGGGCTGTAATCTTACAAGATCTGAATGCACTCAACTAACACTTGCATTTAATAATTAAAGAGGCAGTATTCATTTCTAGAGGACTGCAAATAAAGTTATATTAGGAAGGTCTTGTATAACATAATGGCAATCTGCCAGTATGTTGTATTACAGAACATTTTATGCCACTGCCATTCCTAAGGAGTATGTTGGTCCAGAATGCAACATTACAACTGCTGTCATGAGCCATAATAAAATACTACTTTCTCTTATGGTACAAATTTGGCTTGTGGAATAAATCTCTTAAGAGTACACTTTAAAATTATAAAATGATGAAAACAAGCTATGTAAGAGAGAATTGAGAACATAGCTCAATTGAAGTCACTGCTGCTTTAGCCAGGATGTGAAGTAAGGTTCTTTTTCGCTAATCAGTTGCATTATAAAGGTGTGTGTTTAGCCCTGATCATTAAATTTTGTGATTTTTTTTTTTCATTGATTACTTCAATTTTTCATAGATTTTTATGAGGTATTACAGGAGACCAATTTGGTGGAGGAGAGAAAAGTAAGAAGAGACATAAAACAGCAGCATGTTTGACAGTGACTAAGCACAGAAAATCTTTTTCAAGGAGCTGAGAGGATGCTCTATGAATGATGCTGTCCACACCTGACTGCTAATATCTCCATGCATAATTTTGTACCAAAAGATAAGCTAACTTTGTGAGTGTAAAAGGTGTCTCAGACAATTAATTTCATTGGTAAAATTGTTAATTTTGGCTAAACCTGCCAATCTATACATCACTTGAGTGATGTATTAGTCCTGCAGAAGGTACTGCCTCTTTGTATCATGCGATTTGCTTTTTTTAGCACAGAGTTCTCTGTATGTCACACCACTAATGTTCTTAATGCTGGCTGTGTGTGCATGTAAAGTTGAAGGTCATGGGGTTTTTCCTCTTTTCTCCTGCATGAGCATTGCTGTTAAAGCATTTTTTTTTTCTTTATGTAACTGTTGAAACATTGAAAATGTGATGAATGTAAAACTGTTTAGTAATATTTTCTTCTATGGTATAAAAAGAAATCCTGTTACAGTGTTTTTGCCAATAGATATGATCATGTTTCATGAAGGATGATGGTCCATTCTTTTACTCATTTTCAGAAAGAAAATTTGATATACATAGGAAAGTGATTGTTTTTCTCCAAGCCTGTATGTCAGCTAAGTGCTGATAGAGCCTGTGTCATAGTTCATGTCCATTAGGCTATGTTGTGAAGAATTTATTGGGAAATGACCAAGGAAAGAACTGTGGAAGTCATAATGTGCTTATTTACATGGGGGATTTAAATGGTATTTAAAAGATGAGTTTCATGTAGACTCTCCTGTAATATTTATCTTAAGAAAAGCCTGAAGAGAAAGAATTGAACATATCATTGTTCACAGAAGTTGAACTGTAGGTATGACTTGGAAAGGAAAGGCTTCTGTGAGATGAGAGCTTTGTGGTTAAATCGTGTTTGTACAAGGCTGTTGGTAGGTTTTCTACTTGAGATTGAATTGAAATATTGACATAACCATGGTTGTTGCAGATACTATGTTAGTATGGTGAGTAGAAACTGTAAATGCTGGACAAATGTCATTATAGGGAGCTTCAGTGGGAGGTTATACTTTTTTGGTTTAGAAACATTTTGTTATGATTAAGACCTTCTGTCACACCTGACATTGTGCAATGTGAATGTGATTCCAGATGTTAATCAGTAAGTAATTTTAAGAGCAAATTTTAGATCCTGTGAAGATAGTCGCTGTTTTGCACTTAGCCTTTTTAGTATGAACAAGCTTCATAACAAAATGAAACAAATGAAAGTGAGAAGCCAGGATCCATTTTGGTGATATATTACTTTTCCAGACCTCATGCTTTTATATTTCAAAATACACACTCTTTGCTGCTTGTGATATTCTGAGGGATTTTTCTTGATTCTTAAGTGTCACACTATAACAGCAGGTCTAGAACTTGTCTGGGAAGAGCAAGGGTATTTGTGTGCATGAAAGATATGGTAAAATTTTAAATCAGAAAATGCTGCAACTGTATCTGGGCATCTGAAGGAGGCTACAGCTGAGTACATTGTAACACTGGAAGTGAGGATCTGTTTGTGTTTGGCTGAAGGTACTGAACACAGACCAAAGAAAGAAAAATGCAGACAAGGCTGGGAAGAGGGAGCAGAGCTTATGACAAAATCAGCAGGGAGCCACCAAATAAGTAACTGGCTACATAGGATCTGTGAGGCCTTGAGCAGGCTGTAGGATCCACTCTCTGCCCTCAGTTTCTCGCAAACCACTATGTATTTTTACCCGCTGTAGTTGAAATTACTATACATTTTAGAATTGTGATGTGACTATAAAGATCTGAATTGGGGTAGGGGGGTGTGGGGGGGTGGAGCTGGTTTAGAACAAGGAACAAATAGTCCCGATAGTTATAATAAGAAAAGGATTGAATAAAATTTGGAGGAAGGTCAGAAAAAGCTTTTTAGTACACAGGATCTTTAAATGACTTTTAGTCCTGCAAAATAAAGGCTTACTAATTGTATTTTAACAGAAGGAGCCAGAAATGAGTCAGATGACAGCTAATTGTGGCAATACTAAAGAGGCATTTAGGGGTTTATAGGTTAGAGCTATCAGCATGAGTGTAATGTACCTGAAAGGTGCCTGATTAGGCAGTGTCAAAACCTACTGTTTAAAAAAAAAAAAAAAAAAAAAAAGGAAGAAAGAAAAAAGATAATAGCTAAGATTTAGAAATGTGATAATACACATAATGATACACTGGCTGTGCTAATTAGATATGCAGAGCTGAACTAGAGGTCATCCCTCCTCCTTTTGGAAACTGTATAGCCCTGTGCTTGATGTCTCTCTTAATAGCTGCTGCAAGGAGGATTTTAAGAGAAACAAAAACCACACAAAAAAGCCCAGTTACCGATGCTCCTGTGCTGTTCCACAACATCCTTAAGTTCTCTACACTTTAAATAAGACTGAACCATGAAGGATTTCAAAGGCTGGGATTTCCAAAGAGCCCTGCAGGAGATTACGCTAAGTTTCTTTGTATGTTGCTTAACATTGATCTTCAAACATAAACCCCAAGAATCCACTTGTTTAGGTTGTTTAGAGACATCTTAAATTTAGTTGATTGTGTTGAATAATCTGCAGCCTGAGTTTCTAAAACAGTTACTTGGTCCACATTGAATACCAAGATTAATTTAGAATATGTTTTTCATCAGCTGTATTAATTTAGTGAAAGATAGGAGGTAACTATTTTCTAGTGGTTTGATTAAAGTAAGGACACGTGAAGACTATTGCTTTGAATATGTATGTATTTTCTTCAGAGAACAAATTGCTGCAATATGTTAAGGGATAACTTTTTCCTAAACAGGAAATATAAGCAATTTGAATAATGACACTTTGAAAAAAAATTCTGGAAATATTTTTTTTAAAGTTTTTTTCTTTTTTCTGCCACTCAGAATGAAGTCCAGGATAGGGGTTAGCTAGCATAGGAAGCTCGGTATCCACTCCATTTTAACATTAATATAGGTGGCACTGCAGCACATAAGAATTTTATCACAGTATGGTTCTTAATTTATATATAATAGATGTACAAAAAGTTTTGATAATGTATTATCATATGTACTTTAGGATTAAGTACTAGAGGCTCAAAATCTAACAGCTCACTTTCTGTATGAAAATATTTGTGACCTGGTTAGCAGCCAGAGTCCTTGTTTTAAATAGGAAATATAGGCCCTTTCTAATACTACATTGCATACTTGCTTTTCAGAAGGAAGGGATTACATTATATCCTTTGTGTCAGTGAATCACACCTTTTCTTTACAAATTCTTCTGGAGAGATGAAGAGGCTCTTTCACTGTTAGCCAGTGCTAGGTGCTACCTGTGACAGGCTGCAGTGACATGCATTTACAGAAATGGATGTTAGGCAAGAAAAGGATTGCTGGTGACTAGTGCTTGTTTACGGTACCTTTGCTGGTATTTTTCTTGGAATGTGCTCCCCATGCTTCTTGTTTAGACTTGCCTTCTGTATTTCTTCAGAAATTAAGCCTTAAAGATAGGACACACAAAAACTTGGTGAATGTTCAACTCTGCAGGCTGGAGTTTGAGTTGTTTCGTCAGCCAGTAAAGGAAAGCAAACTCTACACAGCAATCAGATCTTCACAGCAATTCCTTGTTCGTAACAACATACGAAATGCTAATTATGTCCTGTGCTGCTTTTCCCCTGTTTCTGTCAGTTAAGGGAAACATGATGCACACTTTCAGACAAACATCCTCTTCCCACTGACCCATGTGCTGGGAATTTCTTCTGCTTTGCTGATTTATCTCATCACACTTAAGAATGTATGTTTTATGTGGCTAATCCCTTCTTGTTAAAATTCTTAGAAAACCTGTGATAATGAGAGCAAAGGTTTCATTTATTTCTTAACTGCTAGTGATGAGGATGATCTTGTGGGGTGTAGTTCAACTTGTAGAGGGTTCGCTATTTTCTTTTGGAATACCTGCCATTGTTGACCATTACAGATATACTGATGGGTTTAGAAGGCTTCTTGTCTGATCCAGTATGGAATATTTCACTTCCGTTAGTTATTAATCAGGCCTAGTCGGTCTGAGATTTTGTAATTTTAATTATAAAACAACTAGAGGTACGTTGAAGCTTAGATGGCAAGGAGTGTAGCTTAAAATAATCATGATCTTGATTTTTTCAAAAAAAAAAAAAGCCATGACTAAATATGCTGTCAGTAATTGGCTATCCAAAGTACAGTTGCCACTACATATTCTCTAGTCATAGAAGTTTTTCTAATTCCATTAATTTGAAAAGGGTAGCATTTGCCAATGAGATTCTAGTCTCACTTGTACATCCTTCATTTTACAAGAATTATGCTTTACATAGTATGCTTTGGGAATGTTCTTTATGCAAGGGACTTTTTTTGCCACAAGGCATTTTAACTTGGCCTTCTTGATTAGCTAAGGTTTACATTCAGTGCAGTTTAATTGTGTATTTGTGGTGGGGTATGTTGTGATCATCTTGTGTATTTTAGTTCTCTCTTTTTGTACTGTTATTAGTCTAAAATAGTCTTCTAATTGCACTCTATGGAAAGACGTAGCAATTACTAACATCAAAGTGCATGCAGCAACCTGAAGATTACAGCATACGATACCTTCACAAATCTTCTTTTGGATCGTACATTGCCAGAAAAGAGATGTTGAATTTAATAGAGAGTATACATAGTAGCAACCCGAAAATGTGTCAGGTATAGTTACCAATGTTCAGTGTGGGTTTTATATAGTCTTTCAGACCAGTATAAAAGCTCTCATAACAAGGAAAATTAACCTGACATTTCAAAAAACTTCTCCAAAACTTCACATATAAATTAAACCTTTTGGAGTTTGGGGTGAAACATCTCATGGAAAGGGTTATGATTAAATGTTTTATACAATGTGTATGGCCTTCATTCTTTCTGTGATGGTAAATTTTTTATCACTTCTACAGGTTCAGTCCATGCCACATCAATAGCAGCTTCCAGAGTGGAGCAAGCACTATCCGAGGTTGCTTCATCTCTGCAAAGCAGTGCCCCTAAACAAGGTCCCCTGCATCCTTGGATGACTCTGGCTCAAATATGGCTTCATGCAGGTAATGTGAAAGTAATATTATTTCTTGTTCTTTCCCCTCCCCTTGCTAGCCTAAGGACTTGCAAAAATCTGTTGGTTTCATTCAGAATCTGTTATCACTAACAGATCAAACTTTTTCCAGTTGTGTGTGTGGCACTGAGGCAAGTCAAGAAATAAAAAGCACATTAGAGTTGCTCATGTCTAAGATCATTTATGTAAGATAAGGCAGTAGTTTTATTGTTTTACTTCATGCTTATATTCAAGAAATCAGTGCTGTGTTTCTTAGCATTTTAATTTACCTATTTTGCATTAACAGTTTCATTGTGTGGAAGTGATTACAGGGCAGTGGCTCCCAGTTATTAATTAGTGTTTTAGAGAAAAAGCACAGAAGATTGGAAAGAGCAAGCTATGATAGTGATTAATAATAGTGATCTCATTTGGGGTGGAAGGGCTCCTCGAAAGCAACACAAATTAGAACAAGACAAGGTCCACCGAGACGTAGTGCAGTCACCTGTCCTGCATTGTGCCATCATCAATTTTAAGTACTTAGAAACCTTCACAGACAGCCCTCCACAGTAACTCTTAGCATCTATAATGCTGATAATTTCTCAGCCTTCTGTGACAGCTAGTTCCACTGCTTATTTTCTGGGTTTTGATTTTTGCTGGTCATGTCTTGTTGCTGCTTATCCAACCCATGCAAGTGACTGCTGCTGTTTTTTCTACAAAGGAGTCTGGACAGTCTCTGCTGATTCCTTTTTAGTTCACAATATAGGTTTGCATACATGTTGGTGGTCTGCTGTTGCAATCTGCTGCACAGTCCACTTTCCATCCCTAAAAATACCTATCTCAGCAAGCATGGTCTTTAGGCCATATTCTTGATTACCAGCAGGAGGAAGCATGGGTGGGAAGCAGGAGAGAGTTGGGTTAGAAAATAAACTAAAGTGTTAAAGATCCAGTGGAAGGACACAACAAAGTACAAAGAGTACTCTGATTCTTTGCACATGGGGACCAATGAAAAAAAAAATGGCAAGAGATGAAAGAGAGCTGCTGTCTGCCTTCAGAGAAGATCCTGCAACCTGAAGTCTACTTCTTCTCCGCTTTGGAATGATCCTGTTCCTGATACTTCTGCTGGTGATTTGTGCTGCATTTCAGAGTGTTTAGGTATCCTGCTATTCAACTATTTGTCCTGCTACAGTAAATGCCCTGAGCCTTGAGAAAGGAGCATCCTGTAGGAACATTCATAATAAAGTTTTCTCTCCCAGAAGTACAATACAAAACAGATACTCTGGAAGGTGTCTTCATCAGTATAGATGGGTTACTTGCATAGAATACAGCGATAAAATTACTTAACGCCTGCCTTACAGCACATGTTCTTTAAATAAAAGTGAAGATTTACCACTGGGAAATCACTTCCTTTTTGAGACTCATGCCATGTTTAACTGTTTGACTCCCTGTATGGTTGTGCAGTGTTTTACTACTTAGTGTGGGCGGTGTGTGTGTGTGAATCTTTAACAAACTTTAAATCTTAAAATACAAAAATTCAGAATTACTCTTCCCTGTAAGATTATAGAGACATGGAAAAGTTACATAAATATGTTCTAATACATGCAAAACTTAGTGGAATGTATTTACCCAAACTAATACATATGATGTGAAAAGGAGAAAATGCTTGTTCTTCTGGATATAGTGTCATTCCAGCTGTCATTAGTGCAAATGAGCATGGCATTCGGTTCAAAGAAGTTGTTGCACACAGTAACTGGCCTGTAATTTTTCGTCTTAGGTTTATTAATGGACTGTTTCAGCCTTTCATTTCTGGGCATACAGTGTAGAGATGGAGTATCAGGCTAGGGCCTGAAATAAAGTAACTTTTGCAATTAGTACATTCTCCAGTGCCTCACTATTAAAAACTAGACCTGTCCCTAAATGATCAATTGCTGTGATCATCCTTTGAGAAATGCATCAAGGCTGAACTCAGTATTGCTATGCAGTTTGATTGGAAAATATATTGGTTTCTCAATAAAATGCCAGAAGGCATTCTTGGTGTTCTCTAGGTGGAGTCACTGAGAAGAGCACAGCAGACTTGTCACCTGGTTTCTCTTCACACTGCTGCTCCCCTCTGAGGTTTTACTACAAAGTCTGCTGGCACTTGCCAGTTTTCGGCAACTGATGTATTTGAATTTGCTGTGTAGGTTTTTAACATTTTCATTCAGTTTGAAGTCATTATCTCAGAACAAACAGCTCTTCTTCAGTTTCAGAAATGTCTTTAATGAGCTTTCATGCTTAACAACTAGCCACAAGCCCAACTTTCTATTTATTCTTTCATAGCTTTTCAAAAAGCGCATTGTATGTTCTGTTGGGGTGGTGGAACTTCTGGTAGAGAAAAAGAGAGGTTATTTTTAAAATAAATATAATAGCTTTAAACATAAAGGAATTATTTTGTTTAGGTTTAATACTTTTAGGAAGGTCTGATACTAGCTGTCAAGTTTCCGTGCTGCAGTTAGTAAGCAGCACAGCAAGATTTAGTATCTCTTACAGTAATGTAAGACTAATTTATAAGCAGTTTTGCAGCCTCTGTTGGCTAGTGTTAAAAGCCATTGCTATCGTACTTGTTTCCCCTCAAGGAATACAGAATTTCAACTGCAGTCTGTTAAATTAGGCAAAGTCTGCTTATTTTTCAGTCTATTATTGTTGTAGCAGATAATAATTTTTAGTTTCTGCATATCGATTGCTAATAATTACAGCTTTTACTTAGTACCTTTTACAGTCTGTGTAAATTATATTTTTACTAACTGTCTTTTCAACAAGCAGCTTGGGAGTGTTTATTTGAAACTATATTTCAAGTCTGATGGTGCTGGAGAAGAGACAATAAAACCAGGAGAGCTCAAATAGTTTGCATTTTAAAAATGTAGTGTATTTTCTAGTTGCTAAAATCTTGTTTCTCATGTAGTACTATTGACCATGTAGCTTTTAGAAAAGCGCTCAAGAATGAAGTACCCACAGCAATACCAAAATATTTTAGGGTTTAAAAAAACCCCAACTCCCATTACAATTCATATTTTTTGCTGTATGTCCAGCTCTCAAATTATGGCTACAACTTGCTCTTCAGATTCTGCCAACAGTTAGTAAAAGTAAAATCCTAGAAAAATGTAATTTCTCCCAGATTTAGATTTTTATTTCCAAATTGTATGCCTTCAGTATCTTGCACGATTGCTATTCTTTAGTTATAGAGTACCATCTCTGACTAGATGAGATGGTTTTAGGGAAAAAAGAAGTGTTGCTGGATCTACAGTTTCATGTGTTAGTTCTTTTTGTGGATGAGACATGTTTCCATAAAAATGCATTTCATTAGTTTCTAAAAATATACTGCATTAATCCATACATCCACATGGACAGACTATTTATGTTAGGTAGAATGTGTTCTGTGAAACACTTTAGTCAACTGAGGAGCAAAATAATGCTCTTCTGGTAAAAAAAATATGTTCTCCCATCAATAGGATTAGGTCTTAGAGGAAGAAAATAATTCATTCCAGCAACCCTACAAAAAACAGTTAAAAACATAGAAAATGAGTAGGACCTTTAAACTGTGTTTGCTCACCAACTGCTACTGCAAGTCCAGGTTTTGTTAGTCACTGTTATGAAGTGATGTTGATGAAAATAAGTATGGATGTTCATAGCAGGTGTCACCTGGAATATACACTCTGCTGTACCGAAGCTGACTAGTTAGGGATACTGTTAAGTCTGTCTGATGCAATTATCTCGGAAGAAAGCTGCTTTAAAGACATTCAAGCATCAGTCTCATTCAGAGTTTTATGCATAATCCCAGATCCACTACTGTAGTGTGAGATCCTGATCTGACAGCCTGTAAACCAAGATGGGTGGCCTGTACTGTACAGTGAGAAGCACGTTTTGAACTAGTTCATTTTGCTCTTTTGATGGAGCATTTTGATTTAAACCTTAATCTATAAGGCTTTTGTACAGAATGATACAATAGAATGCATTTATATGATTATTTTGAGGCTCAGTTTTTCTGGCGTCTATACCAACATTAAAAAAAATGGATAACTCAACCCAGAATCTTTAATATTTTTTTCTTGCATTTAGTATCTCTTTATTTCCCCCTTCTCCCACTCATTCAGCAAGAGATTAAGATAATCCAGCAGGGTACTGAAATAGCAGTCTTGAAGAGTGTTCTAAGAGCTATTGAAGGCAAATATTTCTTCTGTTGTTAATTGTTAATCACTTACTGAATGAACCCTTTTTTTCCTGTATAGTCAATGTGATTTAGACAAGTGTGTGTCAGGCTACTCAAGTGCTTTCATCAGAAGTGATTTATGTTAAATTAAATATAGCTTCTTTATTATTTTTTTTAAAGCTACAGAGTTACATGTTCTTAGCTTCTAGAGGATATCTTGGATAAAATACTTGGAAATATGAACAGATTTTGTTAAATCAGAATGCTGATTAAGGATTTCACATATTCTTCTAATTTAACCAGGAAACTTTACACCAAATAACATATTTCTTTTAAAGTGCTCTGAAGTATGAAAGTTACCGCTTTCATACCAGACTTGCCATTTAGTGATCAGTAGCTGGAACAATTACTACTGCTTCCTTAATGGGTGAAATGTAAAATTCAGAAAACCCTGTAATTAGTTGTGTTCACTTACCTACTGTAAGGTTCTCTGTGTGCTGGTTTGTGTTGGGTCTTCTTTTCTGAAATAGTACTGGAATACTGGCATGCTCGTATCTTAAAAATAAAACAAAGATGAAAGAAACCCAGACTTCAATTAAAAGTAACAAACTGTAAAGAGTTATCTGGTGTTTAAAACAGCTATTTAGAGGTTCAAAGTCCTGTTACATTTAGAAAAGCAACTTTCCTAAAAGAATAATTAGCTTAAAATAATTTATGTAATAATTTCTCTTGAGATGCAAAACTTTTTGAGGAAAATAGTCTTTGTTTAGAATTAAGCTATTTACAAATACAGCACATGTAACAACATCTAGTCATGGTACAATGAAGTAACAGTCATTTATTGGTCCTCACATTTCTTCCACAGCTGAAGTCTACATAGGAATTGGGAAGCCTGCTGAGGCCACGGCGTGCACCCAGGAGGCAGCTAACCTCTTTCCGATGTCGCACTATGTTCTCTACATGAGAGGTCAGGTGGCTGAACTTCGTGGAAATATCGATGAAGCCAAACGCTGGTATGAAGAGGCCTTATCTATTAGTCCTACCCATGTGAAAAGCATGCAGAGGCTGGTAAGTCTTGAGTCCACACTCGTAAGAGCTGTTGTCTCAACTGATAATATTATGTTATGGAATCTTAACTTGGTATGGGTAACCCACAGTTTTGGATCTATATTCTTATTAGCAAAATAGCTTTGGAAACCGTCTTTTCTGGGTTTTTATTCTCTCTTCTGTGTGTATTGGGACATAAAAAAGATCTGCAGGCAACAAGACTATTTTGGTCCTGTTAACAGAGACTACAGAAAAGCAAGTCATTCTCATCTGCCTAATGCTCAGTGCTGTTGGGAAATAAAGGTGGCTTATGGTAAGAGAAGAGTTGGATACTGTAGTCTACTGCTACCTAATGCCAAATTAAAAGTTTAATTCTACATGTTGGTTGATTACCTTCATGCTATGTGATTTCTTGGATTTTTGAAAAGTAGGGAATCAGTCTTGACCTCAAAGGAATGTGTAACTTCAAGTACAAAGATGCCGTCCCCAGCATAAATACCTAAGTTTGCTTATATACTTCATATATACATACATACATGTATTCCGTGCTTACTATGTTTGGAAACCTACTTTCTTTTTTTAATCTAGTTTTCCTCCAGATAGAGGAGAGCAGAACAGCTGTAATCAGCTTCTTACCCAATCTTTTTTTTTTTTTTTCCCAGAAGTAGAAGCTGTTTTCTGCCTAGGTGCTTATGAATTATTCAGAGAAATTTCTTGTGCATCCCTGAGGGGAACATATGAGACAAAGGATCAGATAGGAAGGCAGCACAGGGAAAGTTTTTTGTTCCACCTTTTCAGCATTTCAAGATATTTGAGCCTGCTGACAAATGCCAAAAGCTTCCTTTTTCTGAGGAAGCAGACAGTCAACCTAAAGCAGTGCAGCTCAGTGAAATTGAAAGTTTATGTCTTTCTGGGTATCTTTTCGCCCCTCTGAATCAACCTTTGAATAAATAGTTTGTAAACACGCAATGCTTTTTAGAATGACTGAGAAATTAGCTGCCTTAAGAGGCATGTGACATGAGAATTATTGTGCTTCCGATCTGGGTTCCCTTTTTATGAGCTTTTCAGCATGAGTGCAAGCTGGAGGGTAACTATTCATTTAATCAGATTGGCCAGTCCTTTATAAGGATTCTTATAATTTAAAATTTTGTTTTTAAAAGCCTACCTTTTTTTGTACTAAGATGTGTTGAATAGATGCTGAGACATTTATGCTGCTTAAATACAGATATTAAGGATGTATGCCATAAAAATACTTGCCTATGTAATTCCATGTGAGAAAAAAGCACAAGATTCTGTGTCCTTCTTGTCTTTTGACTGTTGCAAAAAGTATCTTGAGGAGGAAGTTTACTCTTGCCTGTGTGTATAGATGAGTATCTGTATATCTCAACACTTTGTTTACGTATATTTAACAATTTATTATAAAGAGATACGATCTCAGTGGCAGCGGAATTATAGCAACAGCACTGTGGAGGTACCAGCCTCTATAACAACAGCTGAAACATTAACTTGTAGTATTTGCAGTCACAATTCTAAGTTCACGATCAGTTTATGAACCACAGTTATGTGAAAAAAATACCTTCTTTTCTGTGATTAATTTGTTATTTTAAAATTATTTGATATTTTTTTTAGCAATGCTTAGAAAGCAGTATAAAATGGTACTCTTTCAACATAACAGTTACCTTAGAGCTTAGATTTATTTCATAAGCCTTGATGAGTTTCTTTTATGGGCAAATACAAAGTATAGCTCATAGTAAGTTTATGTATAAAATGCAACAAAAAGGAAATAAGATTTGAGGATGGCACAGGTTCTAGCATGTAGCATAAACAGCCCTGCCTGTCAGAGTAAAAGTACTTGAAATGGTTGAAGCTGAAATCATTTTCTAGGATTGTTTTTCTTTTAATTAAAATTTTAGAATGAGTGACATCTGACACTCAAAAAAATTCCTGATGCTAGTGGCTTAGAAATCTGGATCTTTGATTTGAGATATTATTTGCAGTTGTCCAGAGAAGAACAAAAACTAAATAAAATGTTCAGATTTGTATGAACAAGAATTGCTTATTGGCAGTAATTATTATTATTCTTTTATAATCCATCCATGATACATCACTCTGGTAAGAAGGAAAAAAAAAATTAAACTCTGAAGCTTTAATATCTTTCAATATGACTTTTTGGCCATACCTCTCTTTAAGTACTTATTCCTGAATCTACTGTTTCTACACAGAAAAAAACTTATTAATCTAAATTACTGAAGAAATGTGTGAAGAAAAACTAGGAAGTGTAGTCTTGTGGCTTGAGAACTGATGTGCTTTCTCCTGTGAGTTGCAGCGTGTCCTGTGCTTTGGAGTTTCTGGGCGGACTCTTGCATTTGTCTCAAGTGCAGACTCCATATCCTGTTAATGTGACCATGAAGACATGGTCTTTGCAGTAGTCTAATGTATTGTCTGGGTGTAGTTACCTTTTATTGGCTAGTATGATCTGTTAAAAGACTGTATTTGTCGAAAATTGCAATTTTCTAAAGGAACAAGTTATTATTAATAATGCTGCTGTCTGTAAGGTCTTCACTGATTTATTCCTGTTTTAAAGATGTACTAAAATGAAAAACAGGAGGAAATGGTGTGAAAATGGGAGCAGTTCAGAGGGGTGGAAGAGATGTGTTTATCAACAAAATGATAATGATAAATGGGAGCGTTTGGGGGAAGAGGTTAACTCTTGCTGTATTTGCCTTAGTAATGAAATGCCTAAGACAGCATGACATCAAATGGTGGTGGCTTGATTCACAAATAAATGATAGTTGGCTTAGCTGTATTCTTTTTAATTAAACTTCTTGGGAAATGGAACTGATCGGGTTATACTGTTACATTACCTAAGATACGAGATATTCTAACCGGAGACTTGGCTGCAGGGGGCAGTGTGTTGGTGTTCATGCTCCCGGCTACCAGTCCCTGCTGAAACGCTGGGGTTTTTATTAATTAAATCAGCTGAACAACTAAACTAGTTCTTTCAAAGAGAAATGCTGTTAAAATTCTCTTTAGTTCCTTGTGCAACTAAACTATTCCTCATACAGTTAATGCTTAAATCCATACATTCATTCACTGTATTCAGTTAAGCAATTCTCATTTTAAGATCTGCCTTGTTCCCAGGTGCTATTTGGTACCGTTTGTCACTAAAAGAAATTTTCTCCAAGCCCGGGGTTATACTGGCTTGCTATTTGGCTGGCTCTGACTGCTCACAACTTGTCAAGAGCAAAGCAGTAGCCTGTCAGCATCAATGAAGTGTACTTCACAGGGTGCAGCAGCAATGCTTTTGAACAAATGCAGGGTCCTTTCTGGTTTTTAACGGTTGTACAGTGCACTCAGGGAAAACAACACAAAGTTGTGTTCTAAAGGTTTGAAATACTTCAGTTTGTGTTCTGTGTTTCAAATCGCTTTTTATAACACCCAATGAAATCTAAAATTTTCTTCAGTTACTGAACTGAAAAATGATTTGCACTTCAAATGAATGTCATATATACTGGATTGTCACCTGCCTGATTTTGGCCAGAACAGATTTATTTGAACAACTTTCTCCATTCTCCCTACCCTTTATCATCACCTCCAGATTTCTGCATTACTGCTGCCTTCCTGCTTTTGTCATTGTTTTCCTCCCCTGTGAAAAAAGAATAAACAGTCCTTTATCTCCTGCAGTCAGAGTGCTGTTGTGGAAAGTAGCCCTTACTGCTGATGTCTGGAAAGTCCTGAAACAGGCCATCATTCAGTAACGCCTGAAATGGCAAGGAGTATTTCAACCTATTGTCCAGGAAACAAATCTGTGTATTCTCTCTCAGGCTGAAAATTTCTGATCTGAATGTAGCTTTGACATGAAGTAGTTTTTCCAGCATCTGTATATCATTATAATCCTAGAAGACTAGTATTAAGTAATTTATCATAGTACTTGCCAGTTAATCCTATTAGTAGTTTAGCTTCTAAGAGTAGAAAACTCAAACAGAAGGGGAGAAATTACTTATCCAAAATTACTCATGTAGAAGTTAGTTTTCAAAAAGCATTATCTTAAAGAATTACATTCCACACACCACACTGTTAGATATCTGTTAGTTTCCTATTGTTATGCAGAACTAAGTCAGATTTTTTAAGGCTTAGATTAACTATATGCGCTTTACTTCTCAGTTACAAATATATTGTTATTTATTTCCAACTATATTGACTTCTCACATTTTATTTCAGCCCAAGGACACTTTGCCAGAAAGAAGCCTGGCAGTAGTATTGGTAGCGTGTGCTTAAGAGCCTGTCAAGGATGAGCTGACCGAAAGAAAGGAAAAGCAGAGAAGACTTTAGGAATGTCAGTTCAGGCCCTGTGTGAAGGGGTCAGGGGATTTAAAGAAGAGAAAGACCAAAGACAGTCACCCAAACTAACTTTTTTCCTGCAGTGAGGCGGTATTCTCTAGTATTTATTCTTCCTTTCATAACAAAGACCTCATCTGGGGAACATTCACTAACTCCAGGCTCATCCTAAGCATAGTATACTGGTTCTTGTGGGTGGTTTGTATGTAACTGTCTACTGTAGAGCTAAATGCCAAATCTCAGTGCTCATTTGACTCACTCTCTGAGTCCACCCCTACGTACACAGTGGTTGAAGAAGAACGGAGAAATAACGGAAATTGGTTTTGTTAGATTTGTTTGTAAAATATTTGCCCTTCAGAAACTTCAAGGCTATTTCATAGAAACTAGAGAAAGCAAAACATATGTCCAGCCAAAATCTCACCACTTTTTAGAGAAAGCACTTTACTGTGATTTGACTGCTGTCACATATTTTTCAAGTGGTTGTGTTCTCTACTCTTAGAAAACAATGCCAGTTCTACTTGCATGTTAAACTGGAGCATTCAGTTCAAGCGTCTCAAGGACCATTTCAATACAATTTAAATTCTTCACATGCCATGTGGCCTTGAAAATATTATTTCCCATTTTAGCCTTACAAGAGAAAACCATCGGTGCTTAGTGCAATAAAAAGTACATAACACCAACTTGCATAGTCATTAGCTTTTGAAATACAATAGAATGTGAATCAAGGTGAATAATCAAGAAAGTTTGTTTTTTCCCCGCTTGTTTCAAAGTTACCGCCGACTGTTTTTGAGCTCAAGAACAGCTGTTAAGCATTTCATACGGATTCACATCTTAAAGATTACCATTGGAGGAAGATCAGTAAAATTTCTTAATTCCTGGATGCTTTAGCTGAGTTTTACCGTGCTCTTTTAAAGCAGACCTGGTTTTGTTTAGTATTTGACAACAAAAATTGCTACAAATTTGAGTTTTAACTAGAATTTAATTGCTCTTTTGGAAACAGAAAGTGACTATGGGAATTTACTGCACTGATTTTGTTTATAACGTGAAACGGTGAGCTCCCATTTACCCAGGCAGGACTGTCTATGCTGATGCTCTGAAAGTGGTATCTTGGGGCTGATGAAACATAGGGCCTACTTCATAAAAGACTTTCTCTTCACATACCCTGTATTTACTCCAAATGGCTTAAAGCAGCTGTAGCAGGAGCAGATCTCTCAACAAGAAATACCTCCACTCTTGGATACTTTTCACCACCTGAGAGTGAGCTCTACAAGGACTCTTCAACAGGTTTCAGCTTGTCTGGGCTGTCCTCAGCCGACAGCCATTATGAAAGGGATACTGCAGCTGGGCTTAAATTAGTTGTTTGGTTTAGACAATCTGTGAATATTTGAAGATGATAAGGTAGTCTGTGTGTAGCATACACTGTTCTTGCACTGGACAGAACTGGAGTAATGATGGAGAATCTAAGCTATTGGGGTGTAGTATTTATTGGGAGTGTAGTAGCAATGGTTAAGGCAGCTTTCTGCAACTTTTCTTAAGTGTTTTTTACATAGATTTTTTTAAATTAACTTCCCTGAAATTTCTATTTGAAAGAGAGTTTCTCTCTGAATTGAAAAGTGGGGGTTTTCTTTCTTTCTTTTCTTTCTTTTTTTTTTTTTTCACAGAGGGATTTTTTTGCCTGGTATGCTCAGCTTTAACTTTCTGGTTTCGTCTGTTTTTGTGTTATCTGTGTAATAGATTTTTCCACAGTTTATCAATTCAGGCTCAGCTTGCCAAAAACCATTTTATCACTTCTATTTGTTCCCATTTTTAAAAATGGAAAATGAATTAGTGGTAGATGCTGGCAGAAGGAAAGGATGCTTTGGCTACGGTTACTCCTCTTTATTTGGCAGGTCACGAGTCATTCCAGTGTTTTTATTGTATTGTGTGGAACTGATAAAATTCCACCCATCAGATAATTCATCACAATTTGCTGTTGCAGCAGATCAGTCTATAGTGTGCAGTATTACTCCAAAGTTACTTTTCTTTGCTTAGAAGATTTTAAGAATCTTTGTTTTCAATATTCAAAATACAAGTAGCATTCATTTCAAGCTTTTGTTCATGTTTTATAGCATTAAGTCTTTGAACTGGGTCCTGTTACCAAAACTGAGCTATTACCAATTCATTTCACATAGAGCAAGTATGGGTTAATTATCATAATTGGGTAGGTAGCAACCAAGTGTCACTTCAAGTTCAGGGAATAAAATCCATAGATCACAACGGCCTAGCCTGGATCAGAGGTTTGCTTTTGCTAGACATCTTAACAGATCATCTGAGGAGGGATTCCCTGCCCTACACTGTCCGTTTCAAGTAATTGGCAGGCAAAGGGCTGGAGAACAAGAGTGCAATCACATACCTTTTGCATAAAGGTAACAGTATTTCAGATAGGTGTGTAAGATAGATCCACTTGCCCAGATAGTCTGGGGAGTCTCACATATGTGGACATATTTAAAATCTGACAGCACACAACCCTCGACAATCCACTTGAGGTGATTCCACTTTGAATTTGGATGTAGGTCCCTTCCTACCTCAGTCATCTTGTGATTCTAGGAGTGCCAGCAAGACAACCTTTGTAGATAGAGGTAATGATTTCTGTTAGACAACATGATGGGAACACTTGTTTGCAGACAAAATAGTTGCAGTCTTCCTATTATGCAAGACTCTCCTTATTTTTACCAGTAGTAAAAATCCACAAAGCACAGATTTTGTTTTTTCTTTCCTCATTTCCATGGTGCATTGCCATAGCAATCACGGGGAAGGAAGATGCAAAAGATTAAGATCTTTCTCAACTCTATTCACTCATCTTACATAAATGCATGGATAATATATACACATATTCTGTTGTACAAGCCTGCCTTAGTATTTTGGACACATCTTAGTGTCTTTGCACTATAAAAGTGAAGTGCTGCCAAATCATGTGCCATGCAACCTAGTTGTTGTCCACTGGTCATTGTCTTGCAGGCATTGCAGTACCCCTCAGTTCCATAAAATGGCCTGTTCTGTGATAGCTAGTTAATAATGATGCATTTCTGATTGTTGTCAGTCTGATATTTTTATATGCTCGATTTGGCTAGTTTTTTAATACTTGGGCTATTTAATGATTTTTTAGGGTTTTTTTTAAGCATGCAGATACAATGCAACTGCAAGAATGGGCAGTTTATTCCAAAATATTTCTAGTCATGCTCCTCATGCAACCTGCTTATGCAATATGGTTGGGAAATGTCCATACCAAAATGTCAGCAGCAAAACGATGCAACTGAAAAGCCTCAGATGGGATCTTCACAAATAAAGTTTTTTTGCTTCTGTCTCTTTCTTGATGGTTTTCTCATGGGACATTCAAGGATGCCTTCATGATCTGCATTGAGGCTTCTATAGGCAAAGATGTCTAGCATTATTTAAAGAGCATGAAATATTTATGACTCTTTACAGTTGTTTATATGGAAAGTATCTCCTTGCTTCCTAGTACCAAACAGAGATGATGAAAGACCAGCAAGCTAGTAAAAGCATCTGATCTCAGCATAATGAAAAATTTACTTTTTCGGCCTTTATTGTAGGTGTTAGGGTAATTCTATCCAGAGTCTTTCCAGAGTCCTTCCATCTCCTTGCACATTTTACCATCTAAAGGGCTGACTACACGTAAGTCATTGTCACTTGGGTTTTGTTGATATCCAGAGTAATCTTTGCCTTTTCCTCCATGTCTTTTGCTGTGTAACTGGCCACCTAAAAGAGGATGGAGGGAAAAAAATAAAGATTTTTAATAGCGGAAAAATACTGACAAGCAAGACTAATGTAACAGAATGAGAATGTCAGTAGTCTTGGTCCCAGTAATTCAGGATATGGCCAGGAGGCCTTGTGTCAGTAAAGTGCTAATAGTTGCTCTTGATATTTAAGTTCTCCTTGTTTAAAAAAAGAATAAAATCAAAACAAGAGAAGGCCTGGAAGAAATTGAAAATGTGTGCTGTCCCCTACTATCCTTTGTAGTCTCCTACATCCCTTTTTGTGGATACTTGCTGGTGTTTTTTTGCATGGATCTCAAAAATACAATTTTTATTTCACTCTGTGTAATTGCCTTTCAATATGAGAATTGCTTTGCAAAACACTTTTTAAATTAGGTCATTCTGCTGAAGTATGCACTGTGCTAATTATGATTATTTTGCTTCTCTGGGCATTTTTGTGCTCATTGAATTTATTAAAGTATTACTTTATGGCTGGAGTGGAGAACTTATACAGCAGTCAAGGCTATGTGGTACCTGGTATGCATGGCTGTCTTTACTGTAGTCTGTAAGGGCTTTTGCTTGCAGGCAACATCTGGCATCTAATCACTTATAATTTAATTTCATATAATTAATAATGACAAACTTTTAAGGATTTATTTTGGGGTAAATATAAAGAATATGACAAAGGCTGGAGAAACCAGCCATCCTCAACTTTAAATGAATGAAAGGGATTTTATTTTCTTTTTCCTGAGAGAGGTTCTGTTGCAGAATTCAGTAGGTGAGAACTCATTAACTACAGGAAAACATTTAAGGCATGAAGTCATTGTCTACACACGTCTTTTTTTTTTTTTCTTCATTTCTTGTGCTGGGTAACTTTGCGTACTGGTGAAATAGAACTAAATGCTACTATCAACAGCAACCTGAATGAGATAAACCATTTTATGTGGTTTAGTTGTGGTTGTTAGTAAATGTGTGGGAGAGACTTGCAGCGCTGTAGCCAAAGTGTCAGGCTGAGCTCTTTAGCAGCCCCTGTTATAATAAAATGTTATTACAAAATTGCTTATGAGTTATCAGTGCATGTATTTTGCTATAAATCTCTTGCAGTTCTCAGGTGCATTTCTGGTGCACTGATGGAATTAGCTTTTGCTTTTTGCTTTACATCTATCATAGCAGGGCTTGGCTTTCTTTAGCACAAGCTGTTTCCTGAGACAATGGGCTGCTTTTGAGAGGACCAGAAGTTACCTAATCAATGATGATTCCTTTTTTCTGACTAGGAACTAAAATCCTCTTGTTCTTAAGAACGGTGCTTTATTGTACCCTCATAAAGCAGAAGGTGGCCTACCGTAATGCAAAACTAGAGATCTGGAAGCCACTGTCCCTCAAGAAATTATTTTAGTGCTTGCTTTTGCCACGGTTATGTCAAACAGCTGCATTCCCCAGATAAGTTGTCTACTCTGGTACAGAGTTTTTTCTGCAAATCCCCAGCCTGGTACAGTCTTCTTATGTCTCTTTATCTCTCCAACTCATCTCATTTTAAATTTTATTTGAAGACCTTTTTTCCATTTCCTGAAGCTTTACTTCCCTGCTAGTCAGTGTTGTACTTAGCAGTCCTTCCCTTGCTCATGAGTCTACAGCTGAAAGATGGTTTGAGCCTTGCACTTTGGAAGGATTCAGCCAACTTACTGTATATGGAGAGCATAATGTAATTTCTCCAAGATTAGTTTTCTTTAAACACAGACTGTGTTTTCTGGTAGCTAACTGTTTTAGATGGAGTTAAAGTATTGACCTTTAAGGTTAGTGCCAGGCTATTTTTTATGTCAGGATATTTTTTTAATCTAGATGATCAAACTAACAGAGGAGGCAATTATTTCAGTGAGCTTTAACTCATGGGAAAATCTGAACTGTGTTTTGTCCAACTGGAAACTGTTCCTTTCTAAGGTTTAATGGTTATTTTCCCATTATTCTTCATATTAGAGTATATTTTTTCAACAAGTAACAGTAAATGGTATAAAGAAAGTTATGTGCAGCTACTGTTCTTCAGAAAGCCGCCATCTCTTGGTTTCTCAGTAGGGGAGAGGAGATGAGCTGTTTGGCCACCTTGCATACTGCATCTCACTACAGAAGGCCAGTATTTTCTCTAAATAAAACTGACTGCTCTCTTCTGTAACAAGAGTTAGAGAATAAGAGATGAGAATGGTCTTTTATGTAAAACCATTGTGGCCAAAGCTGCACGTGCCACAAAACCAAAGTGGACTGCAGCAGCTCTTTACTAAAAGCCTTTGGATTACTTTCTTCTCTACTGTAACTTCATTGCAATCAAATTTCATTGTCACTCTTGATACTTATGTGCTAAGACAGTGTTTTAAACTAAGGTATGGCCTGAGGCCAAACCTGGAAGTCTACTCACCATCATCCATCCCTTATGGATGGATGGACTAGTGGAAACTAGTTCTTAACTCGTTTTTATATGCTTACGCTGCTGTATGCCATCTCTAGTTTGATTAGCTTTCCTGTATTGACCTATATTGAAACTTCACTGAAATCCAGAAAAGTTAGTTTTGTAAGGCTTTTTTCTTTGGTTTTGTTTGTTTGTTTGTTTGGTGTTTTGTGTTTGTTTTTTTTTTGTGGGGGGTGTTGGTGGTGTTGTTTTGGGTTTTTTTCCCCCTGGAATTAATCTATCTAATCAACTACTGTACAGGCTAGCTTAGTGTCTCACCAGTGATAAACACATAACTATTTTATTCCACTTTTCCCTATACCATACTGCTAACCATTCCTTTCTTCAACATTTGCTCTAAGGAACAACTTAGACAGAAAATAATACTTTTCTTTTTGAAATACAAACAGTATACTACTTTTTGGTAGTAAAAATGCTTCCACTATTAACTTGCTAGTTAGTCTTTGATTTCTTTTATTTTTCTTTTCTCTCCTTTTCTAGGATGGAGATAATCCATTTCTCATAGCTTAATTATCTGGATCTCTCTGTTTTTGTTTTTACATTGGCTTGAAAAAGAAAATTCCTTTACTTTTACTTTGAAAGTCTGGATGCCTTTTTAATCTGATTCTCTGTTGAGCCAAAAGGATCTTTTCATGCTGTTGCTATGACGTGATGTAAAATTAACATCAACACTAAAGTTACAAGCCAGTGTCTTGGTAAACTGGTGTTGATGCTGTACTTCTGGCATTGTGAAAGAATGGTCTGAATTTCAATTGCTGTTGACTTAATTGGGTAACGATTGAAAAGTCTGGTCCACCCTGCCAGCTCACTGAAGCCATAGTAAGCTGATCATGTTTAACCGGGGTACAGTCTATATCTAAATCAGAGGCTATGTGGTACACTTTATTTGCTTGAGCCAGTTATCTAATGTGTAAAAGCACAAGGATCAATGTTTTCTAAAACTAGACTCTTTCCAGTACTCTGCTGTCTACAAGTAAATATATCCACCATGTCTTTAATCCAAGTTCATTTTACATGAAACATAGTGAACGCAGATTTAGTGTTAATGCTTTTAATGCCACTTCTGTTGTGATACGCTACTTGGCTAAACTGATATGAGTGGGAAAATACATCATGAGTGAGACTTAGTAATGCTAAACTTGAAAACAGAACGCTATTTTAGGCTTTCATCGCGTTTTCAGTCAGCAGTGCAGTGTTGATCTGCATCTTCTTAATTCTGATACTAATGTGCATGGATTTTATAGAGAGCAAAAAGGTAAGAGCTTTTTAATTTCAACGGTTAATCATGTATGTATGAATCCAGTATGTATGTTTTTTTAAAACACAGACTTTGCAATCAACTCTTGGCATTTGAAAAAAGTACCATTAGTTATAGTCTTTTTTTTTTTTTTTACCTTCACACTATAAATTTTTCCATTGTTGAACCAAGACCTGATTTAAGTCTTGAATTCAATATTTGACATTTGGTTGTATAGCTGCATTTTTAGTTTCAGATCTTTATATTTTTAAGCATGAATATTTAAGCATCTGAGCACGTTTAGAGGAATACGAAGTAACTGGCTAAGCTGAGTGGATGCAGATGTGGCAACTAAGACAGTTGGTGTGGCAGATAGTAAGACAATGATAGAAATCTCTTTTACCCTTTTTCTAAACTTAAAGTCTAGATATTTTAAAAGGGTTATAGTATTTGTTTTCATAACAACTTTGAGTGGACAGCGTGTTGCAAATACATTTGCCCTGAAGTATGTATTATTTACTCCCAGTCAAGAAACGAGGAATCTGAGGCATAGATGCTGCAATTTACCTAGTTTTAAATACAACACAAGCTTCCTGATTTCTCGTTTTGAGCATCAGATTCATGGGACTCACATTTAATGCCTGTGCTTATTATTTACAGTGCCTGTGCAGTCTCAAAAACATCGTTTTCCCTACAGGGATCTCCAGTATATCAGCCAATCTGGTTAAGGCAGCTGCATCAATATTCCTGCTGCCTGTTGAAGGGAGCCTGCAGGGTGTCTTACGTGGGTTTTGACTTGCAAATGATTGGCAGGCTTTAGGAGGGTTTTCCCTTACGATACTTAAATTTAGTAGTGTCGCTGATAGACCTCCTATTAAAATGTAGATGATTAAAACAGTTCTGTCATTTATCAGTGAAAGTTTATGTTTTTGATAGTGCCTTTGCATGCAGTTTAGGTAAAGGGATATGGGGCAGTTCCTTGATAGCCATTTCAGCTCAGCCAAATAAAATGAGGCCCTTGTCTCAAATCCACTCCAGAACTTTAAATACTTTTAAATAATAAATCAGTTTGTTTACCTACATCTCTCTTTCCTGCAACTATCTTTCTTTCTGGAAGATTTTGTCAATGTTGTCTTGGATTTGCTCAATGAATATAATATTTCCCAAGTCATTACAGTTGAGATGATTGAAGGAGATGGCTGTTTGCATGGCAGACTGTTTCAGAAGTATCTGTGGCAACAGTACTTTATGATTCCTTTTTGATTGGTTTTGAGAGCTCAGTTAAACCTTAGCACTGTTTCATAATAATGTACTTTCATAGGTAATGAGGGTAAATGGCTTCGATAGATCTTTGTTTCTTATCTTAAGTTATTACTTGGTAAAAAGTTCAAAACTCAAGAAAAGCTAACTTCAAACCAGCACTAAGTATGAAGTCTGTGGATATAGAGATCTGAAGGAAAACAGATTGCCACTTTTGTTATAATGGCTTGTTAGTTTTTGTCAGATGTTCTGTTCAGATCTATGCTTTGATGCATCTTCCTGTCCTACAAATCAGACTCCTACTTGGGTTTGAACAATAAAGAGCTAAGTCTTGTTTTACATCCTTGGGGGAAATTGGAGGGTGTTGTAGACCCTAACACGAACAGGTGAGCACATATATACTCACGTCAGATTGGAGAACTAATGTCACAAATTTCCTTTGCTGTTGTTGTTTGTGTGCTCATGTAATAACCATTATATGCAATAAATACAGTTTTGAGTAAGATTTCTTAGGCTAGCTTTTTCTTGAAGAGGGATCATATCCTCTGGGAAAGGGGATCAGTTTGGTAAGGTGTGGCAAAACATAACTCTGCTCCCACTCTGTAATTAGTGGGTGGTAAACAAGAGAGGGCAGTTTATTACCTTGAAGTTTGTCAGAACGGTTGTAAATAGTTATTATTGTCCAGATGTTGAAGTTGAATGTAGTTTTGTACTAAGATGCACTTCAGAGTCTGGGAAACTAAAAAACCCCTTTGCATAACAATGCATTGCAGCTTGTTTCAGGTCAGAGATTTGCAGAAAGATTTGTGTAGTTTATACTTGTGTGGTGGCTTTTTCACACAAATCTGAGAAATCCTGCATTTTAATAGATGCTGTTGTGATGCTTCAAGGAAGCCGGCTTTCAAGAAACAGCCTTTACATTGAGTTTAAAGTTGCTTTTAGAAACAGCTTTTCTTCCTTAAGAGCTGGCGGAGAACTGAAGAGAAAAGAAGTATTATCAAAACATTGAGATGTTAAAATGGAGTGCTCCTACTCAAGAGCCCCATATCTTCACATAAAGCATTTGACCTGGAAGAAATCTTCAGTCTTTAGTACTGCTCAGATGAACCAAGCAAAGCAGTTCATTAGCAAAACACTTGGCAGAACCGTTAAAAGCTAAGCACTGTGAGGAGTGACACTACCTACAACACTTGAGCAATACAGCATGGCTTAGTAGGCCCATTAGGATGCAGACATTTGATTCTTCAGTTTTTTTCTAAATACTAAGATGTTTTTAAATGCTTCCCTCTTATTCCAGGAAACTTCATAAGTGAAGTTATGGTTGTTTCTTCTATGAACATAGCTGAAATTAACATTTGAGCCCACATTTTTTCTAGGTTTTAATTCATTGATTAGTCTTTTTAATCAGTGATGCTGGTGAAGTAATTCATTGCAGCTCAGTGTGCTCAATCTCCCTCAGCCACTACTGATACACTATTTATATCGCACACATTGAACTTGCTATTTAAGACTGATATCCTTAGGAAATCAGGCTTACTAAATCATTACTGTTTGTTTGTGTGTCAGCTTTGCCTTCATGGCTAAATGGCTAAATTCTTTAGCCAGTTTCATCTGGACGGAAGAGGGAATGATGTAAAAAAAATAAAAATAAAAAACACGCAAGTATTACAAAAATAGAGGCTGGAGTAAAGGCTACCAAGGCTGTTTCATAATTTCTAATTTTTATTAGATATCAGCAAGTGCACATAAGAGTGAGTGTGTGTAAATTCTCTGCTGCAGGGATATAAACCACAGAGATTAGAACACCAAACCAGGCTTCATAATGGTCAGTGCTCATGGAGATAGTTATTAAAAGTAAACTTCTTAAAATTATTCCAGAACATAACATAATGCATTCTGCTACATTAGGTTAGTTAGCTATACGACTCGATAGCGTAACATATTCAGACAAAATAGTGAGTTGTGAGTGTTATAAAGACCTTATCAGTGAAGGGCTATGGAAATGAAAAAATTTTTACAAATCATGCAGTTCAAAATTTTTTCTGTACAGTACAGTGTGACAATGGTTTCAGAGCTCTAAATCTACATGGTCAACGGTTGTGTTAGGTAGAAATTCGGAAAAATTCTTGCCTTCTATCAGAGGTGGTCTGACTTATTCAAAGAGAGGACTGCTTTTGCCTTGGTTTCTGAATTAAATTTTCTCTGCTGGTAAGTGGTTTTTGCTAACTTGAAGTAATTTAAAATAAAGAAATAGTTTTAAAAGTATATCCTCTTATTTTCAAGAAAAACCCTTTATTTTCTAAATGGGGGCAAGTAATAAATTAAGGCAGACATTGTCAAGTGGGTTACAAATGTTCAGAAAACAAGCAAGTGAACCTATATCAGCTGCACAGCCATTTAAGTTCCCAATTTTGTCATGGTCCTTGTTAGTTTGTCCTGACAGCTGACTGTAGCTTCTTTGGGATTCTGTCTGGGTTTTAATTTATGACCATTTGAAAAAGTGGTAGCCACAATGGCATCGGAACAGATGGTATTATGAGGGTCAAGGACCCAAAGACTTACCAGAGGGCTACGAAACCCTATGACAAAAATACAGTCTGCGATTATGCTTTGTCATGTTAATGGAACGCCTAGCCAGAAGTTGGTAGGTTACAGTTGCCAGAAATAACTGTTCTTGATATAAAGTCTGAAACAATATGAAATGCTGTCAGATCTATTAAAGTAATTGACACATTGAATTTAATTTCCTTTAAAAATGTGATATGATAGCGTGAGCAGCTGGTGATCTCTATAGAAAATAAACCATGTAGCTTTAGGCTGGGCATCCAAACTCATCTCATTTGCTGCAGAATCAAGCCCTAAGCTTCCTAAAATTGGAGGAGGTTTTATTAGTAGGTGTAGTCTTTCTGCTATGTGCATTACATTCGATTTAATGTAACATTTATTTCTGCATATTTTTGCTGAAGATAAAATCCTCAGATGTTTAACACAATAGCCGGTAGGAAATGTTTGTATCTCACCTCAGACTCAGCGACTGCCTTGAGTTCCAGAATTCCCACCTTCCCCACCTAACCACACTGTTGCTGTAGTCCCTATCCTTGAAAGTGGAAGCTGCCACTCTGCATTTCAGTGCTTCACTCGGTGAGCATTAACTTCCCAGTTTGCTTATTCTGATCAAAACCTAGCTTTGTGTGGGAGTGCCTCTTCTGCCATTCTTCTGTTCTTCCTGCCAACTGTGCTCCAGTGAACTAGAAAAGTGGCTCAAATGGAAAGATTCTGACACTCTGGGAAGCAGCTGCCTGTCAGCTGACAATAGTTAACCGAAGGAAAGGACTGGGGGCGAAACAGCATTTGGAATTACATTTTCTCTGCAGATTCTAACCTTGTGCCCTAATTTATTATACAGTTTGGAAAATGGATTTCAAAAGCCATAAACCAACCACAGCATATGATTTAACATGCTGTGTCAATCAGTGCAGTGATGGGTAACCATTTATAAACAGTCCATAACTGCATTAAACTCGTCTTTTGCCTCAATCTTTCACAGGACTGTGATATTTATCATGGATGGCAAAAGTAAAATTAGTAGTGGAAATGAAAGTACAGAAATGGTGGCAAGTACTTGCTGGTGGAAGAGTATAGAGGAGTTGGCCAGAATTCTGGAAGACCTAGCAGATGAAATAACAAGTCGTTAGTCCAGTAATATTTAGTGAAACCTAAGTTAACAGAGATTGTAGCATAGTTAGTATACTACCTCTGCTTGGGAAGAGCAGTTGCAGGAAAAAGGCATCAGTTTGATTAAAAGTGAGAGTTGGAGACCCTTCAGAAAAAGAAATACGATGACTCACAAATATAATACGCAAGAGCAACACTGAGTATGGAAATGACTGGGGAGAACAAAGAGCTGAGGTACTAGTTGATCTAAGCTGCATCTCTGTTGTTCTGCAAGAGCTACATCTTCATTGTTCATGAGTTAGTCAAGCCCAACACAAGGCTTCATGTTGTCCCAGTTATCAATGTCACCATCTTTTCAAGAGTGTAGTCTCACCGTTAATTTCGTAAGTCTACAGATTTCTCCTTCCTTATGGAAGGTGGTGTTTTTCATGCTCCACTGGCTGCTTCATGTCCCCAAAATACAGAGACTGCCATACCCAGTAAAACCAGTTGAGACTGGCCAACAGGGCAAGCGTTCCCTCCGTGTGAACTAAAGCATTGGTTTCATGTGGGGTTTCCTCCTAGGCTGGCTAGTGACTCTCTTGTAAATCTCAAGTGGCTGGGTGACAAAACTGGCCTGTAACTTCACATCAGTGTTGTCCTTATACACGGTGAGCACCGAGGTGACTGCACTGGAAAGTCTCTGGAGCACTCCCTGGGAGGAGTAGGGGACTTCAGTAATAATTTATGCTCCTTGTAAACATGAGAGGAACATGCATAATCAAAATAAGGCTAGGTGACATTGGCACTGGAACAAATGAAAGCAAACTGGCTAGGGAGTAGTTTGGGAAGACGATTTGGAGTGGATTCATAAAACTTACAGTCTAAACACTGTGGAACAAGAAATACTGTGCTAAGGTTGTCTGTAACAACAGAGGAGCAAAATGAATGACTTAAGAGGGCTCTTCTGAGCTGGTGTTAATTAAAAGGAAAATAACCTTATTTTTTGGCAAGTTTTAAGTAAAAAAATTACAATGATCCACAAAAAGATAGCTGTGAGTCAACCTGATGGGCTTCTGTGGAGTTGGATTATAAAAGGTAGGTGATAATGATATTTATCTGTTTGCTTCCAGATTAGTATTACCAAAAGCTGATGTGTTAAGGTACATTAATGTTATTTTTAGTGCGTTTAATTTTTTTTTTTCCAAAATACCACTGCTTGGATTTCTCTCTTTAAATGTACAAAGCTTTTTTTCCTTAGTTTTCAGTATATTCGACTTTTTCAGGTTTTGTGAGAGGTAAGTCAGTATATAAATGTTTTGTTTTATTTTTCTGCAAGTGCTAAAAGCCCGTTCTTAGCCAATGGTTGAGGCTTGGCTCTGCTGCTCTGCCTGATGGTGCGCAGATGGGAGGGTGTGTGCCTTCCCTTCACACTGAAAATAGCCTTCCCTTAAAGAGGGATCTGCTGGCAGTTGTCCTGTCAGACTGACAGGTTAGCAGTCTACATACAGCTTCTGCCTTTCATTTAAGAATCTGGTGGGGGGGAGAAAGGAGATGCGTTCCCTTTCATGCCGCGAGGTTTTTGCAGACTGCCATGAAGACGGCTCTTCCCATTGTAGTGCATGGAGCCTGAGGAGCAGATGGCAGTTTATGTCAGCTTTGGCGGGGAGGAAATGGGCCATTTCCTGAGGATGCTCTAAAACCATATTTATTAATGTTATATTAAAAATAACCTCTTTTTCTTAGAGGCTACTGCAATGCCAGTGTAGTATGTGCTGCTGTGTCATAGCACTTTTGAAACAGTGACATTAGCCATAGTTAGAACGTATGTATGTATGTACTTCTACATGCAAAAGTCTCTTTGGCTAAGGGCAAAAGGAATAAAAATGTGAATAATGTGCTTTAATCTTTGAGTTTCTGTTTTATTTTAATAATGATAGGACTGGTCATCTTTTATATTATACTGCAGTTCTGACTCTGAATGTTTAATGCAGCATTTGTCAGAATATATGAGAGTAACGCACGTGATAAATGCAGAAAAGATACTTCAGAACAGCATCATTCACTTCTGATTCCTTTTCCATAGTCTCAGAAGTTCAGACAAGGAAGGGCTAGTTTCTGTAGCCTTGAGTGTGTATGAGTCTAGACTACAAGTGCTAACTTTCAGTACAGTGACAATCTAGCTAAAGATCTCCGAAGTAAGTGATTTGACCTCTGACGGTTCTAGTAATTTCAAATTTTAACCACAGAACCTAGTGCTGGATCTGCAACTCTGATTTTTCTTTTTGATACACAAGCTATTCCCCTGACTCAGATTGATTTCTTCATTACAACATTTGATAAATTTTCCTAATTACTATTTCCAGGATCCACACACTACCAGTATGTTCATTGTGATTTTATAGAAAAGAAGTCATTAACGAAAAACAGCTTCTTAAAAAGTTGTTGCTTGCTGTTTCTTATTGTTTATTCTTTGATCCTGTCAGCAGTTGAGTGATGGACAAAAGAACATGAATTTCTTGACATTATGATAACTTTGCATTGAGTACAAGCTTTCAAAACCAGGAACCTTGAGATGTTCTAAATTGAAATCTAGTCTTTAGGCAGTGGATTAAGGACACTGAATTCCCAGTATCCACAGTTCTTGTGAAAAACCCAGCTTTTACTCAAATGCTTGAATATTGACTCAGTGGGCTGACTTGGAGGCTTCTTCTTTCAAGAATTTTGGTCAGAGGTTTTCTGTTTCTCTAGTGTATTCTGCATTTTGGAGGATTTGGTTTTTTTTTTCCTCTTTGGGGTATTGAAAACACTTTTATATTGGTCCTAAGTCTCAAATAACAAAAATACAATTTTCTCTATTTCTGACCCTTTGACTCAAACCTGGGAAATAATGGCATCAGTAACAAGCAGTACCTAGGAGTCTCCGTAGGTAGCATAATGATGCAGTAGTAAACCTGGCGTTGCTTTTGAAACCAGGCAATATTGAAATACAGCCACAGATTAGACTGGTAAAATGGTAGGATTTCAGTAGTGAACATACTGTAGTTAGGTCATGCGCTTGCATCTGTAAAATGTCTGCATAGGGGAAAAGGGGTGAGTGTATGAATGACAATATACTCAATTAAGGAAATTACTGTGGGCCCATTTCATAAGCAGCGCTGTCTGTAGCCGTGATCTCCAGCACTGGTTTTCAGCGCACGTGTATATGTACTTGAAGGATGCTGTACATCTCGGAAATTATCTTTTCTTGTTTGTGGGACAGGAGAGAAGACACTGATGTGGTTTCAGTGCTGGGAGGGAGGGGAGGGAAAGATACATGGCTGCTGAGTTTCGGGATGGAGGGAGGTGGTTGAGAGATGAATCACTTACACTTCAGTGTCACGTCATGGTGTCACAGCTGGGAGGAGGTGTAAAACATCTGCACCAGGTGACAAGAACTGCAAATTCAGGACAGGCCATAATCTGAGGACTGGGATTGTACGTAACTATTCCCTGGTGCCAGTAGTGATGCAGTACTTGCCAGAGCTGTAGCCATCCGACTTCTGAAGGGAGAACTGTTGTGGTTTTACCGTGCATGTAGATAAAGCATATGAAATAAGACCCTCAGTATAATTTTCAGATGGTGATAAAAAGTTAGATAATCTCTGGAGTCACTAATGGTTTCACTCTATCAGTAAGGCGTTTTATTTGTTTCCAATATGTTTGCTATAGTCGATTTCTCGCAATATATTGTGGCAGTCATGCTGTGTTTTTATAAGCTGATAGGATGTTCCCATAAAGTGTAAATCAAAATTCCAGGAGGCTATCGCAAGATCACGTTGTCTCAACAGGCAATGAAGTCCCCCAAGAGCTTCCATTTTGGTGGAAGGCTATGATGAGGAATTTTAAAAAACAAACTTCAGTTTTGAAATTTTCTGCATTATGGGCTGTGAACAGTAAGGAACTAAAAGGCAAGCACATCCCCGTTGGAAGGGGTCAGATGTTTTCAAGGGGGTTATAAATACACAGATGCACTAACAACCATGCACGTTCGTTATTTCATGCTGGCAATCTAAAGTTCAGTGAGTAACAAAGCCAAAGTTGTTTTAAAAATCTGTTGCCAAGCAGTAGGTTTTCTCCTAGCAACAAGTGTTTTGCAGAAGGGGAAGCAATCGGATACCTTAGGGGGTGTGTTGGCACTGGGGGAAGGGTAAAGAAATAGCAAAGTTGCTGCAGCGGTGGCACAGCGTTCTGGGTGCTGGGGTCCAGGAGGGCAAGTGAGGGGGACAGGGCAGGAGGGGACACGTAGTACAGGCCATGTTTTGGGACAGGCAAGGAACAAAACTGTTGGCTGCAGGCACAGGTTCATACTTGTTCTTCAGTTGCTTTGCTTTGGTTTAGTGAGTGATGAGCTGCAGTGTTACTAGCTGGTTGTCATTTAAAAAAAAAAAACAACCATACTGAGCTGCTAGGAAGGTTTATTTTGAGCATATTTGAAGAAACGCTTTTTGTTATTCAAAAGAATTGCATTTTTAGAGGAAAAAAGCTAAGGAGTTTTGGAAACAAATTATATATATGTCGCATTTTACTTTCCAATTAAAAAAAAAATACATTCAATTATTTTATGGAAAATAATCTTGTAATCGTTGGTGGTCAATCCAGTTGTTTTTAAACCTTGTAAGATGGGCAACCTTCATAATCCCTGCATTAAAATGCATCTGTGTCTGTCATTGCAGACAGAACTATGTTTACTCATCATTTTTCTGATGGAATGGCTTATTTCAAACTGATGCACCATGTCACAATTTTTTCGCACTTGCAGAAAATAGTTACTTACAATGACTAAATATGCAACTGTTCTTGGTATACACCTTCAAAAGAAGGAGTTAATAAATGATTTCTTGTGCAAAGTCATACTTCCATTAGATGGGCATGTTTCAGCACAAATTCATCAGCTAAGGGGAAAATAGGAGAGCACAGTATATAAATAATGTGCTATTTCACTCTACATAAGTGTAAAATATTGATTATAGAATACATTAAAATGTGTATTTTTATCACAGCGGATGGGAAATATCAGCTGCAGCATTTTACTTATTTTTCCATATATCATGACAAATTCTTCTCATTTTGCCTCACTAACACTTCTTCTGATTCATTATTATAGCATAACACTGTCAAGTCTCTGGTAAACCTTCAAGTTTGATAGATTTGTTTGAAAATAGCAGCCACCTTAACACATGCAAAATAGGCTGAAAAAGCAGCATGTAACAAGGGGCAGTTTTGTGATGCTAAAATTACAGTGCATATGAATTTGCAATGCATACGTGGCATATTAAATTTTGTAACTGTTTATGGTCATAATCCTCAATTTTCAAGTTTTTTAGATAAGATGGGATGTTTCTATCATGTGTTTCTGCATACCACAATTGAAAGTTGAATCTCTCTTAGGCAGACCGGGACCTGTTAAAAGAAATAAAACAGTGAACTGGGAAAATTACTGGAGAGTTGGATGTAGTGCGTTCTTTAGGCCTTTTATTGTAAGTTTTAAATCATCATTTTCCACATCTGTATAGCTCTGTATCTAATTGTACATTTACAGCTGCTAGCTTACTGGGCTTAGCAGGTCGTCAGTGAAGCAGGCAGGTACAACAGGTTCCACTGTTGTTCTGTCTCCCTGCTCTCATCATTAAAAGCAAAATCGGTCCATTTTGTATTTTCATATGCTTACAATGTTTTCTTATAGCTGTTGTTTTTGCAAGGGAAACTTTTAGCTCTGAGGGATAATTTTTAGCTAAATAAGGTCTGCATCATACAAATTTAGAAGCTCTTTAGCAAACAAGTCACATAGATGTTAATTTTTTCCTAGTAGGTCTGATCTGGTAGAACTCAAATCTCTATAACTGAGTCTTTTGCAGGTCAACAGGCTGCAATTCTTAAACATCGTAAGCATCTCTGGTGCTTTTTTGCATGTGGTTCAGCAACATTTCTTCTGGTACTCTCCATTTCTCCCAATTACCAGTTTTAGTCAGGAGAGAGTTCAGGGCTGAGTTCAGCATTCTCTCTGAAGAAGACAAAGGTGCAAATGGACTCATGGTCAAAGTTCCCATTATATTTTTTTCACTTTGAAATGAATTTCATTGCTTTTGAGAACATCTCCTGCCTATAGTCTATGTTTTTCTTAGAGAAAATGAAATAGTTCCTCTTGATATCAAATGAATAAAAGTAAAAATCACAAGTGGTACTCCTGTTGAAATTGAGAACTGTTTATTTTCCAAGAGGAGTGGAGAAGTAGTCAGACAGTTAAACTTTAAGAAAACTCTAGCTGTCTTGAGCAGAAATTTTTAGTCACATTGAAGAAACCACAGTGATCTTTATGGTGTTACCTTTTTTTTTTTTTTTTGCAGTTACCGCAAATCTTGTTTTGCACTTTATTGTAAAGGTCTGGTTTGGTGAGACATATGATGGGTGATAATTACAGCTTTTAATTTTAAAAAAGTTAGTTCCATGGAAAAAATTTGAATGTTAGCTTCTCATTTGCCTAAAAGCAAATTTAAAAAGTGACTTTACCAGACTCCTGTAAATGGCTAGTTTTAATCATGTTTTCAGAATTAGAAATTAGCTATTTTAAGTAGTTTTCCATTTGTGTCCTGTGTTTATTTTACTAGGTGTCTGTTTTTCATTGACTGTTTAGTTAATCATTATGACAGAATAATTTGCAAAGAGAGAAAGCCTATTTGCAGAAAAAAAGATGCCTTTGCAGTGAAGACTACACTACATGCTTGTTTAAGCAATTACAGCATTATACAATTGATTTTTGTATCAAGTTGTTCAGATTCTTGAGTGATAACATTTTATTAATAAATAACGATGCCTTTGCTAACCAGAGGTTTTACTTGGAGACTGTGTAAAGCTGCATTTGGAAATGAGAATTCAGTTGAATGGTTTTCCTTTTAAAAATGCTTACATTTAGCTAAATGAAAAATAACCTTAATATGTTGAACTTGAACTCAAGGGAAAATATAACTATGCCAAAGTATAATTTTGACATGTGCAATATATATCAAAATATAATTCTGGCTTATTGAAGAAGGTATTAATTGTAATTATTGCTTTTATTGTGCCACCAACATAGACCAAATTTTACAGGTATCTTGTTTATCTCGGATACAGACAGGTGACATACTGAAAGTTAACTAGGTGGAGTAAGGATTCACATCCTGTTGAAGTGAATGCTGATTAAACATCTTGTCTGACGTGCATTTGAAAGTTTTGTTATGCATTTTTCTGTGCCCAAAAGACTGTGAATATGGTGTGGGGTTAGTTGTTTGTTTACTTTTTTTAAAAAAGGCCTCATGGATTGAAAGATTTCAGAATCCATTAACTTTGTCATGCTAGTTTTCTTCTTTCAGAAATAGGCTGTATATCAACCATAATTTTGGTTTTTAATCTTTGTATTCATTGGTTGGACACTTCTCTGCACCTACTTCTTCAGTGTAACCCAAGGAATCAAAAGAAGGTTGTACTTACAACAGAAGCATTGAGTAGCAATATCCTATAGGCATGAAAATGTTGTCACTCTCCTCTTAATACAGTTGAGAGGGCACCTGATACTGCAACAGGAGTAGTGGAAGCTCCCCAGGCCCCCTGGACAAGTCTCCTCATAACCATCAGAGCGTGTGAGCTTTTCCTGTAGGACTCAGTCTTAACACTATTTTGTGCCCTGCTACTGCAAATAGAAGGCTGTTCCAAAATCCCTCTGCTCCAATTGCCAGGAATGTTTTCACCTTTTTTTGGTAAACTTACTCACAGCCAATTTATACACATGTATTCTTGTGCCAACATTATTCTCTAAAATAGTTTTTCTCTGTTCTGTTCTCTCTACTGTTTTTATAGCCTTCATCTCCTCTCAGCTTTTGATTTGCTAGGTTAAACAAACCAAGTCTGTTAGTCTCCTCCTGTAAATGAAGATCTTTATTGATTGTGTCTATAATCATTTTTGGTGCCTGTAGCAGTTTGAATGACCTTTGTTGAATAGAAGCGACTGCACAAGGTGGACAAGGAGGCACAGCTGCTAACGTCTCTGCTCTCCTACTCTCTACTGGAAACCTCTCCTGATGTCAGTTGAGTTTTCCCCTTTCACACTGGCACCTTTTCACACTGTCGTCCTGTGGTTGCGGGATATACCCGAGTCCTTCTCCCACGCTGCTTGGTTGACAGGCTTCTACCATGCTGCAGAATTATTGTGTTACCGTTGTGTTATTTTCCACTTTGTTTTACTGACTTTTGGCATATTTCTGTTATCCTAGTTCTCATGATCAGCCTGTTGCCTTCTATATCCTCTTAACTTTTTCTTAGCTACTTGTATCACCGCTTTCATAATTCTTGTGATGTGTCATTAATTAAAACACTAAACATGATTAGTCCCAAGAGAATATACAAAATACAGAAGTTAAAATTCCCATTCCTTAACGCATGCAAGGTAAGTATAAATGAAAGTTATTCAGCCAAATGTTTTGGATGGTACATTAAGATATTCCTGCCTATTCAGACTCAGTAGGTATTTTTCCGGGCTGTATTTGTGTAGGTGCCTAGGAGATACTGAGGAATAAATAACAAATTACTTCTGTTCTGACAACAGTGCCAAGGGCCTTCAGTCAGGGGTAGGGCCCTGTTTGGCTGAGCAGTATAAAAACAATCCTTGGACAGATGCTTTGGTGAAATAAACAAAGAACAGCAGTTTTGTATGTGGGGCAACGTAAGGTGAAGCATGAGGGTGATGATTGAGGGAGAAAATGTGTGAAATCATTGACCACCTAGAGGGAGCCCATGCCTCCAGACTGGATGGGGATAGAATTGGCAAGATCTTGAAAATAACCTGTGGCAGAGAAGAAAGTTGGAAGCACTTTCCCCTCCTGTTTTTTATTAATTCCTAGAGGGTTTTGTTCTGTTCGTTCTACGCAAGCTTCACATCACTTGTTTGTAGTGACTACAGTGCTCCCTGTCACAGGCAGTGCACAGTGATGCTCTTTTTGAGGAAGCCAGCCCCTGCAGGGTCTCCATGAGTATTGTGGATTATTCAAAGTGGCTGGTATAAATATCAAGGAATTGGAGGCATGAAGCACTGCTTTCACTTCTTGTGATGATGACACAAAAAGGTCTCTTGTTTCTTCAGAGATTCCCTTCCCTTTCCACCTGTGTGCCACTTCTGATTAGAGTTTTCTCTTGGAGTTTTTTGAGTTACAAACACAATCTCTACAATGTAGAACTGGCTGGAAGAAAAGTAAGATTTACTTAGAGAGTTTAAAACATAATAAAATCCTGAACACACAGAAGCTGGAAGCCTTAACACACTTAGGGAAGATGAGTGGTTTGCCAGAAAAAAAACCAAGAACAACCCTAAAAGAACCCCAGAATTCTCAGCAGACCAAACACAGGCGAAAATAATAAACAAAATTTGTACTGAGCTGCAAAATGAAGAAGCCCACACACATCAGAAGCTTTAATATCTGTGTTAGAAGCAAATGTCATAAATTTATTTGTCTTTCATGGGAAAGAGGTGCGATAGCAGGAAAGATCCTGCTTTCTCCTAGCAGGGTGCCAGCAGTTGTTTTAAACACCTGTCAAGTGCTGCAGCACACAAAAATGTACAAAGAACAAACAGGTTGCCTAGATTTTTGTAATTCCTTAGGAGCTTACTGTTTTCATCCTCTTTTGTAGAATGGGTGTTTTCCTACTTACATTTCTTATTATTTACTGAAATTATTATATAGCAGTTTTTCTAACTTATTCACATTCCAGAATTCCTATCATATTTATTTTTTTAAAAGTATATGTGCCTGTTTATAAAGAGGATATAGGGAGAAGGCATTCTGCTTAGGTTTTAAACTAAGATGCCAAGTCTGAAGGTGCGAGCCATATGTCACTTAGGTACCCCTCTGTGTTTCTGCAGAGTCGATGGGTTGTTCAATCCCATCTCCAGCCATAAAGCAAGAGGCGTAAGATTATTCTGCAGATAAATGTTGTCTGTACATTTGCTGCTAAATAGGTAAAGGCCAGAACTGGTAGCTTCGAGATTTTGTTTCCAGTTAGGAAGCAAAGGAAAATACACCGTGAAGGACTAGGATAATTTGTATTGATTTCTGGGAAGTCTTAGAGGAGTTTTGGTTTGAGAATTTTTTTAGGGTTTTCTTGTTTTAGTGGTTTGGGTTTTGAGTTTTGTTCCTGAAGGGTTTGGTGCAGAGAACAAGCATATGCTGACAGCTGGTAATCTGGAGGTCAGTTTGCTTGGATGAGTGATGGTGTGAAGTCACTGAAGGATGTTGCTGCGAGATAGGCAGGCCTGCTCCTTCTCCCTGGGATCTGCAGTGTAATGCTTGACAGGGCTAAGTCAAACAAGGACCATGAATGATATGAAGTGTTCTGTGCCTTGGAATTTTAAAAGTAATCCAGGAAGATCTACAAACTGGACACTCACAATATATGATATCTGACCATTATTCTGAGAGAACTAACGAATCAGAGTATTATGTCTTCTTTCTCTAGATCACTTGTTCAAGCTCTGCCTACATCTATAGTGACCAAATGTCACTGACCTTTTGATGCTCTGTGTGAAACAAGTCTCATTATCTCCACATTGCTTCTTTGGAATCAAAGCTCATTCTCCCAGTGCTGCTACCCAAGGCAGGATTCCTCATACCATCCCAGCCTGAGACACCCGTGACAGACTGACTTTTGGGAGACTCTCCCTCTAAAAAGCTGTGCCCTCAAAACGTGAGGGTACAGGATGTGACCTCATTGCCCGTGCAAGAGCAGGTCCTTCACCAGTGCTAAATAGCTTAAATTCTTTGAAAAGAATAACAGCAGGCAAACAGCTCGTATTTGCCCTAGTTCTATCACCTGGAAAATCTCAGCCACGCTTTTTTCCATACAGAATAGGGCAGATGTGACATAACATGTTTCTGTTCCCATCAACAGGCTTACATCTGCAAAATCTGGTTGTTTCCTTTGGCCTTGAAAAGAGCAGCTTGTGTCCTTAGCAAGTGGGGAAAATACTCTGACATATTTAGGAAAAAAAAGTATTATCAATATTCAAAGAACTCACATGTTAATTAGTATGTAATATACAAATCTTCAAATAAAAAAGGAAGATTTTTGAAAATCAGAGAAACTTGTCTTGAAAATGAAGAACACTTTAATTTTACTAAGGCTAGGTACATGCAGCCACACCACCTTTATATATTCCACCTCCTTGCTTCTTTTTTTGTAGTTTCACATCTGATACCTACCAGTCACTGACAATCACTTTCCTGCAGGGAAAAAACACCAACCCTGAGAGTTATCTGATTTTTTGATTGGAAGTACTGTTCACTTGCTGTGGAAATGCTGACTCACTTGACAGCTCCAAAAAAACAAAACCAGAAAAGCCCTCTAGCACCTTTATGTGAGAACATCTGCTAGGCTGATAGAAATTAGCCTTTATTGCATTTATTTATTTACTTGCCAATACTATACAGAGTTCTTTATATCGTTCTTCAGAGCATGGTCTGCTCTGTCACACTGTAGGATGGAGTTAGCAGTCTGCCCATGCTGAAAGTCAGCCTCGTGGGCAGAATTCCAGAAACGTATGGTGGATAATTCAGGGTTTGCATAGAATTTTAGTACTTTCTAGTCACCAGCACTTAGGCTGATAAGGATTTGAGGGACAGAGGTACAGGAGAAATAAAAGAATCCATGGTCCAAGGAGTGGGGGCTGGGAGGGGAGAAGTCACAGAGAATCCATAAGCATGTAATCAGGACACCTCTCTGGGAAACAAAGGTTTGTGGTCCATATGCCTTTTGTAATACAGAATCACAAGGAAAAAATGCGTAACATTGTTAGGATTATTATAATCCTGGAATAAAGCACTCTTACTGCATCATTCCATGACTTTTCTGTTACAGTAACATAGCTGAATGTGATGGATGGAGATTTCCACCGCCTCATTCAGCCCGTATCCTAGTGGGTTTGGACATCCTCTTGGGTTGTGTGGTATTGATTTTTATCCCATCCCACAGAAGAGGATGAAGAATCTCTGTCTAGGAATCTCTTGAGGAGGTTCTCTGCCTGCTGGACCCTTACACGCACTACTGGTGCAGTATTAGTCCCAGCATGCTTCCTGTTCCACAGATTGAGTCAGATACTGTGGCTGTTGCCCATTGGGCTGAACTTGGTTCTGTTACTGCCATCCCAGAGAGCGGATGGTGCCACGTGTATGATCTCAGATGCTATAAGACATGAGCTGGGTGCTGAGGTGTGCAGGTAGGATACAAACACTTCAGGGCACACGCCTTAGCAGGACATTAGATGTGGGATCTTGCCACAAAAGCTCAGGTCCTTACGATCTTTGCTCCAGTCCTGCTTCAGGTTGTTTCTTTTATTATTTTTTTTTAAAGAAAAAAAGAAAACACAAACAAAAACCTATTATATAGTCTGTAACACTTTGAACCCAAGAGCTACCTATGCTTATTTCACTGTTGCAGCATACCATTTGAGCTTCAGGAAAGTCCTGCTGGCCAACCTCAACCATTTTTCCTTTGTTTTCTTGCAGGCTCTGATACTTCACCAGCTCGGGCGCTATAGCTTGGCAGAGAAGATTCTCAGAGATGCCGTCCAGGTGAACTCCACGGCCCATGAGGTCTGGAACGGCCTGGGAGAGGTGCTGCAGGCTCAAGGCAATGATGATGCTGCCACTGAATGCTTTCTGACAGCACTGGAGCTGGAAGCCAGCAGTCCTGTGGTCCCTTTTACCATCATCCCCAGAGTCCTTTGAGAGGGCATCTCGATCAGCCGATTCTGGTCTGACTTCTGGGTGAGGAAACCCAGTGTATCTGGCTGCCTGGTAACTGGTTAGTTTGCAAAACTTTAGCGCTGCAGGTAACAAACACCAGTCTGTTGTGGGAAAGTGGCCAAAACAGTGATGTGATGCAATATATTAATGTTAGACTGAGAGGACAAAACGGCTAGCCAGAACCAAATCACTCATATCGCCTACATTTTTGCCCCGGTAGTTTTAAAACATCATTACATTGTTCATGGATGATGTGCCATATTTTGTTAGTGATACTTGATTGTTACATAAAATTATAATGGAATCAACTACCAAATGTAGAATAAGTTAAAATTCAGTGGCAGAGCAGACTATTTTTAACAAGGCTGTTAATAAAACCGTTCTCTTCCTGCCTCTCAACCTCTTTTGGCCCAAAGTCAAAATGTGAATTTTCTGTTTCCATCTCTATTTTAGTCCAGGCCAGAAAATCAGTTGAGTTCTTGGTTTTAGTTGTTAATAACTGTGATGTGTGGCTAACTGTTATCTCTATTTAGAGCAAAGGCTGAGTACAAGAATATTTATATTTTACCAATGTATGCCTGTTACAAAAAAATATATTAGTTATTTAAGTTTAACTTTTTTATGTGAATTCAGAGTTTATTTATCAATGGAAATATGTAAAAAGAAGCCTCAAATGGAATATTTACTGACATTCCTTATACATGACCCACACTTGGCTAAATGGGAAGATTATGTTAATAATAAAATGATTTTTAAATGGAACCTCTCCTGTGTCCTGGTTAAGAACCCAGGGGGAAATAGGTGGCTTGTGAATGCATTTTTATAATCTGGGGCCTGTGGCTGGCTGGGCTTGAAGATTAATGACACCAGAATTAGATGCCCTGAGGCCAGTCTAGAGAAAAGAGGCTGCTATACTCTTCGCTAATGGTATTGTTAACTTAGATTTCAGGTTTCCTTAAATGTTCACACTTTTTTATTCTTTTCACTCCAGCTCTTGATGAAGCCAGATTACTCTGCCTCTACATAATACGTGGACTTTACATATACCTTGGTAGTGCTTGGGAGGAGCATGTTAAATGTTTACCCACTATTTTTCAGTTTTCTTTACCTGCCTTTGTAGTTCTTTCTCAACATCTCCTGCACTTTGCATCCCTTGAAGGAAAGGTTGGCTGGTAACATGTTACTGCCATATTAGTAGTAATAGGGCCAGATGTTTAGGAGGTGAGTACTTGCCAGAGTTTCTCTGGGATGCGTGGAGAGGAGTCATTTGTTGCAATGGATATTCACGGGGTGTGAGCTGGGATAGTCTGGTGTCTGGTCTCTTACAATGCTGGGCTTGTATGGAGCCTGGGAGGAGTTCCAGGTTCCCCATTAGAATGGGTGCTTCTTGGTATTTGCCTGATTTGTCACAAGAAACAGTTTTAAAGTGCTTTGCCCTAGATAGCAGACGATTCAGAAAAATAATGGCACATGTTTTTCTTTGTCACTTACCAGAGAGCTTACTCACCTCAAATGCATGGAGGATCCTCGCTGCGACACAGGCTCTGCACGCTCCACTGAGCATCTTCAAACTCAGGCAGAAGACTTAAATTTGGGGGAGCTCTTCAGTTTTGCCTCTCTTCCCCCCCGCCTGGCATGGCTTGAGGCTGCTTTCAGGTTGTATCTGCTTAGTGCTTGGACCATATGTTCTCTGTAAAATGGACCAAAACCCTGTAATAGGTAGCGTTGTCAAATCTATTTAAAAGCCAGTAATAATTGTTTCACTCGCTCACTGCGAAAACATCAAAGTTTTCCTTCCCCTTTTAAAGTCCCTGGTTTGTATGTTTTCTTCCTACTGTCCTTGGTGCCTTTTTTTTTTTTTTCTTTTTTTCCCCCCTCCTTTCTGTTTGCCAGCTGTTCTCTCTTTTCTAGTCCCAGCTCATAGTATATACTCTGGCACTGCTGCTGTCTTTTTAACACCCACTATATGATACCTGATGTACCAGAAGATACTACAAAACCTTTATTTGTTTAATTCAATTCCTCCTGAGCCTTTCTGCTATCTCAATTCAGTTACTTAAATTTGTAATACCTTTCACAGGCATGCTCCACAATATTTAGTCACTTTTTATTATAATATCAAAGCTTTTCTAACAAGGCAGTTTGCACCTAGATCTGAGGCTGGTGGTCTTTCTCAAGAGGACTTCAGTCAAAAGTGGAGGATAATTCTGTAGTAGGAATTAGCTTTAATTCTTCTCATTTCATTTAAAGTCCTGGCCTCTTGTATTAAACTCCCAAAGTGGAAAGGTTAGCAATCTAATTGTGTCATGTCTTTTATTAGGGGAGAAGTTGTCACCACTGTTGTGCATATCAGGTGAACCTGAATATCTGTTTCCTTTTTCTTACACTGGAATCAGTTTCACTGTAAATCCACAAGCTTCTACCTCTTGGGAATAGCTTCAGCTGCCTATTTTTAAAAATGGATTATCACTGTAAGACCCTACATTTAGGAAATTTCAGGCAGAAGTGGAAATCCTTGCAGCATATGAATTAAACAGCAACACTTGTTTAAACATAGTTTTCAACTTAAAAAGAAAAGTTACTAGGTTTTACAGCTGTAATTTTTTTTTTTTTTAATTAAGAAGGCCAAGAATATTTTTGGGTTTTTAGCTGATGTACAGAAAGATCTGCCTTTTGCAATCTGCTCTCGGACAGCTGTGGTATCATAGTCACAGGACTGTAGCAAGGGATGCCAGTGTGAACAGCCAGTCCCAGGGAAGTATTCGCCTTGGTGCCAGTGCATCAGTGTCATCTGCCTGAGGGTTGCTCCTGGACTTTGTGGCTGACCAAATCCATGTGTGCTGTTGCTCCCCCAGCCTGTGTCACAAATAATAGCTGTTGAGATGAATGGTGAGATCAATCAAGGATTGATCCAGATGAAAACTAAGCCAACCCCTTGCTCTCTTGCTCCCTTGCCCCAGGGTTTTACCAAGCTTTGAATAGAAGCCTAGTAAAGGTTTCAGGTAGTTCTTTTGTCTTATTTACTGCACGGGTAGTGACACTAACATGCAGAAGAGAAAACAGGACTTCCGTACTTGCACCGGTTTAAAATGGTTATTAAATTGCATTGTCAAGCACTCTTAACTGTATCACTATAATGACAGATTGTACAAGCTTGAGATCTCCAGCCTTTCAAAAGGGACAAAATACACTTCTCTTATCCATAAGACTGGAATAGCAGGTTTCAGAGGAGACTTCCCTTGCTCCACGGTGTGCTTGTGCTACTCAAAATTATTAACATTTGGTATATTAAGCACGTGCCAGAGTGTAACAACAAACTCTGCTGCACGTGATAAAAGCTCTGACTCCGCAGTGGGTTGGTGTGTGTGCCCTCAGGCTTGCCACCAAAGAGAAAAATGGTGGAAAAATACAAAAATTTTTTGTGATTATTTTATACACACGTGTACGCACGTGCTCACCAGCTAGAGAAAGTGAGGTTACAGGTGCATTTTACACTTAGAGCACAGAGTTTTGAGAGGCCTCAAAGTTCCTCTGTGAGTTTGCTTCGGTACCTGTAGAGCTGCCTCTTTGATAAACAGGCTTTGCTTTTCCGATAGAATGTTGGCGGTACCGGAAAAGGAAATTCTGACCCCAATTTTCACCTCCAGCTTGTGTCAGATGTATATCAAATAATGAGCCTGAGATATTATTATTAGTGCAGGTTTTCCCAGGGTTGTTGTTTTCCAAACAGCACCAACTACTAATGTAGGACTGGAGGGGGCAACAGAGGCCATAAAACAACAAGTGGCTTTCTTTTCAATTGTCTGGCAAAAATAGCTCTTTATCTGGAGTAAAACAGCAATCTTCTGACTGAACATTTTTTTTTTAAGGGTCCCTTCTAGAAGGTTTTCTTTTTTATTTCTTCTTTTTAATCTTGCAAGCAAGCTTTTAAGGTAACAAACTCCTGGGTGCTGGAACGGGAACCCTGTAACCTGCAGGGCAGGTCCTATGACCAAAGCACCCAGCAACTGCCTTCATTGATACAGGACCTACAGGCTTTTAAGCTAATATCGCTTCTTCCCACATATGTGCTTTGGGGATAAGTCCCTCTTACTTGCTGATCCCACTGCCCTGCTTCCGTGGTACTTGCCCACGCTGGTGGCCAGCCTGCGGGAAGCCAGGTGTCCAGGGCAGGTGCTCCTGCCCACGGCCCTGCCTCCCCGGACAGGAGTTGCACAGGGTGGCAGCGCTGCATGAAGCAGTAAACCACAACAGCTGTTTGCCAACAATTTTCTTCATGATGTGTGCAGACTCAGCTAGCATTGGCATCTGAGAGATTAAAAATAAAAAAGGGAGTAGGCACAACCTCTGGCTTATGAAAAACCCCAGAGAGAGCCCACCAGCAGATGCAAACAAACCTTTGCGCAGTTTCCATCTCCTACTGCCGGGGAACTCTGGCGTGTTCTTAATTGCCTGGTTTGGGTTAGAGGCTTCACCTGAAGAATCCTGTACTGCAAGGCTGAGCTTCAGCAACAGAAAGGGTTAACCAAAACATGTCTTAGATGCCAGGTTATGGTGCAACTTCATCTTATGCCTGACCCAAACCAATGGCAGCTGCTGTTGAACAGCAGACCTTGTCCCTGCATTTGCTTTGCTCCTGCTGTGTTATGCCTGGTGAGTGTGAGGCTACAGTGTGAGTCAGACCAGCTCACTGTGCTCATAGCTGGTACTTTTGAGTTTTGTTTTTTTTTACTGCAGAGGAGGCAGTGGAAGCGGGGAGGTGGTGATGTGAGCCCATTTCAGAAATTGCCAGTGATTAGGTAGGTTGGATTATACCTGTTGAGAACCCGCACTGTTGTCTCCCTCACTGTTTTCATCAAAACAAAGGCTGAAGTGGGGTGGCGGAGCACAAGTTAGTTGCTCTGGCAGTTCCCAGCTGGGTCTCATGTACTCACAAGGTAGTTTTCTTGTCCTGGCTGCCTCGCCCTAAGGAACACAATAGGAAAGAGCATGGTGGGTTTCTGTTCCCAGCTGAGATGCCTTTGCTGTGAATAGTAGCCTGAGGTGTTATGCTACTGTTACATTATAGTTATGCTCTTGTTACATTATAGTTTGAAAAATAGAGACTGGATGATAATAGAGATGCTCAGGGAAGTTAAAATGCATTCATTACAACTGTGATGCTGATAATCTGTAAGATAAAAATATACTGCATGCCTACGTGGATGTTCTTGTTCTGAAATAATGTGGACTTTGCTCACTGTAGCTTACAAATGCACCACAAGAATTCATAAGTTGGTGTCTAGCAGTAACCTAAACCTAGTAGCTCCCAGCCTTGTTAGAAGTGCTGGAGGAAAGGAGGCACAGATCACCTAGGCCACAACTGAGAAGACACAAAACTCTTTAAGGCCAACATACCTCAGTGAGTATCAGCCTCACCCTGTGATTCTTATCTCGGACCTTGATTCCCTGTCTGTAGAGAATTTGAATAGGAAATGATGCTATTGCACAACTATTTCCTTTCCTGGCCCCAAAATGGACTTAATTTGTGATTCTTGGCCATTATCACCACCAAACATTCAGTGCTGCGTATCATGGATTGCAGTTTTTTAATCATTCTCTCGCTGTAGACCCAAATTAGGCCAATAGAACACAGGGCTCTGGCAATGATGGACACTGTCCCAGCAGTCTAGCCGTGCTCGTGAGATAGCTCTGTCAGCATCCAGCCTCTGCAGACATTTCTAATAGGATTTTCACTGGGTGTGATATACTGCGGCATTTGGGATGCACTTAGCTATGTTTAGAGATGTAGCAAGGCTGTCTGTGGGTCTTACTCTCGTTTGAAAGAGAAGGGACCTGTGCCAAGCCTTGCCTACACCGGAGGTGTTCTCCAGGTGACAATCCGAGTGCACAACAAGCCTGCAGTGTTGCGACATCCAGAGATCCAGCAGCAACGAGATGGCCTTGTGATGTGGCTATACAAACAATGGCAAGCAAGAACTTTGCCTGAATAGCCTCACTCCATCTGGGAAAAGAGGCACTGAATGTACTTACCCACCCAGCAGCTAAATGCCTGAAAGGCTCCAGCCAAAGGTGAGACAATAACACATTTTCAGAAGTATTCAGCATCAGCTCAAGTCTGTTCTCACTAATTTAGTGACAGCTAACGAGTACTCCTGAGGGCTGGCACATGCTCCAGGAAAGCTGGAATTTCCACCATCTTGGAGGAAGTATGAGTTAGCTTTTTTGTAAGCAGTTCAAATGCAGACATAGATTCTGCCTCCTTTTTGTTCTGCTCCCCGCTACATGTGTTTCAATGCTCTTATGTTCTGATGCTTCAGCCTTCTTTCTGTGCAAAGGGCAACAGGGATCAGTGACAAGCACTGCCTCCACCCTGCTCTCTGTCCTCGATTTCCCCTTTCACTGGGAGATGCCGAACAATGCGCTCCAACGGCTTTTGTGTCCTGATTCCTAGAAGAAAGCATCCTCCAGAGAGCAGCTCGCTTGGCCTGAGACTCTCGGGCACAGCGGCAGCTGCAGCCTACATGAAGTGGGGGTGGTATAAATAGCTTGCAAAAAGAGAGGCAGGAAAAATTACATGGTATGGCAGTACGGCCAGAGATGCAGCATTCAGGTTCAGCTTGGTTCTGCGATAAGCTTTTATTTAGCCAGCATCAACATTATATTGAGTGGCCCTAAAATTGCCAGTTTTCCTCATTTGGTAAAATTCAGGTTTTCTGAATTTTTTGCAGAAATTTTACTGTGGTATCGGTGACTCTGTTTTGGAGTTTATCTTAGTCACTGACTTAGAGAAAAGAAAAAAAAACAAAAACGTATTCTGCCAGTCAGGGACTCTGTACTCGCCAGGTTTCACACTCGCCAAGTTTCACTCGCCAGGCTGCTGGCAAGGGCCTTACTCTGCTACACCCTGTAGCCGCTGTGAGCCCTGTCCTGGCAGGGCAGCTAGCTTCCAAAGGGCAGTGCTTTCTCCTTCAGTCCCCTCCTTACCCTGCTGCCTACCTGCCTTCCTCTGCTGTGGGTCCAGATACCCCCAGCCCAGCCTGGACTATCCTACTGACTGGGTGGAAGCTGTGACTTCTGGGCTGTTGTAGCCCAGCTGGCAGCTCCAGTGGGGCTGGCAAAGGTCGCTGCAGCCATGCCTGGGTGCTGTCACTGCTGTGCTGGTGTTAGGAGGCATGGTCTGGGCACATCTGCACACCAAGCCCAAGGGGACTGCAGCAAAGCGGTGCTGAAGCTTTAGGGGTGGGAATTGCATGTCTAACAGGCCCAAGCTGAGCACCTCCAGCTGTATGTGGTGATCAGTTTATATGGCACACAGACTTCCTTACTGACCACGAAATGCTCAGGGATTTTTAGTGCTTTGAGCCTGCTGACCCCTGGGAATGTAGGCTGCTGCTCTCAGCGGCCACCTGCGTTCAGCCTCCCGCTGCGGTCAGCTGGGCACTGCCCGAGCCTGGCTGAGTGCCGGCTGACCGTCCCGGGGAGATGAGGGTTTGTTAACTAAACCCTAAACCTTGGCTGGGGAGTGGAGGTGGCACTGAGGTGTGCAGTCTGCCTGGAGCAATTCCACAGGCTGACACACCTGAGAGGTTTCACAAGTTAACGCCGGGTTAACCTGGTTAACCCTCATCCATCAGCCCCATGTGGAAATGGCAGCATACCCTCGGCTGCGGCCTTGCCTGTGCCCCCAAGGGAGGGACCCCCGAGCCAAGCCACCTCAGCGCTGCCAGCTCCCTTCTCCAGAGCCAGGGGTGGGCAGGCGGAGCATTGCAACCCACCGGTAGCTGCAGCTGGTGACGGCTTGTGACCATCACTGCTCTCTGTACAGATCGCCGTCAGATAAATGCACAGCATTTGTAAGGAAAACTCACACTGAGGCCATCCCTTAGCAACAAAGCTCATGCGGTCCTTTTACTGGTGCAATGGCTGAAGGCTGGGCACCTTCTCTACCACCTGAGCTGCAGAGCGGTATGTGGCACAGCTGTCCCATGCAGTGAATCCGCAGCCAGGCACTGCACCAGGAACACTGATCCATGTCAGCTGACCCTGCTGTGTGAAAGGCTTCTCTGGGTGTCATGCTATACGTACACATATCCTTAAATGATGCTCTATAAGGCGCATCTATGTCCTTCTTAGTCGGCACGACTTGGCTGCTGGCTCACTGCTGCCTTGGAGAAGCCAGCCAGGTAATTTTGAGAAGCACAACAACTAGTCAGCATCCTAAAGAAACCAGTGTGACACAGTGAAGCCCTTCAAGCTCCTAAACCTGAGCAATAAAATACCCACAAACGAATGTAAACTCAGGCAGAAATAAACAGCTCAGCTTTTGCCCAGATCCTAGCTGAAAGCCCCAGCAACACCAGCACGCTGGATAAAGGCCATGTAGTGATGGTTCCAGTAACTTTCTTATAGTTTCTGATGTGTTTGTCTGGAGCAGCCTGAAAAAGCAATGCCACCATGATTCCAGTTTATTCTCCTCCAGCAGGACTGAGAAAGTCTTCACCCATGAGATGCCACCAAGATCTAGATTTATACATTGACTACACACTCCAGGTTCCTTAGCACCGTTTGCTCCAATACCACAGGCCTCCAGCACTCAGCAAAGGTGAAATTACAAGCCAGGAAGCCCGAGTAAATTTAAATAATCACAAATGTATCAATTATATCTACTATTATTTGCACATGTACAAACCCCCATTTCACTGCTATTAGCAGAGCACTCAGACCCTTACGTGCTAGGGATTTAATGTTTCCTCAGATCTAACTAGGAGCCTTATAGGACAAGACGGAAGATGCTAACCACCTTTGACCACCTTTGTACGTCCATGGACTTCTACCTGAGGGAGCTAATGCACAGCAACCAGGCTAACGTCCCCGTGTGCTCGCTGCAGCAGGCTGGCTGTGGGAAGAGGCTTACTGGCAATCACTGAGCAAGGAATTTGCAAGAACTGCATTAAGCCACAACCTTCTAGAAGAAAAGCTTACATTTCATTAGCCCTGTAGGGTACCGGTGTGCCACACCTGGTGGACTGTAAAGTCACCATCTAGCTTGCTAGTGAAAAGTCTCCCAGAGCAGAGATCAGAGTAATCAGTCCTAAAAAAAGTGAGATTCAAGAGGCTTGCAAGGGAGCTCCCCCACCTGCGTGGCGTGCTGGGGTGCATTACCAATAGCTGCCCAGCGTTTCAAACACTTACTGCCGAGTGGCTGATGCTTTCTAGAATGGCTGACATTAAAGGAGTCCTTGAATATGTATGTTGCCCTCTCTGCTGACAGCTGAGTCTCTGATGTAGTGAAATGCAGAACATCTGCCAAAGAAGCAAGCCCTCCTGGATAAATTAGCATCCACCTGGGATACAAGCTTGAACCCCTTGACCAGCTGAGACCAGCAAGGGGACGTGGGGGCATCCACAGCTCACTTGGCAAGTCTGTAGAAGGCTGGTGAAAGTCAAAACCGTATTGCATGCAGGAAGCACCCAGGGGAGCCCTGTGGGCCTGGCCCATGTTCAGGTCCTTTGTGGCAGCCTGGGACATGTTCATGGCAATTCCCAGGTGACAGCAGGAAGTAAAGGACCACCCCAAGCTTAAGGAGGGAAGGAAATGCTGTGTGGTGCGGTGCGGTTTCCACCAGCCTAGGCTGGAAAATACAATTCCTCCTGCGTGTCATCGAAAGCCCACAGGTATTAGCAGGCACACTGCTGGGAACACAACCCAGCCTCTCCGGTGTTGTCCCTTGCTGATGCCCCATTCCTCTGCATCGCTGGAGGACAGGAATAACAGAAACAGACTTCCCCCTTACCCAAGGTCTGCATGAGGAGCGAGCGATTCCTCCTTGGCCCCACAGGTGACCAACAGAAGCCCTGATGCACCGGCTTCAGGCATATCAGGAGAGTGCAGGCAGGATCAGCAGAGACATCATCTGCCTCTTTTTCAGCCTGTCCTCCCTTGAAGCTGGGGATCTGATGCTGGAAGAGAGCTGCGGGTATGGCATCCCTTTTGTCCATTGCGGGGCAGCACTGCCTTTTCCTTGCTGAAGCGATGCAGCGGGGTCCTCTGAGCGACAGGCTCCGCAGACCTCCCAAGGAAACAGGCCATTCCCGGAGGTTTGCATCTTCCTTCGCAGAATTTATTGTCCAGGATACAGCTCAGGTCGCAGCCCTGGCCGGGCGGCTGCCTTCATTGGCTTGGTGGGAATGCTCACTGCTAGGGAGAGAAGGAAATTCACTGAATTTTAATCACATTTTGGCTGCCATTGCCAAGGCCAGGAAAACGCTTGTTTACATGATTAGAAACAAGATGTGTTACATACACAAAGTCTCCTCAGCAATTAGTGCCTGAGCATAGCAGACAATAACCTCCTGGCTGAATACAATGCAAATCCCTTGGCTTCTGGAGTGACTTTACCGCTAGGTAAACCCTGATGTTCCCAGAGCTCTCACAAGGGAATGGCACCTGAACCGATTCCTGGTTTGACCAGGAGAAAGAAAACGTAGTGTGGAGCTGGCAAGCCCTTAGCAGTAAATGCAGCTGAAAGAAAGAAGGAGGCTACTCGAGTGTGGCTGTGTTTGGTGAGGGGCAGTTTCAGCTCTGCCTCAGGAGCAGCTCAGTGGAAGTCAGTGAGCCACAGGGGCTCAGAGGGAAAGCAAATCGACCTCTTGGTGCCCGCGCAGTAAGACACAGAGGAGAGACTCGAGGCAGCCACAGGCTGGGGTTAAATCACTGTTCCCTTTCCAGTGGGGCCTGGACCTCAGGTAGAGGTGAGAGCTCAGGGAAAACTTCAGCGCTGCTCTTTGAGGTGCTCAGACTGCAGCTCGCTGAGGGGTCAGGCTGGAGAAGTGTTTAACCGGGTCGGGCAGGGAACTGGTCATGGGCAATGTTTTTACCTGGCCTGCCCGTAACACAGCCAAACCCTCAGTGACAAGACTCCTACTGCCAAATCCCCACCAGATCTATGGGGATCTTTGCAAATGATAAGAGTGCAACCTCCCTCTTATGGGAGGGTCTAGAAATGCAAAGTACCTATACAGCTGCAGCCCAATTAATGAATTTCTGAGAAGTTACACAACCTATGACCCCAGATGCAGCACCACACATTTGTTGGGTCTCTGTCCCTCTCTCCCTCTGTCTCTCTAACATTAAGGAGGAACGTGCTTCAGCTTTTACTTCAAAAATCTTTAATGCACGCATCTAAACCCAGCCTCCCTTAGCAATGCTGCCTATTTAGGTATCACTTGCAGCTCATCATCTATCACAAGAAATGCAGCACATTTGATTTTTTACACTGCAAGAACTGGCAACACCCTCTGCTTCCTAAATCTTCCAAACTGAGTTGCATGCATCTCCGGATAACTTGCAGACAAACTAAAAATAGGAAAAGCCAACCTCTGAAATCAGTTTCTTGCTTTTCATTCTTTTCTTGCATGTGCTCCCTGTGTTGAGCAGTTGCACTTCCTGTTAGGTCAGGCACTAGACAATAGTTTTCCAAAAGCCTGGAAATGAGAGAAACCTATAAAACAATTCCACATCCAGCAGCACAGAACTGCTGGCACTCACTGAAAGGTCTACCCTGGAAGTGGCCTGGGTTGTCTCTCTCCTGTCTGCCTCCTTTATACTGATATTTGTCTTCCAAAAGTATTCCCAAGCTGCCTGCTTTTATCTGCTCCTGCTACTTACTGAGCCTTCCCAGTTTTCTCAGGCTGTTCATCCCTCAGTGTCTTGCTCCCACTCACTGCTGAGATTAATGCTGTGTAATATTCCAGAGCTATCACATTCTGGTACTTGGAGCTCATCTCGTTCTTTCTCAAAATCAAATTTAATTTAAAAAAAACCCCAAACACAACTGAAAGCCTGTATAGCTAAGTGGATACACAGATCTAGGGTCAAGTAGTGGTTGGGGGGTGATGAAGAGGAGGCCATGTTAGACAAAATGGGTAGTCTTTTTGATGTGAGAAAGGTTCTCCGCTTTACGTAGCTGTGGGTATGCCAGTTGTATGAGCCAACACTCCGTAGCATGCAGGGAAAAGCTTGCCTAGTTGGGAGCACCCAAGTGCTTCAGATTGCTGTCTGCAGGTTTCCCGACCAGGTCAGCAACAAAGCAGGGACTGCACCAGCCCAAAGGCTGAGGCATGCTAGGACGTGGAGCAAAGCAGCCATCCTGCTTCGTGGACACACTGCTGTCGCGGTCGATGAGTGGTTGGCTCAGGGCAATTCTGGCTGCAGGACTGTGGTGCTGTGATTCACCCCCTCAGGCTGGGAGCCAGCTAGGAAACAGCCAGGAAATCAAATTCTCGCACTTCTCAGGACACAGGCAGGAGGTGGGTGGGAAACCGGGCAATTCTTGCTAGTGAATAGCTGCAGAGTCAACTGCTGAGTGCCTTGGCCCATCTGTCTCCAGCACTGGCAGTGCCAACTCAGAAGATGGGCACCCTGCTGATGTCTGTTCCCAAAGGGGCTGGATTTGCCCTTCCCATGCCCCACAAATGGATGGAAGGATTTGCTTCCCTCTGCCCAACCCAAGGGCCAGCTCCAGAGCACAGCAGCTGACTTCACCACTCATGGATAGAGGAGGCACTTTCTACCCACACTTGCACTTCCCTTCGAAACAGATGTTGCTCCTTTGCCTTTTAGTGGAATAAATGCCATGAAGCACTACAATGGTAGTTAAAAATGTACTTTCATACTACGTCATGGAAGAGTGGGCTAATTGGCTAATGATGACTAATTCCAGTGTTTCAAACTGGCGGAACTGAGTTCCCTGGAAGAGCAAATTAGGTGGCATGTTACTGACAGCTCCTACAGCTGCCCAGTTGGGTACGTGGCCGGCAAGTCTCACGAGCCAAAGGTCAAAATGCAATTTATGTGGTACAGAATAATGTTTTTCCTTCTAGGAAGGGCAGTCACTGTGTGCTGAGACTGATGAAATCTGCTCTGCTTCATACCTTTTGTGGGCAATACTTGGCTGAGCAAAACCTCTCTTCTGTGCCTTTCTGGAGGAAGAATAAACCACGTTATTCCTGCATGTATTGAACTCAGCTGCCGTTTTCAGTTTGTTGCAATAAACTGAGAGCTTCTAAACTCTGACTGGCATAACAGTCCAACAGCAACGAGGTCAAAAAGGAAAGAAGCATTCTGCACTTTTTAAGAGGTCCAGGATATTTGCCAAGAACAACTTTTTCTCTAGTGGGTCAAGGGGGACAGAAGCTTTTCCAGATGCTGTTTTCCAGGTCAGAGCAGTTTGGCCAAAAGCAATATTCTGGAGGAATCTACTCTGGGCTGAATTCGGATTTTATTTTTAGTCAAACAGTCTGCCCTTCATCGCAACGAGGAAAATACCATACGATCTATGTTCGAGCATCCACAAAAATACTGCTCTGAGACATACTGCAGCAACAGCAACACCACCACTGATTCTCCTTCAGGCTGGACATGTCAGCCATGGTGCCCATCATCAATTTGCATGGCGTCCAAGCCATTCCAGGGTATGGAAGCATAGATGTCTTTTCAGTAGGGCTCACTCCCTGGCTCCTGCAGAAGGTCACTTTTCTGCCACTAGCACTCTGGGTCAGGAAGAGGCAGCAGCAAGCAGCGGGCCTTGCCCTCTGCTGTCATGGTCCAGGTGCCCAGCCTGACCTTCTCCCTGCCTTCAGGCACACCTCCTGTTCATCGCAGCAAGCAGTTTTACAGCAAGGGCCCACCGCTTATTACACACTGCAAGCGTTTCTGCTCCATGCCTGTGATTGACTTCTCCAGAGTGGTGAAAATATAGAATGGACTCTTAGAAACACTAAGAGGAAACCAGAAACACTTCTCAGTTTTCTGTGTGAAGTCTTCTGGGACGTGTCACATTGTCACAATAAAGTCTACAAACCCTGGTGGCTAGGGATCTGCTCCAATGCAACATCACATCCTGACATGGATCCTGTTCCATTTCCACCTGCCTTCACAAATGCCATCCTTCTCCTTCCTCCCCCTCTGCCCTCGGTGCCCCATTCAAGGGTCACTAGACCCTGAGCTTGTGCCTCTCAAGACAGTGTTAGGAAAATCATCTGACCGCTGGGAGCGGTGCCCACCCAAGGCTGCCCTAGAAGACCAGCGCGTTAGGCCAGCTCACTGTCATCTGGCAACATAATGAGGTCTCCTCAGAAATGTAGTTTCAAAATAGATTACCTGGGCTGGCAGATGAGCTGCCCTCTGGTCACAAACTATCCTATTTAGGAGAAATATGGGCTCAACAGCAGTACACAGGGACATTTCTATTTAAAACTATGCTAAAAGTCAGTCTGAGATTTTTGTCTTTTACACCTTTTCTGGATACTAGTTTGCTAATTTCTTTCTGTTTACAGCAGGTCCTATCATGTAGACACAATGTAGGCAATTACAAACTTCTTGCAACCCCTTTGCGGAGGCATCCAGCTGACAGATGCAGAGTAGCCATTGCCTGCACTTGGTGATGCTCAGTGGCAGCTCTGTGTGCCCATTGCTCTCAGAGAGTGTCCTGCTTGGCAGATCAGATCACATACAAATGAATGAAAGACAAGGTCTCAGAAGGACTACAAGTGTTCCCTGGACTTTTTGCCCAGAGCCTGCATTACACCCAATCCTGCAGCATGCAAAAGAGATATAGTTTATCATAATATTTTTTTTTCTTCTTAAAAATAAGAATTTGGACCTTCTCTTTCATCCCCTAATAATACATTAGCTGTAGGTATAGGCGTTTGCAGACAATAATAGTCTTTCTACTTTTCTATTTCAATGCAATAGAATAATACAAAGGTTTAGCTAGGAGGAGAGTTTGACTTCTCCATGTAAAAGCTGTCACAGTGAAAATAAAAATGAATCCAGCAAACGGCACAGCTGAACAAACCCACATTGCCTCCGTTGTAGCAGAGCAAGTTGCTGCACCATGATGTCGCTTGGGCACCAGTGCCAGTGTGCAGGCAAGCTGCCAGGAGCAGCCACGAGGAGTCCAGAGGATGCACCACTGCCTTGTGCGCAGCAGGGAGCTGCCAGCGTCTGCCAGAGCTGCCCCATTTTTCACAGCTGCCAGTTGTCCACTCTGTGCCCAAGAGGCTGCAGAACCAGGGCCATCAGCCTGCCACCCATAGGACTTAGCAGGACAGGAGGCAGGAGGCCACATTTAACAAAGTAAGAATGAACATCTGCAGCTGGTGGTATCAAAACTCTCTGCTAGCCTTAGACAAATGTGTTCTGCAAATGCAGAAAGCAAGAATCCAATTTTTTCCCTCCTTACATCAGTTTAGAAAGCCAGAGGTATTTCCGCATGTATAAAAATTAACATTGTTTTAAACTACCAAAAATATTTATATATATATATATATATATAAAATCATATGAAACTCGTTTCTTATTATTACCTATGTACTTCTGAAAGGCAGCGGTTTAATCAAGTACTGCAGACAGCTTTGGGAACCCTGGATGAAGGGTAGCATACAGGGAACTGGGTCTGGCAGCCAAAAGAATTCAGTGAGGGCACCAACAAGTCCAAAGCAATGAAGACACGTGTTTCTGAAGTGGGGAATCTCTCAGATGTGCAGGTCTCCTCTAAATCAGCCAGAAAGCTCCCCCGTCCTATCTTCCCACCCAACCTTGACAGGGTATTGCGGACACCAGCAGTTTTTATATTACCAGGGCAGCCAAGCCCTTTCTCCTCTTTCAGGGTCTCTGCCTAGCCAGACATGGCACCCAAGCTGCAGAGGCCCTCTCTCTGCTGGCGCAGTGGAGATCGCCGCTGGAAACTCCCCTGGCACAACTCCTGGCCCAGCTCCAGTGACACATGTGGAGTCACATCCTCCCTGCGGCTTGTGAGCCAGCACTGCCTTCCACCATGCACTATCACCACTGAGCTTCCTTCCTCTGTGCACTGAAGGGAGGAAGTGCTGCCTCAAGCACTGCTTATGACGCACACATTCATCCAGCTTTGCGAAGCTGAAAGTATCCGCTGCCATTTCCTTCTTGGTGGCCCAAGAATTAGCCCACTTCTTCATGCAGCCGTACGTCACATCCCTCCGTGGCTTCACTGACAGGAACAGGCTTAAACTTTCCCTGTTTGCAAAACAGGATTAAATCATAGTTGCCTTGTGTTATGCATCTATTTACTAAGCAGTAAACGTTCAACTTACAGTAAAACTAATAATAATTAAAGCTGACACAGTGCTTTGGTGAAATGGGCATTGCTCGGGCATGGTGACCCAGTAGGAAGAGGCACTAATGGCAGGGCACAACCATGGAGAGCTGCACCACCCTCCAGGCCCTCAACCCAGCACCCCACAGCTGGAGGCACTTTATTTCTCACCTTTCCAGGAGCTGTAAGACACTCAGTAAGGAATTGGCCACGAAGTTGAGAGTAGCCACGGCTTCACAAAAATATCCTAGTGCTACCCTGCAGCTTCACCGAAGAATGCAGCCAGTGGGGTTTGGGAGGGGCCATTTCTGGGTGTGTTTCACAGGCTCCAGGGCAGGTTTCACTCCCCAGGCAGCTCCGTGAGAGAAAGGCAGGAGGGAGAGGATTATCAAGATCTTCTGGAAAGAGACAGGAAGGAAGTGGGAGTGCAACTTCCTACTCAGGACAGTAAGACTTGACCCCTGCTCAATTTCCCTATGACTCAAATGGTATTTCTTAAAGCAGCCCTCCTTCCAATGACTAAAAAATAGCAACTGCTAAAGTAGAGGAGACTGCTGACTAATGCTGTACTAGAGGATACATCTTTCTCTTGACAATAAGTTGGTACAAGCACCAGTTTTTGGATGAGCTAGACAGGACTACCAGGGCTACCCCGTGACAGCTGACCTACAGTTCCCATGCAGACGGTCTTCTAAAATATGGAAAAGATGACTAAACAGGTCAGCTTCAGTAAAACAACTTCAACAACAACTGTATGACAATCTACATAAATGACATTTCTAAGAGATCTATGTTTTCGATGGCAAAAATTTTTGCGGTCCTCAGATGAAAAGGGCATGAAATCTGCCAGCAGAGACCACAGGCCTTCCCTGAATCAACTCCAGTCGAACACGAGCACACCATTTGGAAAAACATCCGACCGCAATGTTGAGTGACCAGTGAACACAACCCTTGGCAAGCTGTGGCAAGGAGAGGTTCCCTTGACCGTGGAAAATCTGGGCTTCATTTTCAGGCTGAATTTGTTGGGACGGACCTTTCCCCCATTTGCCGTTACTGTGCTCTTGTCCGTCAGACTGAGGAGTCCTACAGAGGTGTGTTCCTGGTGGGAGTACCTGTAGACAGAAAGCTTGATTTAACCAGAGAGACAAAGATCCAACATCTCCCACAGTCAGGCAGGGCTCTCAGTGCACAAGCAGACATTTCACACTGTGCCCATCCTACTGAGCAGTCCTGGCTGCGCCTGTATCAGTAAGCAAATGTCCTCCTTCTTCACTAGGCTCCAACTTTTATATCACCCACAAATGCGACCAGTGCAGGATTCATATTGTTGCTCTTTGGGCTATTGACAAAAGCCATTAAAGACGTGGGATTAAGGAACAGCCATTGTCAGCAGGGGGAAGCCCACCAGAAAAAGATACACGCACACATGCAGAGCATGTGCCACAGTTAATGCAGGAGAAGAGGCAAGATTAACACTGCAGTGCCTGCAGGACCCCACAGGAGACTGGCCTGCTGGAACCATTCCCCTGTTACGGTTACACAGGAGCTCTGGCAGTGAGTCACCTTCCAAGCCACTGAACATGTTCCACTTTGAATAATGTATCATTTGGGAATTTTTATCAAAACATTGTGGTTTTGTAAAGAAAATGCCTGAATGAAAAATAAATTTAAACACTTAAATATCTTTACCTTTACCCACCAAACTTATTATCTCAACAAAGAAAGGGTCTCCAGTTAGTTTGACAATGGCTGGCATTTATTAGCCCCCTCTCCCTTTGTTTTTTAATAAAGAATCCCATTCAGCTATTCCATTATTTTGCCTGGACTCAAATGTCATGGATGGACATCTCATTTATACTTTTAAAACTATACTAGTAAAAATCACGATCTTTCTTCCACTTTTCTGGCATTTCCCTAGTGGTTCTGGTGACACTGCAAATCAGTGTCTTCAGTAGTATCTGCTCAAAATACCTTCAAAAGTACCTTTTGAAAGATTTTTGGACAGAAAACATTTCCTCATTGTCATGCAACATTTGCATCTTCATCTAGCTTTCTCCATATTCCTTGCCCTGACCAGGTACTCTATTGAGTATTGGGCTGGTACCATTGGTACCATTGATATAACTAGTTTTGCCCTGGAATATGTTTTTAAGGAAAAAAAAAACAAAACAAAACCAAAAACCAAACCCTTGAAGAAATGCCTTATTTTTCTTTACTTGGCTCTTACAGAATCATAGAATCATTTAGATTGGAAAAGACCTTTAAGATCAAGTCCAACCATAAACTTAACACTGCCAAGTCTACCACTAAACCATCTGCACACATCTTTTAAACACCTCCAGGGATGGTGATTCCACTACCTCCCTGGGCAGCCTGTTCCAATGCTTCACCACTCCTTCAGTGAAGAAATCTTTCCTAATATCCGATCTAAACCTCCTCTGGTACAACTTGGGGCCATTTCCTCTTGACCTACCACTTGCTGCCTGGGAGAAGGGACCAACACCCACCTCGCTATAACCTCCTTTTGGGTAGTTGTAGAGAGCAATAAGATCTCCCCTCAGCCTTCTTTTCTCCAGGCTAATAGTGTTAATAGAATTATGGTTCAGACTGGTTTCTCCCTTTTGACTTTACCTATTTGCCACCATCCTGCTGTCACGGAGTGTGCCCATTTGCTGCATTTCAGCTGTTGCAAGAGGCTCCAGGTGCCATCTGTGCATTGGTGAGGTGTCTCTTTCCCAAGCAGCACCCATCCAACACCTCAGAGGACAACAGGTACGGGAGATGCCTGCCCTGGGGTCATGCCAGGAAAGGGAGAAGCCTGGGGTAAGAAAGATACAGGCTGACTCAGCTTCCATCCACGGCAAAACACTCTTCTGGTTAAAAAGAAACAGATCTCCCTAGGGAGAGCAAATTAGCAACCAGTATCTGACACTGTTTGTCTTTCTTCTGACGAATGAACCATTTTTTCCTCTCTTTCAGAGTAATACTTGGCTGTACTTTCCTTTTAATGAGCTTTTGGACCAAAGCCCAAAATGGATCAAAGCCATTGGAGGGAGGGGCAGGGGGACATATGACCCAAACCTTTATCTTTTTTCTCTTTTTCTTTACAAACAGAAGTTGCACCTTTCATTATTGAGGTTAATGTCAGCAAAGGGGCTCGGTGTTTTGCTTCTGCAGCAGTGGGTGACCCATCTGCCAGTTTACTGGTGATGGACATCAAGCAGAGGGCTGCTGCTGCCTCCCTGCTAAGAGAGCCCTCCAAAGAGGGGCAGAGAAAAGGTGGCTGCTGCCGATGGGCAGCACTCGCCTGGGGGAAAAACAGGAAGAAGTTTAATGATTTTCTACTTCTTGTGTGACACAAGGGCCCTAGTCTCAAGGTGGCGAGAAACTGCAGCTGTCAGGAAAGACAGGAGCAAGGCAGGGCAGGCAGGAGATCATGTCACATCTCCGTTCTTCCTTCCCTGTGTCCCTGAAGTGTGATTAGTGAGAGTCCGCTGCTCTCAGCAGACAGCTTTGAGATCACTGGGTGGAAAGCACCCCCACTGCCAGGAGCTGTTGCTGCTCTGACAGCCCAGTACAGAGTGCAGGCCTAAGAACAGGAGATAAATAGTCCTGCACGGTTGCAGCCATCAGGGCTTGGCTTCGCTTTTTGAATAATTTTTCCCCTTTCCCAATAGAAAGCTTTGCCAGGAGTCTGGAAACTTGTACTTGCCTGCATGTGCCTGCCATTAAAGGGAGCTGAGCACAATTAGGGTGCTGATGAAGCTGGGAAAGTTGAGGAGGGACAAAAACCGTATCATCCAGCAGAAGCAGGAACAGCAATAGCTGTAAAGAGCCCGCAGAGGTCCGTCCCCTGTCATGCCACCAAGAGACTTGTGGCTGTGGGGGTCAATGTGGGGCCCCCGGTGGTGAGCCAGGGGAGGGGCACAGCCCACTGGCTCGGCAGACGGGGGGACGTGGGGACACCCAGGGGCTCTCCAGCTGAGCTGCTGGGGCTCTGCCGGCTGCCCTGCGCCAGCATGTAGGGCGACTGGGGATGCCAGGATGCTGCTGGCTGGGATGAGCAGCTGACAGAGGCTGTGTGTGATGAGGAGCAAATGAGCACCGTGGGCAGCTGTAGGGTGGGTAACAGGGCCATTGCCAGCCCCTCTGCCCTCCCCCCAGCTGCCACACTGCTTTGCCTGGCATTCGGACTGGAGAAAGGCCATTTCTAGCCCAGCAGGAGCCAAGCATCCTCTCATCAGGCTTCAGCGGTTTTTGCTCGCTGTTGATATTTCTCCTGCTCTCTGAAAGTCTCCCTGACACAGAGTGCCAGTGGCACTCAAGCAGCGTGCTGAGGGTCACCCCGCTCCCAAATTGTAGGAGGGAAATACTGCTGATAAGATGCAGGCTTTTATTTCCAGGAGACCTCTCACAAGAGGCGGTTGCCCTTCACCGAGTACATTTTATGTATTAGGCTACAAGTGTGACTGAGCAAGAACAGCCCGTGGCTGCTGGCAGGCCCTCGGTACACTGCCTGGCTTGTCGCAGACTTGCAACACCTCTGGTACACAGACCTGCTCGCGGCATACTCCAGATGGCAACTCAGGACGAGGGGATTAGCTGTATGGAGCACACTCCTACAGAAAATGAAGACACTGCCAGGCTTATTTGTTGGTGATTATGTGCAGAGCTCTGGAACATGCACACTTTGTTCTCCCGGTTTCCTACCTTTGAAATGTCTCTTCCCAGCAGAAGACAACCGCCATGCCTTGTTTGGTTTCCATGCTCCTGTTGGAGGGGGCAGGGAGCCGCATAAACTCATATACATAATTCTCTTCCTCTTCATTTAGTTTTCTTTTTCTTAGGGTAAAATAAGAGCTATTCAAGCTGGAAGCATAGAGCTGCTTCATATTTGCAAATCTCTTTCCTCTACCCCAAAATACAGCAGTTTAAAGGATTTTAAAAAATGTTAAAACCTTATATCTGTCCTTCTCAAATATTAGCTATGCCAAGCATCTAAATACAAAACAAACATAATGTGGTTCCATAAGATTCAGAGTGTGAAACACACCCAGGAGAAACCCAGTGCACACTAATGGGCATTCCCTGGAGTTTCTGACTCATGGACGTGTTTTGTATTACTTCTGTAGGGCAAACAGCATGAGGAGGAAGACAGCCACTAGCAGAGGTGTCTGCAAGCTGACTGCAGAAGTCAGTAATGCCAGAAGACTGGAGAATGGCTAATGAAGCATCTCATTTCAGAAATGACAAGAGGAGACTCCAGGGAAGTGCAGTAGTGACCTACATAGAGCAGAAGGATACAACAGAAAGGCCTGGAGAGGTGAGGGCAGCCAGGAGGCAGCAGAGGAATTGCCAGGGCAACCCAAGAAGACTATCTGCATAAAACAGGATGCAGTGAAGCAAAGGAAAGCATCTTCTCTACTGTGAGATAAACAGGCAAGATGCACTCTGAGATGTGCTAATAGCTGATGTTTTGGTTCTTTCATGTTAAAAAAGTATTAATAAAATTGAATCTATGTTGGGAATTCAGGTCAATCACAATGAAAAACACAGATATTTTGTGCAAACCAAAATGTGGGAATTTTTTTCTTATCAGTTCAAAGACACATAAAAATGACCCAGAATGTTTTGTTTGAGACTTCAAAACAGTAAGGAAAATGTCTAAATAAAGTATTGCTTCAAATGAAAAGAATATTTGAAAGCATCTCAACAATTTTTTTGTATGTTTTAAAAGGCTTTTTCAAGGTTCCTTCCCACTGAAGAAATTAGTAAAATTGAGATTCATTTGTGCTGCTTTACCTTACTGTACATATTCCAGGGCAAAAATAAAAAAAAAAAATATTAAACAAATTAATTCAGCTGGAGCCAGAAGCTGTTTCTAGAGTTGACATTGCCTATTGCAGCTCCCAAAGCAAAACAAAAGTATCTTGTCTCTGTTGAGTTAATTATTGTGAAGAAAAATCACCCACTTCTCAGCAAAAACTATATCTGAATATGCAATACTCTTTCCTGATGAACGCAGACAACTGGAGGGAGATTTCATGGCAGACTAAGCACTTGCCCTGTGGCAGGGACAGTAGAAGTGGCCCTGTGTCTATATGACCACTGCCCTGGCTTTCAGAGCTGGCTTAAGCTGATGAGGGGAATGTGGAGCAAGTGAGTTAAGGTGGGAGCAAGTACTTCTTCTCTTCCACTACGAAACAGTAAGTCCTAAAAAAAAGGGAGCTGCAGATGGTAAAGGCTTAAATTACCATGGCGAGCTCTGCTGGAGAGTGCCTCTAGTCCCCTTAGATGGAGCCCGTCTGCAGCTGATTCACAGAAGGTCACTTCTGCTAGTCCTACCCGACTCCCAGGCCTACTCATCTAGTCAGCACGGCTGACGGGGTGAAGGAGTGGAGCTGGTTGGAAACATTTGATATGGCTCTAGACAGGCAGACTGATCCGCGAACTCAAAGCACAGGAGAGACTGAAAGCTATTGCAATGGATTACAAATTAGCTTGGCAACACAGACCTGAGGCATGAGGAGGGAATGTGGCTGGAGCTGGGTGGGTGAATATCCTGATGAGCTTTCCAAAGCTCTCTGCCCCTGCCAGCTCCCGTTCCATTAATAATTTGCTCTGTCAATTGATACCATTTTGCAAGCCCAAGTAACTCTGCACACTCAGCAACAAGGTATTCTTGCAGCTCTTGGGGTATGTACACACACATACCTTTGAAGCGGGACTGCGCACCAAGTTTGATTTTGAATGTAAGCATCGTGCTACGCTGGGGCATGGCAGCTCTGTCGGGAACACCTGCAGGAGCCCAGCACCAGCCATTGCAAGCCCTGTGACTTACGTGGATTTGCTCCTCACTGCAGCACTGTACTGCCCATCGGCTGACTGCAGGTATCTCACACTACGGACAGCCGGTGCCTCCTGGGCCACAGGTTACCACACTCAGCTCACTGATAACAGCACAGGGTTACAGCAAGTCCAGCTGAGGGCTTGGTAGGATCTTCCATGCTTCTAAACAAGAAAGCAGGATCCAGCCTCCCTAATCTGCACTGCTGCCGGGTCACAGATTGGTCACTGTCTCACAGCCACAGTCCAGGGTTTCTTAAGTCATCACCTTCTTGGGGCTGAGCTCAGTTTAGAAACAGAGGCCCTGGGAGTAAGAAAAGCCTCCCCCTGAAGGGCAGGCTGGTCCCTGCCAGACGCAGGGTCTGGCCAGCACTGGGAGCCAGCTCGCTCAGAGGCAGCTGCTCCCTTCAGGCCTCCAGCTCCTGGTGAGCTCGACAAACCTGCCTTTCTATAAGCACCAAGGAAATTGCATAGGAGCATACTCATGATGTGGAAGTCTGGCATACAGCTGCAGCTCCCGAAACGGACCCTTAGCTGTGATCCTACCAGCCTGGTTCAGCCTTGTTTTAATCACATTTCCCTTCTTGCTGCGGTGAGCCCTGTGGCTTCCTGCTTGCTTCTGACCATACAAAGCGACACAGAATTTGTTTTGGGCAGGAGCCCCAGAAACCCTCCATCTGCCCTTTGGCAGCTTTTCTCCCCTTTCTTGCCCATCTCCTGCTCTGTCATACCTCTCCCTTTGCCAGGCAAGTCTCTCCTTTCTGAAAATCATATTTATTTGACACGAATGGAGCTGGGGGAGCCAGGGGACTTGGGAGAGGTGCTGAATCAGAGGTCTCAACTGTTACAAAAAGCAATGAAGGGAAGTGTGATTTTGAGGATGTGGAGGCTGCTAAAATGTCTATTGGTGGGTAGGCCAGCAGCAATAGGGAATTCAGGAAAACTATCTTTCCACTGGTTAGAATTCCCTGATATGATTACAAAACATGTCAGTGCAGAGAGAAATCACAGTGAAATGTGAAGCACGTGGTTCAGCTGTGGCACTGTGCGGGAATCACAGCAAGACCTTTGTTACAAAAGCAAACTGCAAATCATGGGAATGATTCACTGAAGACTTCACGCTGTTGTTGCCATGTGTTTCTGGCCAGGCTATCAGGACCGTAACATCTATAGACATGTTTAATGCTGTGGGTGGTAAGCCAAATAGGTAACCATAGATAGTATCTGACTATAGGTCTGTCTACCATCTAACACTTACCATCTGCAGCGATTGTCAGAAGAGGATGCTCAGGAAAGATCAAAGCGAGGTGTGGACAGAGCAATCGTTTTGTGGCAACAGCCTCCCAGCTTCAGTGGTGAGTATTTGGGAACTTTCTGAGCTGCAGACTGCTGCCAGGCTTTGATATCTGATAGGCTCTGAACGACCTACCCTTCCTGAAGTTGTCTAATCACTTTCGGAACTTTTGCCCTCCACAACAGTTCATAGCAATGAGTGTCATGGGTTTAATATTGGAACTATTGTGTGGGAATGGATTGTGTAGGAAAAACAGACTTAATTTTGTTTGTTTTATGTATGCCAATGGATAATATCATTAGCTAACTCATATTGCTAGGGGTAGTGAATTTCCCACTCACTTTCTTTACCACATCTGTGATAATATCAAATTTATCAACTCCACCCCAGTCATCTCTCTTCTAAAACAAAGAAGCAGAAGCTGTTTGATTCTCCATGCAGAGAGCTGTTCCCAGTGTCTGATTCCCCAGTTACACTTGTTAGTGTGCCACTGAGTCCCATGGTTCCTCTTGCCAGGTTGCATGACCAAAGCTGCAAGCAGATTATATTGAAGATACCAGCAACCTATGATATATGCAATGGTGTATTAGAGGGTTGTTCCTCGGTCCTTCTCTACAAACATCTATGTGTATTTTTGACAGCTTTTGAGATGTAATTTTCAGAGAAATATCCACTGTGACCCAAAGATCTCTTTCCTGAGTTGTGCTTCATTAATTTAAGGTCCTCACTGTCTATGTAAAGCTAAGATTATTGTTACAGGATACAGTTCTCTTAAACTTGATGCTAATCTCCTTTACCATGCAAGGTACTTGTTCTTATTGAAAAGCTGATGTGAGAAATTGATTCTTAAAGGTAATAGCTAGAAAAAATGGTATGAAATCTCTCTTTGGCATGAGAATGGCATTCTTAAGCACAACATAGTAAAGCTTGGCAGCAAACTCTTTCTTTAACCTTCCCTTTTATGGGAATTTCTAATACGTTCAAGTTCTTTCTCTTTGATCAATTCCGTATCAAAATGCAGCTTAGGCTGATGGCTGAAAGTCATCACTGATGGTTGTGAAATGAATTGCTATTTTTAGTCCATTTCAAAACTCCCATTAGTCCAGCTGAGGCACGTGCTGAAATCCTCAAAAAGACAAGAACTGAATTGACAGATAGAAGAAATTGTTCCTGCTGCCATAAGATTAAATGTCTGAATGAAGGATCATTGAGGGTGGGAGATTGCATATATGCTACATCTTCTGTCTTTGTGGGTAAAGAAAGAACACCCTCTAGTAGCTACACCTTTCCATAGACGACTTATTCACCAAACACCATGAAGAGTAGAGCTGAGGTCCCTCAGTGCCTTACAGAAGCTCCTAGTCCCCAGCAACCAATTTTTCACCAAAGCTGTGAGTTGGTTCAAAAATTATGTTTTTTCTTCAAAAAATCAAGTCATCATCTTCCTAGGTATTAATACTAAGCTCACATTTTCTTCTCAGCTTCTGTCCCAGCAGGAATAACATAACCTTCATTGGTTTGCAAATTACAGACGGCTCTCTTACACCTACTGTAGCTTCCCAGCTCTTTTTTTCATACTGAAACTTTTCTGGAGAAGGAATGGAGTGGGGGCTTGTTTCCCCAGAAGAAAAATAAGAAAATATTTGCATGCTAAAACTGATGCCTGTTGCATGGTAGTTTAAACAAAAGAACCCTACTGTGGACATTTTCTTCTGTAGTGCAGAGCAGTTTAGAAAGCTGTATAATGTGTCTTGACAGCAGTACAAATCGCTAAAGGTCAAGGGCTTGGGGATTAACCACATCCCCATACAATAGGCTGGTATAGAAAGGGCAGGACCATGAGGGTTCAGCTTTAGAATGAAAGGTTTTGAATAGAGCTGATGAAAATGGATTTGTGGAAGGGCGAGACATCAGGCTCACACCCTTCGAGCACTCAGGCAGGCTAACAAGATCACAGTGCAGAAGCAAATACGATGCTCTACGCTCTACCCATTCTTTTTTAGTGCAGTCAGCATCTGATTATGGGGACCTACTCCTGGGGTCTTTTGCCATTCTCCTCAAATTCACTTCAGCTGCAGACACTCCCCATTCAACTACAAATTTCCAGAGAACTTTGCCATTTCTAAAGTCTACGTGAGGATAAGACATGGGATGTCCCACTCAAAACCAATGTTGATCCATAGTGACAGGCAAGCTACTTGATTAGTCTTTGTCCCTGTATATAACAGAAAAGAAGAATGATTCTCTTTTCTTAGAAATACTGCGATACTTAAATCTTGCAGAATTTCTTGCAATTACAATGTTATAATGTACAAAGCGTTATATATCAAACATCTTGGTTTGACAATTAAGGTCTGTTTCTCCATGCTATTGAAAATGACTGCTGAAGAGATAGTCTTGCCAGTGGAAATCCCCATGGTTTATCTGGACTGAGGTAGATGATATGGCATGCAAAATGCTATCAACTTAAATCTTAATCACTGGTGATGTTTTCAGCTCAGTAACATTAACTCTGTTCTTCAAGTAAAAAGCTGTACCGCAGCTTGGATAGGTGATGTTTTTTTAAAAAAGACACCTATCACAAATAGTTGAGGTTGAAAGGTACCTCTTGAGATCACCAAGTCCAACCACCCTGCTCAAGCTGGGTCAGCTACTGCAAATTGTCCAGGACTGTGTTTGGTTGGGTTTCAAATAGCTCCGTAGATGGAGGATCCACAGCCTCTCTGAGCAACCTATGCCAATGCTTGAGCACCCTCACAGTAAAAAACTGTTTTCTTGTGTTCAAAACATCTCATGCATTTCCGTTTGTGCCCCTTGCCTCTTGCCCTGTCAGTGGGCACTACTGGAAAGTGTCTGGCTCACTTGTTTTCATTCCCTTCCATTAAGTGTCTACACATTCTGGTGAGATTCCCCACAAGCCTCCTCCAGGCTAAACATGAGTTTAATGAAGTCTTCATATTCTACAATCTGATTTAAAAGCATTAAGTCGCTCCTCTAAGATAAGCTGTGGGACTGGAAAACTCATGGTTCCAGATCCCCTGAGAAGAGAGGTATATGAAGTATTGCTTACATAGTCATATTAACACTTAGGAGGGTTTTGAAAGAGAGGTTTTTTGGTTCTTTTACTTCAACTTTGTGATTGTAGCATGTGTCAACTGCATCATCCGAGTTTTCTGCGGCGTGCATGCAGAGCAGACACAAAATACCTCAGTTCAAGCCTTTCCACTTCTACATGAAGAGAAAATAGCAGAGATTTTTTTTCCTGTGTTAGATATCAACTGAGAGGAGTCTGCACCAGAAAAGCCTATTGAAATTACTTTTCCCCCACCCATCAATGGAAGTATTTTTCCCTGGAATGAGCAGTGATGACATTATTGAGCATCAGCAGAGCGTGGAAAGGACAATGAAGCTTTCAGGGGACACTCTTCTTTTAGTTGTACTCACTGGCTAATAAATAAGTTAGCATTCTTTGCCAAAGAGCAGAGCATTTTTTGCAGCTCTCATTTCAGTAATTCTGCTATGATACTTGTGCTCATTTTTGAAAAAAACCCAAGAAAAGTAAAAACACTATAGACTACACAAGCCTGATGAGTGCATTGACAGGAAAGATGTCACTGAATGCCACTATTTATTAGTAGCATGGCTCCATGAAAAAATTATTGTGTAGGATTTTTGTTCACTAATTATGTGCTAAATTACATTAAATTATCACAGTAGTGCCTCATAATTACAGTTATTATGACAAACACCAAACAAATGAGTAAAAGAGTGACCTCTTTCATCTGAAAACAGGCAACATAAGTCTCTCACCAATGCCAGCTTTCTGAATATGCAGCATTAGTGTCAATTTTCATTTGTGATTTGCAATTGGAAGGAGTTCTTCAATTAGTATTTTTCAAGACCCACTGCTCAGTGAAGGTCTCCCCTGTTTAGCTTAGATGGGAATGCATAAAACTGTTCCCACCAGCTGTCAGTCATTTGTCCCTCTGTCTTCCAGGTGGCTCCCCCTTGCCTGCACAGTCCATGGTGCAGGATTTCACAAGCCTCCTGGAGACATCTCTCAGAATTTGTATTTTAAAAGCCACATTAAGGTTACTATTAAACAGAGTAAATATATTTATATTTGATGTTATATATAAACCCAATATTAAATTATGACCAAAATGTAAAGCTAGGACCATTCTGGACTTTTTCTTAAATTCATGGGTTACCTTTGATGCCAATAACTAACTATGACAAATCTAGATTAGAATTAAACTCCTATTTGCCTACAGTGCATTTCTCACACCTTTATCCAAAATGCCTGATACATGAGTTTGTCAAAAATAGGATGCTAACTTAGACTGAAAATATAATCTATAGTGATATTTTTTATGTTCCTCTGTTCCTTCAACACCTGTCAACAGTGTTCTCCCATTCCATACCTCATCCACAGAAGAGTTAACAAGTCACACTTCTTACAACAAAACAAGGAGGAGACAGTCATCATTTCTATGCAACTTCCAGGCTTCTAATGTGGCCTTGCCTAGACACACATACACAAAGCACGTTACATTTCCATTCTATCTAAAGACCATTAATCATACAATGCATAGTTTACTGGCTGATTTGTTTCAGGGAATTGTGAAATTCCAGTGAATGTGTATTGTTCCTACTCCTAAAATAAGATTAGGTCACAGGGTAGTTACTAGCATGAATAAAAAGAATGACCATGTATGCTTGAGACACATGGATATTCAAGTACTTATGATACAAGTACACATACATTGAAATGGCAGTTTTTATATATTCGTTTGGTACAGGCACAGAAATGCTGCTGTTTGATTGACCAGCCACCATGAACAGACAATATGAACTGCCACTATCCAGACAGTGATTATTGGTTGCCTAAGACTCTAACCTGGAAGAAACTGAGTCAGCACAAGTGAAAAAAAGATCAGCTAAACTCATCAGATGACATTTTTTCAAAAAGATTTTGCAGAAAGAATCAACTAGGTAAAAATCTAGCCAGATGGAATTATATGCTCAGAAATAATATATCTTATACATGGCAGGGTAATTTGTATATTAGCTGGAGTTTTTTTGAGAATCAAAAATGGGATGTCATGTTATAGCTACTTAGGGATTCTGAAATCCATTAACCAAGTCCTTTCAGCAAATATCCTATAAGCTATACTTACCTAATTCCAGACAATATACCTATTTGTACTCTTCAACAAAATTTTAATACAATAGGAACTTTCAGTTACAGGGTAGCTTTTAACTCAGTGCTTTATAATCAATATACACATAGGTGTGATTTCGTCCATTCTTAAAACACAGCTCTCTCTTAGCTGAATATGTTGGCTAATCAGCACAAACGTTAAGGCTGTGAAGCAAGTCTGGTGTATAGCATACATTGGAATTTGATGAAGATTTGAAGGCCAAGAGTACAGTATAGAGAGCTTAAATAGAAAACCAGCTACCTATACTCCCAGAGAGGAATGACTGCTTGCATTATTTGTCAAAAAGATAGCAGCTTTTGAATGGCACCACTCCTTAAAAGTATGTTGAACTGAATCAAAAGAAAGAGGATCCAATACTGTTTCCCTCAGTGCCTGATTTACCTATTCACGATTCATTTAGTTACAGACCTGACTAATTTTGCTTAATCTGTCAAGATCAGAGCCCTAATCCAATGACTCCAATCCATTTTGATCTATTATTAACAGAAAGGAGAAATCTCTTTCTTCCCTGTCCCCTTCCCCTGTACAATATTAAAGGTATTTTGTGGTCACGCTCTTGAAGTCTTAAGTATCTGTGATACTCTGTGTGTTTGCAGAAGGATCTGTCTGAAGCAAAATGAATATAGAGCAACAGAGAGCTGAGCAAGACTATAGCTAGGGAGTAGCCGGCATAGGTGGTACAGTTCCTAGGAGAACCCAGCACAGAAGGTTTAGTATCTACTGTTTATCAGTCTGAGCTATTTATTTTAGCTGTACATTTTATCATCCTCACACAATCCCAGTTGGTATGTATTAAAAATACACTGCTATGGCATTAAGGTATTTTGTCCTTCTATAGGATTGAAAGGGAATTAGATTTGTAAATAACAGCTAAACCCAACAGCATGCTTCACTTGGTATACTGAAAGGTAGTATATAATACTTATGTACATGCACATAGTTTTTTAGCATGCTTATCTTATGGGTAGTGCCTTGCTGCACTGAACTTGGCACACCGAACCATTTCTCCTTCCAGAGATAGTCAGTATAATTTCCCACTCAAAGTAATACATTTAAAGAGATGTTACTCTTGTGATAAAAGATGCTACTGAAAACACACCTGGTATTTCATTATCACAATCATGATGAGATGACCCAGTCATAACCCCCCCTAAACTCCACCTGACTCATCACTTTCTTAATTGGTTTCATCTACTCCAGTGCTATTATCAACAACTTTTTATGAAGCATGGGGCAGACTTACCATGTCACTCAACTCTATTACTACATTATCCTGATCTAAACATGAATGGGTTCATCCTTCATAGCCTCATTGGTCTACCTGCTTATTTTCAGGTTATAATCAGATTACTCCAGCACATTGTATTGCATACCTTCTTCCAGACTGGAGTCACAGGTAATTATTTTGCTAGCAGTCACCTGGAATAGCTATATATAGAGCCTGTTCTCAAGCAGTAATAATTTGCACTTCCTGGTTAACAGAACATTGTGAGTGAGTTAGAAAAATTCCCCCAAACTATCTTTGTTCTGCTTGCTGCTGTCTACATACATTTATTTGCTCACTTTTAGGAAACAAGGAGCTCCAAAAACTGTTAGAGCTGATCTTTTTCTAGTTTCTCTGTATTTTTAACTGATAATTAATCTTAGACCATCCTGCTCACTATCAGATTTTTTCTAGATTCTTCCTTTCAGCACCCATACTTCAGTCACAGGTAAGGATAGCATGCACTGAATTTGTCTATATGTATTAACATTGTCAAATTATTATTTGCTAAGAATGATCCATCACTAATCTCATAAAGAAAATGGTTTATTGCTTGAAACAGAGCCAAGAAAATCTTTTTGATAAGTCATTTTGCAAAGCCCCCAGAGGACACTACAACAGCCAAGAGGCAGGCCTGTTGGTCCTCAGGTAGCTGCAGACACCTGCACGGGGGAAACCACCTCTCTCATGCAGCAAGAGCGACCCTGTTAAGTGACTCAACAGGCTGCGCAACAGCCTCCGAATAGGTAACTGGAAGTACCACAAGGTGGGTTTGTTAGCAATGTCAAGGTCTGACGGTGTTGTGATGCTTGGGTTACTGCTCAAACCCAGAGGTGGTTCAACGCAGGGCAGAGTCGATGCATGCCATGGAGAGGAACAGGGAAACTCACAGGCATCTTCCTGCCCTATACTGCTGACAAAGATCACAGACCCTTGGTGTCCTTTTTTTTACCTTTCAGAAGAGTTGCCTGCTCCTGTTTCGTCGCTGTTAGCCCAACCAGCAGATATTTTAGGATAACAGAACTCATTTCAGCTAACTGGAGAAAGACGTACTTCTGTGCACTAGGAAGCTTCAAAGCAAATGATGCAGAATAGGGACAGTCAGTCTCCAGCGATTTTGAGAAACTATTATAACTAGCAGGACTGTGCAGTCAAGGCCAACCGGAAGCCTAGGTAGCAAAAAGTGAGGAAAATGACTGCTGAAGAGATAGTCTTGCCAGTGGAAATCCCCATCTGGACTGAGGTAGATGATATGGCATGCAAAATGCTATCAACTTGTCAGCTGAAGCATGCTATGTCTGTGCTTGTGGACTGACTGATGCTCTCATTCATAGCAGAAATGACTGACAGAGTTGACACTGTCCACAGCTTTCAGGCCTCACAACTGCACCATCAGTTACAATAGCTTTAATTGCTGTTGAAATTCCTTCCTCTGTTCCATTGAGGAAGACACTGCATTTAGCTAGCAGGCTTTAGGCTATTGTTATATTGCATTCAGGGTTGTTTGGGCTTTGTTAATCAGCAGTTCAAAATTTGCTGGCTTGGACATATCCTTGTCATTCTCATAAATAATATCACCACATGAACTAAGAAAACATTTTAAAAAAAAAGAAAAAAGAAAAAAGAAAAAAAAAAACTTGAGAACTGGGATCTTGGATAGATTTTAATTTCCAGTTCCCTGGTAAAGGTCCAAAGCAGGTTGAAGGGAACCTCCTTACCCACAGATAAACGGTAGGTGAATTACACAACAGCAATGAAGGTACTTAAGGTTTGAAGACCATCTGTTCTGGAACATCCTTATATACAGTGAAACATACAGAAAATTACTATCACAGTTTAGGGTAGGAAATTAAAGTAAAAAAAAGAAAAAAGCTTTCTGCTAATTAAAACTGGTAAGGAATGTAGTCAGGAAAAGAAAACCAAATTGGTCTTCAAATTGGCTGTGACACCAGACCTATTGATTTTGTAGCTGTGAACATGCAAAGCCAGAATCCCAGCAGGTACAAGCAGTGAGCACTCTGCGTGTGCGTCTCTGTGTGTGTGCATGCCATTTTAAATACCGCATCCCAAAGATAGCAGACTCCTACAGCACCAGGCCCTACAAACACCATACGTGACAATCATGTAGGGCAAACTCAAAGCACGGCTGCTAAGGATTTAAACATTGCCCTTCTTTCTTCCAGTACTGTTCTCACATCTCCCTCTGCCTTTCCCATTGAATTTTCATTTATAATTTTGCAGACTGGAGGTTAAAAGCTTTCACACACAGCAGGAGAGATCTATATTCCCTCACCATATTACTCACTGAGTAAGTGGCAGCAGGGGTGCTGCGCAGGGGACCTGGCAGCTCGGGTGGCCATGAACAGGACAGCTGGTGAATTAGGAGAAGCTGGCTGGCTCACTGAGGGCTTGGGGAGGAAGAGGTTTGCTTCAACAGGAGATTTGGACTCATCTTGCTTGGCCCCCACCTCCTTCATTTCTTCTCACACAGATTCACTCCCCTTTGATCTTGCATGAAATGCCAGGGCAGCCTTAGAGCAATGTCAGAGGACAAAGAGGGACAACCAGCCATTGCAAATCCTGGCTGGCCTGTGGAGGAAACATGGGATTTGACATTAGGGAGAGAGGACTACTCCACATGTACAAATATTTAGGATTTCTCATGAGTTCTTCTCTCTTCATTCTGCAGGTCTTTTTCCTCCTATGTTCTTGTAGCTTACACTCTCTGTTGGACTGATTCCCAAGGAGTGGCCTTTCTGCAGGTGCAGTGTTGTAACAGCTTTGAAATGTTAGTCACCATTTTATCAGTGTTCTCCAGACAATCCTTTAAAGAGAACTGTCACTCAACACACTCTCTAGTAATTCTCTCTGTTGCAGCAAGTCAGAATATTAAATAAAACCTTCCATTCATGTTACTCATCTCACCTTGTTCTGTACCCAGGACTGGACTGAGTGAGGAAACATGTCCCAGTTGTAAGGTGCTCATGCTTACATTGCAAGAGTTCAGTGAATCTGTTCAACTTCCAGTAAGAAACGCCTCTGTTTGTGGCTTTCTTACAACACCCTGAATAATGCTCAAAGCACTCTGCAGAAGTTTCTTTTAAAGATTCAGTTCTAATTTAACTGATGCATTGTGAAAAAGGAATAGCTCCACTAAGTTGATTTTATGTAAGATCTAGTTCCTATTTGCATGCAGTAGTGATGGGAGTCTTATGAATACTGAGGTAGAGGAGTTAAAACACACTTACAACAAGCCCTATAGAAATATGGTAGTTCATTTGCTGGAGATGCTGATGCCCATGTCTTACTGACTAAACTGAGTAGTCCAGATCAGATTCCAGCCCCACTGAAATCTCTACAGATACTGCTATCAAGACAACCGGCACAGGATTTCAGAGAATGCATGTTTACTAGGGACTGCTTGCTAAGAGAATTCACATGTGTTTTAGATCATTCTGCAGTGGTAAATAATTAATACCCAGAAAAGGTTCAGTATTTCTTTCTACAAGGAAGCCAAGTCAGCAGCCTACTGGATTTGAATATGCTGCTCAAACATGAATAAATCTCCTGTTGCAACAGCGTTCCCTGTGCCTGCAGCAGAGTGGTCCACACTCCCTCTCCCTTCCCTGCCTCTGTAGTTTGTTTTCTGTGGAAAAGAGTTTACACTTAATAATACCACTAAAAATGGGAGTTGCAGATATCATATCTGTCTATACCAGAGGCAGCTGTTGTCAGAGTTGAAGGAGGAGACAGAAAGGAGGTGACGAGATCCCACACTGCCCTGCAGAATATGGATGCCAAGAGGGAATTTTTATCTGGGACAGTTCTTCAAAGAGAAAGGCATGGGAAATGAGAAAGGCAATTATTAGGAACACTTGAGAGAGACAAGACAAAACATTAATTTGAGCCAAATCTCCAGGAAATACTTTGCATTTGTAACTGCTGTTCATGCATATCCGCTTTCTTTGCCTTAGAAATAACATGTGAGTGAGTGGAGAGCTAACCTGCTTGGCTGTGTGCAGAGGCAAGCCGTAATAGTGCCAATTCAGATGAGCTTCATCTTCTGAAACTGAGTAGGGAACCTTTCCTTCAATGAGGAATCTTTTATAATTAGCCCCTCTCATTTAGGCCATTGGCAGGTAGCTTGGATCCTTCAGGCTCAGAATTAACAAAGCTTCATGTTGCTCTGTAAAGTTAAACAGATACTGAAAACATAGTAAAATCCCCAGTAAAAGAGTAAAAATCATTTATTGATTTTTATAGGACTGGAGAGTGCAGTTGTAGAGAATCCATGTGTAATCCAAGGAGACTGCCATGCTGCCTTGTAACTGAGGGATCCTTCACCAGGGTCTTATCCTGTTATAAAGCAACTTTTAATTATCATTTGTGTCCTGTTTAAGGCACTGCCTTTCTGGTATGCAATGTTATACACAGCAACGTGATGGTGTCTTAGGAAGAGTTGACTGTATTGAAATATATGCTTTCAAGATATCCAGTCATTTTGCTTCCAGTTGTGGCTCAAATGAAATACCAACTTGAATATTTCTAAAAAATAAGCATTATACATTGTGTTTAATTGGATGGGAGACTAATTACATGTGAGAAAACAGAAATGACAGCCTGCCGTGGAAATCTCTTTATCATTATTGGAAATGACAGAGCATCACAAAATATTAGACAACTTTCAGTGTGACAGTTCAACAGTGGATAAATGGCAACGAATGTGCCAGAGTTGGCTCACCCTGGCAAACTAGACTGTTCAGGTACTGAATTAGATGAGTGAGTGAAGTGCATGTGAGTGGGAAGATTTTCCAGTTGCAGCGAGAACATAAAACTGTTTGAATAGCAACAAGAAAAACAGAGAGTGAGGTTGCCTCTCAGTTTGACAGGATATTATGAATATAAAATGACCAAAATATTTTTGCCTCACAAACAACAAGATACCAGACTATTAAAATGGAATATACATATTTCTTCACATAAAGGTGACATATAAGTTATTGTTCCTTAAATAACCCAGATCACGATCACTAGATTTAAGCATCCAATTTACTTTCAATGCTTTTAGATCACAAATTCCACAGGACACAGGTTTGGGTATGTTTTATAGTCACCTTAACAAGCTTAGCTGTATTTATTGTTACTTGCTTGTTTTGTTGTGTTTTTCTGTTATGTCTAAAATAACAAAACTAGACTGCTCGCTTCCACTTCCTTGTTATCATTTGTTACTGTACTATGATCATTCAAGCTGACAATACTTCAGACGTTAAAAAGCTACAAAACCAGATTTGATCATTGTACCTCTAGTGGGAAACTGGGGACAACCTGAAGTGTTTGAGACCACCCAGGCCCCTCCTGCCTTGTATGCTTTTGTATTATACCTGTTATCTGCCTTTGCAGGTCCAGGACCAGGGAAGTTTGCTGAGATAAGGCTTTGGAGCATAGTGAGCTGCCCTCATGGTGCTACAGTCTGGGTGGCAATGAACAAGTTTCCAAGCAAGGAAATGTGCATTTGGTTTGCAACTTTAAGATTCTTAATAAAAAACTGAACGATTAAAACATTTCTACCCTCTCCGTGGTCAACATTTTACAACAAAAAAACCTGAATCAAAGCAAAATTGGAAACCCAGAAGAGAAAGAGGTAAAATGAGCCTATGAAGGAGCTTAGTTTATGTGCTCCACAGCATTAAACTAAAGTTAAAACTCTGCAGGGAACAGTAATTGACATAACTATATTTTTAATTAGATACACTAACATACTGACTACATGAACCTCAAGTGTACTCAGTTTGCCCTGGTTGTTTGGAGTTCATGCTACTTAACTTGCAGATTCAGTGAGAAAAAGGAGGTGTTTCTCTCTGAAGCAGGTGATAAAGCTCCAGTAAATTTAGATCATTCTGTGCATAAGGTGAGAGCAAATTCCAGAGAAAAAAGGAGCAAAGTATAACACTAAATTTGGCCGAGTTCTGCAGGGGCAACTCAGCACAATGATAGAGAAGGATATTTTGCCCCTGGTAAATAACAGTATCTAAAAGAATTTAAAAGTCATGATTCAAGCTCAAGTAATGATTGCCTCCAAAATCACTGGAGTTACGCTGGGTTCATGTGGTCATATTTCGGGCAGGATCTGTCTTCTAAATGCTTTGCCCATGCCCGTCATGCCCTACTGTCAGTCCAGTAGTTTAGCAGACATCAACTTCCAGCTCTGGAGCTCCTCCAGATCGCAGTTCAGCTCTGCCCAGACCTTAGCTCTTACTCTATCCCCATCTCTACCTCTCCGGCAGGAAGCCTGGAGGGCTTCCTCGTTGTGTTGCCCAGGCAAGTAAGGGCTTACTCAGCTCACACATCCATGGCATCCGTGCCTAGCAAGATGAGTATATGGCACAGTGAGCCTGGAATCACAGAAATAACTGTCAAACAGTTCATGTGTTTTGGATGATGCATTGCTAAAAAGGCAGTGCTATGTTTCAGACCTGAAGCTCACTGCTCAAGTTCATCAGCCAAAGATGACTTTGGAGGGAGCACCATTCCCATGGGAAAGTAGAGGGAGAGGATGAAAAAGGACACACACTGTCGTCCTTGGCAATTCTCCTATAGAAGCCAAATCTTCACCTGATCCTACATAGGAAACAGATCAGCCAGTTAAGTGACAAGCGCTGCTCAGATGGTTGGAGGAAATAACCAATGACTAGTGCAGATGATCACAAGGGCATGCAAAACGAATGTTAGTAGTAATCTAAATATGAACTGACATATTTGCATGGTACTTCACACACTCCCACAGAAGTGACTCTGACAATTATAACACTAAGATATGCATCCATGATACAGTGAGACGGAGGATGTTCAAAAGTACAGCCAGTACAGTAGGGTCTCACAGCCCCAAAATCACTTTGCTGTCAAGGGGATTCCATGAGCACGTATCTCCTGCAGTTCAGAGACATCAGCAACATCAGAGAAGCATAATGGAGTAAATTAGGCCAAAGAAGCTCCATTTTCCTGAAATTTCTTTTTTGTCCTAATTTACCAAATTTTTCTCTTATTCTGCCACCTGACTTTGCCGCAATTCTGGCCAAATTCCAGTTGAGTAATTCCCTTTTGTGTTTCTGATCGCTTCCTCTACAAACTGAAACAGCTGCAGAGTTCTATCAGAGCAGAAACCTACACTTCTGAGAGTGTATCTCAGAGGTATGTTGTAAGAAAATTAAGTTGATAAAGATGACAAATATCGGGGAAAAAAATTCTTTCAGAATGTGTACAGTTTATTTTTTCTTAAGCTTAAGCGCATCTCGTTTATGTGGTGTTGATTACTGTTGTCATAGGACCAATAATCTTCTTTCTTACTTTATGGCTTTATTTTAGTGGCTTTCAAATCTACAAGTATTCCATAAACCTAAAGTAAATTATCCAGAACTGGTCTACTAAGCCATATTAAACAATGAAACTAGGATGACCTCTGTCAAAAGCCTTGTCTAAGGTGAATGTCATCCAACGGAAAGTGTAGGTACTGATTTGGGGGCCAAAAAGCCTGCAGAGTTATATATCAATAAAATTCAGGCAGCTTCAACAGGATGATCTTGATTTATGCTGGAACAAATAAAAAATTAATTACATCTCTAATTTATCACCTGAACAAAGGAGAAATAAACCATCCTGGAATTCACAATCCACTATATTCTGAATAAGAAAAGTCCTTCAAGCAATCCAGTCTAAAGCAATGCTGAACCTTAGCACAGCATTACAAAAGAGAAAATATCCCTGCGCTGCAGACCAGATGTTATTTCAGAGTCTCCTTCCTGCTGAAGCACAACTTGCTTTGGTATTGCGGGGTCACTCCTGTATGTGGCTGCTGCTATACGGAGACCATTCAGGAAAAGAATTAACCAGAGAAACTACAAGATCTCACTATACTAATTCTGCAAAAGCAAGTAAAAGGGCTGCATAGCCCACAAACATGCAGTTGCCTGTAGCCAATATGTTGAAACAAGTCACTCTTAGCGCTTTGTCCTCACTGTGGTGAGATGTGTCTCCTTTTGACAGCTGAAAGCTCCCTAATCATATGAGCATTGCAGGGCCAGCAGCAAGGGGTGCGGGATCAATGTCAACCAAGATGCCCTGCATTTCATTTAAAGAGCCCCCTCTCAGCAGAAGGCACTTTCCTGCACGTGGCTAAGGAGCTGCTGGGAGGTCCACCGGGACCCCCTCAGCTTGGGGCTGCCTCCCCAGCCAGCACTGCTGCGCTGGGCATACGGCTCCTCCCGTGCCTGTTGCACAGCTGGCAGCAGAGGGAAGAATCAAATGCCACCTTGGATTGAACAGTGAACGTTGGACTAGCATTTTTTGCCAAAATTAGGACTTCCCCTACCTAAGCCGCCTTCTTGACTCTGTGGTTCATATCAATCATTTAGGTTACTTCCTCAAAGAGGTTCTGCAAGGGCTTTCTAGCAAAAACATGGGCATATATGTATTTTTATATATGTGTGTGTACATGTGTATACAAGATTAAAGTGACAGTGTGTGGAGCAGGGCTGACTTATGCACCCACACACCGGCCGCTCCCTTCAGACACTGCTGCCAAGAAAAAAGCCCTGAACGGAGCCTGTTTCCCCATTGCCATGGCAACGCGGGTGGGAAGCAGCATTTCCTACAAGGCATTGCAGTAAGCCTCTGTGAGATGCTGCCAGGCTGTGGTGACCAGAGGCCAGGAGCTGTGCCCGCCATGTGCTGCCGCCACCCCCCAGCCTCCCACAGCTGCCCTGCTGTACCAGCCAGCACCACCACTTCTCCTGGAAGCCGGTGGGCACCAGCGCTTGCAGATGCCCCAGGCTTGCTCCAGCAAAGGGCTGGAGAAAAGTGTGACAGCTGCCCATGAAGGCCGGTGGGGATGGAGGGGATGGATGGAGGGGCCCCAAGCAGCTGCCCTGCCACCTCCTACCTGCACTGCCTTTACCCTAACCCACCTCAAGGCGCTTTGTGGTATGGGGAACAGTTTATCTGGAAAAACCCCAACAATCTGAAAACCCAAAAGTGTTGCCAAGCTTTTGACCTCACACCATGCTGGGAAGCTGAGCAAGACTGGACTTTCCCTGAAATAATTGGTTTCCTCACTGCAACTCTGGCAGCTAAGACTAATAAATTTGAAAGTGTATGTAGGTTCACTCAAGTTATTTTTTACTTCCTCCTCTTACTTCTGAGTAACATCTGACTGCAGTAACAGAAATTTAAAACCTTGTATTTGCTTTGTAGCATGTGCATAAGTCTAAAATCTGGGTAAATAATAAATAAAATTCATCCACCCTTTATGATACCAACCCACTTCTGTGTTCTTGAGAGTCTGATGATTACTGTAACAATAGAAGAATTAAACTCAGTGTGACTAGGTATAAATATATTTTTAAAAATCCGGATAGTTCTACCTTGCGTGAACATATCTGGGTGTGGATGGTCTGGTATTAGCAGGTAAAACGAGTGGTGAGCACTCTCACAGCTACCTTAGGCACTACTTCAGAGAAAGTCTTCATAATGCAAGGTGTGGTCTACAGAAAAACGTCCAACACATCCAGTCGCTAAACATAAATTACCTGCTCAAAGCAAACCAGCATTAATGCACTACTTGTTCCTGTCAGTCCCCTATTAGACCTTGTTAGTTCTCCCACCAAGGAGCGCTGAAACTGAAGCTCAGCCCTTGTTCAGATGTAGGGAACCCACTCAGCAAAGAGGTGCTGTGGATTCCCAGCTGCTGGAAAAAAAATGGTAAGAGGTTGCACTGGAAAATTTGGTACCAGGGTATTCAATTGCAGAACACAGATGTAAAGGATTTCATTAACTCTGACACTTTGCAGAATATTTTGTTTGTTTTCCCAGGCATCTGTATTTATTCCTTATTTCATTAGCCATTACCTCATTTTCTTGCCTTTCCTTTTCTATGCTTTCCCTCTCTTTTAGGCAAGGTCCTTCAGCATGCTCCCAATTGCCCTGCAGCCAAGGCTCTCACCTCCCCTAGGGTTCTTGCCCATGTCCTGTTCTATTTACACCAGCAACTACTCGCACCTCAAGCACAACTTTGTTAGAGGAGAGGATCTTTGCATTACTGCTCAAAACTAACAGAATAGTTCTATAACACAAAAACTAAGAAAGCACAATTTCATAGGGATTTGTCTGTCGTTGTTGGCGTATCTCATGCCTAATAGGCGCAAACTCAGAGCAAAGCTGGCTCCAATTGCAGGAAATTTGTGGTTGCTTTTTCCTATGTGACTTCTCTGGTGTATAAAATCAGGGGCTTCTCAATGCAATCCTTTTTCTCAGTGGAGATGTCACCAGTGTCTCTTTCCTCTACACGTATGACAAATCATCTTGAGAATTCACAGAATTTAAATCCAGTGTCAGCCATGTACACCGGCTGCAGTTGGACATGGATTAAAGAGCCAGACAAGATGAATCAAAAGACAGACACCTATCTGTCTCAACCTTCTTTTACTTAGGAAATCCAGTTGACGTCAGCTTACCTCATGTGTCCTGTAGCAGCAAAAGCAAAACTTTTACAGAGTTTGATGAAGGGGCTGAAGTAATAGCACCCTTGTGCTGAACTTCAGTGATACCAGTACTGTTACCCTCCCACCACTGTTTAAAATACATTGTTCCCAACCATTATGGATATTCTTCAGAAAAAGGTACGAGAGTGTGGTTTGTAATAGTACAACAGGCACCAAAATCACCACAATCATTTTCTGGTCAAAATGGTCAACTCTCAATTCCTAGTGTTGTATTTGATCCTGAACTTGGCAGGTTAGAGACTAGTTAATCAAGAACTGAGGTCTCTACAGGTCACACAGGTTACCCTAAAATCATGAAATTAGACAAAAAAAAAAAAAAAAAAAAAAAAAAAAAAAGTTGTTTCCTGGGTTCTCAGCATTCAACTTTTAGCCTTCCTCTTTCCATTTTTTTTCCCTCCATGATTATGAAAGCCGAATCTTTGAGTTAAAAAGGACAATAGTCACCAACACGAATTCCCAGCAATTTCATGGATGGCTTTGCCTAGTACAACTGAAAAAGTCATCCTCTTAGATGTCTAAATATAACAGAAGGCTCAAGAATTAGAAAGTGATTTTCTGATCAAAGAAGCTTTAGCTGTTTCTGAAAACAGATTTCTGAAAAACTATCCTTTGGCAACCAAATTAATTTTCAACTTCTTTCTCAAACTGGGCAGACAGCTAAGAACTGATTTCTTCAGTCATTTTCTGAAGCCTAAGTTTTAAAAAGTTCATCTTTGGCTTGCTATGAGAGAAGATTTAGTCTCACAAATCAGAACATTCAGGCTTCAGTGAGTCCTAATTATCCCTGCTCCTGCTACTTTACAGCTGTATCTCTGTACTTCTGTTTGGGAGGGCTGTTTTTCCTCATGTGTTTAAATTCAGTTCATGCCTTTGCCAAATAGGGAAGGTCAGGATGCACAGTCAGTCATTCTTCCATTGCAAGAGGTTTTTGCACCTTTTATTTTATATCTAAAAGACAATGAAACCTAAACAAGGACCACTGGAAAGTTCATTTCACCAAGGTACCTGTGCTGTAAATGCCAAATCTCTCTCCAGAGATTTTTTCCTTAACCTAAAGATTGCTTGAATGTTCTTTTAAAACTATTAAAATATTTAAATGCTAGATCAGAACTCTTGGCGTTAGACAGTAATTACATAGTTAACTGTCCATCACATCTTAATGGCAGCCAAACATCAGCTTCTTCAGTGAAGAAGCTTCAGTGTCTATTTCCTGATTTCTACCCCATTCCATCATCTTTCAGTTATTTTCATGAGAGAACAAGAGTCAAAATCAAATATTGAAAGGCAAGATACTGTCTGGTAATAGCTGCTGGCTACTCCTCAGGCAGAGGAACAATGCTGGCATGCAGTTAGGCACTAATTTACCTGTCATGACTTACACAAGGCTCATCACAGACACACACTTACCAGGAATCACAAAATTTGTAAAGGGAAGTGAGACTATTAGAACTATTTAATCTTGTCTCCTCACTGAAAAAAAGGAAAGCTGATGCAATTTCATCCAGGTTGCATTCAGGTTAGTAGCCTGCAGTTGCACGATGTTAAAAACACATCCAGTTTTTCACTAGGAATCTCTTCATCGAGCACATTTACGATGCTTTCTTCTTTTCCTGATTCTTACCAAAAATCACAGATCCCAAACTGTGTTCTTGTTTGGTACCGTACTCAGAACAAATTGCCGTACTGTCCAGATCCCTCTCTCTGTATACTGAGGTTATGCTTTTTGCCTTATGCTCTTTGTAGGGAACTGCATTTAGTTGGCTATCAGTGATGACTCCCTAGGGCCTTTTAATAACCAGAGCTCAAGTTTCAGTCCTCTTTCTAATCATGGTCTTGCATTTAAAATCAAAGGCAAAAGATACTAGAGCAGTTGCAAGTTATATGCTGTCTGCCTGCACCTTCTTTGGATACTTAGGGATTAAGGGTAATCCCTTGTACCCCAATAAATGTCCACATTTGGCTAAGTTACAAAATTGATCGGTTAACCATGTTAAACATCTTTTCTTGTATATAAAGGCTTCGTGCCTTGCTCAGTGCAATATTGAGAAGCATTGATAACATACAGTGGTTAGAACAATATAGACCAACTCAATGTTGAAGAGTATCAGGAGTCTACTTGATTTTGCTGCTTGAGTACAAGAGCACAGACCCTTAAACAGGTTTCACTGTAAGGCATCAAGCTGTCACCCCACTTTCAAGTAACTGTATCCTTACAGATACCACAGTGGAAATAATCTTTACCATGTCTGAAGGGAGGAATTGTTGCAACAGAGATTTGCTGCAAGGGGAATGGTGCAAGCAGCTAAGTCCAGCAGGCCTCACAAAGGAAGCAACACACTTGTTTTTGTATCAAATGAGGCCCCACTCATAGAATTGACTAAAGATGGTTTAAAGCTACTGCTGGTGACAGGAGAGACATCACTGTGGCATTACAGTGTTCCAACATCCATGATTCATATTACCGCCCCTGGTGACAGCTGGACTGGTGCAGTGGCCTGCTGCATTGGCTCCAGTTTTTCCTGTGTACTGGGCATGAGCAAGATGGTAATACTGAAGTTTCACTCCCCTTCCCTTCTCCTTCCTCTCCTCTGCTACAGAGTCCCAATAACCAGGACTCCAGCCAAAGGAAAGACATCTGTATTCAGCAGCAACAAGGACAAGCCTTTTCTATTTTTGCTGACAGAGTGTGACCAAGAACAGCAGTGAGTATAAGAAAAATCCCCATGAAAGTTGCATAGATGCAAGCAGAAAAATGAAGAGCATTTTCCGTCTAGCATGCATTCAGCTCCTCAAGGAGCCTAACACACACTGATATGTTGTCAAGAGCATGGCAGCTCCTCTGCGGAGATACTTGGGTAAGCTGAATCAGTAAGTTTTATTTAAATGTCAGCCCTTCTTACGGCACTGTATCAAACTCAAGAAACAGGCTTCATCCTCGTCTGACTCTCGACAAATACTGGTCATTGAGGTACTTCAGGCAGGGAGAACCTGAGCCAGGGTTTGGAGGAATACTAGCAAAGTTAGTAGCTGATCAACAATGTCTGATTTTCAGAAAGAGCTGAGCCCATCCCAAGGAAGTGAAGCCCTCCACGGAGCTGGTGGGAACAACCAGCAACTGTTGGAGCTTTTCTCCCTGGAGGTTTGTGTACTGGCAGCTGAATTCTCAATGTTTGAATTTGGTCTTTCAGGCCAAAATATGACCTCACTTTCATTTAGTCGAAATTTTTCTGAGCAACTCATTGAGACTCTCTGCCTCAAAACATAACACAGGATAGTGGTAGTCCTCCATATAGCCAGGTTATCCTGCTGAGAGGCAGAAAAATAGACTGCACTGTCCCACCAGCACTTGAATCTATTTCTAGTGATTTATTTATAGGTGAAAAGGCAGGAAAATTGTCCTCCTAGCTCCATTCAAAAATACCAATTGGCTATAAATGTTCCCAGCTTTCCATCAAGAGATTATTTTCCCTCCTTCCAACTGCTCTGCAGTTAGTAGTATCTTGTACTGTCTCTCTAGATGTACCCGTTGCAAGGCTATGTTGTCAACAGCGAAGAAAGCAAACACTCTGACAGGCTGTTCACCCCTTTCCTCTATTAGGAGAGAAATGTTGGTTATAGATGGGTTAATTATTACATTCAATGTTATCCTTCTGGGAAGCAATGACAGGTTACTCTCGAGATTGTTATTGCAGATAAACCCTTAGGGCTCTTCCACTTACCCTACAGCTGGAAGTCCTTGAGTGGCTCCCTCCTGAGCAGCCTTTCTGAAGACTTTTTGAAACATAACTTCCTTCATTTTGGTGAAAATCTTTTCTTGCCGACAGGCAGTTTTGAGTTTGGCTTAGTTTATTTTCTGTGTTTAGTTGTTTTATGCCTCTGAACTGATGGCCTGTTACAGCCAGTGCCATTTTTGAGACTAGATTCATGCGACACTTTGCAAAACACAAACTCTCTTCCTTTGAAAACTGTTCTTGCTCACATGTTATTTCTCTTTAGGCAAAAAATAAAGTCATTCATCGACAGATCTTCGATTTTTTTTGTATACATGAGACACAATGTTAGTCTTACCATGTTTCAACATCTAGATATGGGTAACTTGCCTACTTCAAAGGATTTTTGAGCCAGATTGTAATCGTATGCATTACCAACATTAAAATCCATTTTAACTTAAACTGACTCCAGCCCTTCCAAGTAGGCCTATATCATAAATAAACCATTCAGACACAGTCATTTCTTGCCTTCTGCTCCAGCTTTGCAAGTGATATCTGGGAGGTGGTTTTGGAGAAGGAGAAAAACTAGGACTCTAAACCAATTTTAAGTGGCTATCCACTGATCTGGTACAAGTTCAGTAGCACTTTCCTTAAGACTCACCCAGACCTACCTGATTATATATATAATAACTCATTATCGATAATCAAATGTTTTTCTTACCTTTACCTGATGCAGGTATTGGGCATACGTGCCTGCTTTGTTCTACATTACGAAGTACAGGATGGTAGAAAAAGAGGGTCTGCACCTTAAATTACTAGATTTCCAGTAACATTGACCCCACCAGGGGTATAAATCATACCTGCCAACAAACCACTACCTGAGACCCTGCAGCCCTACGGCCAGACACGTCCCAGCATTGGTCCCTCAGGGGAGCTGGGGCAGCTACTGCATCACATCATGCTGTGAGCAGGTCCAGCCTCAGCGAACTGCCAAAACCTGGTGCTGCCCAGCCACACTCACTGGCAGTGCTGTCCCCATTGGTAAAGCCGCCCATGCAGCTGGCCCTGCTGTCAAGAAATGCAGCCCCAGCCCTGGCAGTGAGGCTGGTCATGAGCCACCAGTGTGCCCATCTCCTCCACCTGTTTCAGCAGCACGGGGGCAGGCCAGGCACTACATGATACTGAAGTGACCCCATCCCAAACCTTGCCCCAGGTCACAACTGGAAATCACCATTTGTCCCCAGAGACAGAAGCTGTCCTCACACCCCATGTCCCCCACCCCTCCCCAGGGCACCACAGTGCCTGTGGCGGTGTCCTCCACAGCCTGGGGAAGAAGGCGGACGACATGAGGCCACCCAGCATCAGCTCCCCAGGGGTGCCTCTTTGCCTGTGATGGCAGAGGGAGGCAGGAAGGAGCGCAGCCCGGAGGGGTGGTGGGGCTGGGGGCGGTGGTGGAAATGGAGGCCGCCACAGGTCCCCTCCACTGCTGCTGCTGCTGCCTGCGCTGAGTCACCGCACTCCCACCCCTGCACCGAAACGTTTCTTAAATAGATGACTGGGAGTATGTGATTTCCATACCGATGAGTCTCCCTAACGCAGCCTGCCCCCAGCTCCTTTTTCCCCTCATGTTAGCAGGAAACTCACATAAAATGAATTATTAAAAGCTGTGTTAAAAGCACCTCGGGAAGGGCTGCCTCCTCTGCCTTAAGCAAACACAAAGGGCAGTGAGGCAAAGACACAGCTGTCTGTTCTGCAGCCTTCCCACACGGGTCTCCTGCCTCTGCCATGCCACATGGCTGGCAGAAGCATGGCACCGCTTCCTAGGTTTTTTGAGGTAATTTGGAAATGCTTTTCCTCCTTCCTCCATGTGCTTTTTCAGCCCAGCTGCCCCAACAGTACCTCAGCCCATGGGGCAGACAGCCCCGGTCACCAACCTCCCACCACAGTCCCACAAACTCCTCTGCCCCAGTCTTTTCTTCTCCCCACTCCCCACCCCCTCTTTTTCTTCTTTTTTTTTTTTTTTTTTTTTTTTTTTGGAGGCATATCAGTTAAACAGCTTTTTAACACCTGTGCTTTTTGACAGGACAAGACCTATCATGTCTTTTTGTTGCATTTTGTCCATGGAAACTGGGTTTTACAGATCCCTGTTCAGTTCCAAAGGGCGTCCACAAAATCCACTATTGCAGAAAGATTTAATAAAAAGGCAGGTTTCTCCATTTTCTTGCACAAAAAGCTTCTGCATTCTCCTGGCTTTCTGCCATAGGTAACCATTAATTTGAGCTTTTCCACTGCTTACAGCACATATTCTTGCTCATAGAAATCAAATCCTCACTCATGTTTTCCCTTTGGCCACTGCTTTGGGCAATTCCTTCAGCTGCTTAAATCATCTTGCTCAACAAAGGGGCTTTGATGCCAAATGTCAGACAAATAAGAAGGTGGAGGACAACATTTTTTAAAACCTCAGCTTCTTGTGGATAAGAAGCAGCATCAAGCAGAATTTCAAAAAGAAAATGGTTAGAGAGGAGCCTTGTTCCTGCATGTAGAAAGTCAAGCTCTTTGGAGGGACACAGAGGGCAGGTGGAAGTTCTCCATGTCCTACTAGAGCAGGCAAAATTATTAAAGAAACGTTTCTGGTGTGGGTTTGGCAATCATGAACAGGAAATGCACTTCTGTGACTATTCTGTATCACTTAATTAAAATGAGCTATTTTTGTGAATGCTTTTGACCATGAACCTTTTTCTTGAATATTCATTGACGATAGGAGGAAAGGCATGAGCAGAATTTTTGGAAATTAATTTAAAATCTGAATGACAATGCTTGAGATTTTTTAATTATATTCATTACCTATTTGTTACATATTTTTTATTTCTAATGTTGGTTTCATTACCTGGAGATAGATGGACAGCCACTCACACTGCTTAACAATTGTTCAGTTATGACTGTAACTAATTATTCATGTTACATGAGACACCTCTAGATTTTTTCTTTAGTGAGTTTGCATCAGTCACAATTTGAAAATCATTGGAAATCCAGCTGAGCAGTGGCAGATTGTGCCCTAGGTCTTGTCCCAGCGCACATTTCTAAAGGCACACGTGGACTGGAGCTGAGTAACTAAGAGACAAGAACAATCCCTGCTGTGCCTCCAAGACTGATGCTTTATGAGGCCCAGCAAAAAATGGCAGGGATGACAGGAAAACCACTAATTGTAGAAAATACTCTGTAGCATATGCTGCTCTGGTGGCTGTGGGCTGAGCTGGGCTGTGGAAATGACTCTGATGTATGCCAGTGGCTCTTCTGGTCCCTGATATAGCTTGAAATCCTCAGGCACAATGATGCCTTAAACTTCCCCCAAATCCCTAGACAACAAAATGATTACCCTAAAGTTTCTTAGCCTCTAGAGATGAGGCATGGTCCCAGCTCAAGAGTCTTCTCTTACAGCACTGGAATAATGCTTAAAAGAATGAAGCAGAAATCCCAGGGCATTTGAGCAGATCCTAGAGGACTCAGACATCAAGTTAGGACAAAGACAAAGCTTTCTGATCTTCTCACTCTATTAAACTGCACTCTTTCAGAGACTGAAATAGCAGAGCAATGCCTGAGGGTACAATGGTGAGGCCTCTACTGGGATTACAATGCATCACTTATTTCATTATATCTAAAAATATTTAAAAGATGACCAATCTCAACACAGTTTGGTACAAAAGAGGGAACAAATAGTGAAAAAGGGAAAGGTTTATGTTGTGCTTTTATCTTACATTTCTGTATTAAATGTATCAGTATACACTTTGTCTGTATTTCTCTTAATTCATTATCCAGAGACCATTAATCTCTTTAGGTGCCAGTATACTATATTGGACATCACAGGACTATTTAGGCCTGGTTACATGAGCATCAGATCTAGGTTTGTAGGAAGCATAGTCCAAGATGATGATGCAAGGAGAGCCACAGGGTGCTAGCACTGCATTAGCAATGATAGCAGTAGCCAAAGTGAGCCCATCTTGGACTTTGTTCATTTATTTCATTTCCACAAAATACTTTTCATACAGAACAAGAATTCAATACAAAACTAAAAGACCACAGTAAAACATAACACTAGAAGCGGGACTTGACCTGAGAATATCTGCCTCATTAAACTTCTGTCTGTTGGTTCCTTTACCTTGTAAAGGATAGTAATATCTGCTTCTCCCAGTGCAAGCCATTAGACTGACATGTGCCTGAGAAAGGTGCCTTGGCAGGGCAATGTGCTCCTGCCTTGGTAACTCAGTGCCAGCACCTGCACTTGGGATGGGAATGGACCAGGAGTCTGGGCCTGTAGTGTTAGTGCTCTTTCAATTCCCTTCTAGACTTTGGCCACTCCTGATCCCTTTCCCATGTTGTAAGTAGTTGTCCTTTCCTACAGCAAGCAGTCATGCAGCCAGGCTCCGTGCTTTAGTTTCTCTGTGTGGAAAGAAAAGAACACAGCATGGCAAGAATGCGAGGTTGAACTCAGCGTGATGCCCCGCATTTTCTGGAGGGCAGACAGTGGCTTTAACTGTAACGCCAGAGGTAGGCTTTTCATCCTGATAAGAATGACAAAAATATCCACAATTGTATTAGACAGGATTAAAAACATTTTAAAGGGCAATTCTTTCCCATGTTTTTAGTCTAGGCTAAAGGCTAAGTAGGAGTAGAAGAAACCTCCCCTACTGGCAGATTATTCCATAGCCATTCAATGCATTTTCCTATGGCTTCCCCAGAGGGAAGTGATCTTTGAATGGGGATAGTCCCAGAAGCACAGTACTGGCTAACACCAGCTCTGCTGAAGAGTGAAAATCCTTATTCCTAAAACCAAATGGAGTCTCATTATTTATCTACTATTTCTGTCTGTATTGTACTGCTCGAAAGTCAAACCACACAATTCATCAGGATGGCGGGCATGTGTTCACACGGGCATACTGGTTACTACTTAAAGCTATTCAATACCCAGTGATGAACTGAACACATTTACCAAAGTTAAATAGGTCTGACTGCTACCACCTATTTGTCCCTAACATGTTACAGGATTGCAAAAAATGCAGAATGTGAATTTTTATGTATTCTAGCACCCCAGCTATATATATGTATTCCCAGGCTCAGTAGAGTTTCTCACAGATGGGTGTATGCAAGGAGAAACACACAGAAATGTGGAGCAGCTTGAACTCAGTTCCTCCCTTGCACATCTGCAGCTCTAGGGACAAAAGAGACTGAACTTAGAGCCTGTTTCTGGGTCTGCACCTCCTGCTTTCCTGTACCTGCAGCCTGTGAAAGGAGTGTCTAGGTACTAAGGGGCATCTCAGAGGCCTCTAGAAATTGAAGCATCCAAAATGTTTAGTCACTTTTGAAAATCCAGGTATGGAAGGAAGCAGGAATACAGCAAGACATAAACGCAGAAAAGGAATAGAGACTGGGAGACCTGGCTGCCATACAGAAAGCTTCTGGTTCTGAACTGGAAGGTTCTTTTCTATCAAGATACTCTCCAAAACAAGTATGGTTAAGACAACTTGCTACATCCTCAATAAGGTCATACAGATCACTTTTAATCAACTCTCTGATTATTTTAGTGTTTGTCTGATTAAGCATACCAGATAACGTCACCAAACACCCATGATTTATCAATACAAAAATAACTACAGTTTACTCTTTTTTTATATTCTTATTCTGACAAACACCTTACAAGGGAAAGATGTCTTTTACTAATGTGTAGTGGTTAAGTAACATATCCAAGGTCACCCAACTCTGTAGCTGGTCAGGACTGTTTTGAGCATCCAAGCCAGTGTTCTAGTCAATGAACAGCTTTTCCAGAAAAGCATATAGCCTCCTAATCTGTGTGTGTGTGGAAATAAATTTTAAAAGTAATACTCTGTCAATGTCTCCAGTCACTGTTCTCCTTCACCAGCAATCAAAGCAGGCAAAACAGACATAAATTCCCTATAGCAAACTTTCCACAAAACCTGTTTTAGGGAAAAGAGCTGTCCAAAGGAAAATGAGACCTATGCAACTTCTAGGAGCTTCGGGAAGCTATGGTTATATGCTTACATTATGCGTTGCTATAGCAATGCCCCTTTCCTATTCAAAATTCACCCTGTGCTGAGATCCACAGCACAATAATGGGTTTTGTGAATGCTAACCCTTTGTCTTTCCATTTTAGAAATAATTGGGTAGCCCAATGCCAGATGTACTGTACCTGCCATCCTACGAAGAACATACCCAAAAGAAAGAGAAGTTATTTCCTTCATAAACATGGTATTTAAAAACTAGGGATTTTTAGGAAGAGGAAACAGTACACAAAGACCAGTGGTTACCTACCCAGCCAGTCCTTGGGACAGTTTCCATTTCTGGATAATGTAACCTGCACCCTATGACAGGGATGCAATGATGGACATACCAAATACCTATAGCTGCCTGGCACTGCCAGCATGCTCTTACTCATCCTTGCCTGCATAACGTGTTGCTGTAGCATTGTCAGAGAGCACGGCAATAAATGGCAGAAATATACTGTGCTGCTCTGAGCTGACAGGGAAGGTGTCTCCCCAGACCAGCATCAAGTAATATGTAGCCAGTTCCTCTGGCTGCAGGATCTCCAGTATGACTTTGCTCCCGTTTCAGGCACTTCTGTAATCTCTTTTTTATTATTTAGGGCCTGCCTAGGGACTGTGGTTGGCCCTAAGGCCTCTTGACTGATGGAGATTCCTGCCGAGGGGTATTGTGCAGGCACAGTGTGCTTCCCCTCATGGTGTGGACTTCCCAGTGAGGTGAGTTGTGGCGCTGGGCTTGATGCTAATGTTTGTGCTGTCCTTACATAGCAGAGGTGGGGATATGGCATGAAAGGATCCTGCTAAGTTTTTTGTCATTCTGGTGAAGGTGGAACCCACCATTCCCAAAGTAACCTGTCCCTGGTGTGTAAACATGCAGGGTGAAGTACAGAGATTAGCTCACAACAAAAAATAATACTTCAAAGAAATACTAGATAATTAGTAACAGAAAGCTTGTAGACCTCATGTACTTTCCATCTAAAAAACCCTAACCTTTTGGGTTCCTTCCGTCTATGGATAGGTTTAGCCTGGGTCTCTTGGGAACAGCTTGTATCAACAGAGACCCTGGCATAGAGTGCTAAGAGAAGTGTTTATATCACCTAGTGGCACCGTGTGTATGCTGTCCCTGCGCTTTGAAGTTGCTATGTTAGCTGCAGGATGTATCATGTACCTTCAACTGCTTCTGAAAGGCTTGAATTCATAAGGATTACATTATTAATGTTATTCTTAGATTTTACCCAGTGGGATAACCAGTGTTCCCGCTCATTGGCAAAACGCTGCAAACATAGGCATAATTTTCTCATATAGACACCAGGAAGAAATGGCTGCTGCTGCTGCTGGAGGCCATGGACAGACTTATCAGTCCTTGGCACTGGAGAATTTCAGACCTTCCAGCCCATGAGGGCTCACAGGTGGGGTTAAGCCCTAGCAGACCCCACCTTCTACAAATAAAACTTTGTATTTACGTGTTTCCCTTCACCACAAATATTTCCTTGTCATCCTGACTGCAGCACATTGGTGTCACTGTCTACTGGGAGACTGTCACTGTCCGCTGAGAGCCTGTCACTTCTCTGCTGAAAAGCAGGAGCTTTTTTATCAGTGAAGAGCATGCCATGCCGTGTCTGAGGACAGAATATAATAACGAAGGTGAGTTAAATGGCCGTAGGCAGATTATTTTTATTACCCCTTTGAAATGTGACCTGTACACCAAAACCAACTGCTAGACGGAAAACTGCTTTGGATATTTAATATCATTGGGTAGTCATGACCGTAGTTGTCCATTTCATAGGTTATAAGGCTTTACTGCTGCCCATATGTTCCTTATAACTTCAAGTATTTGACAGTAGTTGTAAGCTCAGGCTTGTAATTACTTACAACTCAGTCTTCCGAAGCACTGTTCACTGTGAATCCCATATGGCAAAGCACATCTTCAACTTCCAGCAGATGAATAAGAATTAAAGGATCTAGTATTACAATATTTTACATAAAATCAATGGAATCACTCACGTACAGGACGCAACACCCAGTTTACTGGGTCTCTACTCCATCTTGGATCTCTTAGTAGTTTTGCCTCCTCCTTGTAGCTTCTTCCTACAAGCCATTTGCCTTGTAGTTCTGTCTGTTGTAAAGAATAAAGTCCAGATAGCACAATCTAATAAATCTGTTTGTGTTTAAAAAACCTAGTTTATGACAAGGGCACTTTACTAAAAGAAAAAAAAAAAAAAAGAAAGAAAGAAAAAATGCTGTCAAAACCCCTTAATAACTGGGTATGTCCTTTTCAATATATTTCTTTCTACTTGTCAGCTGGAAAGGATAAAATATGGCAGGTTTTTTAATTTGACACACAATAGGCTCTGAGTGGCTTGTTATGTAAATTACATTTCATTTAAGTTCAGCTTTAGAGTAAAGAAAGACTAAGTAACTATTTAAATGAAGAAGGAAATTTACAGGTTTGTGGGAAATACTATTCAATGAATAGGATCCCTTAGCAGGGGGAGTATAGTATGGTGCAGGGGAGATATTGACTTTCTGGTCAGATTTTTAATGTGTCATGTATTTTTAATTGAAAACCACTAAATTTAGAGTGTAACAGAAAAAAGAAGTCTCCTCTCAAAAAAATAAAGCCTTAGATCACCCAGTCCAACCACAATAAATTAAGCTAACTGCTTTAGAAATATCTCCGAGTCTGTCATAAAGCTGTGTTACTAATAGGTTGTTGAGACAGGCTTTTTCTGAAAAATCTTTCATGAACCTGCTGCACAAGCCCTTTTCAAAATAAGAAAGTCTTCTTCCCTGAGGACACAGGCATTAGACAGCACTGCAAAACTGCACATTGAGCTCAGCATTATCCACAGCCCACTAACACATTCCCCTCCCTTCATGTTCGCTTCTCTGTGCCTGCTTAACACTCTCCCCAGGACGTGTGTGCTGACGGTGCAGGATGAGGGGAGGTAGGAAGAGACAGGGTGCAGTGGAGTGCATGCCCCAAATTTCCTATTGTTTCCACCAGAGGTTCATTTGATGTTTACTGCAAAGCTAGCGCTGTGTATGTGAGCCTCTACTGTGTAGACAAGGCTTCTGGTAAAAGCAACTGGCACAGATGTAGTTTCATTAATCATAACCCATTGGTGCCAATGGTAAGACTCTTCCTGACCTCAGTGGAGCCAAGATTTCAATCCAGACAGTCTAAGCAAGTATACATTAGACAATGCTTAAATCATCAACAGGAACCAGCTGACTATGAATTCTTCTTGAACAGATGAAAGAAATAGCGAAGATTTTTGGGTCAATGCCTGTAAAGGCAAGGATTCAGTCTTGCTCTCCACAGACTGAGAATTCATGAATTTCCACTCATTCCTAGAAAATGAATCATTGTGTGGCATTAGGCAGATTATTTAAGCTCCATCGAATACAAGTTTTCCACCCATAAAGTGGGAATTGTCAAGTCTGCGCACATCATTTACAGCCCTGAGAATTAAGAACACCGTTTCAGCCATGTCTGGTGTAGGTGAAGGTCTATGCAGGATTTCTTTAAGTCATGTCTTTAGTCACTACCTTGCTGTTGAGATTCGAGTCCTGCAGAAGATACAACTATAAAATACTCATGGATTTCAATTTGTAAAGGTGGCAGCTGTTCACATACACAAAATTGGAATAGAATTCAGGCAACATTATGTTAGTATCATTAGCTAACCTGGTCTTCATTTAGCAGTTAATAAGAAGTCAAGCTGGAATGCTACACTTCCACTACCATTGACTTTCAGAATCTTTTCTTTCTGGTTCATTTTGTGAGCATAGTCTAAATGTTTGAGACTCTGTGTGCAGGAAGGAACTACAGCTGAGAAAAATATTAAAAACACCTTGACAAGCCCTGATTCATCATTACTTTTCTTTTTTTTTTTTTTTACAGAATTGTCAAAAGTGAATAAGATGAGAAGCTAAAGTTATGGAGTTAAACCTCAGTTTCTGTATTTATTAACACACCAGGCACAGATTTTTGCACTACAATGGTCCGTGGTCCATTGAAGTGAAACCTTTAATGGTGATCAGTTGAAGCCCTAAAATATGTATTTTCCACTCTTTACAATGGCATTTACTGCTCAAAACCAGGCAACATTCTTGTCTTTCCATCTGCTTTTGTTTATCAATAAAGCCTTTCCCTTTGACGGTTTAGGAATGACTGAATTCCACAGTCATTTTCCTTGTCATTTGTTTTTTGGTCTGAAAGAGAGTTAATGTGATACAAAAGACAGAGACTCAGTTGCATACTAGTATAAATTCTCTATACCTCACTGAAATCTGTTTTTTCCTGCATTTACAACAGTGTGATTTCACTGATACTAGTGGAGATCTCCCCTGAGCTGCAGCAGGGCCACGAGGAGCCCTGCAGGCTTAGGTACTATGTGTGGAGAAGGGTTTCTCTCTGATCTAAGTCAAATGCTGACCAAGATTAACACCACTGACAGCAGCTAGATTATATATGCACAACAACACCCCAGCCAGTCACTCCAGTCTACACCACACACATAACAATACAGCTCTGTCCATTATATTTCAGTAAGGTATTATTAAAATACTTTCTGTAGTATACAAAGCAGGAATGAAAACAGTATGATGTGCAAGGGAATAAAACCGTTAAAAGATTTACATTAGCTGAATATTATAATGAATAATCCCGACCCTAGAAAATGGTGGAAAGATCCCTTTTTTCCCCCCAGAGCTTTAAGCCTTCCATCTTACTCCTCCTTTGTCAACAGCACTAAAAAAAAGTGAATACCCAGAAGTAGGTCATGATTGCTAATATCCAAGGATACCATGTTTCTGTGGTTACCTTAGTGCTCCCTCCCTTTCTCCCCCTCTCTCCCTCTCAAACCAAAGCACAGCCTCCATATCGCCACTCCACATCAATGCTGCATCACCCACTTCAAAACCACTGCTCCCAATTTACACCCACGTTACCACACAAGGTCTGCACCACAGCTCCGGGCTTGGATCTGAACCTGTGATCCCTGTGCAGAGACCTGGGAGCTGGGGGGTGCCGGGGCCGGGTGCCATACTTTGTCTGTCAAGCTGTCTGTCCCCTGCCATGCTGCATCAGCACCTTCCCCAGATGATGGACAGGATGCAGCAGCAGAGCTTCCAGAGACCAGCATCCTGGGACCCACAGCCCAGCTGTACCTGATGGAGTGCTGGGTGGGAATAGGCAGGCTGGCCAGTAGGAGGACACCCCCTTGCCTCACAACAGCACCCAGAGTCAATCAGGGAAATTAGGTGCTATCCTATGATGCCACTGCAGCCCTGATGCCCTCCCGCATGGCTGGAGAGGATGTTTATCTTGCACGTGTTCCAGCTAGCATGACATAAAATAGACCGAGGGCTGTGGACACGGAAACAGAGAGGCAAGGCTTGAGGCATAAACACAAAGCAAATCACACCATGGCAGCTGTGTACAAAACGGGCCGGCTGTGCATTTGAAAGTGTAAGAAAGGAGCAGGCTGTGCACAGAAAGACACGCTTCTGAGATGTGACAAGTTTAGCACTGATTCATCGTGGGGTAAATTTGCCACAAGCGGGGCTGGGCCAGAGTGCTTAAAGAGCTCTGCATTGGTTCACATTTGGGCAGGCGTTGTACCAGGCTTTTGCTCAAATGGGATGTTCTTTCCCTTTTTTTCAACAGGACCCACAGAGTCATAGAAGTTGCTGAGACACAGCCTGGCAGCTGCCTTTCATTTTCAGCAGTTCTATGAAGTACTGTGACTACTAAACTTGCTGGCTCTAAATTTGGGACATATTTACCCTTATTTGTTGTTGACATCATGATTCATGCCAACCAGCTCCTTTAGACTACTCAGGGAGTGCCCACAGCAATGGGAGACCCACTGGTACAAACAAATGTGTTGGCAGTGTTTGGGTTGGAGCTCCTGCTAGTGCATACCAGCACAGCCCAGTGGCGGATGTTTTAGGACCATATGACTCGAAGCAACTGAATTACTGAATCCAGCCATGGTTGCAGACTTCACATAATACTTGCTTAATCTTGAAAAGTCCAGACGGCATCTACTCTACACCAAGCAGTTTCCAGCACCCTATCAGCCACCCTCTGACAGTACTTGCAAAGAACTGTGTGTCAATTTTAACCATTTTAGGTACTGCTGAGTGCCAGATTTAAGCAACTTCCCACTTTGTCAAATTAACACTTCTGTCCAATTTTCGCCCAACTTGTATAACCTTTGTATCTGCCTTCCTGTTGCTGTCAGCCCCCAAAAATATAGCTTTGGAAGTCAGTCTTGACTGAAACTGAGGTTGTAAGTGTTTTAACTTTTGATTTCTGTTATTTAGCATGTGAACCAGAGGATCTCCAGGATTTGGGCTAACTGCTATGCAAACATGTACAGATCCATCAGCTTTCTACCTATAAGCTAGTAAAGAAGAAAGTGATCACATAAAGCACATAGAATAAAAAGCTTTGAGCTCTTGTGGATATGTAGGCTGTTCATGGAGTTCTAGGCAAAAAAAGACCAGGGAAATACATCACAAACCATCAACAAAATCCCAGTGTCAGCTGCAGTGAATCACAAAAACTGTGTGTTCGACTGAACCTTTCAAAAAGGAGTTTAGTCCTCTTCCGGCACATCCAGAGGTGAAGAATATGGAACTTAAAATCTGTTCAGTCAGAAATCATTCCTACTGTTAGAAAAATAAATTATACCTAATTTCTCATTTAAATTTGTCTGGTCAGCTTCAGCTTGCAACTATTGTTTCTTATTATGCTTTTCTTCACTAAATTAAAGAGTTCTTTAATACCTGGTATTTTCTCACCATGAACACTGTAATCAAGACACTTCTCAATCTTCCTTTTGATAAATGTAACACTGAGTTTTTTACTAGAAAGTATAATCTCAAATTATTATCCTGATTTTCTCAAAGCCATTTTGAAACTCCTTTCTGCAACTTCGTTTTTTTCACTATTCTGCTGAAAATGTGGAGATTGAAGCATTATCCAGTAGTCCACTGAAGTGTCACATTTACAAAGGAAAACCTGCATTACTGCAAGTTGTTATTGCCCTCTCTACTACATCCAAAAACCACATTCAGCCCTCTTTTTATATTAACATTTGTCAGCTAACGAGTTGCCAATCCAATTCTTTATGGAGATTCATTTGTAAATTGTCCAGATATACTGATTTAAATTGTTAGCTGCTTCACACACACCATTTGGCATCTCTAGCTCCTGGAACTCAGCGGGTCACTTCAAGGGCTCATTTTTCCATCCGTACGCCTCTAACATACAGGAACACAATTGTACATGCCTGTCCATCTGTGTCTTCTCAGGTCATACAGTCCACTTTCCCCGCCACATCCCAGATCTGCATTTTCCAAACCTGAACATACAATCCTTAGTGCTAATGTAGCTTTTCAGTTTGCATGGCTCTGGCATTATGCTCAGTCTCTACAACCGAGCCAAGACTTCCAGAAAGGAGGCTAAAGGCTGCCCTTTCACAAAGTTTGGGGTAATCCTCTGAGCCCAGGAGGACACGGCAAGCAGGGAAGGAGGCACCTTTCAGACAGAGAAACACTGCAAGGGAATTGGACTGAGTGCAAAAATGTGCAGCAGCAGCAACAGACAAAATGGGCAGGAGACATGCAGGCAGGGAGGATCTGCTGTGCTGGCTGCCTCTTTGAGCAAACCTTATTTTTTTCCCCACCATCGACCTCTGTTCTTCAGCTTGTCACTTATGGTTTTACCTTTTCCTCCACCCTGCTTTGCCCTACAATGTCCTTTCTCCTGCTGCTTTTTATTCCCAGTTGGCTCATTCCTGCTTAAACTCACCCTCCCCTCCCAAAGCTCTTCATGGAAACAGATTTCTCTTGCTGCTTTCACACCCCTCTTTTGGCTCCTGTGTGTCACCCCTTGTCCTCCTCCTCCAGGAGATTTAAATGTGTTTGGGGCAGGGACCACCTGGAGCCATGTTCACCCAGTTCCTTGTGCAACTGGGTCCCTGCGCTTGCTAATTTTATTTTAGCCACTATCCTAATAAATGTGACTAATCGCAATAGTACTGTGATGTCTAGTAGGAGAGACTGATGAAATAATTGTGTAGTGGGGATGAAACAGCCGGGCTGATGGTGAAGCAGAGCAGGCATTAGCTGTGCCAGCCTTACATAACATTGCAGGCTGAGTGAGAAGCACCCAGAAGGAACTCACTTCTTATCTCACCCCTTCCTTCCCCTTTATTATGAAGAAAAAAAAAGGGGGGGGGGGGGGGAAAGGAAAAAAATAAAGAAGGAAAAAACAGAATCAATTTCCTTTACTGCTGCTGCATGCCTGGGTGCAGGTCCCTCAGCTGGCAGTGGGATGGGAGGGAGGGCTGCTGCTCTGCGCCGGCTCAGGACTTGTTCCAGCTCTGATCCCACATGGTTTGCTGGGCACAGAATCAGGTGTCACTGTTAAAAAATGGTTCTCTGCCTTCTGATTCATGATGGCTTTTTTCCCCCCCATCTTACAGTGGATGTGAAATATAATTTGAGTTTCAATATATGGCTGGGGGTGCCTTTCTTCTCTTGTTAATTAGTTATAACCCTTGGCTGGTACTGATGTTTCTATTGCTTTAGATGGCTGATATCTGATAACCACCCTTCTGAAAGATTTCAAAAGAGCCATGAAAATGAGAACAGGAAGATGGATGGATGGACGAGGGATGCCTCTATTACAAGGAGTGAGCACAGAAAGCTTGGATTAGGGTGAACAGCTGGTGTGGATTCAATAATCAACTGCTCTGAAAGAAAAGCCTATTTTTTCTCATCCCATGGCATTAGAGAACAGGATAGCAGAGCTGCCAACCTTACAATTGAAATCTGCCCACACAGAATAGCAAATTCCCTTTGGCTTGCATTTAAATGCTCCTGGCTCATTATAACTCCATACAGCCTTTAATACATACATGGGGTCTGCATATTATCCTGCAAACAGCGCTGCACTGCTGCTCTCAGCATGTCTCTGCCATCATTTCAACACCAAAGGGAGGGGCGGGGCGGGGGGAGAGAGAGGAGGACAGGGAGCTTATCAAGTTTACAGCTGCTGCTGAGAACATTGGTTTGATCCTCACTGCTGGTCAGGATTCATGTCCACAACAGGCAGCAGGTTGGAGCGCCGAACATTGCTTTAACAGGCTTAGGAAGCTGTCATTTGTGACAGCCCCTCAGGAATAACACACCCCATCAAGGAGCCGGCTCGCAGCTGGGCGCCATCCTGACCAGCCATGGCATGAAGCAAGGCTGCGGCACCTTTGGCTGTCAGGATCCATTGGGGAACAGCAGAGCTGGTACACAAGACTCTGCATGAAAAACAGGGAGGCTTGTTGCCTGATGATTTTCCCAGGCGTTTCGGTGATGCTCAACATGGCAGAGTTACAAAAACTTTCTCCTATCCTACCTGCAGCAGCAGGAGCAGCTATAATTCACTCTTCTTCCCTTTCTGACAGCATGCCTCCATCTCAGCCCAAGGAGCCAGCCTGGGAGGCCAAGATCAAGTCCCTCTGTTGCTCACACGGTGCCTGAGCCCTCTTCTTGGGCTGCAGACCTGCGCAGGTGCCTGGGGATGTGCTGTGGTCTGGAGAGCAGAAGTCTACCTGAATGTTATGGTGACAAATGGGACAGCCAACAGCTGCCAAGTGGGGACATTTTTCTCTTCATTCTGTCAGATGTGAATAAGAGGTTAAAGGCTCGATACACCCATTTGATCCCATCAGCCAGACAGTCACTTGACTTTTCAGTAAAAGCAAAGGAAATGTTTTGGTTTTAATACCCTCTTTATTTTGGAAGATAGGGATAACAACAGTGACCAGAACTCTTGTTACCAAGCAATTTTAATCCATAACAGGGTACTGAATATTCAAAGGGAGAGAGCCCAAAAGCATGAGCTGCGGGTTTGCAGCTGAACACCCTATTAATAGCCACGTCATATTCCTACTTATTCAGTGGCCTGTTTTTTAAGGGAAAACACGGCTTGTTCCTGCTGCCCCAAATACAAGGAGAAGAATGGAAGGGGCTACATGAAACTGTGTCAGGCTGGGTCCCTCCTGTGCTTCTTGCAGAAAGGAAAAGAAGATATTAATGCAGATGATTTTGTTACATAAATACATGTTGTATCAGGGCCATTTTTAGCATTTGTGGGGGTGTGAAGATCTTCTCCAAGCTGTGTATCTATTTCATAGGATTCAGCTGAACTGAGGAAAAGGACAGAGAGTTTTAAGGTAAACTATCAAGATACATTTTATTTAAGCCCACGCAATTCTGTACAGGGCGCTGCATGACAGAAACAAGATTTCACTAGCACCTCTCTGGCCTCAGTAGTGCTTTTTAATGCTTTGTAACAGAAAGACCTCTTAATATAATTGGACAAAATTAAGGACAAATTTGTCATCAAATTTCAAATAATATGTCTGCCATTTGGCTTCAGAGAGTTTCAGTTTCTTTAAATTCTAAAGGGCTGCAACGCTCAATTAAAATGGAATTTTAAACTCCAGAAATCTAATTTTTAGTTTAATCTCAAAGTCATTTAGACTTCAAATATATAATTTTCTAGTCAGGAAGGAGCCCATTTTTGAATAAAAAATAAAATCTGGGGGTAATTTAACAAATCAGTTTAATAACATACAAAACCTCTCTTGATTTCTGAACAGTTTTCTATCACCCCTTCTGCTTTAGCCTCATGTCCCATCTATCCTTGGGGGGATGCACATGGCTCACTTCACCCTCCTGATGTGTCCAACCCTACAGAAGGCAGAGGGAACTGCAGCTCTCTGCACAGCCATGCCAGCTGCGGACATGTTACCTCCGTTCTAAAAATTGGTCCATGTTCTTTTTGTGCATAGGCTGAGGGTGGCTGGGACTGGCATAGACAAAACTGGATTTTGCCCTCCTTCCACACTGGAATTGTCCAGCAACTGGAGCAGTAGAGAGATCCTCTGAGGTTTTTGCCTGCAAATGGTTCAAAAAAAATATTTTTTCATACCAACTCCATGGCCATCTGAGAACTTCTGCCTTCTGGAAAGCAGTTTTGAGGGACTGCATTTTACTAACAGGAAGGCATCGCCAAAGGGAAGTTTTCATGGGATTAAATAGTGCTGTATTTCTCATGCAAAAGGATCTGATTGTTTTGAAAGGAAAAAAATTTAAAAGGAAATAAAAATCTAACTTTTTATAAGTCACCTTATCTTGGCAATTTGGCTAATTTCCAAACAGTGTCTACACCCAATGCTTTTCAGAGCTTGCTATGCAATCTACATGGCAGATACTAGCTGGGCCACTAACTGTCCAAAACTAGAGGGAGGAGGAGGGTTACCTAAATAAGTCTAATGCAATACTTGGCACATCCATGGCAGCCTTGATCCAGAGTATTTTACAAACATGGTAAAGAATGTTAGGCTCATTTAATAAAAATCAGAGACACGAGTCCATATTTTGGACACTACAAAGTTTAGGAACTCAGCTTTTCTGCCACAGGGGTCAAGTTTCTCAAACGGATATTTTAAATTCACCCTGAATCTGCTGCCACCTGTGAATTACTGCTTTAAGAGATCCATTTAAAGCCACCCTCTGAACTGGTGGTTTAAGTGGAAAAAGTAGTCAAGACTTAATTTCACTGGTTACAATAGTGCTTTTTGGTGGTATAATGCCAAGGAAGACCCAGGAACCCCCTGTGCTCCCTATATTTCCTCCTCAATACTCCATTCCCTCATTCAGTTGATGACTTTATCTTGGATTTATTTTGGAAAGACTAAACTCCAGATGAAAACCTGTCCTGCTGTTAAAGGGATGAAAGTTTTAAAATTATTGCTCAGCATTCATCAAAGAAGTAGACAAGCTAAATGCAATATATCATAATGATAAGGATTCCTGGGTGACCCCTTAGACTCAAGAGCCCAACTTTGGTCACAGTGTTAGTAGTAGGAAGAGATTCAGGAGTTCAGAGAGACTTCAGAGAGTTTGTAATCTGTGGGGAACAATAAACCGCTAAAACTATGCTTTACACAGGCTGACTGCTCAAAGCCAGTTTCTCTTTTTGGAGCAGGAAATCAAGATCTTTGGGATATGCATCTTAAGGCAAAGAGTAAAATTCATTTGCAGTAATAATGCATTCAACATGAAAGAAAATAAGAGAAGTCTCATCATTAGGAACACCTAAACCTGGGTCAACATAAGATACACACTGGAGAGAGGCGTGAATGGAGAGAGTAACACAAAGACAGGTCTTTCCTACCTTTTGTTTCCATTAGAAACATAGTTTCTCTGAAACGTTTGTTTAACTGCTTGCCACACAGTAACAGCACAAAAGCACTTTTCAGTGTGTGACAGCCCAGAGGTTTGCAAAACCCAGACCTCACCAAACAAGTTACAGCCGCAAGCAGGTTAAAAATTAACAGGACCTGTAAACAATAAAACCAATGAAATTATCCTCTTAGACTGCCACTCTGCATTACAAAAGAGAAAGTAAGGAAAATATAGAAAGGAGGGAAAATGCAGTTCAATGCCTTCAGCATGTGGCTGGGAAGCATGAATAGATCAATGTGAGATTTTGTGAAGTTTTCACTGAATTCAGTATCTGTAGCAGCAGTCCTAGCTTGGATATAGTGCCCCTGGGAGAGCTGGGAGCCACCACTGCAGACAGAGTGGTACCCCCTGGCACCAGGCATCTCACCAAAGTCTTTCTGCAGTCATAGCAGTCATGGAGGCATCTCTGAAGGGTGAATCAACACAGCTAATATTGGCACGTAACTGTGGAAATGCCTATTCTGCCTATTCTTTTCCACCTAAGGCACTTAAGTTAGGGGCTTTGAAGTTCTTGTGTTCCTCTCCAAGCAAGAAAGAGAAATAGGGTGCTTCAGTAGGTGGTTTTGGCTTTCTTCCTATGGCCATTTTTCCTGGCAGCTAAAGCAATGTAATCAGACACGTTCACCTCCTTTTGTCCCCATCCACACCATCACAGTAGGTAGTTGACAGCAGAGCAATGTGGTGAACTGGGTTGGTGACCCTGTCTGGGTTAAAAGAAACCCTGCCAAAAAAACCAGCCGACCACAGATATTAGATAAATCTAATCAGTTTAGTGGAGGAAACAGCCGTGCCCTGATAATGGGAATGTTTCTTCTCCAGAGACATAAATCATCCTCATAGATTTACATTCAGACTACAGAGGCGCACAACAGGTACTGAACCCATTCTGCAGAACCTTTTCTGAGGGACCATGACATTTGGAAGGGTTACATGAACAAACACAAAAAGGAAAAAGTAAAAGCAGGTAAGTCACAAGTTCATAGTAAATCAATGAGAAGTGGAATGACCTTCACTCTTCTTCTCTCATCCTTACAATCAGAGAGAAAAAAAAGCTGATTTTACTAGGTTATCTTAGCTTTTTTCAACAGACACAATGGACTGTATTTTGTTGCTGTAAACCTACCACCATCAAAAGGACATACTTGTCCTAATGTGCTGCTTTCTCAGCACTGTACAAAAATTACATTATAAGGACACAGACACAGTATCTATTTAACCACTGTAATACATTACATTCCTAACCAGTGATGTTTCAATATACCCACACAGGAGTTTAGAACAGAAAGTTTCCTTACATAAATGTCTTCCTCTTTACTCTCTTGTATCTATACCTTAATGTTACCCTAGATGTCAATATATACGTATAAACTTACATTGTGTTGTTTTGGTAGTGCTGTACATGGTTGTATGCACACATCTTTGCCTGTTCAAGCAGCACCAGCAGCCCAGCTGTGTTTGATAAATATTACCTAACTCTATTTGATAAATGCTCCCTTTAAATTTTTTCCTCTATAACATGAAAAGTCAATGTCCTAATTTTAAGTTGCCCTTTGAAAGTGAGCCAGTATTCAGATGGATATCGACTCCAGGCCTGCTGGTTGCTCTGCAGCAGTGTTTGGAAGGCTGCTGTTCTAATGAATGTGCTAACATTTGATACACACACTAACAAAATCAATATCACTATTTTTAAAAAAGCATGTGGCTTTACTAAATACACTGTCACTACCCTGTTGTGCAGAAATTTAGTCATATAGGGAGGTTTCTAGTAAATTGATTCATCTGGCTCATTTCTCTACTTGCTTGCCAGAATGCCTAATACCAGACTTCAAGGACATTCAAAGTCAGCCTCTGCAGCAGAAAAAACTGTGCTTATTTAAGTTTGAAATGTATGTGCTAGCCATTACCTGAAACTCTCATGCAACTGTCAATTTTTCCTCATTTCTACCTTGCTGTTGGCACAGAAGAGACCTAGGGGACCCAACACACCTTTTCACATCAGAAATTCCTCCTCCTGTGGTTTCTGAATGAATTGGGTGACTATGGGCAGAGAATAAAATGTGTTTATAGTCACTGTTGGATAAATTAATCCCTGCTCTTTTGCTCCTTAAGTAGGCAAATGCACTGAGAAGTTCTTAAATCTAAACCTCAGATCTGCTGCAGCCCATCTAAGTCACCCCGTTTTCCAAGCAGCTACTGAATGTGCAAACCCTGTGAGTGAAGAGTCTAGAAACCTGTAAGGGAACGTGTAAGAAGCAAACCCAGATGAAGAGCAAATGCAGAGTACATTCAAGCCCTTCCAGTCACACTGACTTGATTCCAGCTCTGAAAATATGTCATCTTCTTCTTAAGGAACTGATCAGCCCTACAGTGTGTGGGCATGTACTTGAACCAGAGACTGAATATAGCACTAAAGAAGTCAACAAGGCAAGATAGATCAACCTAACAGGTAATACTCTAATATTATGTTCAAGCATGTCTTCAGTCTCTGATAAACTTCATAATCTGGGATTATAGAACTGTGTGAATCAATCAAAACTTGTTATTTCCATCATTTGAATCTTCAGTGCTAGTTGCCAAAACATGGCACCAATTTAATGAGAAGCAATAGAAATTTCTTCATATACATTTGTATATGCCTGTACCTGGCATAGACTGGCTAAAAAGAAGGCAAGTAGCTACATCTGAGAAGAAAAATTCAAATTTTCAGGCCATCCCTATGTGCCAAAAGATGAACGGGTAGGGAAGAAGACTGGCTTGGCTGAACAGAGAGCTTTGGCTGGGACTCAGGGGGGGAAAAAGGAGAGTGTCTGACCTTTGGAAGAAGGGACAGGCAACTCGGGAGGACCACAAGAATGTCATGGGGTTATGCAGGCAGAAAAATAGAAGGCTCAAAAGCCAAAGAGAATTTAATCTGGCTACTGCTGTAAAAGACAATCAAAAATGTTTCTTGTTTCTATAAAGACGTTAGCAACAAAAGGAGGGCTAAGGAGAATCTCCATCCTTTATTGGATGGGGAAGGAAAAATTGCGGCAAAGGGTGAGGAAAAAGCTGAGGTACCCGATGCCTTCTTTGCCTCAGCCTTTAACAGCAAGACCAGTTCTCAGGGCACCCAGCCCCCTGAGGTGGAAGACAGGGACGGGGGGCATAATGAAGCCCCCATAACCCAAGGGGAGATGGTCAGTGACCTGTTACACCACTTAAGACACACACAAGCCTATTGGGCCAGATGGGATCCAGCCATAGGTGCTCAGGGAGCTGGTAGAAGTGTTCACTGAGCGATTGCTATTTGAGTTACAGCGGTCAGAAATAGCGCAACACAAACAAAATAGAAAGGAGCAAAAAGCTTCACCATTGGGCACCACCATCACCACTCTTTACCCACAGTCTCATATAAACTTCAAATGTCCAAATCAGTTCACCTCACACAGGGCACAATTTGTTGCCATTTGAGTTACACTGGTCAGGAAAATAACATGACACCAACAAACTAGCAAGCAGCAAAAAGCCTTACCATTTGTCAGACTCTACTGTCCATGTTGTTCCTCCAGAATCCAAACTACACTCCTCTCTGCTTCATCCAGGTTTTTAATCCTACACTCCTCTGAGCTATTTAACCACTTTGCTGTAGGATCACAGCTGCACATCATCAAAGCAAGGCCACGGCTGCATATTATCAATGTCAATCAACCCACTGCCTTCATTCCCCTACACTGAGCCGCTTTCAACCATTTACCAGCAGTCCTGGCTAACTGAGGAGGTCCCCGCAGACTAGAGGCTAGCTAATGTGCCTATCTATAAGAAGGGCAGGAAGGAGAACCTGGGGAACTACAGGCCTGTCGGTCAGACCTCGGTGCCAGGGAAGGTTATGGAGCAGATCAGCCCGAGTGCCATCACGTGGCACGTGCAGGACAATCGGGGTTCAGGCCCAGCCAGCATGGGGTTATGAAAGGCAGGTCCTGCTTGACTAACCCGATCTCCTTCTATGATGAGATGACATGCCTAGCAGATGAGGGAAAGGCTGTGGACGTTGTCTACCTGGACCTTAGTAAAGCCTTTGACATCATCTCCCACAGCATTCCCCTGGAGAAACTGGCTGCTCACAGCTTGGGCAGGTGTGCTCTATGCTGGGTTAAAAACTGGCTGGACAACTAAGCCAAATGAGTGCTAGTAAATGGAGTTACATCTGGTTGGTGGCCAGTCACAAGTGGTGTTTCCCAGGGCTCAGTGTTGGGGCCAGTCCTGTTTAATATCTTTATCAACAATCTGGACAAGGGGGTTGAGTGCACCCTCAGTGAGTTTGCAGATGACAGCAAGTTGGTAGGGAGTGCTGATCTGCTGGAGGGCAGGAAGGCTCTGCAGAGGGGGCTGGACAGGCTGGACCCATGGGGCAAGGCCAGTTGTATGAGGTTCCACAAGGCTCCATGCCGGGTCCTGCACATGGGTCACACCAGCCCCACACAGCGCTACAGGCTGGGGGAAGAGCAGCTGGAGAGCTGCCTGGTGGGAAAGGGCCTGGGGTGCTGGTTGATGGCTGGCTGAACAAAGACAGCAGTGTGCCCAGGTGGCCAAGAGGGCCAACAGCATCCTGGCTTGTATCAGACACAGTGTGGCCAGCAGGACTAGGGCAGTGATCGTCCCCCTGTACTGGGCACTGGTGAGGCTGCATCTCAAATCCTGTGTCCAGGTTTGGCCCCTCACTGCAGGACAGACCCTGAGGTGCTGGAGCGTGTCCAGGGAAGGGCAATGAGGCTGGTGAAGGGTCTGGAGCACAAGTCCCATGAGGAGCAGCTGAGGGAACTGGGGTTGTTTAGCCTGGAGAAAAGGAAACTCAGGGGAGACCTTATCGCTCTCTACAGCTCCCTGCAAGGAGGTTGCAGCGAGGTGGGTGTGAGTCTCTTCTCCCAGGCAGGAAGTGATAGGGCAAGAGGAAATGGCTTCAATTTGCACCATGGGAGGTTTAGATTGGATGTTAGGAAATATTTCTTCAGTGAAAGGCTTGTCAAGCATTGGAACAGGCTGCCCAGGCAAGTGGTGGAATCACCATGCCTGAGGCATTAAAAAGATGTGTAGATGTGGCACTTAAGGACATGTTTAGTGGTGGACTTGGCAGTGTTAGGTTAACAGTTGGACTCAATGATCTTAAAGGTCTTTTCCAACCTAGATGATTCTATGATTTCAAGTGCTTGACTTCAAGTCAAGAAGACTCTTTTTCTTCTAGTTTAGCTAGCGTTGGCTATGGTAGGAAAAATATGACTTTTTTTTTAAAAAAAACCACAACTTTACTATATTCCATTTCAACACTGAGGCTCCAAAGGAAAACATAATACTGGAAAGTTTGTACAGCACACATATATCCTTCTGAAGTCCTCTGATGCTGATAGAGGAAAAAATAGAATATTCTTATCAAAGATTCAAAGGATATTCACTAAATGGAATGTCTGGTAATTCAAAGCCTTTCAAAGAATTTTTTTTTTCACACAATGAATAATTAGGCAGCAAATTTCATTGTCACAGGCTGTTATCCAAGTGGAGAAGAGAATGAAAGTGTAGATTCAAAGGGAGACTAGGCACTTTAATGGTTTAAAAGTACATCATAAGCACAAAATCAAAGAATTTTGGAGGGAATATAAATCATGTTCCATGTAATATCTCACCATGGGGGATTAGGAATAGTTTTTTCTTGGTGGCAGATTGCCACCATTGGCCTTCTGTGCTGCTTCTTGCCTTGTCCTCCTAGATGCCTGGTAGGTGTTCCTGCCAGACAAAATACCAGGCTAGCTGGGTCACAGTCACATCAATTCATTGCAGTAACTCCTACCTCTTCAAAACATTCCTTTCTCTTTTGAAAAAGGGAAAACTAAGAAAACAAAACACAGTTTTGACAACTTGTTCTTGCTTTTCTTACGAGGAGCACCAAGCAGCTCCAGACTACCCCACAGCACGACATAAACAGGCAGGGCATGCAAGTGAGCCCGTACCATTGCTGCACTGCTGCCTGTGGGACAGACAGCCACATGGACACAACCTGTGAGCAGCCAGCACAGTCAGTAGGAACAGGCTTCAGGGCTAATTATACCAGTCTTGCGGGTATCTTGGACCATACTTGTGTGAAAGCCTGGGCTGAAATCTCTTGCTACCAGTGGCAGTGAGCTTACAGCTGTGGTGATGCAGCGGTGACATTCTGGTGACTGCTGCAGCGGTCAGCTCTGGCCTGCTATGATCCTACACATCTAAATGTCATTATCCCCTCCTAAAAAGACACTTAAGATAAAAAAGAAATTAGCAAAATTATCCAGTTTATCTGTATATCAAGTGGGGAACTGATCCCAGTGTTCTTGAGCCTTAGTGAAGTGCTTTAACCCTACCTTCCCTCCTACAGAGACACTATAAAATTAAAGTGGCCTCTATGCATTTGTAAATCTCTGATACTGGGAATGAGGAGAAGAAAAAGACTATTCTGCCTGGCATGCATAAGCAGTATAATGTAAACCGGAAAGAGTGGGAAGGCAATCTTCACTGCAGGCCTTTCTGATGAAACTGTACTTGTGAAACTGCAATCCAAGGCAGGAGAGCACAGGAAACCATCTATAGATCCACAGCTTATTCTGATCCCACATTATTCAAACTGAAACAGTAACCTCATACAAGTCCAGAGGCTGGTGGCTGAAAAGGCACTGGATGCTGATGCCATGTAAATGACAGCCAACCGAGCAGCTAGGCAGTCAGGTTTTGAGGCAGTGTCGACCATGTCTGAAGAAGACCCCAGAAGGTGAGGGGAAGCCTGTGGAGGCAGAACATCCATACATGAGGTGGCAGGGTGGAGCAGCAATGAGGTCTGCAGACAAATCTATAGCTCACCGAGCTACCATAAACATTTGCTGAATTCTTCCTCACATTCTTCTGTCTCATTTTTTAATCTACTTCAGTAAATACACTCCTCCACCAAAAAGTCAAACTATTACAAACTGTTCTGTGGCCTAGGCATCACGCCAGGGTTTCTAGCACACAGATATTAGGTTAGCTTCTGGGCAGGTATTCATCAGGTCTAACCTGATAAAGTACCAGCTATTTTTTCTCTTCAGCTGACATGCCTTTCCACATATAAGTAATATAAATGTGCACATTTTTGTGCAGATCAGTAGACAATATCACTTTGCACTCAGAACATGGGCTCCACTGACTTTTTGAGCCCCTTCCATTCCCCAGGCAGTTTGTTCAATCATGATTCATGTTAAGCAGATGATTTCCACCATGCTGGACAATTTATTCCTTTTTTATTACATGATCCCTCCAACTATAGAAGACATTTTGGCACCGTGCAAAATTTTGTTATGTACATGGATACATCCTGCAGGTTGTAACAATACCTTTACATTATGATAATCAAAGACGTTCCACAAAAGGAAGAACTTCATTATTTATAGCTCAGGTTTTTATGAGAAGTACATCACAGCTGATAAGTGTTTCTCTAAGATCTGATACTTTACCCATTGCTGAAAGAGAACTAATAATACTGGAAGACATTAATGTCTTACCTAAAATCATAGATCTGATTAAAGCACTAAGAACACTCTCTTCAGGCTCAGCTAAGATCCTTAGAGTGAAACACCAGATAAAAGTAACAGCCATCCAACACAATGGGCCAACCTCTGGGCCCAGTGATGGGCAGAGGGTTTCTCTGGCCAAAACCAGTGTAAGTTCAATGTGTGTCTGTGTGAGTGTAAGGGAAGAAACAGCAATACCTGCCCAGCAAGGTGGGATGTTGCAAGGATAGCCCCAAGGAGTCAGCAGGAAGCTCTATGGGCACAGAATACAGGCAGATTTGGGGTATGAAAATGGCCTGAATGTTTTTTATTCTATTGCAAACAGAAAAACAGGATTCTATGATTGTTAGCTGTAAATAAAATGTTTTTGTTTAAAATTAAACCTCATAAAAACTTTCAAAGGGGGGAAAAAACCCCACAAGCAAAAAAATCTGTAACATCTCTGAATGTTCACTAGCCATTCAGAGGGACTGTCGTGCCCAAAGGATGACTAGTCACATCCTCCTGCCTGTGTTAAAGGCACTTCCATCTGGCAGCTCTTTCCCCAGCACCTGATGGTAAAACAGGTACCAGTGTAGGATACCAACCTGTTGTTAGATTTTGTGGGACTGATGGAGCATGGCCTGCATTAGAGTGGGCAGGATGACAGTGCACATCTTGTGTTGCAGTGCTGATTGTGGAATCCAAAATCTACAGGAAAAAAGAAAGGCCCAGGAATTCCTGTAGATGAGATGTTTTAATTTGCACAAACACAAGTGACAGGCACTTTGGAAGTTTCCACTTTGTATTCTGCTCTCATCTTAATGAGTATTAACTTATTTTTGCAATAAGGGAAAGCCCACAGAACACTGACCAAGAGAGGGAAACTGCAGTAGTTCTAATATTCCCCTTCACAAAGTTGTTAATATTGTATTGAGATGGGTATCCATGTAGGCACATACCATCTCTAATGGCCGGGTTTCACTGGAAGGAGCTAAATTCATTGCTGTGGCAATTAAGGAAAGCTCTAGCAGGATCACACCCAGGCTGAATTAAGCCACAGGACTCCTTAAATCTGTTCACCAAAAACTGTGAGCAGCACATGGGTGCTTTTGTTCCTTGTCAGCCTGAACCCATCTAACTGCAGGTTCCTCAGGCTTGGCTGTTTGCTGGCCAGCTCCTGTGACTTTGGACATGCCCCCTTTGGTCTGGTAAAAAAAGGTGAATACCTTTCTGCCAGTTTAGCAGGCTGAAATGGCTGGGCACTGGTTAGTACTGGAGCTGTTTGAGGGAGGAGGCAGGGTTCCATGGCCAGAGAGGGAAGAAAAGCATGACCACAGCAACTAGCTGATATATGGCTGAGGTTCTTGTGGAATTACTGCCTGAACTGTCCAAAGCAATAGTTTTCTTTCTGTCAAATGAAGCCACTAATACCAACTATTAGAGTTGTGGCAATTTTTCGGGTGACTGCCTGTAACCTAAACATCTGCTGCAATAGCGCAATAGAAGAAAAAAGTGACTTGGTCTATCTAACATCTAAATTGCTTGGGTTTGTATTAACTGATCAACTTCTTCCAAGACATGTTTACTTTTTACAGAACAGCATATTGCAAAAACCAAGCAATTCTTTTGCAAGCTGTAAAATACAGTCATTGCAAGTGGGCACGAGTGCAAATGTAGCAGCCAGTGCCAGGAAGCATTATACCCCCTGCCAAAGAGCCCCTCTCCGTATTTATTACATGTTAAAACAAGCTGCTCTCTGCAAGCTCAGTTTCAGAGCCTAGAGGCGCAGGATTGAATCACACACTCTGATGGTGCCACTGATATGATGGAGGAAGCCTGACACTGTGCTGTTTCACTTCAGACCAGACCTGCCGAGCGCAGGAAGACCATACCCCAAAAGTAATGGGTACTCATGGCTAGTGCCAATGGCAGGACAAGGCACAGCTGCCCCATGGCTTCTGGTGCCAGGCTCTGAGGGCATCTCCCGCTTCCCCCTGACAAGTACTACCTGGTCAGCCTTTCCATTTCCAATTAAAGAGAACATTATGTTTACAGTGATGTTCATTACAGCTGTACGTGTATTTTGGACCTTTCTGCGCCACAGAAACATAGTAGTTTATGCAGGCATTTGGACATCTCTGTAAATGAATCTAACCTCTCAAAAACCTTCTCAGGTAGATACTGTCTGATCGCCTTCCCCAAGCAGAAATCAAGTGCTTTGCATCTGAGTGGCCTGCTAAGACACGAGCATGTTTGTGGTACAGCAGCAAGGGGAACCAGCCATGTATCAAGAGGGCAAAGACTCTGCTGTGTCATTGGGGCACCGTGACCTCCCACAGCCCCTGCTCCTGTGCCCCGTGGGTCAGCCCTAGGCTGGCTCTGCCTGCGGGCTTCAACAGGCCAGAACAGGATTTGCCTTTGCCTTGTTCTGCCAAATGGATGTAATGGCAACAGAGAAAATGCACAGAGAGGATTTTCTGGCCTGTTATCCAAGTAGAAAAAGGAACAGGAAAAAAAGAGAAGGAGAAAGGAGATTAACAGAGGAAGGCAAAATGAAAGCAAGCAGGGGAGATAGGGTACAAATATACCTCCTAGGTCTTTGGCCCAGGTTCCTCACTATTGCAGCAACTGTGTCATGTTCATCTCCTTAAGTTCAATCTCACACTTCTTTGATGACTTCTGAACCCCCCAGCTCCCACTGGAAAGCTGTTTTGGAACCCTACTCCTCTCATGGCTAGAAGCCTTTTAATTTCTAGCCTAATTTTATTTGTAGCCGTATGTCCACCTGTTCCTGTGCCAGCCTTGTATCATAGCTTAAATAGTTCTCCCTGGACTATGTTTACTTCTCAGTTCTGGTTTCATGCTTAGCTTAAACTGATTCTATGGACGACCTGCTGAAAACAGGCATTCCCTCACCCCCCTCCAGCCAGTGGCACGGGCACATCTCGCATCTCTGCTCTTGACAATATGGTCACACTTCTTTCTCCATACCGCACTAGTGTTCACACTATTGCTGGCCTCATGGTCAGCCAGTCTTGGAAAACTCATCTAGCTGAAAATTGACTCAGAAAAGATCCCTGATCCCACAGTTATCCAAGCATAGGCATTGGGCCAAGGGAGGTGTCAGGACTATGCAGCACAGGCAGAGAGAGGTCAAAAAGCCCTGTGCTAACAGCCTGAACGTTGATCAGTTTCAACCAATTGTGAATTCGCATCCAAAGAGAGCAAGACTTCACTCTTAACCTTTCACACTGCCAGGTAGGTAATAAGTCACACTTTGAATTTCTTCTCATTAGACAGGTTGTTCAGGTCCCAGATATCCTCTACATTTTTTTCTGTTGGAGTTAATCTTTCTGGAACAGGGGATAACCAGACCCAGACACACTATTCTGGAGGAGATCCACCCTCTTCAATGGCATTCATACATCTCTTTCTGGGTTAGAAAAACCTTACTTGACATGTCCTGAGACTGCAGGGCTTTCTTTCATTGAGAAAGAGAACAAAAAGATCTGAAAGATCCAGTGAAGTGGGCAGAGGAAGAGGACACAACTGTAACCTGGAATGAAAGCTGAGCCTAGAGGTCTCTCAGTCCTGGGGCTTCTTGTGCTGAACCCTGCCCTAACGTACTTTTAGCAACTTTGCCTTCCCCAGAGAAGTTCCTACGTAATTAAAAACCTTTCCTTGGGTAGTGGTGTGAGCATCCCAGTGCCAGGGGAGATATGAGGAGATGATGCTCAAAAAAACAGGTGATGGCAGTGCCTTAGCTAGCTGTTTCCTAACATTGTATGGGTGCTTCTGTTAAACACAAGAACCATCTAACCACGTACGCTTGTAGTCAGGCATTGGTTTACGCATGTTGTTGACATAGAGCCTACATGTCCCTTCAGATGAGGTTTTTTAAAATGCAAGAGATAAACAATTGAAACAGTTCTCAGAAGAGTAATAGGAGGAAATAGATGGGGGGGGGGGGGGGAACTCGCTCTCCAGAGACAAAAAAGAATAAAAATAAAGAGTCCAACCACTCTTTAAATGGTTTTGCATTTTAAACTCTGACGTGCTATCTGGTCCTTGGGTTTTGGCGCATCAACACCCTCTTCCAAGCCTGCAGCGGTGCAGTGTGAGTGACAGCTTTCCTTGGGTCCTCTGTTTTCAGGAAGAACGTAAAATTGTACCTCTCAGAAATCACTTCACACTCAATAAATAATATGCATACAGACAGATGGGATGTTTCCTGGTCAGAAAGTAGCTGAATCACATAAACCCTGTTGCAGCATTGATGCAAGACCATGATCTCAGGAGCTAGAAGACAGAGCCTGCTTGAAGCCACAGGCTGGCAGCACAATGGATCTGCAGCCTCCAACTGCAGAAGCTCCCTCTGGATCACGTCAATCATACCTTAACACCACAATCACTTCTTTCTTTCCCTCTCACAGCCCTGCCCAGTGCAGAACAGTGAGCTGAGGGTCCCTGTTGCAGCTTGAGTCCAAATCAGTTTGCCTCACACAGGACACCAGTTGTCACAACAAGAAGAAAAACTAGGAAGCTGCAACAAGGCTTTACCGTGGGTCAGAGTCTATTGTCTGTGCTCTCTTTCCACCCTTCCAAGGCCAGACCACACTCCTCCTTGCCTCTGCTTCCTCCAGGCTTTTCTTTCTCCCATCCAGCTTCCCCTCTCCTGTACTCCTCAGGGCTATTTAACCACTTAGCAGGAATGAGCTACAGCTGCACATGGTCCATGTCAACCAACCCACTGCCATTGAGGCAAGGCCACAGCTGCATGTTATCAATGCTAATCAACCCACTGCCTGCATTCACCTGTAGGTCCCTGTCAGCAAGGGGTGTGTGAGTGCTGGGCAGGACTGTCATAAAGAGACCTGAACTCCCTGGTATGTGCTGTGATGACTGAGCTGGATAAATTTAAACAGCAAGTTTACTGCTCATCCACAGACCACCTGGGCTTCATGCATGGTCAGTCTCATGAGGGACACCTCAACCATCTGCACACAGGCAGTGACGCTGCTCTGCATCTGTCTACAAACACCACTTAGTCTTCTGAGGTTTCTGGACATCTTACTCTGAATGGAAAAAAGGGCTTGTCCCACTTAGGTTTTGCCCTTCAGAATATTAGAAATCTTCCCCTTAAACTATCTTTGCCTGTTTACAGAAATAAGTATTATTAATATAATTCAGGAAACAAGTAGGAAATAAATAAGAGTTACTGGTAATACTGTTTTAATAAACCCTACAAATATGAAAATTACCTAATCCTTAGATTAAAACCATATTAGGGGACTGGAGGGATATAGAAGTGCTCTGCTGTCTGGATTATCTGATGGAGTAACACTCAGAAGTACTGCTTGCCAACTGCATACACAAACCTGGTTTATCACATCCTCAACAAAGTAGATTATGGTTTTGTGGTGCCCTTACCCACGTGTTCAATCAACAGGACTGCATTACCTTCCTCAGTGACCTTCATATTGTTCTCCCAAATTAAACAGCCAGGCATTAGTCCCTAGCTCCAGCTAAGGTAATTGGCTGTGGTACAGGTGATGCGACCTGGGGTACAGCTTCATGGTGGCGTCAAGGTCAATTACCTCAGAAGAGAGAGAAAAACCCACAGCAGAGGAGACCTTCACCTTGAACCTGCTGTGCCTCACTGGGAAGGCTCAGTCGCTCTGAGCACTTCGTGCTGAACCATGGTCCTACCATGAGTGGCATCAGGCACCAGAGAAGGAGAAACCAAAGAGCAGTTTCCCCATGCTGGTCTAATTAAGCAGTTAATTAGGTGTGAGCTGAGATGGATGTATTGCTGCAGACTGTGGGTTCGAGGTCCTGGTCCTAGTCAGAACAAGGGCAAAGGGACAGTTAGGCTCAGCTGGAACGAAGCTGGAAACTTAGGATTTGATCCAGCAATAATTTCTCCAGTGCTGAAGGACTTCACCTGTTTTACGGGTCATACAAACTTCTGTTACAGTAATCTGTCTCCTTGATCTCCTTTGACATTTCTAACAGTGTCAAATCTGAGGGACTTCTGTGTTTTAATCCACCTGCATTTGGCAGTTTGTGGCTTCCCTAAGGCAGACTTCAGTTCCAGGAGAGACCCTCTTAGAGGCCCTTCCTGCTTAACTAAGTGCTGAAAAAATGAGAAAAGGAAAACGTTCTCTATATTACAGTATTTTGTCTTGCATTAAAGAGGTATGTATTTTAACTGAACTAAAAATGTTTAATGTTAAAGTTTGTGGTTATTGATAACTATCTTAAGACAGAAATCCCTAGATATTTTAAACCTCTAACCATATTGTCCCAGCTGTGTTATCCATAGAGAATATGATACAGCTATGTAAAGCTGCTATGACTGCTAAATGTATTCAATTATCTCTGCTAGTTTTTTTCCCCACACACACACTATCTCCATTCATCTCAATGTTCACTAAATATTTTAAGTTTGTTAAGTGAGTTCATGCATGCATTACAAATAAGCACTTTGGGGAAAAATATGGCTATTTTATCCACCTCAGTGTATGGGCATGAACATACCGCTAATCTGTGCAGAGCTGTAAAACAGTGCCCCTTTTCCTCTTACCCTCCCCCTTTAGGAAAAAAGTACCAAAACACCAAACTTTGGAAAATGGGTCATGGGAATGCTGTTGTCTCATCTTCGCACACATAATAGAGGCTTTGCCAGTGGGGAGTCCAAACGGAGAGCAAATGGATGGACAGTAAAGATGGTATCACCAGAAAGTGCAAGAACCTCCTTCTGCTTCTGTTTCTTTCAAAGTCTCGTGCATAGTAATTCCTCTCCATTGTGGTATACATAGGGTAGACATTCATAATATGCTTGCTGAAGAAACGCTGGCTGTGGTCAGCAGAGGTGGCTGTATAAGTGGCTTTATTCCACCAGCCCCTTGGAGTTCAAACAGTATGGCATCCATGAGTGGGGAGCAAAACACCAACTCTTATGTTAATGAAGATTACAGTTAAGAATGGAGGAGATGAAAGCCCACTGACAGCGATTCAGGGGATTTTCCCTTACAACAGCAGAGTACTCAACTATAGCTGAGATTCATCAGAACTTTCTTTACAAACCACTACAGAGGTTTCACAACCGGGCTGGAAAAATTTACATGGAGATAAACCCTGTCAGGCCTCAAACAAATGTGAAAAAGGGCTGGGTTTTTTTGTGAAAGACCCAGAGATGAAACCACTAAAGCACTGCAAATACACATAGGAAAAGCTATGTAGTTAGAGACAGAGCTGGTACACATTCAAAGAGTTGCACAGAAGTCAGATTAAGTTAATTTACCCCAGCTGATAACTTAGATTGTGAAAATTAACACGTCTTTTTTCTAGTACTTTTAAGCCACATTATGCCAATTTGAAGTAAAAACATTATTTTCTGTTAAATTCTGTGGGATGACTCAAGAAGTTTGTAGAGAAGTGATCAGTTCCCATTCACTTCCAGAGGACTGTTCCCCCAGGGATTTGAAGTGGCAATCAGCAGCAATAGTAGTTCTTCTACCCCTTCCTCCATCAGTCTCCTCCACAAACTGCAAGCTGTGAGATTTTAAACACTCCTATTGCTACAAGTAGAGAAATAAAAGATATTGCTGAAGTATCACTTTTCAGACCATTCATCAGCCCTCAGTATATTTTTGGTCTGGGAAAAAAAACCCCACCTACATTAATTCTTTTTTCTCCTGACCTTTTGTTTTCATAATGCTTGATAACAAGATCCATACCAAAAATTCCTTGAAAACTGTAAAAGGCCTGTTCCTATTTATAAAGCTGGGCATTGGTAGCAAGATGAAATGTTTTTAACCTGTGTCTCCTCACTGGCTCCACCCTGGGCTAATAGTGATGGAGCATCTTTATCCCTGAAGGACGCAGTGGTGGCCCTGCACAGAGCAGCCTTTGCCTTCGAAGTCATGGATCTGAAAATTGGTTTCACTGTGGGTAAACCGAAGATCACAGAAGAGCTGGAATATCTCTTCACTCATGCAAGCCGACCCCTCCGAGGAAGAAGGGAGTCCGTGCGGAAGCCACAGCACTGCCAACATGCTACCTACTGTGAACTTTAAACCTGTCTTAAATAGAGGAAATTAAAACCAAGCACCTCATTTAAATGGCATCTTGTTTGGGACAAAAGCCAGGAAATACAAACATTGGTTTGCTCTGTTCATCACTCACATGACTGTGCCTTTTGTTTTTCAGCGTGATGAGCAGCAAGGATAGAAAATCAGCCCCAGCTCTGAATTTCCTGGCTTTTGTCAGTTGATGTCACACCCATAACATTATTCAAACAGGGCGGGGGGGGGGGGGGGGGGGTAACAGATAAATGTCGACAAAGCCCTGTCTAATGCCTTTTAGGTTGCTAGGAAACCCGGCTCTGTAGCCACCACAGAGATATCTCCAGCGAGGGGCTTAGATAAGCTCTGACTTGTTTTGATTAGGTGAGCTTTATTGCAGAAAAGACACCAGCACGCTTGACATCGTAAAAATATGACCTGCTACAAAAACGATGGCACAAAGATTGTTTATTGCTTACAGTCACATCCATGGGAGGACGCTAAGAATAGCTTTCTAGCCCACCAAATCACATCCCCACAGAAAAATCCACACCTCCTAATTAAGGTCTGCCATGGTCGCCTAGGACTTGGGGCGGCTGCTGCTAACACCTTTGTGTTAAATAGTAGTGTGGTGAAAAGTCATCATTAGCCTGGCTTAATTTCATGTTTCAGGAGAACACCAGTATTTGTGGTCTAGTGGGCAGAACAGGTAACTAAGAATTAGATTACCTGTGTTCTTCTCTCAGCTCTGCAGTTTCATGATAGTGCTTAGAAAATAAGCCTGAATGAGTTATACCTGTGGCAGATATTTATGCAACATTGTTAATGGAGACAGCAGAAGGACAAGCCTCTCTGCTGTTGCTTGTGGTGACCTGGGGTTGCTCAGGGGTGCTGAGGCTCTTGTCCTTTCAGACCCAGCCTGTCTCTGCCTGTCTGTGCTATATCGATGCCCTGCCCCTGCCTATGACATGCCCAGCAGGCATTTGGTGAAATGGTGGAAACACCGTGCCCTCCTGAAAACTGGTTTCAGTCCTTCAGCTCCTTACTGATCGGAAGGTTTTCCCTTGATCTACCCTACTGCAATCCAAACACCTTTCTTCTTGTCTTGTCCATCGCATGTACAATGAACAGGTTATCCCTTCCTCTCTGCAATGACATTTTATATATTTGAAAACAGTTATCTTTTCTTCCTCAGTCAACATTCTTCTAAACAAAATAACCTAAACTTTCTCTAGTCTTTCCTCATAAAGCATATTTTCCTGAACCTTTTTAACTCCATGACGTATTGCCTGTGAGGGCAGGGCAGTTATTCTGCAAGCTATAGACAAAACCAACAATATTGAGGTGAAAGCACCAGTCTGACCACAGGCTTAGTCATGCTGTACCTATGAGCTATGCAGTTTCTGCCCAAGTTGCTGCAGTAGCCTGGGATCACATAATCTACTCTTTAATCAGGAAAGGATGAGGCAGACATGTCTGACGATGTATTGGGTTGCCAGGGGTTAGTTGTGTCCAGCTGGAGCATTTGGAACTACATGACAGAGACCCTGAGCTCATGCTGGGGTGTAAAGCAGACTCACGACTTTCAGTTTGATCTAAGTTTACATTTACATATTTACATTTAATAAAGTGCACGGCTCGATGAAATACCCTCATGCAGCAGACGCAAGTTGTACCAGTCAGAAGAGACAACCCAGCTGAATTGCTAATGGAGTTTAAAAAGGTCCTGCCTAAATTCATGCCCAATTACATGAAAAGTTTCATTCACGCAAAAAGTGCAATCACCTTGTAATCATAGCATTGTTACAGAAATCTCCCTTCATCAATCTATCTCAGGTGAAGCTATTACAGGAGTTAAAATGTGGTCCAAAGGATGAAAACAGTCAGGCTTTTTCCAGCTAATTGGGAAAGCAAGTTTCAGAGGAACGAATTCTGCACCAAGAACTTTGCAGCTGAAGTGTTTCAGCTGGGAGAGCTTGGTACAAACAGGTACTTTCCACATCATTCAGTATCTAGGTGAATATTAACATTAGGTATTGCACATTTAACTCAACAGTCTAGGAAGCACTGATCTGGTATGCTTCCCTTCACCAGTGATTAAGCCTCGGGTTTGAGTATTGTATTCAAACACACCATTATGCACCGGGACCCTGTTATAGAGGAGACAAAAGGCCAGCTCACACCTGGAGCAAGCCCTGGTCACCTGGCTGCCCTGTATGATTTGTCTGTGTCCCTCAGAAGCATGTGAACCATGACCACATTGCAGTGCTCTGGGAACAAACTTTCATCCTACCAGTCTCCACTGCTGTCTGCCATTGGGGGTGAGCAGCTCCACACCTCACCAGCATTAGGGTCAGAATGCACTTGCCCCATGCACAGCAGAAGACCACACCAGCATCCTCCTCCTAAGGTGACCAAGCCAAGTAAGTGCAGAGGCTGTTGCAAAACCACACTGCCTGCTTCTGCTATGACCATGTCTGCTGCCATTGCTTCCTCAGCACACGATGTCAAGAGTCCCACCACAGAAAACCTCATGCATCAGGGTGCACGTAAGGCCAGCTCAAACTAAGGCTATGGATGGCTACACACAGATGCCTGTTAGAGCCGATTTTGGCCAGATGGTGTTTGTGCACTACTGTTGCCCCAATTATATGCCCGGCTCTTAGCTGCCAGCCAAGCTGTGACATAGCAAGTTGTTACATGGAAGTGCTCCCAGGGCCTGGATGTCGTTGTTGGCACACAGGAATGGGAAGCTGCTGGTAGAAAGGCTGCGTGCCTGCATGTGTCTGTGTGTAAGCATGGGGTGAGATGAGTCTTTTTTGTGCTGGCCCCTGAGCTGCCCATCTCTGCTGAAGAATGCCCAGATCGCAAGGTGTATCTTTCCTAAACGTATTTATTCCCATACATAAACTTTTACTCTCACCTCTCCAGTAGATGTAACTTAGGCAAGACATCTACCAGAGCTAGGAGCAATCCAGAGGCATGACCTCCTGCTTGGGGCCCTTCCACTTGTCCTGAGCATGGCAATAAATCTGGAAGGAGTGGATGAATGGCCCCAGAGAGTCTCACAGGTCTCAAGGCCTGCCAAGGTCCTAGATCTCTCAGATTCAGCGTGGTGCTCAAGTCCCAGAGGACAGTGCAGCACAGGGCATATTGTTACGGCACATCAGTCCCAGACTGGTGTAGTTCATGATATAGACATGTATGTCAAACTGCACCAGCATGATGGTTGTCATCACAAACTGGCCTGATCCGCTGGTATGTGGACATCCTGGAAGTCCTGAATTTCTTTTTGCATCTGACAAGCTTTATTCACAAGGTTCAGTAAAAGAACCCAAGTGGTCAAATAATGAGAGGATTGTTTTAGAGCCCCCCAGATGCCAACTAGGAGTCTTGTGAGCATAGTTGCATGAAATCTGTGTAAGCCTATGGGCACTGGAGAAAACTTTTGGGAGGAGGGAGTGAACAATGCCCAGGTCTGTATAGGTAGGGTCTGTGGTATGTAGATCCTTGAGAACAACCCTCTCAAATTCATCCAAATTTCTTCACAGAGGTAGCTGTTTAGCTTTAAACTCCACTGGTTCGTACATCTTGTTACTGGAAAACTAGGACTCTGTACTGACCGGATGCAGTGGAAATTAGTTACCTGTCTGTGTATCATCCATACACTGATGGCATCTCAACCCAATTCCTCTTAGGCTCTGGTCCCACAAGTAGGTGAGATGCCTTAGCTATGCATTGCTGCCAAGCATTGGTCTTGCAACCCAGCCACGTGCTCACGTTTCTTTCGCTTTTGCATCCCCTTTCCTGACCATTCACTTCCTGCTCCACCTCACATGTGAGCTTGGACAACCATTGGTCCCACATATAATCTCATGCAGCTCCTTAAGCCAGGAGAAAAACATCCATTTTCTTTTTGCTGGGTTATGCTTCCTCTGAATTAGTAAATGGATTAGATCACAGGTGGGTCTGACAAGCACCAAAGCTGATGCAAGGTGAACAACAGGTGAGCACAGCTGGAAATGCAAGAAGTCAGGAGGCAGCAGGACCTCCCCCTCCAGTGGCGGACAGCCATTAAATCAGCTCATCCTGTCTTGCAGGATTGCACCTCTCTGTTTTGGCCACACATTGAATAGATGTACTGATCAGAATAGTCTAGGGGATATTAAACAATTTCCCCTCTTAAAGTCAGCATCTAACAAAAAAGGACCCCTCACAACCCATCCTTGTTATACAGTAGGTGAAGACAGCAAAACCCCCAGTTCAGTGACACAACAGGCTCTGCTGTAGTTAAAAGGACCAATGTGAACAGCTGACTGACTTCACTGTTTGTCATATATCATCCTCCAAACCAATGCAAACCCCTTGGGTACACAGAAAATGAAGGTTGTCTGTGCACTCTCAGATGTGTTTCCCAACCTATTTACCAATCACCTCACTGAAAGAGCTCAGACAGCAGAGAGGTTTGTTGTCAAAAAGATCACAGCAGTAAGAGGTGATGTACCATGCCCATAGATTTCAGCTGCTCCTTCTCTGACTTAAGTAATATAAACATGGTTCAATAACAGGCCAGATACCTTCTGGACAGTTTCCACAGGCCTTAAAGATGGTATCTGACACAGAGTAAATGGCTGAAGTTCAACTAGAGTCAGTGAAGAGTTTTCCCAATTTAGAAATGGAGCTTTCCTCAGGGATGCCAGCCAGCCCCGTTCAAATTTGTGAAAGCATGTCTAATTTACACACTTTCGGTGTGCCTGTTATTACTTCTGCCATGAGGCTGAACTTTTTAATGAGATTAATGATCCGTAGGTCACCGTGATCAGTGATTGATGAGGTTCTCAGCAAAAATAATTTACTGTTTCTTTCTATCAAGGGTAACTGCCACTCCACTGCATCCCAAACTGGGTCACAATTAAGACGAAGTAGTTTGGTCTGATTTTCCCTGACCAGACAGTTCAATTCAGTGCCTATAGTTTGCTGAATACAGTTTTCTGATAACCTCAAGGGAACCTAATGGCAGCAGCATGCTAACCCACTGATGCTAATTTGCAGGACTGGGTATCAGGATATACAAATTAATTAAATTAGATCTTGTTTTCAAAGGGTATCATAAGCTGTCCCCTGAGCTTTATGTGCTTTTGGACATGATTTGATACATTAACATTTAATTTCTGCCAGGTGTGGTTCACCTTCCTCTGAGGTAAAGAGCTCACAGTGTGACACAGATCTTGTGCCTCCCTCCTTCCTCTGCCAATAAGAACGACAAGATCCAGTTTCTCTCTCCTCTACTTTCCCTCACTGCTTTCCTCCCACAATGTTTTAAAAATCTGACAGTAATGTGAAAAGTAGTTGTCACAGGGCTCTCTCTTCACTCAGTGACTCCCAGATCGCATTTGCTACCTTGATGTGCCAGTGCTGTGGGGAGCTGAACAGCAAGACTGTTTTTGCTGCTTTTCTTCACCCTTGTATTGCCCTGGGACAGCTGCTTTACCTCGAACCAAACGTAAGAACAACTAAGAGGATAATTTTGCTGGAGTCCTGGGCTTGTGTTGATCCCATCGCCTGCTGGGATGGGATTTGGGGATATTAGTCAGCCCAGGGTGAATATGTGCCCTGTGCAGGCCCTCCAGACAGTTCACAGCTTTGCAGCTCACTGCACTATTTGATTTACGGAGTTCCAAGTGACCCGGGACAAAACCGTTGCCAATATTTAAGATCATAGGCTTTAAAGGCCAGTAGGGACCATAGCTTTTATTATACCAGAAGACAAATAATTTAATTCAGTAAACTCTGTCTCAGATTTGTATCTTGTGGTTGAGCTGGAACATATCTTTTCGGAAGCTGCTCCAAACTCAATTTAGAGATTTCATTCTACTGAGGTATCCCACTAAGCTCTCTGTGCCCTTGTAGGCCTCCTCATGTGCAGCACCATGTGTGATTTCCTCACATCTCCACTCTTACAGTAGATTTTTGCTTAAAACATAGCTGATTTTGGTTAGAGCAGCATTATATACTAAGGGCCGCCAATGTGTTCTGCCTTGCTAAAGTCATGGGTTTATGATGTAAATTAGACAGATAATACTGTTCGTAAACCATACTGCATGATCAGATGGCAGACTAAGCTTAGCGAGATAGAGAGTTCCTTTTTAATTAAAACTGCAACGCTTCTGTGTGGTGGATTAACACTGAAAGGGTCACTGGAGGAAGTGAATTAAAGCAGGATTTGAATGACAAGAGAGTGGACATTTTTGAGCAATTTAACAGCATAAGGACTGTGTCACTTCCCAATGTCTTCCTTGCAGGACTCCTAAGATTATCTTTCATTAACCTTTAAAACTCCTTAAAGGTAGTAAAATGTCAGCCTCATTTTATTAGTATGAAAACTGGGACATGGAAGGTTAAAATAATAATGAAATCATATTGGCCTCTCTTTTGTGACCTTCATCTTGATAATGAGACTTTGGTTTTGGAAGCACCTGGTACCCAGGGCTCCCATCAATTTCTACGGGAGTCGAGGGATCTTCAACAGCTCCAGAAATCAAGCCCCAGTAGTTCATTTTAGGTAAATCATGGTTTTCCCTCAGAACACGTGCACTCAGCAGTTAAGCTGCCATATGAACATGGAGCTTTAATTCCCACAATACCCAGTCCTGCTGGCCAGCTTGTCCCAGAAGACTGTCAGTAACCAGTGCTGCCACAGATGTCACACTTGCGAAACATCCTGGCTTTTTGATGAAAAGCAGCCTAGAATATTTTCTTTTCCCTGAACTCTCCCAAGCTACAAATTCTTGAATCAGACTGATGTGAGTCCACCTTCCCATAGGCCTCAAGATTAATTTCTCCCCATTAGACTCTATGTGCTGTTCAGCTGACTTCTGTTAACAAAGCCAAGTATAATGGATGGTTAACTTCAAATCTAAAACTTGCATGTGAATTCTTTTGCTAAATACTCTGCAATTAGACATAAGCTGAGTAAGGCAGAGACTGCAGTATTGTATCACTAGGAAAAACATAGGGAGAAGAAATCTGAGCAATCCTTGTTCCATTAAAAAAAAAAAAAGCAACTGAGATATTTGCCCTTGTATTCCTTAGGTATGTAACAAATACTGAATCAGCTGCTCACAAAGAACAAAATTATTATAATTAAATTTCCACATGCATATTTACAGCTGTAGATTAGAAATGCCTAACAATTCTTAAGTAAATACCAGATTTCTTTCAGGAAAAAAACATCTGTTGAAAACAACAAATCCAAAGTGGTTCCAGGCATTACAAAACAGACCAGCTATTTGGTATTAAACCTCAATAAATTATTTGAATAATCAAATATTTCTATGCTGGCACAAAAGAAAAAATACACCAAAACATAACCCTGAAGATGGGATTATTAGGGGGGGGAAATGAACTGAACTCACCACCTATAATTTCAAATGAAAGTGACTTCATCCTGCTCAAGATTCTATGTGAGACACCCTATAGGAAAACCAGAAAGCCCCTAATACTCAGGCTACAAGCTCCTTGAAAGGGGGCTGAATTTACTTTGAATACATACTCAACCTTACAGAGGATCTCTGGGCAGAGACAAGGTTAGTTTATAACAATAACAAATAAAATTATGCTTACCCCATCAAGTACCTCAAAGGAAGTTAATTTTTAGGTTGATAGAATAATTGCAAATAAAACCCACATTAAGCAGCATAGACCACACTTGAGACTGGTACAGGCAATGCCAGCTATCCAGACATTTAGGAGCTGGAAAGAGAGCCCTAAATGTGCATATTTTGCCCCCAGCCCTCTTCAGATGCCCTGTTACAGAAATCCACGAGATTGCAGATGCAGGCGGGCTGAGGGAGGACCCAAGCCTCCACCTGCGATTACCTACCCCCATCATTTTATGCCAGTAAACTCTGCAATGCAGCAGTGAGTACTCTGCACTTGGGTAAGTGTTTGCTTGTCTCTCGATGTCTGTGCCAGTGAACGTGTACAGGCAGCAGGGAGCTTTAATAAAGCAAACTCCGCAGTAGACTGCAGAGCAGGCTGATTAACAGTTTCAGTGGTACTGGGGAGCGTGGCAAAGCACTCTGCCTCCCTTCCTCCACCCAGCCTTAAACCTGATAGATCAAATCTTTGACCAGCATCAGGTGGTTAAAATGCAGTTCATTAACTCATGGTGCTTCTATCTGCTCACCATAGAAAGGCTGCAGGAGCTGCTTACAATGATCACATACTGAATGTGTTTACTGGAGTTCAAAACAGCTTGTCTCCCTCATGCCAATACCGCCCTTTAAAATGATATTAATTAAGTGAGCAGCTACAATACAACAGGCAAATAGCATGTAATCAGTGATTATAGCAGCAGGCAAGGACATGATTTCCCAGAGATTTAGTGAGAAGGGGACAAAAGCAAGACCTTGTCTTCCCCACACAGCTTTGCCCGGGGACCTGCCCCGCTCCCCTCCCTGTTCTCCAGGTCCCATGGGTGACCTCCACCTTGCACCAAGGTCTCCAGAGAGACATCTGAGTCGTAGGGGAGAACAGTTTCTCTTCCCCTTCTGTAACAAACCAGCTGGGGAAGGAGACACATTTCCCCAGCCTGTTTTTTCAGACCAAGGGAAGGCAGAGTGATGCAGCAACAGCAGTGTGCAAGTCACAGTCATCCCAACTAACCTCACAGAGCAAAGTGGAGGGCAGCCAGCTGGGCTCAGGTCCTTGAGGTGAGAGCAAGCACCACTGGTGAGGTGATGCTGGCAGGAAGGGGCAGCCTCTAGCACTCAGCAGGGACTCCGACCCCAACACAAGGAAATGCTCATCAGGCAGAGAGTGATCAACAGGCAGATTCACCC